>NC_050198.1:65051418-65790146 GCF_004126475.2 Phyllostomus discolor
TACTTCCCTGGGCCTGTTGCTGATAAAAGCCAACCTTGGTGCACAGCCTGCTTCTTTCTGCACAAGAACAGTCCCAACAGAGGGAGCCACATTCTGTGGACTGCTGATAGCTCCAAATAGGCTGACCAGGGTGAGCGACAAGCAGTGTCTGAAAGAAAGTTTAGGGCAAAGATTATAAAGATGTTCAAAAGCATGAAAAAAGACATATAAACCATAAAAAAGTACCAGTCAGAAATAAGGAGTGTAATTTCTGAAATAATATGCTGGAAGGAATAAAATGTAGGGTAAATGAACATGAGGACTAAATGAGTGATTTAGAGACAAGGTAGAAAAAAACACCCAAGCAGAGCACCAAAAAGAAAATAGAATTTAAATAACTGAGGCAAGCTTAAGAAACATTTTGGACAATATGAAGTACAACAACATCTGCATCTTGGGAATACCAGAAGGAGAAGAGAGTGAGCAAGGGATTGAGAACCTATTTGAAGATATAATGACTAAAAACTTCCCTAATATGGTGAGAGAAAAACAAACACAAGTCCAGTAAGCTCAGAGAGTCCCAAACAAGTTGGACTCAAAGAGGCCTACACCCAGATACATCATAATTAAAATAGCAAGGCTTAAGACAAGAAGAGTTCCTAAAAACCACAAGAAGAAAGCAGGTAATACCTACAAGGGAGCACCAATTGGACTGTCATCTGGTTTCTCACCAAGAACATTTCAGGCCAGAAGGGAGTGGTATGAAATAGTCAAGGTGATGAAAAGAAAGGACCTACAACCAAGGCTATTTTACCCAGCAAAGCTATCATTTAAAATTGAAAGAGAAATAAGGAGCTTCCCAGACAAGAAAAAAACAAAAGGAGTTTGTTAGCAACAAATCAGTACTGCACAAATGTTAAAGGGTTTGCTTTAAGAAGAAGAAAAAGAGGAAGGAAAACAAAAGAGTAAAACAACCTTACAATAAAATGACATAAAATACATACCTATCAAGAATTACTTTAAATTTAAACGACTTAAATGCTCCAACCAAAAGACAGAGGGTAGCTGAATGGATAAGAAGACAAGATCTCTATGTATGCTGCCTCCAAGAGACCCACCTCAGATAGAAAGATACACACAGACTAAAACTAAAGGGATGGAAATGATATTTCATGCGAAAGAAAAGGAAAAAAAGCTGGGTAGCACTACTTGCGTGTGCCAAAATAGACTTTAAAACCAAGGCTATAATAAAAGACAAAGAAGGACTCTGCATAGTGATTTCAAAGGAAACAATCCAAGAAAAGGATATAATCCTAGTAAATATTTTTGCACACAACATAGGAACACCTAAATATGTAAAGCAAATCATGATGGACATAAAGGGAGAGATCAAGAGAAATAGTCATAATTGGGGATTTTACCACCCCATTGACTTCAATGGATAGATCTTCAAGGCAGATAATCAACACAAGGAGACAGTGGCCTTCAATGACACACTAGATCAAATGAATTTAATTGATATCTTCAGAGCATTTCATCCCAAAGCTGCAGAATATACATACTTTTCAAGTGCACATGAAACATTTTCTAGGATAGACCACATATTAGGTAGGACACAAAATTAGTCTCAATAAATTTAAGAAGATTGAAATCATATCAAGTGAAATCAATTACAAGAACACTAAAAAACATGTAAAAACATGGAAACTAAATAACATGTTATTAAACAATGAATGGGTCAACAACCAGATCAAGGAAAAAAATCAAAAGATGCCTTGAAACAAATGAAAATGAGAACACAACAACCCAAAATTTATGGGACACTGGGAAAGCAATACTTAGAAGGAAATTCATAGCATTACAGGCCTATCTGAAAAAAAATGAAAAGCCTTAAATAAACAATATAACTTCACACAAAATAATTTGAAAAGGAGAAACAAAGTACAAAGTTACTAGAAGGAAGGAAATAATAACAATCAGAGCAGAAATAAATGAAATAGAGTCAAAAAAATGATACCAAAGATCCATGAATCCAAGATCTTGTTCTTTGAAAAGATAAGCAAGATCAACAGACCTTTAATCAGACTCATCAAGGAAAAAGGAGAGAACCAAAATAAAAAAAAATCAGAAATGAAACAGGAAAAACAGAAATGGACACCAAAGAAATACAAAGGTTTGTAAGAAAATATTGTAAATATGTACCATAGATTTTTTCAAAAATTATTTTAATGTTGCTTAATTACAGTTGTCTGCATTTTCTCCCCCTTTCCCCCACTTCATCCAAACCCACCACCATCCCTTGCTTCCACTCCCTCCCTTGGTTTTGTCTATGTGTCCTTTATAGTAGTTCCTGAAAACCCTTCTCCCCACTGTCCCCCCCTTCCTCATTGGCTATTGTGAGATTGTTCTTAATTTCAATGTGAGCCTGTCAGCTTGTTCTTAATTTCAGTGTGTTTGGTTATATTTTGCTTGTTTCTTTGTTTTCTTGTTTAGGTTCCTGTTAAAGTTGAGATCATATGGTATTTGTCTTTCACTGCCTGGCTTATTTTGCTTAGCATAATGCTTTCCAGTTCCATCCATACTGTCACAAAGGGTAGGAGCTCCTTCTTTCTTTCTGCTGCATAGAATTCCATTGTGTAAATGTACCATAGTTTTTTGATCCACTCATTTGCTGATGGGCCCTCAGGTTGCTTCCAGCACTTGGCTATTGTACATTGTGCTGCTATGAACATTGGGGCGCATAGGTTATTTTGGATTGGTGTTTCAGGTATTTTAGGATATAATCCCAGCAATGGAATTGCCAAGTGAAAAGGCAATTCCATTTTTAGTTTTCTGAGTAAATTCTAGATTGTTTTCCACAGTGGCTGCAGCAGTCTACATTCCTACCAACAGTGCACTAGTGTTCCCTTTTCTCTGCATCCTCTCCAACACTTGTTTGTTGATTTGTTTATAGATTTTTAAAAAGATTTTATTTATTTTAAGAGAGAAGGGAAAGGAGGGAGAAAGAAAGGGAGAGAAATATCAATGTGTGTTTGTCTCTTGTGCACCGTTTACTGTGGACTTGGCCTGCAACCCAGACATGTGCCCTTACTGGGAATAGAACAGGTGACCCTTTGGTTCACAGTCAAGTGCTCAATCCACTGAGCCATGCCAGACAGGGTGAGCATGTACCATAGTTTTTTTTTTTAATCCACTCATTTACTGATGGGCACTTAGGTTGCTTCCATCACTTGGCTATTGTAAATTTTGCTGCTATGAACATTGGAGTGCATATGTTCTTTTGAATTGGTGTTTAAGGGTTCTTAGGATATAATCCTCATAGTGGAATTGCTGGGTCAATACATCAATACATCAATACATCAAAATACAGCAGTACATCAAATACAGCAATACATCAAAAAGGTCATACACCATGATCAAGTGGTATTTATTCCAGGAATGAAATTTTGGTAAAACATTCATAAATCAATAAATGTGATTCACCACATAAATAAAATTAAAGACAAAAGCCACATGATCATATCAATAGATATAGAAAATGCATATGATAAAATACAACACTCATTTATGATAAATACTCTCAGCTAAGTGGGTACAGATGGAACATACCTAAACATAATAAAGGTCATATATGAAAACCCACTGCCAGCATCATACTCAACAGGTAAAAACTGTAAGTGTTCCTCTTAAAGTCAGGAACAAGACAGCAATGTCCACTTTCACCCTTCCTTTTTTTGCCATTTTATTTAATTAATTAATTTTGTTATTCAAGTTTAGTTTTCTACATTTTATCCCCACCCCAGCCCAACCCCCCAGCCTTCCCCAACTCCCTCCCATTTCCACGCCCCTGTTATTGTCTGTGTGCCCTTTGTAATTGTTTCTATAAACCCTTCAGCCTTTTCCACTGAAATCCCTTCCCCTCTCCCCTCTGGTCACTGTCAGCCCGTTCTTAATTTCAGTGTGTTTGGTTATATTTTGCTTGTTTGTTTTGTTGATTAGGTTCCTGTTAAAGGTAAGATCATATGGTATTTGTCCTTTACCACCTGGCTTATTTCGCTTAGCATAATGCTTTCCAGTTCCATCCATGCTGCTGTAAAGGGTAGGAGCTCATTCTTTCATTCTCCTGAATAGTACTCCACTGTGTAAATGTACCATGTTTTTTTGATCCATTCATTTACTGATGGGCACTTAGGTTGCTTCCAGCACTTGACTATTGTAAATTGTGCTGCTATGAACATAGGATAGGGATGCATAGGTTCTTTTGGATTGGTGTTTAAGGGTTCTTAGAATATAATCCTAGCCGTGGAATTGCTGGGTCAAAAGGCAATTCCATTTTTAGTTTTCTGAGGAAATTCCATACTGTTTTCCATAGTGGTTGCACCATTCTGCAATCCCACTAATAGTGCAGTAGGGTTCCTTTATCTCCACATCCTCTGCAACACTTGTTGTTTGTTGCTTTGTTTATGATGACCATTGTGACCAGTGTGAGGTGGTATCACATTGTGGTTTTAATTTGCATCTCTCTGATAGCTAGCAATACTGAGCATTTTTTCATATGTCTCTGGACCCTCTGTATGTCCTCCTTGGAGAAGTGTGTGTTCAAGTCCTTTGCCCATTTTGTAATTGGGTTGCTTGTCTTAGAGTTGAGTTGTGTGAGTTCTTTATGTATTTTGGAGATTAAACCTTTGTCTGAGGTATCATTAGCAAATATGTTTTCCCATACAGTTTGGTACTCTTTTTATTTTAATACTATTTTCTTTAGCTGTGAAGAAGCTTTTTATTTTGATGAGGTCCCATTTGTTTACTCTTTCCTTTATGTCCCTTGTTCTAGGGGAAATATCAATGAAAATACTGGCGCATGAAATATATGAGATTTTCATGCCTATGTTTCACTGTAGGACTTTAATGGTATCACAAATTATATTTAAGTGATTTATCCACCTTGAATTTATTTTCATGTATGATGTAAGTTTGTGATCAAGTTTCAATTTTTTTGTTGTTGTTGCATGTAGCTTTCCTGCTCTTCCAGCACGATTTGTTGAAGAGGCTATTTTTACTACACTTTATGCTGATGCTCCCTTCGTTGAAAATTAACTGACCATAGAGATTTGGATTTATTTCTGGGCTCTCTGTTCTCTTCCATTGGTCTACCTGTCTGTTTTTATGCCAGGACCAGGCTGTTTCAATTATGGTGGCCTTATAATACAGTTTGGTATCAGGTATGTGATCACTCCTACTTTGCTCTTCTTTCTCAACATTGCAGCAGCTATTTGAGGTCATTTATGGTTCCATATAAATTTTTGAAGCATTTGTTCTATATCTGTGAAACATGCCATTGGTACTTTAGTCAGCATTACACTGAATGTATAAATTACATTGGGTATTATAGACATTTTGATGATGTTAATTCTTCCAATTCATGAACACGGCATATATTTCCATTTGTTTGTGTCTTCCTTGATTTCTTTCTCGAGTGTTGAGTAGTTTTCTGAGTACAAGCTTTTACCTCCTTGGTTAGAATTATTCCTAGGTATTTTATTTTTCTTGTTGCTATATCAAATGGGATTTTTTCCTGATTTCTGCTTCTTATGTTTCATCGTGGGTACACAAAAATGCCTTTGATTTCTGGATATTCACTTTGTATCCTGCTCTTTTGCCAAGTTAATTCATTAGGTTGAGTAGGTTTTTTGCAGAGTCTGTAGGATTTTCTATGTACACTATCATGTCATCTGCAAACAGTGACAGTTTTGTTTTCTCCTTTCCAATTTGGATGCTTTTTATTTCTTTTTCTTGTCTAATCACTGTGGCTAAAATTTCCAATACTATGTTGAATAGAAGTGGTGAGAGTGGACAACCTGTTCTTGTTCCTGATCTTAGTGGGAAAGATTTTAAATTTTGCCCACTGAGTATGATGTTGGCTGTGGGTCTCTCATATATGGCCCTTATTATGTTGAGGAATGCTCCCTCTACTCCCACTTTGCTGAATGTTTTTATCATAAATGCATGCTGTACCTTATCAAATGCTTTTTCTGCATCTATGGATATGATCATGTGATTTTTGTCTTTGCTTTTGTTTATGTGATGTATTACGCTTATTGATTTGTGAATATTGTACCATCCTTCCATCCTTAGGATGAATCCCACTTGGTCTTGGTGTATGATCTTTTTAATGTATTACTGGATAAAGTTTGACAATATTTTGTTGAGGATTTTAGCATCTATATTCATCAGCAATATTGGCCTGAAGTTTTCTTCCTTTGTTATGTCTTTATCTGGTTTTGGGATGAAGATGATGCTGGCTTCATCACAAGAGTTTGAGAGTCTTTCTTCTTCTTGCAATTTTTGGAATACTCTGTGAAGGATAGGAGTTAGCTCTTCCTTAAATGCTTTATAGAATTCTCCTGTGAAACTGTCCAGTCCAGGGCTTTTGTGTGTCAGGAGATTTTTTTTTATTACTGCTTCAATTTCATCAGGTGTTATAGGTCTCTTTAGGCTTTCTGTTTCTTCTTCATTGAGTTTTGGAAAATTATATTTTTCTAGAAATTTGTCCATTTCACCTAGGTTTTCAAATTTCTTGGCATGGAGTTCTTGGTAGTAATTTCTTACAATCCTTTGTATTTCTGTGGTATTAGTTATTAATACCTTTCATTTCTGAATGTGTTTATTTGGGTCATCTCTCTTTTTTTCTTGATGAGTCTGCTTAAAGACTTGTCAATTTTGTTTATCTTTTCAAAGAACCAGCTCCTGAATTCATTGATCCTTAGAACTGTGCTTTTAGTCTCTATGTCATTGACTTGTGCTCTGCTCTTGGTTATTTCCTTCCTTCTACTTGCTCTGCCTTTGTTGTTGTTCCTCAAGTTCTCGTAGGCATAGGGTTAGGTTTTTTGTTTGAAACATTCCTATCTTTCTTAGGTAGGCCTGTGTCTCTATGAACTTCCATGTCAGAACTGCCTTCACTGTGTCCTATATCTTTTGGGTTGTTGTGAGTTCATTTCCATTTGTTTCCAGGAACTTTTTGATTTCTTCCCTAATCTCATTCTTGACCCATTCATTATTTAATAGCATGCTACTCAATGTCCATGATTTTGAGTGTTTTGGTTTTTTTTTCCTTGAGGTTAGTGTCTAGTTTCAGTCCCTTGTGGTCAGAGAAAATGCTTGATATGATTTGAATTTTCTTAAATTTGTTGAGGCTTGTTTTGTGTCCTATCATGTGGTCTATCTTTGAAAATGTTCCATGTCCATTTGAAAAGAATATATATTTGCTTCTTTGGGATGAAATGCTCTATATATAACAGTTAAGTCAATTTCATCTAGGGTATTGTTCAATGCTACAATATGTTTATTGATATTTTGTTTGGAAGATCTGTCCATTTTTGATGGTGGGGTGTTAAAATCTCCTACAATAATTGTGTTGCTGTCAATATCTTTCTTGAAGTCCTCCAAGATTTTCTTTATGTATTTGGGTGCTCCTATGTTGGGTGCATATATATTTACAATGTTTATGTCTTCTTGGTGGATTCTTCCCTTGAGTATTATGAAGTGACCTTATGGGTCTCTCTTTATGGCCCCTTTTTTTGAAGTCTATTTTGTCTCATATGAGTATTGCTACCACAGCTTTTTTTTTCCCCTGTCCATTTGCTTGGAAAATTTGTTTCCAGCCCTTTACTTTCAGCCTGTGGAGGTCTTTTATCCTGAGGTGGGTCTCTTGTAGGCAGCATATGTGTGGCTCATGTTTTCTTATCCATTCAGCTATTCTATGTCTTTTGATTGGAGCATTTAATCTATTTATATTTAAGGTTATTATTGATAGGTACTTATTCACTGCCATTTTTTCATACCTGTGTTCCTCTCTCCCTCTCTCTTCCTTTGTTTCCTTAAAGCTGTCCCTTTAGCATTTCTTGCAGTGCTGGTTTGGTGGACATGTATTCTTTTAGACTTCTTTTGTCTGGGAAACTCCTTATTTGACCTTCTATCTTAATTGAGAGCCTTGCTGGGTAAAGTAGCCTTGGTTGCAAGCCTTTGGTTTTCATTACTTAGAACATGTCTTGCAATTCTCTTCTGGCTTGGAGCATTTCCATTGAGAAGTCAGCTGCTAGCTTTATTAGGTCTCCCTTGTATGTTACTTCCTATTTTTCCCTTGTTGCCTTTAAGATTCTCTCTTTGTCTTGGAATTTTGCCATTTTAATTATCATGTGTCTTCAAGTGGGCCTCTTTGGTTTCCTGTTCATTGAGACTCTCTGTGTTTCCTGGGTTTATGTAACTTTTTCTCTCATCAAATTAGGGAAAATTTCCATTGTTAGTTTTTCAAACAGGTTTTGTATCCCTTGCTCTTCTTGTTCTCCTTCTGGTTTCTCTATTATGTGGATATTATTATGTTTCATGTTGTCCTGAATTTCCCTTCTCCCCTCTTCATTCTTTCTGAGCCTCTTTTCCCTTTCTTGCTCTTTCTGGGTGTTTTTTTTTTTTTTTCTACCTTGTCCTTTATCCTGTTCATCTGATCCTTTCTTTCATCAAGCCTGCTTTTGATTCCTTTTGTGTTTTTCAATTCAGAAATTATAGTCTTCATTTCCTCTTGGCTGTTGTTGATAGTTTACATTTCCTTTTTCATGTTGATATAGTTTGCAGTGAGTTCGTTGTAGTTTCTCTGTAGTTTCTGGTCATGTTCTGTGATCTCATTGAGTTTCCTGATAACCACTGCTTTGAACTCAATATCTGATAGTTAACTTGCCTCTGTTTCATTTAGCATCCTTTCTGAGGTTTCCTCCTTTCCTTTCATTTGGGGTTTGTTTCTTTGTCTTCTCATTGCTTGTGAGACTCTTCTTGTTGGCCTCTACTTTTCAAATTGATCTGTTCTAACTCTCTAGGTTTATGGTGTGAACTTCTATGGTAGAAAACCTGTGAGACTCAGTGGTGCAGTCTCCTTGATCTCCTGAGCTCGCTGGTCTTGGGCTGTCATTTATGTTGGCTCTCTGTATGTCTTTGGGTTTTGATTGTTGGGTCTTTCTTTGGTGGGTCCTTCCTTCCATCTGGTTAATTGAAGGTTTCTCCATCTACCACATCTTATGTTCTGTTGTGCAGGTGTGGACAGGTTGTGTTGAAGCTGATTATTCTGTGCATACAAGGTTTTGAGGCTTCTCCCTCACTCTTGTTCAGTTGTTTTTTGTAGGTAATTCCTTCATCATTTAGTTGTATTTCCATGTAAGTACTAGTTGGAGGTTAGTGTGGCATCCACTCTCTCCTTCACCTTCTTCTGTTGTTTTCTGTAGGTGGTTCCTTTGTTGGTGGGTTTCCTCTTCCAGCAAGTGTACTGGTGTTCACCACTCCAAGCTTGCAAGTTCTCTGGAGTAGCAAAGTGAAATCTGTCTCACTGTCTTTGTTGTTAGAATGAACCCTGTTTGGGTCAAACTCTCGTCTTTTCACAGCTCTAGGTTTTATTGTCTTCCCTGTGGGGGAAAAAAAAAACAGGAAGGAAGGAAGGAAGGAAGGAAGGAAGGAAGGAAGGAAGGAAGGAAGGAAGGAAGATTGAAAAAGGAAAGGAAGGAAGGAAAGAAGAAGGAATAAAAAAGAAAGAAGGAAAGAAATGAAGAAGGAATTGAAAAAATTTAAATTAATAAAAATAAATAAAAGAAGGAAGGCAGAAGGAATAAAAAAGGAAACTAAGGAATGAAGGAAGAAGGAATTTAAAAAATGAAGGACAGGAAGGAAAAGGAATTAACAAAAAAGCCTTCTGCTGGCTTTAAACCAATCAAGCCAGTTCTGCTGGTATTCCTGACTGCATCAGGCTGAGGAGCCATTAGTTTCACTTTTCTCCCTTCCCGAGCATCACTCTTCACTGTTGTCCAGCCTCCAGCCTAGTTCCTCAGTGCTCTTCTGTGCCTCACCTAGGCCTTTGGTCCACCAGCTGCACTGTCCTTGAGGTGCACGAATTAGGGGCAACACACACAAACTTCTTGCTGTTTGCTGTCCTAGATGCTAGGGACTCTCAGCACCCCTTCAGGGTAGTTCAGGCCCCCACTGAGTCAAGTCTTTCTGGGAAATGCTGTCTGGCCCTGCAGGGCTCTGAGCGCAGGGGCTAGGTGGGAGGTGCTCTTTCCCTGGTGCTTTGGGTGTGAGTGCCTGCGGCAGCCAGGCTGCTGATCCAGTAGGCTTCATCCAGGGGCTGTGGGGGTAGGGGGGCCGGTGGCAGATGGCTGCCGTGGAAAATTCCCTGAACAGCTACAGAGTGTATCTTTTTCCTCTTTTTATTTTTGAAAAATTCCTCCTGTTCAAGCCCACCAGTCCAATTAAGCACCTGGCCTCTCACACAGCTCAGCCTGGCTCTCTCCCAAGAATCTTGGGAAGAATCTTCCAGCAGACCCGGGGGGCACCAGGCCTGGGACTACAGCCACCCTGGTCCCTGCACTGGTCCCAGGGACCTTATTGTCCTGAAGTACTCTCCTTAACGTCTGATTTTTAAATGTCTTCTAAAAGTTTTGGTTTCCAATCTTCATATATGCTGGGGTATTATTGGCTGTTTGCTGTTACTCAGAAGATCGGCTAGGTGGCAGGGGTACGTGGGCTCTGCTCCCACCTATCACACCGCCATCTTCTCTCCTCACCTTTCTTATTTAATATAGTACTGGAAGTCCTAGCCATAGCAGTCAGATAACAAGAAGAAACAAAAAGCATCCAAATTGGAAAGGAAGAAATAAAATTGTCATTATCGGCAGATGACATGATATTGTACATAGAGAACCTTAAAGATTCCACCAAGAAACTGCTAGAACTGTTTGATGATTTCAGCAAAGTAACAGGATATAAAATTAATATCCAGAATCATTTGTATTTTTATATGCCAATAATGAAGTAACAGAAAGAGAAATTAAGAAAACAATCTCCCCGGCTGGCGTAGCTCAGTGGATTGAGCGCGGGCTGGGAACCAAAGTGTCCCAGGTTCGATTCCCAGCCAGGGTACATTCCTGGGTTGCAGGCCATAACCCCCAGCAACCGCACATTGATCTCTCTCTCTCTCTCTCTCTCTCTCTCTCTCTCTCTCTCTCTCTCCCTCCCTCCCTCCCTTCTCTCCCTAAAAATAAATAAATAAATAAATCTTTAAAAAAAAAAGAAAACAATCTTATTCACAATTGCTTCAGAAAAAATAAAATACCTAGGAATAAACCTAACCAAGGATGTAAAAGCCCTGTACTCAGAAAATTATAAGACATTGCAGAAATAAATTGAAGAAGATACAGATAAGTGGAAGCACATAACGTGTTCATGAATAGGAAGAATTAACCTCATTGAAACATCTATATTACCCAAAGCAATCTATAGATTCAATGCAATTCTTATCAATATTCCAATGACATATTTCATGGACTAGAACAAATATTTCAAAAATTTATATGTAACCACAAAAGGCCCTGTATAGCAACTGTGATCCTGAAGAACAAAATCAGAGGAATCACACTACCATATATCAAAGCATACTACCAGGCCATAATAATCAAAATAGTATCATGCTGGTATAAAAACTGACACATAGATCAATGGAACAGTATAGAGAGCTGAGAAATAAACCCACACTTTTATAGTCAACGAATATTCAACAGATGAAGTGAGCACATAAAATGGACTAAAGATAGTTTACTCAATAAATGATGTTGGGAAAATTGGACAAATAGATACATGCAGAAAAACTAAACTAGACCACCTTCTTATACCATAGAAGAATAAATTCAAAATGGATCAAAGACTAAAATGTTAGACTGAAAACCATAAAAATCATAGAAGAAAACATAGGCAGCAAAATCTCAGACATATCTTGTAGCAATATTTTATTGGTTATAGCTATCCAGGCAAGGGAAGCAGAAGAAAAAAATAAATAAATGTGACTACATCAAGCTAAAAAGTTCTTGCACAGCAAAGGAAATTATCAACTAAATAGAAAGACAGCCCACCAATGACCAATAGATATATGAAAAGATGCTCAGTGTCACTAATCATCAGAGAAGTGTCGATTAAAAGCACAATTAGATACCATCTCACACATCTCAGAATGGCTATCAATAAATCAAACAAGAAGTGCTGGCAAGGATGTGGAGAAAGGGAAACCCTATTGCACTGCTGGTGGGAATGCAGACTGGTACAGCCACTGTGGAAAGCAGTATCCAGATATCTCAAAAATTTAAAAATGTATCTGCCTTTTGACCCAGTGATTCCCACATTTGGGCATATATTTGAAGGAATCCTAAACACTAATTCAAAATAGCATCAGCACCCTTATGTTCATTGCAGTGCTATTTACAATCACCAAGTTACGGAAGCAGCCCAAGTGTCCATCAGTAGATGAGTGTAAACAACTGAGATATTTATACAATGGGATAGTACTCAGTTATAAAAAAGAAAATTTTACCCTTTGCAACAGTACGGATGGACTTGAAGAACGTTGTGCTAAGTGAAATAAGCCAGTCAAAGAAAGACAAATACGAAATGACTTCACTCTTATGTGGAATGCAATGAACCAGCCTGACTAACAAACAAAACAGAGACAGACTCATATATGGAAAGCAGGATGTCAACTAGGGTACAGGGAGGTAAGAGGGGGGAGGGATGGAGAGGAAAGTAACAAGGACTCGTGGGCATGGACAACAGTGTGGTGATTACTGAAAGGAGGGGAGTATAAGGGGACTGAATGGTAATGAAAAAATGCAGTAGAAATTAAATTTAAAAAACTTACATAAAAAGCAGAAAAGAAATAAATTCTCCTCCTAAAATAAAGCAAGGGATATGTCTCTAGGGAGTAAAGATTAGGATAGAAGGGAATGTGTCTCAGACTGTGAAGGTCCTTGAATGTGAAATGTGTCTTGCTGGCAATTAGAAGTTAATGAGTTTTTGATGGGTGTGGTGGATATCACATGCAAAAGAACATTTTATAGAGATTAATCTGGTAACAGTTTAAGCAATTCAATTTAATGATCATCTACTAAGTAACATGTATAGCAGCAGAGTCCAATGTGCAGAGCTATGTAAGTATACAGAAAAAAAGACAAAATCTATATCCTCTAAGAATTTATAGCCTTGTAAGGGAGATAGGCATGCTTTATGTACTAATATAGAATGATCTCCAATATAGACTGTCAGGTATAAAAATTTAAGGTATAAGACAGTATGTTTAGTATGTTACCATTTGGTCCATAAGGATAGAGAAAAAAATGGATGTTTACTTATGTACTTGTATATGCAGAAGGTGTATCTGCAAGAATACACAAAAGTCTAATAACACTGGTTGTCTGCAGGGGAAGGAGTCATGGTGGTTGGTGGGAGGAAGATTATTGTATGCATATACCTCAGTACTCTCTTGAAGTTTGAAACAAGTGACTGTCTTAAAGATGTATAATAAAATAATGTGTATGATAACATGGAAGAAGGAAAAGATGAATTTTAGTTGAGAGAAGCCAGGAAGACTTCTTAGTGCATGTGAGTTATGAGCTGAGTCTTTGGAAGGTAGCATCTCCAGAGGTGATGGTTTAAGTGGGATGTATTTCAAGGAGAGGACAGTACTTGTCTTGAGCCACAGGGTGAGAGCAAGATCTGTACCATTCAATATAGCAGCTGCTAACTACATGTGGTTCTTGAGCATTGGAAATGTGACTATTGCATGTTAATTGAGATGTGCTGCAATTGTAAAACACTCATGGGGTTTTGAAGACATAGAATGAGAAAGAATGTAAAGTGTTTCATTAATAATTTTTGTACTGACTTGTGTGGCTCAATAGGTTGGAGCACCACCCCATTGGCTGAAAGGTTGTGGGTTCAATTCCCGGTTAGGGCATATACCCAGGTTGCAGGTTTGATCGCCAGTCAGGGCATGTATGAGAGAGCAACCAATAAATGTTTTCCTCTCTCTGTCTTTCTTTCTTTCTTTCTCTCTCCCTCCCTCTCTCTCTGAACACAATGAAAAAATGTCCTCAGGTAAGGCTTAAAAAAGAACCAGTAATTTTTATATTGATTATATGTTGAAAGGATAATATTTTGGATATATTGGTATTGGGTTAACTTAAATATACAGCTGGTCCTTGAACAATGTCGTTTAATCCAATGTCATTTTCTAACATCGATGACAAAAAAATTAATGCCCAACTGGGACCACTTTCTGTGTGAAGTCTACATGTTCCCTCCATGTCTGTGTAGGTTTTCACCAGGGACTTCAGTTTCCTCCCATACCCCAAATATGTGCATGTAAGGTGAATTGGCATGCCTATATTGTCCAAATGTTTGTGTGTATATGTGTGTGAGTGGCCCTGTAGTGCAAAGGCATCCTGTCCAGTGTATGTTTCTGCCTTATGCCCTCTGCTGCTAGGGCAGACTCGGGTCACCCAAGACCCTGAATTGGAATTAGTGGGTTAGAAAATAGTGATCTTGTTTGTTTTTATTCATCTTTCTTAAATGTATGTATAGCTCATATTTATTTCAGTGTTTAATATTAGGAGTGTTTGGGGGATCTTTATTTAGAAGTTTTTGTGACAAGAAATATGCCATAGGAACTTTTATTTCTATCAATTAGCCTATGGTCAAATTTGTTTTGTTAAACTTCCTTTTGCTCAAAGTCACAGTTTCCAAGAATTAAACTACATTAAGGAAACACTGTATTAAAATCAATGTCACTGGTTTGTATTTACTTTTTAAAATTTAGCATCTAGATAATTTAAAAGTATATATGTGGCTGACATTAGATTTCTGCTGGTCAGTACTTATCTAGATAATGGAGACTTTCAGAGAAGGGTGAGTTAAGTTGGGATGGCTGCAGCAGGGGGAGTATGGGTAAAAGCCATTGTTTTCCCCAATGGAATGTGAGCCAAAGTGACCTCTGCCACATGTGATGAGAAGCAGTTAAAAGCCATGGCATGGGGCAGCCTTTTTTGTACTTTTCTCTCTGTCATAAGAGTGACATGCCCAAGTAAGGGGTCCTCCTTCAGCTAGGGTCCTGAAATGAAGGAGGCATATGAAGCACAGACTCAGATAAACTATAGCTGCCACATGGACCTTTACTGTGGAAAATGAGGTTTGGAAACGGTTTGTACTACCCAAAGCTGATTAATACACTACCCCATCATATGGATTTAATTGTATTATATTGACTCGACACATATGCTCACTTTTCATGTTAGCTTCTACTCATTCTTTTTTATTTTATTGTTGTTCAATTACAGTTGTCCATGTTTTCTCCCCATCCCTCCTCCCACCCCCTCTTTAACTTCTACTCATTCTTTATGTCTTCAATTATATATCACTTCTTCAGAGAGAACTTTCTTGTTCACCTGGGTGGACTGGGTATAATTTAAGCCTCCCTCCCCACTGGACTCACATACACCATTATTTTCTCCTAAAGTAACTGTATTATGTTCTTCTTAGGCACTTAATGCAATTGCAATCAAATATAGATTGTTTATCATTTTTTAAAGATTTTATTTATTTATTCATTTTTTAGAGAGAGAAGGGAAGGAGAAAGAGAGAGAGAGAGAAACATCAATGTGCGGTTGCTGGGGGTCATGACCTGCAACCCAGGCATGTACCCTGACTGGGAATCTAACCTGTGACACTGGTTCGCAGCCCGCGCTCAATCCACTGAGCTACGCCAGCCAGGCTGTTTATCATTGATGTCCTCTGCTTGAATGTAAGCTCATCAAGAAGAGCTGGATAGCCTCTATTTTGGCTAACATTAAATGATGCCTGTCATATAGTTGTTGCTCAGTAGTTATTTGTGGAATTAGTGATGAACAAATGAATAGCTTATTGTTAACATGGTTAAAAAACAAACATGCAGGGGGATGCTGGCATTAGGAAAGTAATGCTATGGAAGATTTTCTTGGGTGCAACAATTAAGTGCTATTTTATTCTTTTTGTTCCTTGTCTTTCAAGAAAACTTTGGAAGTAGTGATACTTTTCAAACCCTTAACAATAGATTCACTGGCCAACAGGCTTCTGTGGCCTGGCAGTTTTTCTACCTAATACCAGGGAAGCCTGCAAATAGACTGGAAGGAATCCTTTGAAATAAAGGAGGACTGTTGCTGTTGAATGCTTAGTTTTATGGAGTAAGAGAGACACTTGCTCTTCCTCTTCTAAGTAATTAATGAAAAGTGGAAAAGCAGGGGGAGAAAGAGATTACAGGAAAAAAGGAATTGTGGGCCAGGTGTAGTAGATGCCTTTCCGGTCCAGACCAGAAAACTCAGGTCTATTTCTCTCACTTTCACTTGCCAAAAATTCACTTAAGAGGTGCCTCTAGAACTGCATCACATCAAGCTGGCAATAAAGACTTTGAAGGCCTCCTGCAAAATTATCAGCTTCTTCACTACAGGAACATACACACATCCACATGCTCAGATGATGAGAGGGAGGAGGAAGAAACAACTCTGTTTGCTAGATCATGAAATCTCTTTTATGGAGAAACCCACGAGTTCCCAAAACCTGAAGTCTAATATTGAGTATATTGTGTCAGTGGGTGGAGTCAATGACCCATGAGGTCCCTTTACTATTAGGGAAGCGTATTAATTCTGTGACCCTATAGTTCCTGCCTTCTGTAACTCTAGAACACACAGCCAGGCTAAAAGCTTGTAGGAATATACTGCACTTTTAAAAAGTAAAATAAATGTAGTAAAAAGTGGGCAGCATAATTGCTGTGACTTATACCCCATGACATTTGATAATAACAATGTTGCTACATTACAAATAAGTTCTGCATTTACAACTCTGCCTTGATAGTTACACTTACTAAATTGTTTAGGGAGGTGATTCCTGGATGCTGGTGGCCCATATATAAAACATATTAGCATAATTGGAATACAGCCAAACCCCTCAGTGTACACTATAGATACTTGTTAAAAGCTCAATCTTGGAGAGAAAACCTTCCTCCTTGTCTTCAATCAGTTATCAACTCCTGAAAGCACTCTTTTAAAATCAACTTCCAGTCCTCTACAGTTGGGGAGCTTGTCCTCAACATTGACCTTAGACTGGCCTGCAGTTCCCAGGACAATAATGAAGGCTATGCTCTCACCTGGATGAGGAAATCAGCTATGATTTTCCATTATTTTACCAAACATTCTTCATTTATTTAATTCACCTAGAATTGACACTACACATTAATTCATTGAGCAGTGGCTTTGTGTAAAGGCCCAGAGATGAATGAGACAGTTATCACCATCAAGAAACTTAGACTTTAGTCAAGGACACAGACAGCCAACTCTAGTAGAAGGCAGAATGAAATAAGGGCTGTAATAGGAATATGAACAGATTGCTGTGGGAGCATAGATAACACAATTTATTTTAATGGAGGAAGGAGCATTAAGGCAGGCTTTGGAAAGGTGGCATTGCTCCTTGAAGTTGGGCAGTGTGATCATACCAGACTAAATTGTATGTACATAAAATGGCATGAAAGGTATATACATGTTGGGGATGTAATCATATGTGTTTCTTTACCATTGCCAAGTTCCATGACTGGAGGGATGGTGACAAGGCTTGAAGGTTATCTGTGAGTCTGCTTCTGGGATCTTTGAAGTCCATACTAATTTTAATTAAGGGGAAAAATCAAAACTTTTGAAGAAGGCCAAAAAAGGCATTTTAGGAAGCAACCTCTAGCAGTGTGAAGGATGGATTGAAGAGGTAAAGGACTGAAACAGGGAGACCAACTTCTGTACTTCACTGGATATTAGGAAAGAGGGAATAATACAAGATGCTGCTGTCATTTCTAGCCTAAAATATTGGGAAAAGTGTAGTGCCCATAATGACAGACAACCTGAATAAAATGATTGGTTTGCTGGAGAATATATTTGGTTGGAAATATACTGAGTTTAGTGGTTCTGGGATTCAGGAGAGATTTCAGAGTCATCTGCTGGTAGGAAATTGTCAAAGCCATGTAAATGGCTAAGATGACCTTAGCTGTGGGGAGAATACAAATGAACACAAGGAGATGCCACCTATATTTAGGTATCATGTGAAGACAACCACAAATAAAGGGAACTGAAGAGTCTTCTAAGTGGTGGGAGTATACAGGGCTAGGTGTACCTTGTGGAAGTGTGGGAGAAAGTAAGTAAGATGAGGATTAAGAGGAATTAATAGGAATTGGCAATCAGATGGCCAATAGTAGCCTTCAATGAGTGATTCACAAGGAAGTTCCTATTTAATTGGATGGAGGAAATTTGAGGGTGCTTGTAGACTGAGAGGAAACAAGATGCTGGAATAATGCATATGAAGAGTGAAAGTTCTTTCAGAAGTACAAAGCTCCACACAATATAAGGTCACAGCAAGTTGGCTTTTCATCCCAGATGCTGTGGAGTCAAAAAACCATTGACATCTGAAAGGCATTTTTCATTTTTATTATTATACTGAATTCTGCTATGGAGTCTTATTCATGACTCCTTGCATTGCCCTTTCCTCCATCCCCCGAAGCGCCACCATAAGTGCTACCAATTGTTCAGTCTACTTGATTTTTTTCATCAAGCTTAGGCCACTCTACTATTACATGTGATAGGTTTCCCAAGACTGTTCTTAGAAAAAATTCATAGTATTTGAGTATTTTCAACTTAATTCCCATTGTGATATTCAGTTGTTTGTAGGAAAATGGAGAGACAATAACAAAAGATATTTCTAGGAAGTAAGGAGGGAGATGAAGCAGATTTATAAACCAGTCACTCCTCCCAAACAAGCTAATATTTGCTAAAAGAAAGCCATCCAGTGTCACATGTACCCAGCAGTTAAATGTATTGAGAAAGGAAAGCTTATGATTCTTTGAATAGAAAGGTATTTACCCTAAAAAGAATAGACTTGGGCACAGTTTGGAAGTCTGACAGAGTCCTAGGAAAATAATAAAATGGGAGAATTTGTTGCTCTTCTAGAGAGTAATTATTGTTCAACAACCTCTTAAATGTATGGCTTAAAATGTCTGGCTTAACCAGACATTTAAGAAGTCCTAGTTGTGAATTAATTGGAGCTTTTTCCATAAATTATACTTCATCTAAATGCCTTTCCTGTCACTGAGGCCAACAGTGAATCAGTACATTTTAATGGCCACTCAGTCTTCGTCAGTTCTTTGTTTCTTGGAACAGCCATTCAATGTTTTGCTTTGCAGCATTAGTAAAAAGAAAAGAGAAGGGAATGGGAAAGTGAGAGATAAGGAGAATAAGAAGGAAAGGAAAAAATGTAACCTAGAGAAATTCCTTTTTTCCTTTATTACCATAATCACTATAATATCACTGAATAAGTTCTTGTGCAGAATCATGTTCTCCTGTCTGCTATGTCTTTATGACTTAATGTTCTTTGTATATAAAACTTGTATGAACCATTCAACAGTACAGATAATAGAATTGTATCAAGTGCTAGACCTGCAGCTGTGCATATCCATGGTATCACAACTGCAAAGAGGAGCTATTCTTCTTGTGTTCAATTATTCTCTTAACCTTGATGTCAGATTTGAATCCTCCCTTTCTTCATACCCTCAACATCTACTTAATTGCCAGTTCTTTAGATGCCACTTGGATCTGCCCCCTTGATGCTACCCTTGTTTAGGCCCTCATTTTTTACCAAAACTATTTTGGCAAGAACCCCCAACAAAGCGGGCCTTTTGTGATGTCTCCCCTCTCTGTCCTACACAGATCTTCCAGTGTCATCGTCCTTAAGTACTCCATATTATTTCTTTCCTCAAAATCCCTCAGTATTTCCCTACCATTTATAAAATCAAGCCCAAACCACATGACCACTCTGCCTTTCATGGGCATAATACTCCAGTTAAAATGAATTGTTCAATATTCCTTGCATATGCATATCAAAGTTTGTACTTCTGCTCATGCCTGCCCTCCTTCCTCAAAAAGCTGAGTAAGCTGCATGAGAATAGGGACTACATCTATCTGGTTCACTTTTATGTTCTTAGAGTCTAGCATTGTGGTTGGCACACAGTACATGGTCATTAAATATTGACTAAATTAATAAAACCACATTTCCAAATCAACTTACCCTTTAAAATTCAGTTCAAATGTCATCCTGCCAAAATATCTGTATTAACACCTGCCTCCCACCTTAATACCTACCTCACCTCACCTCTCTAAATATAAGTAGTTTGTTTTTGTCTGACCTGTCATAAGCCTTCTTGATACTACTATTTCTTGGCACTTTGAATTACAATTCTTTTTGTACCTATCCCATCTCCCACTATACTGAAATCCCTGAAGTCATGAGCTATGTTTAATTAATAATTGTGTCCTAAAAATCAATGCTCATGAAATGGACACTCAGGTGATTAGAATAGCCATATTGGAAGCTATAGCAAAGTAGAGAAACTTGAGGTTTATTACTATTTCTAACTGCATGATAATAGCCCTCGTGCTTTGCTCATAAACATCAAAAGGTGAAAATGCCTGGATGTCAATTAGCCAAAATATAAGTGAAAATATTGGTTGAGCCTCTATTAGCCAAGATATGAAGCCATGATGGCTAAAAATTAAACTCTGGCCAATTTCCAAGAAATAAGTAGGGCCAACACCAAAATTTGCATAATAATTCATGAAATTGTGAGTTGTTTTTCCCTTTAATGGATGCTAACTGTAATAATATTTTATTCGTGGCTATTGGAGTTATAGACATTTAAATAAATTCAGTCTGTAAATGGTATCTTTGGCTCTAGTTTTCTTTGTATTGTAAGTCAAAACTATGCTGCTAGTTATATGCACTACATATATATATCAATTTTCAGGTTACCACTCTCCTTTGAAATCTTGGCATTAAGCTTCAATTCCCCTAGTTGTGGATACTCTTTCTAAGACTCCCCACTAGGAATTTGACTACTTGGGCCTCTGGGGAAGAAAAAGCCTATGTATTTGTTTCCAGGAACAAACCATTCCAACGGAAACAATGGTTTTGCCAGATACTTTAGATTCTATCATTTATAGACCTGGCTATACTTTGTACAACCCTTCATCTTCAAATTGGCCCACCTATGAGGAGAAATTCTTTTGAAAGCCCTTCAGAGAATAATTACCTATAATCCTAAATGACTCGTTCCAGATTTTTACTCCTCTGAGCATTTGAAGCCCATTTACTTTCATTCTGTAATGGAGACAAAAAATAAATAAATAAAAACCTTTTCTGTGGAAACAGTTTCTCTAGAGGATGTAAATTACCCTTTTGACTTATCTGGACTTTTAAGTTGTGCAAATATTTCTCCACTATTCTGGCAAGCAGTGCTGAAGAACACTTCCAGAAAATCTTATGATTCCCACAGGTATGTGTGTCTTTGAATATATCCCATGATTTTCCCCTGACCAGGTCCTTATAGAAACACTCTTGCATTTCTGTTCAGTTGAAGTTTATCTTTCTAGAACATTCTTACAACCTGTTTCAGTACTTGAGTTTGTGCCTTTTCACTCAACCTTAGTATCAATTATCATAGTCAGCACAACATTTAATGTATATCTTAACTTTATTGAATAAGTATGCATTACATATAAATTGCAAGTCATTCTTGGTCCTGCAAAGAGACAGGTGTGTATTCCAAGGCAATATGAGAGCATGAATCCACAGTTCTACTGATAATGAAATACTTCTAAGTGTTTTGGCATGGGCACAATCTCTGTCAGTACCATTCAAGGCAGGCTTTGTTGTCACCTCTCCTTTCAGCTGAAGGATTCACAATATCCAGAATAAGCTTGTAAAGAACCTTTCTGTATCAGAGGTAGTTTTATGCCTGCATTATGCATCATAGAAGACATTTGATCAAAGGTTCCATAAAAGGGGCAGAAGAGATGAGCTAAGAATTGCAACCAATTATTTTTTCAAGCAAACTGGCCATAGAAGCAAAAGTATCAACCAAATTTTAGAATAGCCTGTTTAGCCATTTAACATCAAAGCATGCAGTAGCCTGTGCAGACAATAGCTTTTAGAGACAACCTTGAATTTGGCTTGAGCACCAAGGATGCACTTTAGAAAGTGGAAAGTATATTTATATGCAATGACTATTGTAGTGAGCTGAATGGTGGCTCCCCAAAGGTATGTCCATGTCCTAATTCCCAGAACCTGTGATGTTACTTTATTTAGAAAAAAAGGTTTTCACAAATGAAGTTAAAGATCTTGAGATTAGGAGATCATTGTGGATTAACCAAGTGGGCCCTAAAAGGCATCTCAAGTGTCCTTCTAAGAGAGAGGCAGAGGCAGATTAGATACACAGAGGGAAAAGTGATGTGAAGACAGAGCAGAGACTGATCTGAGCAGACCATCACAAGAAACTGGAAGAGGAAAGGAAGAGATTTTCCCCTAGAGCTTGCAGAGGGAGTATAGCCCTTCTAATACCTCAATTTTGGATTCTTTGCCTCCAAAACAATAAGAGAATAAATAGCTGTTGATTTAAGCTATAACATTTACAATAATTTGTAACAGCAGCCCCAGGAAACTAATACAGAATTTAGTACTGGAAAATAAGGTCCTGCTATATCAAATACCTAAAAATGTAGATGTGGCTTTGGAATTGAATAATAGGTAAAGGCTGGAAAAATTCTGATGCATGTGATAGAAAAAACACAGATTGCCTTAAATAAACTGTTGGTAAAAATATGAATGTTCAAGATTCTCCTGGTAAGGGCTTAGAAGGAACTGAGGAACATTTCATTGAAACTACAGGAAATGTGATCCTTGTTATATAGCAGCATAAGACTTATCTGAATTGTTTCCCATGGTTGTATGAAAAGTACATTTGAAGGTGATGAACTTTTTAAATATTTAGATGAGATTTCTAAGCCAAGCTTGGAGGTATGGTCTAGTTTCTTCTTGAGCTTATATTAAAATACACAAGGAAAGAGAGAAATTGAAGAACTATTAAGCAGAAAGAAACCACTACTTGGTGATTCAGGAAATTCTGAGCCTATTCAGATTGTAAAAGATGCTAACATTAGCAGATTCACTGTTAGCATAGTGTCCTTTGGAGATAAAGCCAAGCATGTGGCTAGATGATTTTTGGCTAGTGCTGGAGTAATTATGCATGGGTCCACTCAGCCATCTCAATAGAAGCCAGGAATAGAGATGGGGTTATCTGGCAAAGATCCATGAGGACTTTCTTGTATCATTATTGAATCGATGTGATATACACAGGAGGCTCACAGAGTTTTTTAGACTGTTATACCAGCAGAAACACTTTTAGGTTGGCCTGAAAGGGACAGAGATGTGACAAAATGAGATAAAGTTGTCAAGACTGCTAAACTTTTACAGGTAGCAAACAGGGTGATAAAACAGCAAATGTGTGCTACCCTTCAATGTAAATGATCACTTGTAGAGTAGAGCTGCAGGTACAGAGGCAGAGGCCCAAGCACGCAAGCAGAAGCAGAAATGAAAGCCATGGGCAGAGAGGGAGAGATTCAATCCATGGACCAAGAGTGCAGAACTACAGGCCTAAAGATTGCAGCCCTGACACAAGGAGGATTATTGTCAGGCTTTAAAACCTAAGGGGATTTTGCTGTTTGAATTTTGCAAATGATTGGGACAGGTGACTCCTTTCTACATTCCATTTTCTCCCTTTTGAAATACCAATGTCCACAACTATTCTCCAATGCCTGTCCTGCTATTGTATTTTGGAAGCAGATAACTTGTTTTCTTGTACTGGTCCATAGATGGAGAGGAATTTTGCCCCAGAAATTTTACCTACACCTGATTTAGATGATCTAGATGATGATATTTGGGACTTTTAAACTGATAATGTTTGGATGAAATTTTGAACTTAGATGATGCTGTAATGGGTTAGGCCTTGGGGAGAATGTTGAGGTGGAGTGAAAATATCTTGCATATGGGACGGACCTAAAACTGGGGATGGGGGACAGAGGGCAGACTACAGTGGGCCAAGGGTCGTCTCCAAAAAAAGGAATATTTGTAACACAATCCCCAGAACCTGTGAATGTTACCTTATTTGGAAAAAAGGTTTTACAGATGTAATTATGTTTAGGACCTTCAGATAAAATTATCCTGGATTATCTGAGTGGATCCTAAATGCCACCTAAGTGTGTCCTTATGAGAGCAAGGCAGAGGGAGATTAGGTGCACAGAGAAGGGAATATGAAAATGAAGCAGAGAGATGTGGCCATAACTCAAAGAATGCCAATAGGCACCACAAACTGTTAGAGGCAAGGAGAGATCTTCTTTTAGAGCCTCTGGAGGGAGCATGGTTTTTGGTTTTAGATATCTGGTCATCAGAACTATGAGAGTTAACACAACATCTGATGTGTTAAGCAACCAAGTTTGTGATAATTTGTTGTAGCAGCCAAAAGAAACTAATAAAACTAGTAAACATTTTAAGGGTTTTGTAATTTTTTAAATCATTCCAAAGGAAATCTTCATAAACTGGCGCTCCTCACAAGTAGTAGTAATAAATTCAACAAAACACTTTAGTATAATCCCGTGGTCCCCAATATTTTTGGCACTATAGACTGGTTTCATGGAAGACAAATTTTCCAAGGACAGGGTGGGGGGTGGGGAGGAAAGGACGCGGAGCTCAGGCGGTAATGCAAGTGAAGGCTTGCTCGCTCATCCGTGGTTCCTAACAGGCCACGGATGCTACTGGTATGTAGCCTGGTGATTGGGGACCCCTGGTATAATCTGTTTCATTACTAGAAACATCACTATGTACTTTTTTGGTGCTACTTTTTAAATCTTGACTGCAAATAGCTAGAGCAGGACCATTATAAATCTGTGAAGAAATTCCCTGAACTCAGTTATTGGAACTTCATGAAAGACCCTGAAAAGGCTTCATAATATTTGTGAGAAGCATGTGGGATTGCTCTAAATACAAATATATAATTTATCAATAATAGTACTTCACTTTTTCCACAAAATATAAAATAAGGCAAGTTCACACCTGGAAAAGGTGATGCATGTTAGTATTTTTACCTTGACCAGTTTGATAACATGGTATGGCAAATACTCCTTAATTTTAGTGAGGGTTAACCTTTCAAAATACCATTCTCCTACAGAATAAAAAGCTATGAAACGATTTAAAGAAGCCATACCATAAAGATTTCAGAAATGACTTTGTGAAGTAAAAAATACACACATTAAGTATTTACATAAAGTAGTCTACTATTTTATTTTATTGTTAAAAAACTGAGAAATTAATATGCCCCTTAAATTTGTATGTGCCTATGTGTGTCTCTTGAGATAAAACTGTAAAATCTCAGATACCATAATTATTTTTGATTTTTCTACTATAGCAGCTTCAGAGCTTTTAAAAGTATTTTTCCAAGTAAGAATGCACTAGAGGAAAAGGCAGCAGTTTTAATCATTATACATCAGTATAAAGGAAACTGGGAGCTATCGGTTACTTGTTTCCTTCATCTTAAGGGGTGATTTGCCAAGTCAGTCCTTTGTTCTTTCTGAATGTCTACAATGCTCTTTAGAGGAGAAATAAGATTCTCTATATTAGATATATACACATAAGAAATTTTTTACAATAATTGTCTGCATGAATTAATGTTAAAATTGCACTGCAGAGAAGTTATACCATCTTACTTCAATGCATATTTTAAAATAATAGACAATTTATGTGGCATTCTTATTCTCTCATTAATTTAAGAAAAACGTAGAGCCTATTTTCCTCCTAATGTTGTTTATGGCAGCATGATTTTAATTTGTTAATATAGGTAAGTATGATGACTGAAAAGTTCACTTAGTCACTGGGATGTGGAATTACTGTAACAGGAGATATAAATATATGCACATATATACACATACATACATTTTTCTTCTTCTTCAGACCACCAAGGCAGAATTGGAAAGGGGAGTAGAAAGATAAAACAATTGACCTTTCAGTTTTCTGCTGCCTCCTGCAGAGAGAAATCTTTTCCCTCTTAGGTCTTCTAGAATTCTATTCCCTGCTTTCAAGGGGGTCATGGGAGAAAGAAGTGACAGAGAGAAGAAAGAAATCACAGAGATTAGGAATCAATATTTACCTTTAAAAATTTAAATAAAGGTAATAGAATTTTCAGGTTCATCCTTAGCATAAACATTAAAATGTGAAGTTTTTCTCAAAAATAGCCATATAAAGTGTTTGTAGAAAGTAGGTATGTGCATAATTAGAAAACACTTCCTTAAATAAAATTTAAATTGTATTAACTGCTTCTGTTAAACTTTGGTTTAGTTTTAGCAATGGTAAGTGCCTGCAATATCATGCTAAAACTCTAGATTAATGATAAGTTTAATTTCAGCCAAAGCAGATGAATATATCAGCTTTCACTTGAGATAAGATTCTACATAACCTGATGGGGCTGAAGCAGTACTTTTTTGAGTTTCCATAATGGCTTCTCTTACAGAGTATGCAACATTAGTGCCTCTCCAGATCATTAACATGCACGGTTTCATTAGCCTTTTCACTTCCTGTGTAACAAGAATCAGAAACAGACATTGAGAAATTATTTCTTTCTATTCCTCTCTTCTCTTTTCTTTCTTTTTTGCGGGGCATGACCTGCAAATATGAGTAACATTGTAAATTTTGACAAACTGGATATTTCTGAAAGTCTTAGAACTCTTTAGTTTCTTACACTTTTCACCATCACCATCAGGTCACACACAATAACAAGTAATACACATCTTTACATTAAAAGAGAACACACATTTTATAACCTCAATAATTATGTTCATATTAGTCTAATTGTGTGAGGAGTCTTGCAGTAGCTTTACAAATGTAGGCTATGTCATACAGCTTAGCTTGATCTTTGCAGAAGTGCATATATTTCCTCTCCGTCCCTTGACTGCATGTTTTGTCCTTCTCAGAATGAGTGATGTTGTATACTTAAATATTTTTATATTCTTTGGCATCAGGAACTACTTAGATGAGATAGCTCCATTGTGGCGAGAGCGTGACCTTTCCAAAGGTACCCGTCTATTATCTGTAAGACAAAAAGAAAAAGAACCAAAAACATGGTGAGTTTTAGGTGTCAGCTATTACAAGATGTCAGGTCAATAGAGGGTTTCAAATAGTCATGAAAGAAATCACTTCCAATGAATATGTAAATAAGTAACAAGGAGCCCAGATCTGAGAATCTCACACTGCAGCTGCCAGGCTGAGTTCAGGAGTTCTGCAATCAGCACTGAATAGCTTTTCTTGGTAAGTGAAATCAGAGTGATACAAGAAATGGAAGAATTTTCTCAAGCACAGTCCCCTTGGAAATAGCAGGTGACAACAAAACTTCTTGGTAACTACTTCAATTCCCCATGAGTTTTCAATCTGTATATTGGCAACCTCTACAGGACACTAGCATGGCAGAGAAGAAAAGAGGTGTTTTTTATTTTTATTTTTACAATGATTGCAATAGGTGGCAATCAAATCAGCTACCGAGTCTTTGCCTGATTGTATGATGTAAACAAGTTCAATGCATTATACAGTCATAATAGGAATGAATAATGAATATGTCCCCTTCCCCTCAACCATCACAGGAAAAATTATCATTGTAGAGATAACTGTTGGCACAAAGCTTGGAAAGCAATTTTTTAAAGTATTAAAAGTTGCTGAAAATATTTTTAGCTTTAATAGGAAAAAAATTTACAGCTCTGCATTGAGATGATCACTATTATGTTATTATTACCTTTGTTTTATGCTCAGCTTAAACACAACTGATGTGGGTGAAAATCCCTTTCTGACAAAAGCATAATATACTTAGAGTCTCTATTTAGAATGAGAGCAGGTCCCTAGAAACAATGGCAACCACTTGCACTTACATAAATACTAACACTTCACACTCCTTAACTGGCTAATTCTCACAACATCCATACGAGGTAAGCCCATTTCATTCTATCCTACTATCTCTGCTTTACTGATGAAGGTTACAGGGAAAATCAATGATGGGGGATTATATTGCAAAGTTAATGCCTAAATGGCAGGCTTCTCTGTTCAGAAGTAAATGTTGGAGGCTCCCAAGCTACTATTCATTCCCTCCCTAAGATGATGATATGAAAGGAAGACACCTGTCTGTCCCATGAGAAGGGTGGACAGTGAGAAGTGCTAAGATTTTGTGATGGTGTCTTTTTCATCTGTGCTGGTATCTTGACTGGCTCCCAGTAATCTGTGGTCAGCACACAAAGCAAAGAAAGCTAACTGGCCTCCATGGTGTTGGACTCATTAACACCCTGGTGAGAGTGCACTGAACCAACAAGCTATAAACTTAAAGTGCCTTAGCTGCAATAATATCATTGAGGAGAGAATGAAAGAGGCATTTTCTCTTTCCAGAGATATATCTGAGTGATAGATTATTTGGGTATCCTTTTAAAGATACTATTTTAAAGATCCAATATTTAGTTTGTGATATGAATCACAATTCAGCTAAAATGTGAAGATAACATTCTTAGATAAAGGGCTTATTACTTAGATGACACTGGTTTGCATATGGTATGGTTTGGAACTTCTTATAAAACATTTAAAAGTGAGGTTATAATAGAACACTTACCATTGCATTGCTGCTTGTAAGAATTCAGTGTTAATGCTATCAGATTTGAGAATGATGGTAAAAATCACTGAGGAGTGTCCCAGCTCATAAAGAGGCTTGCACCTTGGTGGTCTTACACATTAAAGTAAAACTGGTATTCACACTCACTGCCCATTAAATGATATGATGTTAAGGGTTTATGTCAATCTGCAACTAGTTGGTAGCATTTGGTGTAAGAAAATAAACTCTCAGGTCAAAATGGACTGAGGAAAGGATACTGAAGCTTTTGAAAGGCAAGATAAACACTGGTTCAGGGTCAAAACTCAGCTCTTGTCATACACAAAAATGAAATATTCTTTATTTCCTCCCTTCCTTCCTCCTTTTCATTCTTCCTTCTTCTCTCTCTTCTAATTTTTTGGTACCTAATCAGTCCCCTATGTTTAATTCTGTAAAAGTCACCATTTAATGTTTTTAAAATATCAAGCTACAAACTTGTTTATGAAAAAATGCCATTAGAAACAATGACAGCAATGACTGATCTGAATTTTGTGATTTATTTACAATTCTCTGTATTTACATTAAAAATATTTTGGTAGAATATATATATTTATTCTCTAGACTTGTATGGATCAGGCTACAGTGTAAGTTAGAAGATAATATGTTATATGTAGATATAACAAATACATATTCATCTCTCTTCACATTATAATAGCTTACAATCTCCTGATGATAATATTTCATGCTTGGATTCACGTCTTCTTTGAAGCAGAGATTGAGAATCATTCACTTTTTTAAATAAAAACTTCTATATGTATAGTATTAAATATTAATGCATAAAAATCAGTGGTCTGACCCTCATAAGGTGAGGGTACAAAGTTAGCATTACATTATGATAAAGAAGGACATGTTAGATATTATTGCTGGGAGAGCTAATGGAATGATTTTGGTGATTGCATTTCCATTCTGGAACACAGGTGGAAGAAACAGGTGTGCATGTGATATGATTGGAGAGCTTCAGGAGACCCAGAATGAACCAAATTAACTTTCTAACCTGTGTGATTCTCCCAACACTACTGATACTAGAGTAGTTTACATGGTGAACACAGCAGCCTGTCCTCTAAAAAGTCAATAGTTTAAAACATTGTGTATTTACCTGAGATGATATGAAGGGCTTTGTTAGTGGTTATCCTTTCCAATATGCCTGTTGTGTTTTTGGATATCAAAGAGAGGAAGATGGGGGAAGCATCTGTGTGGTTTTGTATGCTTGTTGGAGATACTGTGCAAAACCATTTCCTTAGAGGATGGGAAATGTGATTTGCCATCATCTTCCTCTACTTCCATTTTACTAGTTTATGAGGTGACATATTACAGTGAATAAGAAAGCCTAGAGAATCTAGTATATCCTCATAGCATAGGAATTCATCAAGGCATTCTATTGTTTGTAAACACAATTAATGTAGCACTAAAGCCTGAGATGTTAGTCCCAAAATTTAGCTTCCAAATCCATTACAGTTTGGGTGTGTATATGCTAACAGATTCTCTTTGATCATCAAATGCTTTTCTTTATAAAATATGCCTCCTGTGAAGGTGAAAGGATTCTTCTGTTACAGAGGGTGGCCTGGTCACAGCATGAGCTTAAAAGAGTAATGTAGTCATATGAAAATGTGCATTCTCTGGAGGAAGGATGGCTCAAATTAAAACAATATTCCAATCTGTCACCAAGAGACTATAAATACATGGTTTAGCTCTAACATGCTTCTGCATATTCTGAATATCAGGTTAACCAACTCATACCAATGTGAGGGCTTCCCCACGGCCTTAAGAGCAAGAAGCTTTATGTCATTTCTGAGCATACATTGATTTGACATTCATCTCAAAATCTTCCCAACCGAGTCCTACAGGGAATGAATTAAACCCATTATTGTAATGTTTTAAAATTCATTTGTGCAATCATCTATTTAGCAACTATATATAAAGCACATCATCCATGGAATACCTGAATGTCACAAAGTTTCAGATCCATAGCTAAAGCTACACCACTAATTTCCTTCTTACTGAAAACTTTGTCAAATGCAATAACTGAAGAATTAGCATATCATAGGTAAGGCTGAAACCAAACTTGATGTGAGATAGACTGAAGGACTCAAGTCTGTGGTGTGTAACCTGGAAATGGGCAATTAATCCTCTAGAAAAGTCCGTGTATGCCAACCATACAAAGCTGCATCTTGTGTATTGCATGAGTAAGTCACGTTAAAACTGAAAAACTATGATTAAAAAGGCCATGTCCATTAGTCATTTTCCCCAGGTTAGGTGTCCATCTGTCATCTACAGAAGAATTGTTTCTTTCCTGGTGCTTCATAGGCATGTAGTTGTATATCAAATGGCAACCTAACATAATGTATTATACACTCCCAGTAGGGAAACATAAAAAAGGTGTGCCTGGTATATACTGCACATTGGATTACCAATATTCCATTTTAATGCAAATTAGTTGGCCAGAAAACAAAGTAAAAGAAAGTCTCTGTAATTTACTGTGAGCTCTGTGTTCTCCAAAACTTTTCAAAATGAGGTGACCACCAATGGGTAAGGCATTATATTCAGCATACTGAGCAAATAGAGGACTGGGTTTACTGAGTTTAGACTAAGAAAACCAAGATAATTTTAGATTGTTTCAGGAAATGTATAGTGAGTAGCTGTTTGCATTCCAAACACTGATAAAGATAATTCTATCTCTTAATTATAAAATAACCAATTTTATTTTATTTTACTTTTTATTGTTGTTCAATTACAGTTGTCCCTATTTTTCCCCTATTAATCACCTCCACCCTACCCACCCTCAACCCCCACATTCAATCCTCCCCCAACTGCACTGTCTTTGTCAATGGTTCTTTTATATGTGTTCCTTGATGACCTTTCCCCTTCTTTGCCTCATTATCTCCTCCTCCCGCTCTCGTTACTGTCAGATTGTTCTTTATTTCCATAACTCTGGTTGTATTTTGCTTGCTTGTTTTGTTGATTAGGTTCCACACATAGGTGAGATCATATGGTATTTCTTTCACCACATGGCTTATTTCACCAGCATAATGCTCTCTAGTTCCATCCATGCTGCCATGAAGGGTAGGAGCTCCTTCTTTCTTTTTGCTGCATAGTATTCCATTGTGTAAATGTACCACAGTTTTTTGACCCACTCATTTACTAATGGGCACTTAAGCTACTTCCAACACTTGGCTATTGTGAATTGTGCTGCTATGGATATTGGGGTGCATAGATTCTCTTGAATTGGTGTTTCAGGGTTCTTAGGGTATAATCCCAGCAGTGGAATTGCTGGGTCAAAAGTGGTTCCATTGTTAGTTTTCTGAGGAAACTCCATACTGTTTTCCACAGGGGCTGCACCAGTCTGCATTCCCACCAATAGTGCACTAGGGTTTCCTTTTCTCTACAGCCTCACCATCACTTGTTGTTTGATTTGTTTATGATGGCCATTCTGACTGGTGTGAAGTGGTATCTCATTGTGGTTTTAATTTGCATCTCTCTGATGGCTAGTGATGCTGAGCATCCTTTCATATGTCTCTGGGCTCTCTATATGTCCTCCTTGGAGAAGTGTCTCTTTAGGTCCTTTGCCCAATTTTTAATTGGATTCTTTGTCTTCCTAGAGTGTAGTCATGTAAGTTCTTTATATATTTTGGAGAAAACATGATTTTTAATGGCCACTTTCCTTTATATTATATAAACAAACCACAATTTGATTAACCATATCTCTACTGTTGGACATTTAAGTTGCTTCCATTTTTTCTATTATAAAAAACCTCACAATGAATATCCTTATAGTTTTATCTTTATATATACCATGTGTGGAAGTGTTATGTAGGATAGATAGTAAACCAAGGCAGATAGGAGGGAGACATCTCACTCACTAACTCAGCAGTCCTGAGCCTGGTCCAATAATGTCACCAGGTGTTCCAACATCGCAAGGAACACTATGTTAGTATGGGAGGAGGGAAGCCCTTGAAATTCTATATGTCATGTCTGCTATCTGGGAAAGAAAGCCTTAAAATTGTGTATTCATCTCAAGGCCTGGAAAGGTGAAAAGGAGGGGGTTCACAGTGCCTAAATAAGAAGCCCATAAAACAACTTTGGTTAATTGTCTTCCTCTGGTTACTATCTGTTTTATGAGGGAGCCCCTAATGCTTACAGAAAGAGCCCATAAATAACTTTGGGTAACTGACCCAACTTTAATTAACTGTCCCATCATGTATCTGTTTTACAGCAAGATGAACAAATGTAATCTGGAGCAACATAAGGAACTGGGCTAACAGACCCCTACACATACCTACATTTGGGCAGTTACGTCTCCCCGAGAAAACTGGCACCACCTTTACCAGCCAATCAGTATGTAACTTCTTCACCTCCATTGTGCCAACTATGTAAGTCCTCAGAACAAAGGGCCTGATGCTCTTGCCACTCCTGTCCTTGCATTCTGCCACCCTTACCTTGCCATGCCCTTAACCTATGCCTTTCACTTCCCACCTTGGCAAGGCCCATTCTCTTCCATGAGAACATGTCACTAATAAACCCTGCTTGCACTTTAATAGACTTGCTGATCTGTAATTCTTCATTGCATTGGCAAGAAGAACTAGGTTTCTCCTGTAACAGAACTAGCATCGTTAAATATGCAAAATTAAGTCTTTCTGTAGCTAGAGATATCTGATACACATTCAACTATATCTCTTTTTCTTCCAGGTTTGCTTTTTTTAGATTCAATTATTTAAATGATTTAGAATTTACTTTGCTGTGCCATGTCAGATAGGTTCCCACATTGCTTGCTTGAATTTTTTTCTTGCAAAGAGGAAATGGGTGGTCCCAGCACTATTTGTTGAATAATCATGAATTTCTACAGTGACTCATGATACCTCTTTTATCATAAATTATCTATACTAAGGTACATTTCTGTTACATTGACCTAAGTAGTTTTCTGACTATTTTGCTGCCAGTACCTTCTGGCTGTATTATTTTAGCCTCATAATATGTTTTAATACTCAGTGGAGATAATACTCCATAATTTATATTTTCATTTCAAACATGTACTTTTAGGGCACACTTTGGATCTTTATATCATGCTTTCATCACAAAAAATCCTGAAAAAGAAAAAGTACAGTTTGAAAACAAACTCAATGTGTACTAACTAGGCTCTCCCTAGCAAGGCTAGGCAGGTGTCTATTCCTGAGTGCCAATGAGTCAAGTGACTCTAACGTCTCAAATTATGTTTTTTTTTTTTTAATTCTCACCCAAGGATATGTTCATTAATTTTAGAGAGAGATGGGGTAGGGCCCTCTCCCAAGAGGAAGAAGGAGAGAAACATAGATGTGAGAGATAAATATGGATCAGATGCCTTCTGCATGTGCCCTGACCAGGGATGAAAGCCTAACCCACATATGTGCCATGACTGGGGATTGAACCGTCAACCTTATGGTTTATGGGACAGCACTCCAATTAACTGAGCAACCAAGCCAGGAGCCTAATGATGTCTTTAACAGTTCTCCTCAGGTTTCTCATTTTCTCAGAAGATTTTAAAAAGCCTCTTTCTTTGCATTCTGATCATGTTTTCTACTGTCTGACCACTCTTCTTCTGGAAATACAGCAGAGACCAGCACTAAAAAAAAGAATATAACCAAATCTATGTAGAGATTTTATAATACTCTTATTCTCATTATTTTTGCCTTGTCAAAAATATAAATAATTGGAATTAAATGTATAGTTTGTTGGCTGTTGATAATAAAGTCTAGTGTTTCTAGATTGTAAATCTAATTTTCTGATATGTTTTCTATGTTTTTACAAAATTGGCTTCCACTAGAAACCAGAAATATTAATCTATATCAAACACATTATTTGATTCCAACAGAACTGCATACAAGGGTACTATGAAAAATGCATGTCTAGAAGTCAGTCAAATACCTCCACCTAACAAATACTTCTAGCCTTTTTCTAATTTCAATGAAATTCTTCAAACTAGAAACAGACCATATTGTATAATCTATCTTTTATTACATGCAAATAAATCCACGCAAAGTAAATAGAAACCCAGATTACCATGGTAGTTCAGCTTGGAAGAAGACATGAAAGTATTTTAACGAGGATGGTAATGAAAAGCAATAATGTTAAAGTAATGCAGAAGCTACCGTGACTGTAGACACACAGATCCCATTAACTATAATTGGAGTTAAGCACATGTAATGATAACAAAATAGACCCCTAAATGTCTTTCTAATTGGAAAATAAGCAAATATCTTCTAGGAAATGGTGTGCTTTTGTGTGGAATACAATGTGCTTATTGAAATGCACAAATTATTTTCATATTGATATTGCTCAGCGTATGATGTTGGTATTTTTCCTATGCTTAGGGATATAGATCTGCTAGAGGTAATATCTGTACAAAGAATGCCTTTCCTTTTCTCATCTTAATGCTCAGCATTCATTATGTTATTAGAAGAAAATCCTCAATAGTTGCAATGAATTTATTAATTCAGTAGCTTGCTATCAGCATGAAATTCTGCTGTGCTAGGGGAAAATCAAATTATATTTTATAAAACTACAGTAGTGAGATTAAATCACTTTTCTATATTTCACTTTCTTCTTATCCTCTCTGTCAGGTAGTAACCGTACTCTCTATCTCTACTATGAACCTCATATTTTGCACAATATCAAGTCTTATATAATATAAAGGTACATTATTAAACAAACTCAATTACAGCAACTTTAGGAAGACTGAAATATGTGATAAAAGTACAACTACATAGTATAACAATGATATTACTTCAAGGCATTAACTTAATCCATATTAAGCTACAAATGTAGAAAATATGCAATACTTTATCATAAACATGATATTTTCATGACATGTACAATCAACCTCTTGGGATTTTCAATGACTAGCATATACATAATTGGTAACTTGAGAATTTCAAAGCATTTTACAAAAGTAGGACTCAAACAAAAACTAAAATCAGTATACTGTTCAGTATTTCAAATGCTATAGACCTTGCTGTTAATTATCTTGGACACAATGTCAAAGCCAGTGAATAGATTTTTAAAAAAATGTCCTTGGTTTTGTATATTAGCCATGCATTATGTTTGCTTCTATACCAGGAAATGCAATTGGGTCCTAAGATAATTTTTTTCTCTATGAGTTTGAAAGTTTAATGACAATGCCTGCACATCTGGAAAATATGGAAAAAGCAACAAATAAAAATATGCAGAATATTAGAAAATAGTTGGAAAAGTTGCCAAGTAAATTATATATGTGTAACTTACACTACAGAGAAAACCAACAGATAAGCCATACAAACTATAGCAGAGACTCTCAGATGTCAATCACAGCAGATTACATATAATAGTTTCTCAAAAACTGTCTGTTGATTAATCATCAAATCATTAGCAACAAATCAGGAACTGATCCTCCACTCACATTCTGCTATACTGTTTACACACAGAAAATATATTCTGTCATTAATCTAAGGAAAGGAAAGGAAACCCATACTTCCTTTCTCCCTCCTTCCCTTACACCCTTTCATCCACCCACAAATTTTAATGGATAAAGTATCTACAGTGTACCATAACAGGCATCCTCATAAATTGTTAGGGAGAAAAGCATAAATGTACAAACAACTATAACACAAAACTATATGTGTCATAGGATCTATTACAGTCTAAGTATAATGGGGGTTCAGAACAGAGAAAAATCATATCCCTTGAGTTCAGGAGCTGAGGTTCAGGAAGAATGTTACCCTAATTAGACCTTAAAGGATAAGTGGATCTAGTCAAGATGGTGGCATAGGCAGACATGGTTTACCTCTTTGCACAACCACATCAAAATTACAACTAAATTCTAAAACAACCATCACTAAGAACTATCAGAAATCAAGTTGAATGGAAGTCTGACAACTATGGAATTAAAGAAACCACATCCATCCAGACTGGTAGGAGGTGTGCAGATTTGGAATGGGCTCATCCCACATCCACATGTGGTGGATAAAATTTGAAAGGGATATCTCAGGAGTGTGGCGTCTCAGATCCATATCAGGTCCCCTCAACAGCCCAGGGTTCCAGTGCCAGGAAAATAAGCCCCCACAACCTCTGGCTGCAAAAACCAGTGGAGATTGAGTTGGTGGAAGAAACTTCTGGAACCCCAAGCAGTTCCTCTTAAAGACTCCACACATGGACTCACCTATTCAGCCTCACTCCCTCTGAGCTACAGCACCGGGATAGCAGCTTAAAAGGCACCAGTTGTTCACAGGGAGAAACTGAAGTGTTTGCCATCAAAGCAAGGTGTGGCCATTGTCCCTTTTCTAAATCTTCCCTGCACAGACCTGGCAAGCTGGTGCCATATCTGAGACTCCATCAACCTGGCTACCACTCTTTGACCTGCCTTGGAGATTCTCAGGGACTCAACCCCACACAACTTATGGGTCCACCCAAACTGGTTTTCCATATGAATGGTTTGTCTTGGCTAATGCTGCAGATTTCCTAGGTCCTATGAAACAAGCAACAGCTGGCTTCAGTGAGCTCCAGGCTGGGCACTAGCAGTATCCAACCTAGATTCACAGCTTGGTTTCACCTGGGAATCTTCAAGCACAGCACAAGTAGCAGTCATTGCTGATTGCTTTATACCCAGGCAGGGTTGCCCTGGGAAAATACAGGTCGGGACTGACCTTGGCCTACACCACCAGGTAAACCCCAGGGCCAGTGCACCCAGTGGACAGCTACAGATAATGTCGGAGCACCATCACCCTACCCCTGCACAGCCGATACTCCACAGAGGGAGGAGGTAGGTGGTCAGTATTCATAGCCAATCCTTGCAGCTGACTGGCCTGGGTAAATCCCTCACATGGACCTGCCAGTAGGAACCAAGGCTCAACTACAAGAGGAGGGCATACCAAGCCCACATGAAGGGTGCACCTTGAGTACCCAGTTTGGGAGATAGGGGAGGCTGTGCCACTGGACCCTACAAGACACCTACTACATTAGGCCACATGACTAAGACACAAAGTCGTAGCAGCTCTACCTAATACATAGAAACAAACACAGGGAGGCTGCCAAAAGGGGAGACAAAAAAACATGGCCCAAATGAAAGAGTATATCAAAACTCCAGAAAAAGAGATAAACAAAATGGAAATAAGCTATCTATCAGATGCAGCATTCAAAACACTGTTTATAAAGATGCTCAAGGAAATTAGTGAGAACCTCAGCAGCACAAAAAAGATCTAGTCAGAAATTAATGATTCACTAATTGAAATAAAGAACAATTTTCAGGGGAACAACAGTAGAGTGGATGAAGGCCTGAGAATCAAATCAATGATGTGGAATACAAGGATGCAAAAACCAACCAATCAGACAAAGAAGAAAAAGGAATCCAAAAAAACGAGGGTAGTATAAGTACCCTCTGGAACAACTGCAGCAGGTCCAACATTCACATCATAAAGGTGCCAAAACAAGAGAAAGAGAAAGACATTGTAAATATACTTGAAAAAAAAATAGTGAAAGAAAACTTCCCTAATTTGGTGAAGGAAATAGACATGCAAGTCCAGGAAGCACAGAGTCCCAAAAAAGATGGATGCAAAGAAGCCCACTCCAAGACACATCATAACTAAAATGCCAAAGGTTAAATAGAAAGAGAGAATCTTAAAGGCAGCAAAAGGAAAAATGTTAGTTACCTACAGGGGAGTTCCCATAAGACTGTCAGCCAATTTCTCAAAAGAAGCTTTGAAGGCTAGAAGGGAATTCCTTCAAAAGTCATGAAGCAGGCAACTACAGCCAAGATTGCTCTACCCAGAAAAGCTATCACTTAGAATTGAAGGGCTAATAAAGAGCTTGCAGACGAGATAAAACTAAAGCAGTTTGGCATCACCAAACAATTATTATATGAAATGTTAAAGAGATTTACGTAAGAAAAAGATAAAAAATATGAATAAAATGGCAAAATCTATCAACAACTGAATATAAAAAAAAAACTAAGCAAACAAGAACCCAAAGGACCAGAACACAGAAATGTACCACTGGCTGTGATTTTGAGGAAAGAAGATATTAATCTACAAGCTACAATGTACAAGCCTATAAACAGGTGTTTCCTATTAACAGTGTTCCCCATGCTATTTAATTATTTAACAAGTTATTTGGATAAAGGCGAACTGTATGGTTAATATCACAGGCACATTAGCAGATACCAGAGCCATTGTTTTAAACTATAAACAGTCTCTTAATGTAAAAGCCAGTCAGCAGTTGTTTTAAATATGGGTAATTAGGATAGAGTTAAAACACAGTTTCTCAATGTCGTATTAATAACTGGCAGAAGTTGTTTTGTAATTTTCTAATTACAAAGTTATTAATGCAATCTGTGTACAATGTGAATGCAGGCCAAGCCTATACATGAATACTTAAATAATGACCACTTGATAGCAACTTACCTATCATATACATCTCAAAGAATCTTTCCTGGTTTCTAAGTCTACCGGAACAATGTCAATCCTCACATAATTAGACAAATTTATAACTGTGAATGGGAGTACATTGATTTTTACAGCATTTTTATACTATTGAAAGTTGTAAATAACCTATATGTCCATCATGAAATTATATTGTAAAAGATGGAACCCATGTGCACTAGGATACAATGCAGCCATACTGAATTATTATATAGATCTACATGTACTTGACATTAAGAGATCCACATTATAAAGTGGAAAAGGCGGATTACAAAAGAATATATCATATTGTCATTTTTTAAATATAACTTTTAGAAGTTTGTAAGGATATATACCAATAACAATAGTAGTTATCTCAGAGTGGTAGGGTCATATTTTTTTCTCTTATATTTTTCCATGTTTGAATTTTTGGCATTGAGCATGATTCATTTGGCAAATTAGAAAAACAACCTAGTAAGATGGAAATTTTTCTGTCTTCAGATAAAAAGCACTTACTTCTCTCAACTTAATAAAAGAACATTCTAGGATTCAATCATCTGAATTAAGTTGATTATACCATCACCTACTACACAATAAATGGAAAGTAAAAAAAAAAATAGACAAAAAGCAGGTACCATTTTTGGCCCTGCTGAAATAAGGGCCATAGTATGTACCCTCATCAGAAAGTAATGGCTTACAGTAGCCTCTCTTGAACACCTCAAATTCTAGCACAAGTGGCAACCAACCACGGATAACTCTGCAACTCCTACCAGGCAGCCCCTAGCCTAACACAAACAGTGCTGACCTTGGCCTGCACCAGACCCCTCCCAAGATACCACAGATGAGAGTGAAAATAAACAAAACAGAGTCTAAAGAAACAACAAAGAAGATCAATGAAACTAAGAGCTTGTTCTTTGAAAAGATAAAACAAAATTGATAAACCTTTAGTCAGACTCATCAAACATAAAAGACAGAGCCAAAATAAATAAAATCATAAATGAAAGAGCAGAAGTGACAACCCAACACCAAAGAAATACAAAGGATTATAAGAAAATACTATGAACAACAATATGACAACAAATTGGACAACCTGGAAGAAGTGGATAAATTCCTAGAACTATACAATCTTCCAAGACTAAACAAGGAAGAAACAGAAATTCTGAACAGACTGGTAACTACTAATAAAATAGAATCCATAATCAAAAAACACCCAACAAACAAGAGTCCTGGACCAGATGGCTTCACAGGTGAATTTTACTAAATATTCAGAGAATTACTAATACATACACTTCTCAAACTATTCCAAAAAAACTTGAAGAGGGGGGAAAGTTCCCAAACTCATTTGACAGGACCAGCATTGCACTAATACCAAAAGCAGTCAAAGACACTATGAGAGAGAGAGAGAGAGAGAGAGAGGGAGGGAGGGAGGGAGAGGGAGAGAGAGAGAGAGAGAGAGAGAGAGAGAGAGAGAGAGAGAGGGAGGGGGAGAGAGAGAGGGAGAGAATTTCAGGCCAATATCTGTAATGAACACAGATGCAAAAAATCCTCAATAAAATATTAGCAAAAACAAATTCAGCAATGCATTTAAAAGATTATACACCATGAGCAAGTGGTATATATTCCTGGAATGTGAGATTGGCTCAATATTTGCAAGTCAATTTATACAATACACCACTTAAACAAAATGAAGAATAAAAATGATGAGATCATATCCACAGATACAGCAAAAGCATTTGAAAATATCTAACAACCATATACGATAAAATCTCTCAGCAAAGTGGGATAGAAGGAACATACCTCAACATAATAAAGGCCATATATGACAAACCCACAGCTAACATCATCCTCAACAGTGAAATGCTGAAATCTTTTTCTTTAAGATCGAGAATAAGACAAGGATGTGCACTTTTACAACTTTCATTCAACAGAGTATTGGAAGGCCTAGCTACAGAAATGAGACAAGAAAAAGAAATAAAAAGTCATCTGAACTGGAAAGAAAGAAGTAAAATTGTCATTATTTGCAGATGAAATGATACTATCTAGAGAGAACCCTAAATATTCCACCAAAAATGTTAGAATAAATAAATTAAGCAAAGTAGCAGGATACAAAATTAATATTCAGAAATCAGTTGCATTTTATACACCAATGATAAACTGTCAGAAAGTAAGAAAATAATCTCATTTATAATTGCCTCAAAAAGAGTAAAAATGCCTAGGAATTACTTTAACCAAGAAGGTAAAAGACCTGTACACAGAAAATTATAAGACATTGAAGAAATGAAAGAAGAAACAACTAAGTGGAAGGATATACTATGTTCATGGACAGGGAGAATAAACATCATTTAAATGTCCATATTGCCCAAAGCAATGTACAGACTCATTGCAATTTCTATCAAAACACCAATGGCCTTTTTCCCAGAACTAGAATAAATAATCCTAAAATTTATATGGAACCATGAAAGAACCCAATAGGTAAAGCAATCTTGAGAAAGAAGAATAAAGTTGGAAGTATCACGCTACTTAGTATCAAACTATACTACAAGGCCATAGTAGTAAATACAGCACATAGTGGCATAAAAATAGACATGTGGCTCAATGGAAAAGAATAGAGAACCCCCAAATAAACCCATGCCTATACTGTTAAATAACTTATAACAAAGGAGTCAAGAATATACAATGTGGTAGAGATAGTACCTTCAATAAAAAGTATTGGGAAAACTGGACAGAAATATGCAAAAGAATTAAACTAGATCACTTTCTTACACCATATACAAAAATAAATGCAAAATATACCAAAGAACTTAATGTAAAACTCAAAAACCTAAACCTCCTGGAAGAAAACATAGGCAATACAATTTCTGACATTTCTCTTCGCAATATTTTTTCTGATATATCTCCTCAGGCAAGGGAAATAAAAATAAACAAATGGGACTATGCCAAACTAAAGTGTTGTTTCACAACAAAGGAAACAATCAACAAAACAAAAAGACAACCCATTGAATAGGAAAATATATTCCCCAATGATACATCCAATAAGGAATTAGTATCCAAAATATACAAGGAACTCATATAACTTACCCTCCCCCCCCGCAAAAAAAAATATCCGATTTAAAAAAATGGGCAGATGACCTGAATACACATTTCTCCAAAGAGGTCATACTGATGGCCAACAGACATAAAAAGAGACTCAATATCTATCAGTAAAACCACAATGAGATATCACCTTAAATCTGTCAGAATGGCTATTATAAATAAATCAACAAACAACAAGTGCTGGTAAGGATGTGAAGAAAAGGGAACCCTAGAACACTGTTGGTGGGAAAGCAGACTGGTGCAGACACTGTGGAAAACAGTACAGAGGTGCCTCAAAAATCAAAAATTAAACTGCCATATGGTTCAGCAATTACACTTCTAGGTATTTATCCACAGAAATTCAAAACACTAATTTGAAAAGATATATGTACCCCTGTGTTTGCTGCAGTATCATTTACAATAGCCAAGATATGGAAGCAACCTAAGTGTCCATTGATCGATGAATAGATAAAGGAGATGTGATACATATATATATAATGGAACACTGTTCAGCTATAAAAAAGAATAAAATGTTGCCATTTCAGGCAATATGAATGAACCTAGAGGGTTTTGTGCTAAATGAAATTAGTCACAGAAAGATAAATACCATATGCTATTGTTACAAAACAACAAGGTGGGGGGCCTGGGACCATATACTATTACCGAAAGGAACCCCCCAGGTTCACTATGTCCGCCGACTTACAAGAAAGACATCTCTCAATGCCAGAGATTCGCAAAAAGGAAAGGAAATGTTTATTTAATGCTATACAAACTTAAAGTAGTGACCTAATGTCTTTATCAAAATCCCAAAGTCCCTTACAACACCCACAAACACACACAGTCCTTCCTTCCCACCTTGCCCAGTCTGGGGTACTGTATCTCAGGAAAAGAAATAGAAGTCCATGGCTCAGGCAGCCCCCAGTTCTTCCCAGTAATCTGTCTCTGCTGGTAGGCCTCCCTCAGTTCCCAGTACCATCAGCTGTGCCACTGGGATCTCTGCTAAAGCCGGGTAGTGGTTCCTCCTTCTAAAGCTGCAGGGGTTCCCACTATGGCAAAGCCACGAGGTTCTCTCTCCACTGCCCCAGCCACGTGGTCCTTCTCTGCACAATGGCTGTAGGAGTTCCCACTCAGCCAAAACCATGTGGTTCTCCCGGCACAATGGCTGCAGGAGTCTCCACTCTGCAAAACCTGTGTGGTTCTCCCCCCAATGGCTGCTGTGGCTTGGTTTAAATCCCCAAACCAATCTTCCTCTGCAGCCCAATTTCTGACTCCTCCCACAATTGGCTACACTTGCCAGCACTCTCATATCCTTCCAGCTTTACTGGGCTGCCATCGTGAGTCTGGGCAGGTGTGGCCCCATGTCATGGAGCCAATCTTCCCCAAGCTCCCACACAGGTGCTGTAACTCAGGGGACCTGCCCCCAGTTATGTCTTAGTGGGGAAGTTACCTCCATCCCCCTGGCTCAGAGTGTGGCCACAGCTATTTAACATATTTATGTAACCAGTTAAAGGTTATAGATATGTTAAATGACCACACCAGAGGTTAGCTGCAAAGCTGTTGCTATGCAACACAGCTCTCAATGGCCCTGCTCCACATGTCCCTTCTCCCAACCCACACATGTAGGGGCGGGGGTGGGTGAGGACATCTTAATATTTCCTGAATACCTTGAGTTCTGGATCACATTCCAAATCCCTATTTGGGGTCCCCCCTCTTGGCTGCACGCTGTTACAATTCTATGTGGCGTGGGCCCAGCTCCCACTCTGAGATACAGGACCCACATACACAGATAGGTTCTCCCGTGGGGAATCAGGCCTGCAATGTACCTAGGCTTCCATGAGTCTTGCTTTTTGCTAAAACTCCCTCACCCTGAATTGAGGACATTTACTGCAAAGCAACTTCCTAAAAACCATGCTAAACCTTCCAAGGGTGAGTGTAACTGGTTCAACTACTTTTGCCTTTTCATTTGCAAATATCCCTCTTCTGTGATGTGATTAGCAGCATTGGCTCCTTTGTTTTCTGGAAAAGGTAACCACCTAAAGCAAACCTGTGCATAGAAAATGAGGACCATCATTGAATGGGCGGAGAAATTCAATAAAGGACTGTCATGGCAGAGGCCTCGGCTTTGGCTGCCCTTGAGAGAAAAACCATGCTGTCTCTTTTCTTCCACTGGACTCAGTAGTCTGTGTGAATGTCTCATTTCATCCATAATGACGCAAACGCAGCGGGTCAGAGTCTGTATCAGGTGGCACCCACAAACAGGGACCCAGGGCTATGAGCCATCATCATTATGGACGACACACCAACTTGGTTGGAGTACATGTGCAATTAGCCCAGGTAAGGGCCAACGTCCCTGAGTGCTTTTCCGGGATGTCCTAAGGGTGTGTTGGATTTCAGAGGAAAAGGGTTTTTCTTCTTGGTTGCTCTCTCTTGCAACTGCTTTGTAAAAATTTCTTTAAAGGTTTCTGCCAATCCTCAACCATGGGGAATGGGCCCTCTAAAGAACAAGAGCAATGTTTGAAGCTATTTCAGCAGTTATGGGGCTGCTGAATGTCTCCCAGATTTGGAATTATGGAAGAGAAGGAACCTATTTGCACTAGCTAGGCCCTTCTCACGGTTCGCACCAGCTGCTGCCAATCTCATGGCCCACTCTGTGAGCTGGGCAACAGACTATAGCTGCCCGTGCTTGCATGCTAGTGGCGAGTTGAGTGGGGGCTGGGTCTCTCTGCTGGGGAAGGCAGTGGCACAGAGGGGGAGATTGGTTTCCCTTGCTTCCCTTTCTCCCTGGTACATGCCGGGGGAGACCTTCCCTGAGTGTGGGCATCGGGTGCAGTCCTGGACACACCAATGCAGTTGCCACCAGCCAGGCACGGTGAAGTGCATGGTGGTGCATGCCTATAGTCCCAGCTACTCAGGAGGCTGAGGCAGGAGGATCACTTGAGCCCAGGAATTCTGGGCTGCAGTGCACTATGTCTGCACTAAGTTCGGCATCAATACGGTGACCTCCTGGGAGTGGGGGGGCCACCAGGTTGCCTAAGGAGGGGTGAACCAGCCCAGGTTGGAAACAGAGCAGGTCAAAACTCCAATTCTAAAAAAAGTAAATGTGTTTGCCAGTAGAGAAAAAAACTGTTTCTGAAAGTTGTGTGTTCATAAATTTGTCAATCTAAAGCATCCTATAAGTGGGGTGGGGGTGTGATGTGTTAAAAAAATATTAAGAATCCTCCTTGTTTATGCTGGAGCCATGACCCTTTATTGTAAAAATGAAATTTAGGTGTACTGACTCTCGGGGAGAATTAGCCCTTCTCCAGGGAAGATTAAGTACCACTTTTTAACTCAGTACCTGTAAACACTGATAGAATCCTTGGGGAAGAACTGGCTATTCTCCCAGAGGGAATGGTTAGTCAATCAAGTCACAAGAGGCCCTTGGCACATAACCATTTCAGTCTAAAACATATTTTTTCAGAGCACCCCCCCACCATATTTCCCACTTTCCTTGAAAACTGTGAACCTTAGAACTACCAGGTCCTGATAATAACAGGGGAATTGCTTCTTAAACTCATTGCAGCTTTCAGAAACAGCAGGGGGCCTGTCTTTCCAAGCTAAGCAGATTATGAAAGAATGTCCTGATTGCCAAGCCTTTAGCAGGCACTCCCATCCACAGGAGTTATTCCTCGAGGACCAAGTTCTCAGACAATTTGGCAAACAGATGTCACTCATTACACTCCTTTTGGAAAATTCAAATACGTCCATATTTCTACTGATACTTACTCTGGTGCTCTACATGCATCTGTTATAACAGGAGAATCTGCTAAAAATATAAAAGCCCATTGGCTGGAGGCCTTTAGTCATTTAGGATGGCCTTAGCAAATTAAAACTGATACTGGCCCTGGGTACATTGCCCATTCTACTCAGGCTTTTCTTCAGCGTTGGAATATCCAACATAAAACAGGAATACCTTATAATCCAAGCAGTCAAGCAATTGTAGAACGGGCTCATCATACTTTAAATTTTTTTAAATCGTGATGAATCACTTTATACTCCAATTGAGAAACATTTTCAGAAGAAAGAGCCAAAGTCATCCTATCCTCAGGTTTTATATAGGGATATGTTGGGAGATGGCTCTGGCAGGGCCCTGTAAATCTCTTAACTTGGGGAAGAGGGTATGCATGTGTTTCTATTCCTACAGGTCCTATCTGGATACCAGCAAAAAGAGTGAAGCCTTATCATGAGCGAGACAGACATCAAGCTCCACTATCTGCAGATCAAAACCACTCGACTGACAGACCAGATGGCCCGACTGACCCTGAACAGCCAAAAGGAAAATGGACACCCACACCATCACTCACAGGCCTGCGTCTGCCCCCAGAGAAGGATGGGGCCTGCCCCAATGACAGGGGCTGACGCTCAAGCACCTCCTGCAGAGGGCAACAACCACTCGGTGCCCCATAATGTTCAATGGTTGAACCCTAAAAACTGTTTCAGTGGACTGAATTTACAAGTTTGGGTCCTAGCAGCCAGTGGATGTCCCTTTGTCTTAATCCTTATTTGTGCTTTATGATATCTATAGAGGTTGTTTTTTAAGATTGCATGCAGGAACAGCAAATAGTAGGTTTCAAAGGCTTAACAGCTACAACAGCATTTACAAATGAAAAAGTGGGGAGATCAGATGTTGGAAACCGCCCTGCCTGGCTTCAGAAGCTGTAAACCCCTATGACTAAGTCTGAGTGAGAGACCTTGGGACTATAAACCACTGAGGAGACAAAGCTTATCTCCCTGGCAGGAGCACCACCTCTGCCCATTTTACCTCACCCTGCCTGGCCCCATTGCTTGGTCAGTTAGCCAATGACGAGTAAGATTCCTCAAGGGAGGATGGATCTAAGACAGGCATGAGCACGTGGGAAGGCCCTCAGGGAAGGACTTGGAAGGCTATTGAAAAAGGGGGCGATGGACCTTCGCCCCCGCCCCTCGGCTTTGACATAGCCTGAGTCCTCATTCTGTCTGCAAGAAGTCTCCTAATCTCTTGGCTGCCTGCCTTTCCCTGCTCCACCTAAGCCTGAAACAATGCCTGTGGTGAGTGCAGCCTGTGCTGGAAAGGGTAGGTTTCCTGGGGCAATCAGGCCTAAGAAAGAAAGCATAAAATCCTATGAAACCTGCTTTGCTAACACCCTCAACTTAAATGATAAGGGTCCAAGCCTGAAATGAGTTTGTTTCCCCAAAGTTTCATGGCCCTTTAGCTATCTGACCCTGACTCAAAATAGGCCCTCAGACTTCTTTGAATGTTATCTATTTGATCATTACTTCCTGACAATGATGGATGGGATTAATCTGAGAATGAGGGTTGCTTACTGATTATAATAATGCCCTGTGTACTTTGACATGTTTGCAAATTATTTTCCCAGGGTCATGTGGGAGACCAGCAAGCAGCAAGCTTTGTGGGATTTATACTGGTCCTAACTAAAAACAAGGGGGGGGGATGTAGTAAACTGTTCTGTGTAGTGTGGGCCCAGCTCCCACTGGGAGATGCACAGGACCCACACCCACAGACAGGTTCTCCCCTGGGGAATCAGGCCTGCAATGTACCTAGGCTGCCATGAGTCTTGCTTTTTGCTAAAATTCCATCACCCTGAATTGAAGCAGAAAATGTTTACTGCATATCTTTAAAGTAACTTCCTAAAATCTGTGCTCATTCTCCCAAGGACAGAGTGTAACCAGACCAATTACTCTTATTGTTCCCTTGCATTTGCAATATGTTTTCCTTATTAATCTGTAGGAAGTAATCAGTAACATCCTTTCCTTTGTTATCTGTAAATGGTAATCACCTAAAGCAAACCTGAGCATAATGAATGAGAACCTTCTTTGATGTATGCTGTTAGAAAGCAATAAAAGCCTGTCCAGGCAAGGGTCGAGATGCTGTCTCACTCAGAGAGTAGCCATGACACCCTTTTTCTCCACAGGACTTCTGCAGTCCATGTGAATTTGTTCATTGCATCCACAACATACAGACCCCACTGGATGGAGTCCACATCACTGCCTTTTGATGGTAAATAACATAGATTCACTTTCAAAAGACACACATATGGGTATTCTTCCTGACTAATGCAGGCAGTGTGTTTGTAGAGGGGGAATATTGGCAAAAAGTATTAAAATGTTTCTTACCAGCATTTGTACAGGTGCAATGTTGTGCATGTTTTAGCCACTTTGAGGACAATGGAATAAGATGCAAACTGATGGTTATAGAAGTCTTTTTCCTGCATGGAAACTATGTGGATGATTGAGAAGGCCACAGCTATGGGCAACTGGTGATTGGCTGCTTCATCACAACAATGCACCCACTCATGCATCATCTCTCGTGAAGAGATTTTTGGTGAAACATCAAATCACCCAGGTGACTCAATCCCCCTATAGCCCAGATTTGGCACCCTGTGACTTCTGACTTTAACTAAAATTGAAATCACCTTTGAAAGGGAAGAGATTTCATACTTTTGATGACATTCAGGAAAATATGACAGGGCAGCTGATGGCAATTGGAGAACTATATGAGGTTCCAAGGTGCCAACTTTGAAGGGGACTGAGACTTCATTGTCCTAAGTACAATGTTTCTTGTATCTTCCTCAATATGTCCTAAGTACAATGTTTCTTGTATCTTTCTCAATAAATGTCTCTATTTTTCATATTACATGGATGGATACTTTCTGGACAGACCTTGCATTCCAGGTAAGAGAGATACTGTGAGGATAGGGACACAACAGATGCGAAGTGAATATGTGTGTGGCTACAAGCAAATCAATATTGATTAAAAGCAAGGGACGTTGGACTCAGATCATGGATAGTCTCGTGTGCCATTTTCAAACTCTTGGGATTTACATGTTCAATCAGGAGTAAAATTAAGATAGTCCAATTTGATGACCATGTTGTGGAGAGGGACTTAAAGGGGACAAGACAATTGGACATGGAAGAAAGAAAAAGTTAAATACAACTCAATTTCTACCTTATACATTTGTGAGGATGGAGCTTCCATCAACAGTATACAAGAGGAGGAGAAGTTACATTCAAGGAGGAGATGGTATGTTCAGTTTGGGATTTTTCAAGTTGGAAATACTTTTAGGATATCCAGGTGGAGCTTTATAACAGGCAATTAACTGTTACAAAACTGAGGTTTAAGGAGAGGTCTGGAAAGAGTATGAGAGCCTTTGGAAATTTATCATATAGAGTAAATGAAGCCATTTATGCAGGAAAGTATGTAGAATAAGAAGAGCAGTAGGCTGATGATCAGTTCTTGGAAACACTGGCATTTAATTGATGAGCATAGGAAGAAGAATCCATGAAGGAGACAGCAACTATTCAGAGGTACAGAATGAGACATTAGAGCATATGTTATAGAATTAGAAGAGTAAATGCCGTATTTTTTGGACCATAAGATGCACCTAGGTTTTAGAGGAGGAACATAGGAGAAAGCTTTTGAAGCAAAAAAATGTGGTAAAATATTTAATAACATAAATAACATAATATTTCTCCAATATAAATTTAAACAGAACTCAACAGCAGCATTAACAACCATTATTCCTCCCAAATTTGGGGGAGGGAAAGTGTGTCATAGTGCAAAAAATGCTTCATTTGAATAATGAAATAAGCAATAATATCACATTCTGTAGAAAGATGCAGTATAAAAAAGAGAAAACTATCAGCTTTAGAAATATGAGGATTATTAGAGACATTAATGGGAACAATTTCAGTAAAATAAGATGAGCAGAACCCATATTGCTGAAGATTGAGGAGTTAAGTGGAGGCAATGAATGTAACTTACACTTGCATTTCCCATGACCTTGAAAGACGTGATATTTTCATAGAGCAAAAACAGTTATCACAGGTCATTGTACCTGACATGCCCAACACATTACTAGCTGAAACTGCTTGTACATTTTTACTTAAGGAGCCAGCACTGTATAGGCTTTCCTGCCCCTCCACCACCACAAGAGAGGCCACTGAATGGACTACAATGGCCATCTGTCCCCCTCAAGGGCAGCCAATTCATAGGCTGGCTAGTAACACATGACATGCCTTATGATGAAAGATACTATTCATAGGGTAATCAACCAGTGGAAAGAGAAATAAAAAAGAATGAACAGATACCCAGAAGGAAGTGAAACCAATTCTGTTTCTTAAGGTGTCCTGAGTAAGTTTCTGTTCTAAAAGAGTTCAATATAACAAAGACAAACATTACATGATTTGATTCCTAAGATTTTAGCCAACTGTGTTAAAAAAATAGTCATTGAAGCTCACTAGCCCATGATTTCTTAAAGCAGGGTATAATTAAAGTTTTGTGTTCTCATTTTCTTATAAAATATTGACATGAACATAATCTGTATCATCTTATAAGTAATTAGTGTATTGCTCATGGTTATACATAGTTATACCTGGTTATAGATATATATATATATGATTTTATATATACACAAACACAAACACATATAGTATTATATGAAGGCTGTGCGGTCAAATAAAATATACTGTGACAGAGGGAGACTAGACTATAGGTGGTAAAATGTACACTTGAAAATTATATAATCTTATTAACCGATGTCACCCAAGAAATTTAATTTAAAAAAAGCCCAAAACATCATGGTATAGTGAAATAAAGCTTCACAATAACATAAATAAAATTCCTCAGAGATTGAGTCACCCCAGAGTGTGATACTATTTTATACAATAGCATAGGTAAACTGGACATATAAGGACCTGCAACAAAGAAGTCACTACCATCTTCATGGTGTGAGCAAATACACAATGAGAATATAGCCTTTGTGGACCAACTTGCAACTATTCATTAGCTGTAAATAGAGGAATGAATGTGCACTGAATGACTTTTTTTTCTGTTCCTGATTCTAGCAATAAACATATAATATATGCATGTTATGAAGAATTTTAGTCCTAGCCTTATCTTTATGTAACCAAGACAACTTTACAAAATTATCAAGGAGACATCCTATTAAAACTGAAATTTCAGAGTTGTTCAATATCAGAATTTTCATTCAATGTGGAGTCTGATGGCACTGAGTTAGATGATAAAGCCTTGAAGTTATTAATACCATTGTGTCTAGTCCACTTATGTAATACAGATTCTCTGCACTATTACCAATAAAGTCAAAATATGTAACTGGATCTAAAGCTAAATCTTTCTGCTATTAAGTCTAGCATCAGTGGACACATTAATGTTTTTATCTGTTTTATAGCTTTATTAAAATTGCTAAAGCATTAGGAGTTTATGCCTAATTATATATTTCTTGATATTTAAGTAAAAATATATTAATGATAGTTTAAATCAATTACTAGAAATCTCAAGGAATTAGCTTTCCTTCAAAATGAATCTATAGATACCTTTTACTACTAAAATTTGATAAACAAAGTACCAGCTAGACTAAACACTATACTTGGATTTTCCTCCTTCAAAGGCATCCTCCAACCTGCTTTCTGAGCAGAAAACTCATTGCCCAGCTCAAAAGGCTGCCATAAATTTAAAACAAGGCTAACTTCCACAGTGGCTGCACCAATTTGAAACCTCACCAACAGGGCATAAAAATTTCTGCTTCCTCAAAAAAATTAAAAATATAACTAACATACAATCCTGCAATTACACTTCTGGATATTTATTTGAAGAAAACAAAAACAACAATTGAAAAGATATATGCACCTCCATGTTCATTGCAGTATTATTTATAATAGCCAAGATATGGAAACAATGTAGGTGTCCATCAGTAGATGAATGGATTTAAAATATGTGAATCACCCCCACCCACATGTATAATGGAATATTACTCAGCCATAAAAAAGAATGAAATTTTGCCATTTCCAACTACATGGATAGACTTAGAGTGTATTATGTGAAGTGAAACAAGTCAGAGAAGGATAAACACTGTATGATATCACTTATATGAGAAACTTAAAGGAACAAAACAAATACAACAAAAGAAAAATAGACTCACAGACATATAGAACAAACTGATCGCTGCAAGAGGGAAGGGGTGGGAGGATAGCTAATACAGGAGAAGGTGAATAAGAGGTGCAAACTTTGTGATAAAATAAATAAGTCACAGGGATGTAATGTACAGCACAGGGAATATAGTCAGTCATATATTATTAGCTTTGTACAATGACAGATTGTTACTACACTTGTCATGGTGATCACATTGTAAGGCATATAAATGTAGAATCATTATGTTATATGCCTGAAACATATTAATACAATATTGTATTGTGTGTGAATTATGCTTAAAAAAGAAAACAAGATAAACCTGGCTCGATTATTACTTGAAGTGGTGGGAAAAAGGGAAACAATAAAAATAAAATAACTTCCAAAAGGACTTTGGAGGGCTTACAGATTAAAATTCATTGCAAGATAAGGCATATGGAGACAAAAGTGAACAGATTCACTGTAAAGGAAGTAGTTCAGGGAGATTAGAATATATATGTAATGAATTTGGCTCTAAAATTTGTGGAAGCTGAACAAGTAAAAGAAAATAAATTACACATATCCTGTTTTTGTTTTATTTATTTATTTTTACAGAAACCCCATTCTATCCACTCAGACTTTCCCCTATTCTCTACTATTCACCCTTGAACCCAGTTAGGTTGGCTTCAGGACACATCTATGCATATTCCAGACTTTTGCTTGTGTGACCTTCTCCATTCTCTCTATTACAGTCTACCCATCCTTCAAAGCCCAGTTCAAAGCCTACCTCCCTGACCTTTGTGTTTCTCATGGATCTTTCTCTCTTCTGGGCTCCATTAGCACAAACTTAGCTTGTATCACACAATTCAGCTTTTAATTTTAGTCAGTTTCACTATCATTTTACATATTGCCTTTCTAAGAGATCAGAGAATACATCTCTTCTATCTCTTTATTAGCATTCTTGAAACTAAATAGCTATTTAATATATACCTATTTGTTCCCTTTCTATGAATAATACCTTTCTGAGGACTTATAGACATAAAAGTATGTCATTTGCTCCCATATATACATATTGGTATGGTACAATAGTTTATAAATGTACCCTATCTTTTCAATACTGTTTTTTACTATGGGTCTAATTGTAAGTCTTTGAAATTGGTCCAAGAGATAGTTTTGTGTTCTTAGGGGAATTTAGGGAAAAGGAAAATATGTATGGTTAGATTGTAAAGTGTACATAAAAAATGGCATTTAGCATCCCCGAGAGCACCAATGTTGACCATGTGAAAATAGACAATGAGTTGAAAGAAAAGATACTTCCTTAGAAGACTGTTCTGACTAGCCACATTACAATCTCATTCTGAGACGCTGTATTTTATCCTATTCTGAGCACTAGTCACAAAAGACAATGACCATAAATATCAGAATTTCAAGACTAAGGCAGAATTTGTATGTTTTGCTTTTAAGAGAGTCTCTGTCAGGAATATTCAACCGCATTTTGATAGTTAAAAAAAGGATTCATGCCAATAGTGAATGCTTTCTTATAGAAGAATTGGATCATGCAGAAAAACACAATTTTGTAGGTATAAAATGTTATGAGGCATAAATACATTCTCTTCTTTTCTCTAGCAATACAAAGAGTGAAATTCTATTGAAAATACAGGGTATGTACCATGATGATTGTATTTATGAATAGGCCTATTCTGAATCATCATCACATTCCTGCCTTAAGAATTAGATTTTCTTTTCTGTTTTTATTTTCCTTGACCTCTCTGTAGCACATTACAGTTGTGCAATTATTCTTTCCATGTAGCTCTCTTCTCTCTTGGCTTGTATATTAATCACCACTGTTCCTTAATTTTCAAGTTACCACTTTGTATGATTCTTCTCTTATTCTTTTGTTTTTCACACTTTATGTATTTAGTTTTACAGAGAGGGGAAGGGAGAGAGAAAGAGAGGCAGAGGAACATCGATGTGTGGTTGCCTCTTGTGTGCCCTCCCCTGGGGACTTGGCCCACAACCCAGGTATGTGCCCAGACTGGGATTCGAACCCATGGCCCTTTGGTTCACAGGCCAGCACTCAATCCACTGAGACACACCAGCCAGGCCTTCTGTTTCTTTTAAAAGCCACCATTATTTTCCCCAGTACCTTACGTGTTAGTAATCCTTAGGGTTTTAGTCTTTTCCCTTTCTATGAACTACTCTCCATTCATTTGCAAAATTTTAACTGCTCTGCTTCCTTTATGCTAATGGTCTCATTCCTATATTTCCTAGGCTTTAGGCTACAACTTCAATCACCTCCTAAATATTTCTCCTGATTGGTTCAAAGCTAACTCACACTCAAGATCCTTTCCTTTGGTTCTGTTCTCTCCTTTTCATGTTTAATTATTTTGATAAATGATATGGGTTGAACAGCTCCCTCACTGCACCCCAATTTCTTATGTTGAATTTCTACCTCCCCTATTACCTCAGAATGTGGCCTTATTTGGAATCAAGTCTTTACAGAGGTCATTAGGTTGGGTTCTAATTGAATATGACTAGTGTCACAAAGAGGAGAAATTTGGCAACACACTCACAAATGGAGAATGACATGTGAAGATGAAGGCAGAGATCAGGGTGATGATCATACAAACTAAAGAATGCAAAATACTTCCAGCAAACCACCAGGAGTTGAGGGAGGCCGGAACAGATCATTCCCTAACACTTTCACAGGGAGCACAGCCCTGCTGACACCTTGACCTTGGTCCTCTATTTTCCAGAACGATGAGACAATACATTTCATTATTTAAGCCACTCAGTGTGTGGTACTTTGTTATAGCAGAGCAAGCAAACAAACACAGCCTTCATACACCAAGTCATAAAAACAAAAGACAAAGAACAAACCATCACCTTAGACTCCTTCCACCTTTTCACTCTCCTATCCAATTCCTCAAAAAGTTCAACCAATTCTGAATGCTGAAACATTCTTGAATCTATTCTTTCTTCATTATCAACTCCACTGTCACAACTTTAGTGAAGGACCTTCTTCCATAGACTCCTATCAAATCTCTCCTAGGTCTAGCTTCACACCCATCCAATCAGCCTTCCATGTTGCTAGGAGAAGCTGGAAATGGCTCCTCATCATCCATGCAATGAAAAAAATCAAACTCCTTATTATCCAAAGCTTCACTGGACAGCTTCTCTTGCCTATACTTTAGCAATGTTGAACTCCTTTCTCTTCCTTTAACATATCATCGTCTCTTATTTCCTCCATAAACACTATCCCCTTTCCTGAAACATGCTTCTCTTCCTTTTTCTTTTCCGGCCTAAGAAACTCCTACCCATCTTTTAAGATTCAGCTTTAGCTGTACATGTGACTATCTCTGTACCATCTGTCTCCCCCACTTTACTGCAAGTTCTGGTAAGGCAGAAATTTCCATTTGCATCTGTTTCCTTGGCACTTGGAATATAATAGGAACTCAATAAATGATTTTTGACTGAATACATAAATGAACACATTTTTTTTTTTGTTTATCCACAGGGAAAGCAAAAATATTAGAGCACAATATTCATGAATGAATTTGTGTGTATGTATTAAAATTATTCTTTAGCCCATGGCTGGTGTGGCTCAATGGACTGAATGCCAGCTTGGGAACCAAAGGGTTAGGGTTCAATTCCCAGTCAGGGCACATGCCTGGGTTGCAAGGCCAGGTCCCCAGTAGGGGGCGCATGAGAGGTAACCACACATTGATGTTTCTCTCCCTTGCTTTCTCTCCCTTCCTTCCCTTCTTTAGAAAAATAAGCAAATAAAACCTTAAAAAATATATTATTTAGGTAAGTCAATTCATCTATAGCCTTTTTTGGTAAAGAGGGCTGGGCAGATCTGTCTTGCCTAGTCGTTCAGAATATACTGCCAATCTTCTACTTTTCCTGTGTGCTTTGAAACTTCAAATAAGAGAGCTCTATTGAAGATCTGTTAGTCCAATAGTCATTGTACAGCAGCACTGGATTCATCTTTCCATTCCTTGGATCCTTAAAAAAACTTTAGGTCTGTCAACTCTTCTTAGATATCTTATAGGAGAATAAAGAACAGTCAATTTGCTGCTATAGTTATACAGTGACATAGAAATGAAACACTGCATTTCTACAGGATGTATAATTGTTACTTTATACCTCAATAAGCAAAATCATGCTTTATACCACATATTAAAAAGGTTTAAGGGATCATTTCTAGTAGGTTGCATAGGTTGTTTAACAACCCTTTCCCAATCTGCACTGCCTTCCAACACAGTCCAATGAGGTCAGTCATCTTATATATTTTTGCCTCCATGTGGCAAATGCTTAGGTGCACGTTTATTATCTTTAAATGGTAAAACCATTAAAAATCCATTTTTAGTTATACATATCTCCCCTTTCTTCCTCCCTAGATAGGGACATGGCACCAACATAAACACTCAGAGCTTAGTTAACACATCACAAAAAACATATTGCTAAAAAATATTCTTGCTTTTTTGTGAAAGCAGTAGCAAGTCCCTTTAAATGACAGTATTGAAAGTGTTCTACTAAACCTTTAATGTGAATTTGCTCAATGGGACTACGCATACAGGTGTAGAACAATTATTAGATTTGATATCTGGAGGGAGACGGAAGATGGCGGCTTTACTCCAGGCAGCATTTTTCTCGGCTTCTGTGAAGAGGGGGGAAACTCACTGATTGGTGGAGAAACAGAGCAAGTGGGCTAGGTTACCAAATCACTTTTGAAAGCAGGGCATCAAAAATTATTGCACTCACTGGAAAACCAGACGGTAGGGAGTCTGCTACAGGACAAAAGGGGCCCAGGGATCAGTGCAGGGTCTAGGGGTGTGCAGACCCCAGGCCCGTCTAGTGCTCCGGGGTCTGCCCCAGGGCTCCCGGGAGAGGGAAGTCGCTGCTCCCTCCCCCAAATATGGGGCGGGGGGTGAGCAGCTCCAGGGGAGAACGTGTTGCTAGAAGGAACAGATTGGCCAGTTGGACTGGGAAAAAATTGCTCAGGGAATATGAACACCTGCCCAGAGACCTGGGAGAAGTGAGGGCCTCTAGCCGACAGGACCAGGGGCAGCCTTGAAGGGCGCCCGCACTCCTAGCCCGGTGGAAGTGCAGATCGGTGGAGAGTATGAGCCGGCCGCGTGCTCGGCTCGCGCCCCATAGGGAGGCCTGAATCTCGAGCTGCAATTGTGGGAGAGACTTGGCGCTTGGTGTGTTCCTACAGTAGTGGCTCAGAGATTTCCAGCCAGCCCAACCGGGGGAGCCGGGAAAGGCGCCCACACCTGGTCTGAGTGCGGTTCGGTGGGGAACACGGAGCTGGAAATGGCTGGGCCCCTACACTGTCAGGAAGACTGACTCTAGTGTGCCAGTGTGTTCCGGAGCACCCAGGGTACCTGATAGACTTGCTCAGATCTGGCTGGGAGAGAGAGAAGCATTTCAAAGGTCTCCTCAGCCAGCTGAAGCCAGAAAGATCAGAAAAATTGGTCTGGCCAGTTAGAAACCAACAAGAGGTTTTATTTTGGGGGGGGGGGGTTGGTTTTCTTTGGTTTTGTTTGGTTTCTCTGGCTGTTGTTGGTTGATTGATTTATCTTGTGTTTTAGGTGACATTTTATTTTTCAATTCTTATTATTTTTATCTCGCAATCCCTTATGTTTCTCTTCCATTCAACCTAACATTATTCTTTCCACTCCAAATTTATCTCTCCTGCACTCCATCTTCTGCTTTTCTTTCCTTTTTTTTTAAATCTTGCAAGTTACTGTAAATTTGTATTATCTTTTTCTCACTTTTCTGACATTTTTTATTTTAATAATATTTTGGTATTCTTTTTCTTTCTGTATAATCTTCTTTGCTTGGCTGGTTATACTGTCAGTTGATAGGTTCCCCCTGGTATCTCAGTCACAAGGTGTTGATAAGTTACTATCCTTCATCTGTGTCCCATTAATACACCTCTCAAGGTTCTATACTCTTTATTCTTGTTATCTAGACCTCAGCGATTCTGCCACAAGACTGTCACTTTACTATTACTGCTAGTAAGACCTAGTCTATACAATTGTAAATGCTTCTCAATACCCCTACCTGATCTCAGCCTACTTTGCAATTTTCTGAACTATACTATTGTGGGAGTTGTCTCTATTCTTTTACTCACTACTCCTATATACTAATCTTTAGTCCAACCCTACCTTAGAATCTGACCTCCCACAGCCTCACAGCTTTCTAGATCCAACTAACAATCCTCTCGTCCCCAATAAGAGTCTTACCTTCTTTCCATCCTTTCTAAAACATGGATAGGGGGGTGGAGGATCACAGTTAACACTATAAGAAGCGAAAGAATAACCCATCTCTTCTCTACTGGCTGCTAAAGTAAATATCATAGTATACTGTCTTGCTGTTTTAAACCATTTTGCCTTACTCCTCCAACTGATCACAAAAAAGAGTATGGGGAAGCTGTGAACACCAGGATACACGAAGGAGATTGCTCCACTGAATCTCACAAATATTCTACCACAGAAGTTCACACCATAATTACAGGGAACCAGAACAGATCAAATTAACAAACAAGAAGAAAAAAGAAGAAGCCCACGAACAATGAGAAAACAAAGAAACAACCCCCAATTGAAGGGAAACGAGGAAGCCTCAGGAATGCTAAATGCTAAATGCTAAAAACGCTAAATGAAATAGAGGCAACTCAACTATCAGATAGTGAGTTCAAAACAATGATTACCAGGAAGTTCAATGAACTCACAATGAGCTTTCAGACATTAGAGGGAAACTACATCAATCTCACTGCAAACTATATAAACATGAAAAAGGAAAGAAAAACTCTCAAAGGTCAAGAGGAAATGAAGAATACAATTTCTGAACTGAAGAACACAGTAGAGGGAATGAAAAGCAGGATCGATGAAGCAGAAGACTGGATTAGCGAGCTGGAGGACAAAGTAGAAAACAACATCCAGAAAGAGCGAGAAAAGGAAAAGAGGTGCAGAAAGAATGAAGAGGGATTAAGAGAAATGCAAGACAATAGGAAACGTAAAAACATCCATATAATAGGGGTACCAGAAGGAGAAGAAGAAGAGCAAGGGATCGAAAACCTAGTTGAAAAAGTAATGAAGGAGAACTTCCCTAATTTGATGAGAGAAAAAGTCACACAAATCTAGGAAACACAGAGAGTCCCAATCAAGAGGAACCCAAAGAGGCCCACCCCAAGGCACATCGTAATTAAAATGGCAAAATTTCAAGACAAAGAGAGAATCTTAAAGGCAGCAAGGGAGAAAAAGGAGGTAACATACAAGGGAGCCCCAATAAAGCTAACAGCTGACTTCTCAATGGAAACACTTCAAGCCAGAAGAGAATGGCAAGAAATACTCAAGGTAATGAGAACCAGAGGTCTGCAACCAAGGCTACTATATCCAGCAAGGCTCTCGATCAAGATAGAAAGCCAAATAAGAAGCTTTCCAGACAAAAGAACTCTAAAAGAATACACCTCAACCAAACCAGCTCTGCAAGAGATTCTAAAAGGACTGCTTTAAGGAAAGAAAGGAAAAGAGACAGAGAGAGAGAGAGAGAGAGAGAGAGAGAGAGAGAGAGAGAGAGACATACATAAAAGACAATGAGTAAGTACCTATCAATAATAACCTTAAACGTAAATGGATTAAATGCTCCAATCAAAAGGCTTAGAATAGCTGATTGGATAAGAAAAAATGACCCACATATCTGCTGTCTACAAGAGACCCACCTCAGGATAAAAGACCTACACAGGCTGAAAGTGAAGGGCTGGAAACAAATCTTCCAAGCAAATGGATAGGAAAAAAAAAAAATCCAGGGTAGCAATACTCATATCAGACAAAACAGGCTTCCAAAAAAGGTGCATAAAGAGAGACCCAGAAGGTCACTTCCTAATACTCAAGGGAAGAATCCACCAAGAAGACGTAAATATTGGGAATATATATGCACCCAACATAGGAGCACCCAAATGCATAAAGAAAATCTTAGAGGACTTCAAGAAAGATATGGACAGCAACACAATTATAGTGGGGGATTTTCTCAGCCCACCATCAAAAATGGACAGATCTTACACACAAAACATCAGCAAAGGTATTGTGTCATTGAACAATACCCCAGATGAAATGGACTTTACTGATATATACCGAGCCCTCCATTCCAAAGAAGCTAAATACACATTCTTTTCAATTGTACACGGAACATTTTCAAAGATTGACCACATGATAGGACACAAAACAAGCCTCAACAATTTCAAGAAAATTGAAATCATACCAAGCATTCTCTTGGATCACAAGGGACTGAAACTAGAAACCAATCCCAAGGAAAAAAACCCAAAACACTCAAAATCATGCAGATTAAATAGCATGCTATTAAACAATGAATGGGTCAAGAATGATATTAGGGAAGAAGTCAAAAGGTTTCTGGAAACAAATGAATATGAACTCAAAACAACCCAAAACTTATGGGACAAAATTAAGGCAGTACTGAGAGGGAGGTTCATAGCAATTCAGGCCCACCTAAAAATGTTAGAATCATTTCAAACAAACAAGCTAACCCTACATCTACAAGAACTCAAGGAACAACAACCAAGACAGCCCAGAGGAAGCAGAAGGAAGGGAATAACCAAGATCAGAGCAGAATTAAATGACATAGAGACTAAAAGCACAATTCTAAGGATCAATGAATCCAAGAGCTGGTTCTTTGAAAGGATAAACAAAATCGACAAGCCTTTAAGCAGACTCATCAAAAAAAAAAGAGAGAAGACCCAAATAAACACAATCAGAAATGAAACAGGAGAGATTACAGCGGATACCACAGAAATACAAAGGACTGTAAGAAATTAGTATGAAGAACTGTATGCAAGAAATTTGAAAACCTAGGTGAAATGGACAAATTTCTAGAAAAATATAATCTTCCAAAACTCAATGAAAGAGAAGCCGAAAGCCTGAACAAACCAATAACAGCAAAAGAAATCGAAGCAGTAAGAAAAACACTCCCAACACACGAAAGCCCTGGACCAGATGGTTTCACAGGAGAATTCTACAAAGCATTTAAGGAAGAGCTAACCCCTATTCTTAACAGACTATTCCAAAAATTCTAAAAAGATGGAGGCTCCCAAACTCTTTTTATGAGGCCAACATCATCCTAATTGCAAAACCAGATAAAGACACAACAAAGAAAGAAAACTTCAGGCCAATATCACTGATGAACATTGACGCTAAAATCCTCAACAAAATACTGGCAAACCGCCTCCAACAATACATTAAAAAGATCATACACCATGACCAAGTGGGATTCATTCCAGGGATGCAAGGATGGTTCAATATTCGCAAGTCAGTAAATGTAATACATCACATAAACAAAAGCAAAGACAAAAACCACATGATCTTATCAATTGATGCAGAAAAAGCATTTGATAACGTACAGCACCCATTCATGATAAAAACACTCAGCAAAGTGGGAATAGAGGGAGCATTCCTCAACATAATAAAGGCCATATATGAGAGACCTTCAGCCAACATCATACTCAATGGCCAAAAATTAAAATATTTTCCACTAAGATCAGGAACAAGACAAGGCTGTCCATTTTCACCACTTCTATTCAATATAGTACTGGAAGTTTTAGCCACAGCAACCAGACAAGAAAAAGAAATAAAAGGCATTCAACTCGGAAAGGAGGAAACAAAACTGTCACTGTTTGCAGATGACATGATAGTATACCTAGAAAATCCTATAGACTCCACCAAAAAACTGCTTGACCTAATAAATGAATTTGGCAAAACAGCGGGATACAAAGTCAATATCCAGAAATCAAAGGCATTTCTGTACACCAACAATGAAGCAGCAGAAACAGAGATCAAGGAAAAAATCCCATTTGAAACAGCAAAAAGAAAAATAAAATATCTAGGAATAAACCTAACCGAAGAGGTAAAAGACATGTATTCAGAAAACTACACAACACTGAAGAAAGAAATCAAGGAAGACACAAACAAATGGAAACATACACCGTGTTCATGGATTGGAGGAATTAATATCATCAAAATGTCCATACTACCCAAAGCAATTTACACATTCAATGCAATCCCTATTAAAGTACCAATGGTATATTTCACAGACATAGAACTAACATTTCAAAAATTTATATGGAATTATAAACGACCCCAAATAGCTGCTGCAATTTTGAGAAAGAAGAGTAATGTAGGAGGGATCACAATACCCGACACTAAACTATACTACAAGGCCACTGTAATAAAATAAGCCCAAGTCTCTATGGTCAATTAATATTTGACAAAGGAGGCAGCAGCATAAAATGGAATAAAAATAGCCTCTTCAACAAATGGTGTTGGGAGAACTGGACAGCCATGTGCAAAAAAATGAAACTTGAGCACCAACTTACACCATATATGAAAATAAATTCAAGGTGGATAAAAGACTTAAATATAAAACATGACACCATTTAAGTCCTAGAGGGGAACGTAGGTAGGAAAATCTCAGATATTTCACACAGAAACTTTTTTACTGACATGTCCCCTAGAGCAAGGGACATAAAGGAAAGAATAAACAAATGGGACCTCATCAAAATTAAAAGCTTCTGCACAGCTAAAGAAAACAGTATCAAAATTAAAAGAGAACCAAGTGTATGGGAAAACATATTTGCCAATGATACCTCAGACAAGGGTTTAATCTCCAAAATATATAAAGAACTTGCAAGACTGCACTCTAAGAAGACAAGGAATCCGGTTAAAAAGTGGGCAACGGACTTGAACAGACACTTCTCCAAGGAGGACATACAGAAAATCCAAAGACACATTAAATGATGTTCAATATCTCTAGCTATCAGAGAGATGCAAATTAAAACCACAATGAGATACCACGTCACACCAGACAGAATGGCCATCATAAACAAAGCAACAAACAACAAGTGTTGGAGAGGTTGTGGAGAAAAGGGGACCCTAGTGCACTCTTGGTGGGACTGCAGACTTGTACAACCACTATGGAAAGCAGTATGGAACTTCCTCAGAAAACTAAAAATGGATCTGCCTTTTGACCCTGCAATTCCACTGCTGGGACTCTATCCTAAGAATACTAAAACACCAGTTCAAAAGAACCTATGCATCCCAATGTTCATAGCAGCACAATTTACAATATCTAGATGCTGGGGGCAACCAAGATGACCATCAGTAAATGAATGGATCAAAAAACTATGGTACATTTACACAATGGCATTCTTTACACTATGGTACATTTACACAATGGAATTCTATGCAGCAGAAAGAAAGAAGGAGCTCCAACCCTTTGCAACAGGGTGGATAGTGCTGGAAAACATTATGCTTAGCGAAACAAGCTAGGCAGTGAAAGACAAATACCATATGATCTCACCTTTAACAGGAACCTAAATAACAAAAGAAAGAAACAAGCAAAATATAACCAAAGGCACTGAAATAGAGGGCAGGCTGACGGTGACTGGAGGGGAGAGAAGAGGGAATTTAAGGGGACAGTGGGAAGGGTTCACAGGAACAAACTTAAAGGACACATGGGCACAAACTAAGGGGAGGGTGGTAATGGGAGGGAAGTGGGGAGGGTGGGAGGGGGGACTGGATTGGGAGTAAAAAAGGAGAAAACTGTATTTGAACAATGATTAAAATAAAAAAAAAAGATTTGATATCTGAATGAGCTCAAGTTCCCATTAGTGCCTCACTGGTTCAATGATCTATTATTTTGCTCGCACTGCTCCCAGAATTGATCAACTTAATTATTCTGACTAATGAAATATTTAGGACATGATTGTCTGATTTGTTTTAAATCATATGGGGTATTCAAAAGTTCTTCATTTTTAAAAATCACAATACAGAAGAAATGACTCAGGATATGTTAGATGCCTAGTAGTAGGGCAGGGCCAAGATCCATATTGGGCACAACGCTAGGGTCTTTCCTGGAATGACTCCTTTGTTTACATTGCTTTTTGGGACCAGTTACATCCTGGCAATTTCACTCTTCCCTAGAATACACAAAACAGAAGTGATAATTTGGCAGTGGAGGTGAGGCATGAAGATGGTTGAAACTGTAAATCTTGTGCTCCCTGCCATCATACATTCAGATTCTTTTTTTTTTAAGGATGTATTTTTTTGCCCTGTGCTCAGTGGATTGAGCACAGGCTGCGAACCAAAGTGTTGCAGGTTCGATTCCCAGCCAGGGCACATGCCTGGGTTGCAGGCCATGGCCCCCAGCAACCGCACATTGATGTTTCTCCCTCTCTCTCTCTCTCTCTCCCTCCCTTCCCTCTCCAAAAATAAATAAATAAAATCTTTTTAAAAATCTGTGTAATAAAGTATTTGAATGCCTGAAAAGAGTGTTCAGCTTGGTTACCAGCTGATTAAATGGCTTAATTGCTTTTACTGGTTTATAAAGTTGAGGATACAGACAGGATCAGAAAAGTTGGAAGGCAAACCATTGAACAGTAACTAGTTCCCTCTTTTACTGCTGTTATTTTCACACCAGAACACAGAAGTTTATTTATCTCCAAATGTAAATGAACATAGTACTATTTCAGTGACACCTAAACACAATTTCTAATTTTATTCACTTACAAATAGTGTAATAATATCCTTTTGATCTTTTTGAATAGGCAATAATAAATTACTAGCCCTGTACATGTCCATATAGAAGACAAGTCACCTAAGTCAATCATTATTCAGGCACTCTGATTAGGATTCAAAGGGTAGATAACATATATTTTAGGATTCTAGACAATTTTCAGCATTAACTTATATTATTATAGGTCATTTGTAAAGCATTTTAAGACAGAGACTTTTTTGCAATAGGGATTTCTAGAAAGCAAAAAAGAGCCTGAGATTTAAGATTATGTATTTGACTGAATATAATATTGTATAACTTTTTGTATTTTTGTCAACTTTTATTTTTGCATGCTTAGTCTCCCTATTTAAGTTGGATACTTTTTAAGGACAAAAACCATTTTTTAATATTTTAAAAATATTTTATTTATTTATTTTTAGAGAGGGAAGGGAGGGAGAAAGAGAGAGAGAGAGAGAGAGAAACATCAAATGTACAGTTGCTGGGGGCCATGGCCTGCAACCCAGGCATGTGCTCTAACTGGGAATCAAACCTGCGGCACTTTGGTTCGCAGCCCGTGCTCAATCCACTGAGCTATGCCAGCCAGGGCCATTCAGATTCTTAAAACAGTTAATGCTTAGAAGGACAAATAAAACACTTTGCAGAGCAAGACAATTACAGAGATTCTTCAGCAAGGTGAATCAAGAACAAGAAAAGTCAGAAAATGGGACTAACTTTAGAGCTGATGTGAAAGGAATACAGTTTTTATAGGTGAAAAGTTTAGAACAAACTATATCTCTTAATAAAAAACATTATTACCTTTGAAATATTGGATTTGGACATTAACTTTAACCAAAATGGTACATTAGCAGTAGTCTATACTTAGGCAAGAAAAATATACCATATTTTGATATGGAAATATACTGAGTCTGAGAAGTTGCAGTTGCTTTATAATTGGCATATTACAGCAACTTTACAGCAACTCCAACATCAGCCATTCTTTCAGTTTATATTAATGACTACTCAAAACTTATATGTTTACCTACAGAAAAAGAAGGTATACAACTATTGCAAGTCTCCAGAATTTGAATGAAACTGTCCTTAAAAAGAATGAAAGTGACATCAAAATGGTCCCCCTTTTCTCCTTCCACTGATATGTAATGGTTGCTGAGCCTGCAATAAAAGTGTTGTGTCTAGTCACATTCTCATCATTTTACAATCCAATCGGATTCCATAACAACAACAAGAAAAGGAAGCCACAGGAGACAGGCGAAAGTTCCTGCGTTAAAGCATTCCCTGACATCAGCCTTCACTTCATACTTCTGCTCCAAGTGCCTGATTTGACAAAGCACATAGAAAATCAGGAGACAAGTCTCTTCATCTCCTCTTCTAAACTTTCTGACAGGAGTCAATAAGGATTCTTTTACATGGCTACAATCTAATAATTTTAGATGAAAGTCTTAGGGGAAACTTTCTAGCTATTCCTTACAATATTTTCTTCGGGAAGGGGTATAAAACTGCATTTGCCTCCGTGGGGTTAGTCTCCTCCTCTAGTTCAACTCAATCCATTTTAATAGTTGGCAGTTTAAATAACAGACTGCACAGGCTGCCATCACAGACACTCTAGATGCCAGATGAAAGCAGTGGATTCAGAGATGGAAGCAAAAATGGAATGAAAAATAAAGCAGCCTCTCTTCTATAAAAGAATTTCTTGAATAACAGCAGATGGAAAAAACTTCTGAGCTTGTGTCCTTCTCCTACTGTTTTATATAAAGCAGCTACCATACTTTTATTGTTAGGCTGCATCCACTGACAGACTGCCAAAAGCAAAGAACTTTCCCTCCTTATATTGCAATAATAATCTACTGTATTTTTAATGCACAAAAAACAAATGTTCTTATTATACCATTACAGTGGCAATCCCCCCTATATTCCCAATGTAAAATGATATATTTTCAATATGATAATCATAAAAGCAGCCTATCTATAATTACTATTTTTAGGTTAAATAAAATATCAACATTTCTATTTATGTTTGGTTAATGTTTGCAATTCAGCTTTTTGCAACATTTAAATGGAAATGAATATATCATGCAAAAATTTTTAAAAGAGACTGGTTCTTTAAGGCTGGTTCTTTCTTGAATGGATTGTTGTCCTTACTGCTCACTTATGATCTTCATCATAAAAGAGTGAAAAAACCTCAGACTTGACATTAGCTGGATGAGCCCATTATTACCTGTTAGCTGTGCCTCTGTGTCCACGAACTATGACTTACTCAATTTTGAACTTTTGCTTGAAAATTATTTAGAAAGGACAGCTACTTTCATTCAATGTGCTGCAATTACAAAGATTAATAGATACAATATAATTCATAAGTTTCTGACTGAATATACTGATTCTGCTAAGTCACAGTTCCTTCGAAATGGTCATCCTTATCAGCAACTCTAACATCAGCCATTCTTTCACTTTATATTAATGATTATTAAATAACTTATACATTTACCCACAGGAAAAAGAGGCATAAAAATATTACTGGTCTCCAGAATTTTACAGATGTCAGTATATCACTTATTAGTGAATTAATGTCCTTAAAAAAATAAGTGACATCACAATGGTTTCCTTCCCCCTTTTCACATTCAGACTATAAATTTTGTGGAGGAAGGGGTGGATCGGATCCTGTTGGCTCATCTTGACACATATAAACTAACTACATATAAATGCGTGCATATAATCTAACTTTGGGTGTACACAATATAACCAATAATGATGTCTGTATCTTTAAATGACAATATTCTATACCTTGGATCTGACTGTTTTCTCTTAGGAGAAATATCGCAGAAATATAAGTAATCAAAAATAATAAATATATACATTAATACATAATGTGCCTTCCTGTTGAATTGTGAGAAACAGCTCCAATCTTTCTTCACACCCTTGAATGTTGAGACTCCTGGATTTAAAGGACACTAGAGGGGAAGTTAGCTGATACTATTGCATCAAATGGTTGCTTCCTCGAAGCATCTCCAGCTTCTACAGAATTTTTTGATGCACCATTACATTAGTCACACTGGCATTTGGTACAGTTTGTTCCCTTTCAGTCTATCCTTTACCAAAAGAATGAAAACTAGTCACTATTTTATCATAAAACTGAAGACTGATTAGTCCCGTATCTTCTCTTTCTGGGGGCTAAACGTTTATAAACTCGTCTATCATAGATTCAAGCACAAAAGAGGTGTTTTTTTCTTTAAAAATGGAAATATATTTGATATATGACATCAGGTAAGTATAAGGTGTACAACATGTTGATTTATGGCGAGAATAATTAAGATCCAATCTCTTAGCAAGTGTGAAGTTTGTAATATGGTACTGCTGACTATAACCACTGTGCTGCATATTTGATCTCCAAGACTTGTCTACTGGGTGCAAGTCTGTAGCCTTAAACAATGTCTTTCCCATCTCTCCTCCCACCCCCACCCTACTCCTGGTAATCACCATTTTACTCTCCATTTTTACAAATTCAGTTTTGTTTAGATTCTAAATATACTTGATATGATACAGTATTTGTCTTAAGCAGAAAGGTCTTTTGATACCATACCATATCTCAATTCATGCAGGTCAATAAAGTGTTTCATAAAAAATATCTACTTTTTAAAAAGAGCCCTATGAACTTGTATGATGTAATAGTTTAGGGACAGTCAATGGAACATGGAATGTTAGTGCTGGAGGAGAATTTATGGATTATTTAGTGAAGGCTAACCTTTGATTTTATAAATGATGATACTGACTTCCGGAGAGAATTGGTTTGTCATAAATACCCTACACAATAAAGATATGAAAATGAGAGGCTTAAAGCAGGAAATGGGATGTAAGATAATAAACTATATAACCATAACTGTTCTATCATTCATTTATTGGATAATATATTCAGAATCAAAGATAGCAATAACATGACGGACTATGATCTTATGATGATCTCATACAATAGCTAATCTAAAGAAGTAATTAGAGGGTAACAATGAGGCAGGAGATAGTCAGGAAGGAAACTCCAGAGGCCCTGCAGGGCTAAGATAAAAGACATCCATACATGACAAAGATCCCCTAAGACTGGTTGTTCCTGTTTTCTGGAATAACTCTGAATATGGTGGCTCAAAGAATGCCCTGCACACTACCCCTGATTCATTATAATAGCATTATAATGAATTAACATTGTGGGACTTCCTTCTCCAGTAGCCAATCAAGAAAATCACGGGAGACCCCATATGTGCGGTAACTTTGAAATGCAACTCTTTGTACATGTGCAATAGAAGCCCGCCAAAGACTAGTCAGGAAGCTTCTGCCCTACAAGAATAGAATCCCTCCAGCCCATGGGATCAATCTCTGCTCAGAGTTGGCCCACTCCCATGTTCTGTGGAGTGTACTATTGCTTAATAAATCTTCCCTCTTTCTTTATGCTAAAAACTCTGTGTGTTCGGTTCAATTCTTTGTCCTCGATCACTAAGAACCTGGTTACCTGTCCCCACCTGTGACAACAGTATGCTTAAAACTCCTATAAAACAATATTAAGTAATTCAGTTATTTGGTAAGAAAAAGTTCACTGGAAAAAAATCTGTATCTTATAATCTGCATTTTGATGGACCCAAAACATATTTACATTATGCCCTGTCAAAGAGTCCTTAAAGTACACATTTATATTGTACAAAGACCTGAGAAGAAAAGAACACAGTTGTCTGGGCTAGTGCCTTGGTGAGATGCATTATAGGATGGATAGATGGCTATGGACATACACACATATATAGGAGACCTTTCTGCGTAGCGTGGGCCCAGCTCCTACTGGGAGATGCACAGGACCCACATACACAGATAGGTTCTCCCCTGGGGAATCAGGCCTGCAATGTACCTAGGCTTCCATGAGTCTTGCTTTTTGCTAAAACTCCCTCACCCTGAATTGAGGACATTTACTGCAAAGCAACTTCCTAAAACCCATGCTAAACCTTCCAAGGGTGAGTGTAACTGGTTCAACTACTTTTGCCTTTTCATTTGCAAATATCCCTCTTCTGTGATGTGATTAGCAGCATTGGCTCCTTTGTTTTCTGGAAAAGGTAACCACCTAAAGCAAACCTGTGCATAGAAAATGAGGACCATCATGTAATGGGCAGAGAAACTCAATAAAGGCCTATCATGGCGGAGGCTACTGGCTTTTGCTCCCCTTGAGAGAAGCCACTGGCCCTTCTCTTCCACAGGATTTGGTAGTCCCCGTGAATTTCTTTTGATTCAGCTACAATGCCATGGACCCCACAAGCGGGGGACTGCGACGCACATACACACGTATATAAATGGTACAATATATAAGTATATATTTGATGTTGGCACCATGTCTTTATTAAAAGGCAATGGATTTATGCGTAGTTAAAATTGAAAAGTTAAATACTCTTCTAGTTGTGAATGCAAGTTAGAAAAGTCAATGCACTGCCCTTTCTGGTAATTTCATCATATTCCATGTTGTTGATAGAAGGAGCTCAATGTTGCTGGTATCACATAAATGTTTAGTGTCATTGTTTTTCTCAATCTTTGTCCTAATCTTAATGTAGTTTACATAGAGTATGTGTTCCAGTATTTGAGACACTGTCTACAGTATTTTGCTATGAGCTGGGTATGGGTATTTTAATTTAAGTTGATTGGTAAGAAAATTGAATTGAAAGCCAACTGACAGGTGGACAATTCAAATGAGAGCCCTCTTTCACAAAGTCTCTGTTTCCAGTTATTCTCTGGAATCTGAATGAGCTACACAATGTCAATAGAGATATTTAGAAATTAAGTAGAAGCACTATCTGTTTTTGCATTCATTCTTCATGCCACTTACTATTGTGTATCTGTTTTAAAATGCTATAAAATACTGTTCCTTTCACTGATTTCAACTCAAGTTCTTTTTCTGAACAATTACCTTCTCATCAAGGTTTCTTACTCCTGAAAGCCATAAACATAGTGTGAGTAGTGCAAATGTGTTTGTGTACATATGGCTTATGTACAGGGTGGGGCAAAATTAGGCTTATAGTTTTAAAGACATGAAACCAGTTTATTCGTGTATTAACATTTATTAATTATTGTATTATTTTCCATAAGAACAATATAAACCTACTTTTGCTCCACCATGTATATGACTCTCATTACATTATAGCTACATTTCCTATTTCTAAACTCTTTATCTTTCTTGCTAGACTCCTTCTTTTCTTCTGCTAAACAGGATTGTTTTCCAGTTCATGTTTTTACATGATTCATACCAGTACTACCTCTGGCCCCCGTCTTAAAATATTGGTTATCTGGTGCACATTTCCAATCTCAATAGCACTTCAGCTGTCACATAAATACTAGCATTTCAATCATCCCAATGCAGTCTTAATAGTGTCATATGTTGAATCAGAAAACATTCTCATAGCTAATATACTTCATTGTACCCATCACCACTTGAGGCATCCATTTAGTCATACTTTGATTTTCCATGGCTTACTTCAAAATTTTCCTTGTTTGCATTATGTATTGTATTATGTAATGCTATGTCAACTACTTGTTATTGGTCAGCATGCCAACCTCATGTACTTCTTTAAATAAAACTTCAACATTTTTTACCAGCTCATACATTTTATTTAATTTGAAATCATTAAAATAGTAGAAAACCTTGCTTCATATTTGGATTGCACTTAAATTGTTGGTATCACTTTGGAATTGCTTTGTATCAAATTTTCCAAATGCCCTTATAAAGTAATTTTTTAGCAAAAGTATACATTTTTTAAATGAGGAAAAGCAGCACACCTTTTTAAAAAACAGATCTTCTTTTAAAATACGCTGCCTTCTGATAAGTTATTTTATATGTTTAAAAGTATACCATGAACCATAACACGCAGTGTGCCTTCCTCTTGTTGTTTAATAGCCACTTAAAAAGGCACCATGGTGGAAAAGAAAGAGCACTGTGCTAGTCTCTGAAGAGAAAACCTACTGAGCTGATACCTACCTTTTGTCATGTAAGGATACTGATAATATTTCAGACCTTAGATGCTTACTATCAAGATTAAGTGAAATCTTCTCTATAGCGTGCCAGGCAACAATGGGTGACACATGGTTAAATCCATTCAGTTTCTTAGCTGAATATGAATCAGATTATTAACTGTGTGAGCTTAATAAATATATGTCAATGTATCAGCCCTAGAGAGGAAGAAAACAACTAAAAACCTGACAGATAAAGGTCAAGAATGTGCTAGTGACTACTCAGAAGGTAGAGAGAATAAGCAATACTTTCTGTATTTACTTAGTGGGGGCACAGCATTCATAATGTAAAAGGATTTAGAATGCAGATTGTCAGGATTTATGAGGAAAAATTTTCCTCTTTTCTCATTGCTATAATAAGCAGCAATCAAAAACTGCCTCATTAGACTTATGGTAGATAACGAAGGAACTACAGCTTCAATTACATCCCTGATTTACAGATGATGCTACAACGTTATAAACAATGCACATCATATTCTACCACAATGTATTTGTAAAGATGTGTGTATTTGTATGCATTTTAGGGTTGTAATGGGGAATCATTTTTCATCCCATTCCTTTCAAATTAGAATGCACTTAAATAACTGTACTAGAAAGAAAATTCAAATGAACATTAAAGTACTTACATTCCTTCAAATCTCTTCCAATATGTGCCAACATACACACATTATTATAGATATAATCAGTGATTATATACTCTCTTGTGATCTAATTCTTCCACTTAACATTGTTTCCTATACACATTTCCATGAATTATCATGCAACGGCACTACCATCAAACTGCACCTTGTTCAGTACACCTCCTCTAACACCTCACTTAGTGCTTGGACATTCTAGTAGATATATATTGCTACCTACTGTTATTTTAACTTGAATTTCTGTACTTGTGTGTGTTTCCTTGTGATGATTTTCTGTGCATGTTTTTTACATACAAACTTTCTTTCTTCCTATGTGAACTGCCTTGTGAACCATGTCTGCAGGCCACTCACATATTATGTCCAGTAACAACATAACCACATTTGTTGATAACTCCTCCAAACCTGTTTAACTAAATACTATGGCTATATAACTAATTATCATCAATCCTCTTATCCCTTGAAACCCAATATCCTAATGGTCTCCAATTTCTGATAAATCTCTAAAATTTGTTTCAATCTATTCTTCTGTCTCTTTACAGTTATTCTTACAAATCAATCCCCCAAATAACTGAAATACAAACACAATAATATAACTCCATCTTCAGTTAATAATAAATCTGTCTTTATTGCTTACAGGGTGAAATTAAACTTTTTTGAGCATAGCCTCAAGGTCTGCAATCCAGTCTAATCTCACTTACACCCTCATTTCACCACTGTTCCCATAAATTCTAATTACATCTAAATGAACTTCTCATTGTTTCTGAATATACTTCTTGCTTTTCTTCCACTTTTTGCTCAGGTGATTCACTCTCCCAATAGGTTCTGGTTCCCTTTCCACTACTCTACTCTGAATGCCTGGGAATATCTTACCTTTAGGTTTAATCTTAAATAACACTGACTTCCTGAAGCTTTTTCTGATATTTCTCCACTGGATATGGCTTCTCCTATCAGTAATCCCCCTAAAACAGTTTACAGATTTCTTAAGTTTTCTTGGGTGCAAGAATCATTTGCATACTTGTTTGAAACACCTGGAATAGCTTGTAAACTGTTGAGGATAGGAGCTGCAATTCATATCATTCTCCCAGCAAATTCTTTGCACATAGTAGATGTTCAATACATTTTTCTTGACTTGAATATTCTCTAAGGTCTGAAAACTCCTATAATGGCAGTAACTTTGACTTCTGCATGTTTGAATCCTCCCAGCACTTAACATACATGAGGAAGGAATAAAAATAAGAAACTTGAATGCTTTTAAAGTCATGAAATTGGGTAAATATTTCAAAAAAATTCATATCTCTATCTTCCTAAATATAACACATGCCTCCTTACTCTGTTATGTCTAAGAAAAAAGGTAAACTTTCTAATATTCAAGTATTTACAAATTCTTTAATCTAAAGGGCCTTTTAAAAATTATTCTTAATAATGCTATTAGGGCATGCTTTGGAGAACACAAACTAGTCCGGGACAACCTCAATGAATGAGTTTTAGGTGATTATGGAGGTAAATTTACAGAACTGGGGTGGAGTTGGGGACAAAGAAATATAACACAGACCTAAAAATTATTTACAGGATATGACCTAATAGTGGCAAGTGTAAAAAAGCCTTTGAAAAATCACTTAAAATTGAAATACAGTGAATACCTAGGAGATAAAAAATGTATACATTTAGAATTATTAGAATAATTCAACTGACTTATGTAGATGGATATTTGCAGCTGGGATAAAAATGACAGAAATGCTATCATACACCAATTAAAGTGTTATATAACTATTTAACAACTTAGATGGATATGAATGCAGTGTGTTCCATAAAAGTGTTAGGGAACTCAAACATGGGCTCTCATGCCTATAGATACACTGATGACAGAGACATATGTGAAGAAATTGAACAAAATTGTTTATAAAATGAGATAGTGAAGGAAAAAGCAATACTTCTATAGAAAGATATTATTTTACACTATATGCAATTTGAATACATCTGTATATTCAAATAAAATTTATCAAAATTAGACATTTTACTATTTCATCTACATTTCTAAAAGGATAGCTATATCCAAGATAGTAAAAAAAACAAAAAAACAAAAAACAAAAACCTTTTAAAACATCATATTAGGAAAATGCAGGCACATGTTATCCATCATATTTGTTACAAGCTTTTGAATCCAGGTTGGTCCAACGTGGCTCATTTGGCCCACAATAATAGTAAGAGCTGCCATTTATTTATTTAGCACTTGCTCGGTGCCATGAAAGTGACCTGCATATATTATATGTCAGTGATTCTTACAATATCCTATAGGGTAGGTATCATGAAGCCCTTTTGCAAATGAGGAGAGTGTGCCTCCAAGAATTTAAAAAGCTTGCTCAAGATCATGTAGTAATTAGGTGGTGGTGATCTATTTAGCCTCATGATTCTATTTCAGCCATGAGTCACCTAGGGATGTTCTATAGGAAGACATGTTTTGTCTTCCTCTGCTTCCCTAACCTTCTCTTTGCTAACCACATATCTACAGTGATTAACCTGGATCACTTCACTTTTTTATACAGGCTAGTTCTTTTTTTTTTTTTTTAAAGCTTTGGTGAGGGAATTGAGAGATTCTGTTCTTTTTTTTAAGATTTTATTTATTTATTTTTAGAGAGGGAAGGGAGGGGGAAAGAGAGAGAGAGAAACATCAATGTGCGGTTGCTGGGGGCCGTGGACTGCAACCCAGGCATGTGCCCTGACTGAGAATCGAACCTGCGATGCTTTGGTTCACAGCCCACACTCAATTCACTGAGCTACGCCAGCCAGGGCACATGCTAGTTCTTTATAACTTCTGGGCTAACTTATTCCATATGCTATGTATATTAGGTCTCCTTCCCTGTCATTTACCCTCTGATACTCCATATTTTCAATATTCTTGGGTTTGATAAACAGTTTTGCATATATCCTATCCAAGCCTTTTATGGTTTCAGGATTTGATGGGCTCTGAGCATAGCTTCACTTAACCATTTTCTTTTTCAATGCAAGGTATCCTCATTGTTTTAGGCTTTCATAACCAGAAATCCTCACCATTAGCTGGTTCATTATAAATGCCTTTTTAAATCATATGCAGCAGCAGCAGCAGCTTTTTAAAAGGGAGCAGCAGCCATAATTGCTTGTAATCTTTCATGAAGTACTAGTATTGTACTAAGGAAGTTGAATATCTTCTGTTATGATGTCAGTATCTTTCTCTTTGGGGCTTGACCAGCAAAACGCTAACCTTTCTGAGCTAAAGTTTTCAGGGAACAGTTACTGGTCATTTTTATGACCCTTTTCAAGACTGGAACTGAGGAGTCAGAGCCTGCCAGCCAGTGAATGCAGCCTGGCTTATTTTACCTTTATTCCCCCCACAAATGCATTGCCTTACCCATGTGGAAGCTCATCTGCCACTTCTCTGCCAACTCATGAAACCTGAACAGAGCTCCCTACAGTGTATCCCTGGCAGCTTGGTGTTTCACTTGCAGTGCACTCACAACAGCAAACCCTCCTACTTCAAGTTCCTAAACTTTTAGGAAGTAGAATAAACTACTTCCTCAAAGTAAAGTTTGCAACTGAAGGGGAAATAGTAAGTGTAAAATTATTATCCAATTAGAAAAATGCTCCACAAAGGGATAGTTATCTTTTTAAAGAATTTCACCTTCACACCAATGATGCAAAGTAGATTGTAATAAAAGCCTAGGTTTTTATTGCAGGCACATGTTTTCTGTATTTATTTTTAGAGAGGGGAAGGGAGGGGGAAAGAGAGGGAGAGAAACACCAATGTGTGGCTGCCTCTCAAGCGCCCTGACTGGGAACCTGGTGCATAACCCAGGCATGTGCCCTGACTGGGCATTGAACCAGCCACCCCTCAGTTCACAGGCCAGCACTCAATCCACTGAGCCACACCAGTCAGGGCTGAATGTATTTATAATTTAAAAAATCTAAGTATTTTTCCATGTCATCTTTTTTTACATTGTATTGTATTGACAATGCCATTTATATCTGTCCCAATTTTTCCCCTCTGTCCCCCTCCACCCAGCACGCTGAACTCCCTCAGGCAATCCCCACACCATTGTTCTTGTCCATGGGTCATGCATATAAGTTCTTTGGCTACTCCATTTCCTATACTGTACTTTACATCACTATGGCTACTCTGTAACTACCTATTTGTACTTCTTAATCCCCTCACCTCTTCACCCATTCCCCTACACACCCCTCCCATCTGGCAACAATCAAAACTCTCTCTGCATCTATGATTCTGCCTCTGTTCTTGTTTGCTTAGTTTGTTTTTTAGATTCAATTGTGGATAGATATTTATTTCTTGCCATTTATATTGTTCACAGTTTTGATCTTCTTTTTTTAAATAAGTACCTTTCATAACTCATGTAATAATGGTTTGGTGATGATGAACTCCTTTAGTTTTTTCTTGTTTGGGAAGATCTTTATGGGCCCTTCAATTCTAAATAATAGCTTTGCTGGGTAGAGCAATCTTTGCTGCTATCTTCATAAGCACAGAAGAAATAACTTTTGTTGTTTTTATTTTATCATTTTATTTTTAGTTCAGGCTCTTCAACATAAGCCACTTGAATGCTGTTTAAAACCAAGATACCAAATGACACTGCCATTAACTGGAAATGTATGCAAAGTCCAATGGGAAGTGTTAGCAAATGTCAGAGCACCTCTAAGGCAAGGCAGATCCTCAAGATGGATAATGATTCAAGAGTTTTATACAACACTAAAGATACAGGAGGGTGCTGGGGAAAGGCATGCTTGAGGCTCAAAGGTCAAGCAGCACAAATTTAATGCCATATAAAGTAAAAGATCACTTAACATTGTGATTAGTGATGCCAAATGTGTACAGGGTGATGTAACAGATATAGTCAACTAACACATTTCAGAAGGTGTCAGAATAGATATTTTCATCCATTCCCCTGCCTTCCTGACAAGCAATTATTTAGAAAGGCCAACAAATGAAAATATGTACTAGGTAGCAGTCAGCTCTTCAGTAGTCAGTAGTCTACTGTGATTGAGTTGCGTTTAAAAGGCATTATACTACAGAATAACAGACAGTAAACAGAGGGAAGGTGGGAGGGGATAACATGGAAAAAACGGAGGAGGATAATCAAGGAACATGTATAAAGGACACATGGACAAAGCCAAAGAAGGGTGGGATTGAGGGTGGGAGGTGGGGATGGCTGGAGTAGGGGGAAATAGAGACAACTGTACTTGAACAACAGACTTTAAGGGAAGATAAATTATCTTTACACATTCGTTAAAAATGGTTCCACTGATGTCTATCACTAACAATTTAACTGCTGATTTTTCTTTTAAAGCAAAACAAATACACACAACAAGACAATAAAGAAAAGAGGGCCCTGGCTGGCATAGCTCAGTGGATTGAGCACGGGCTGGGAACCAAAGTGTCCCAGGTTCGATTCCCAGCCAGGGTACATTCCTGGGTTGCAGGCCATAACCCCCAGCAACCACACATTGATGTTGTTTCTCTCTCTCTCTCTCTCTCTCTCTCTCTCTCTCTCTCTCTCTCCCCCCCCTCCCTTCTCTCTCTAGGAATGAATAAATAAAATCTTTAAAAACATATTAAAAAAAAAGAAAAGAGGAAGAGGAATTGATTCATGTCAGTGATACTGAATCAAATGAAACATGTCATTGACTTTGGAAGTTGCATAGTAATAAGCACTAAAAGAGGGTGGCAAAAATGTCCAATAACAATATCCTACTATCACCACCACCAACATATTCCCAGAAACAGAAAATGAAAGTTTTTCTCCATCTCATCTGCTTCAAATACCTATAAGGAGTGCCGAGATATATGAGTATGTTAAAGTTAGGCCTACACATTCATAATACAAAGCACTTTTTGTGCTAGATGGCATAATAAAATTCTTTTTAGCGTCATAGCCCATTTTAGGATATAAAATGTAATTGGACTTGGACCTAAGGGTTTATCATGTGGTATTATCAGGGTCTCAAGGAGAAAGTGAAGTTGAAAATGACACACTTGAAAAAGAGAATATACACTCTAATCTCATTGGATTATTACTATTTTTATGAGGTTTTTATTTTTTAAAGATTTTATGTATTTATTTTTAGACAGAAAGGAAGGGAAGGAGAAAGAGAGGGAGAGAAACACCAAAGTGTGGTCGCCTCTCATGCACCCCCTACTGGAGAACTGGACTGCAACACAGGCATGTGCCCTGACTGTGAATCAAACCTGCAACCCTTTGGTTTGCAGGCTGGCACTCAATTCACTGAGCCACACCAGCTGGAGCTGATTAGATTATTAAGTGAGATCAATTAAGTGAAGTTAGAATGAATCTAACGCTTCATTTGACAGATGATATCATTCATTCCTATATGTTCTATCACATGATTTTTATATGACTATATTAGTCTAGTCAAAGCATATACCATGTTCATGATAGGATGCATTAGTATCATTAAAATGTCCATACTACCCAAAGGAATCTATAGATTCAATGCAATTCCTACCAATATTCCAATGACGTGTTTCGAAGAACTAAAGCAATTATTTCAAAAATATATATGGAACCACAAAAGACCCCACATAGCAACAGCAATCCTGAAAAAGAAAAAAAAAGTAGGAGGAATCACATTACCTAATATAAAACTATACTACAAGGCCATACTAATCAAAACAGCCTGGTATTGGCATTTTATGCTAGACATATAGATCAAAAGAAACAAAGAAACAACCCCAAAATGAAAGGAAAGGAGGAAGCCTAGGAAAGAATGCTAAATGAAATAGAGACAATTGAGATATCAGATATTGAGTTCAAAGCAATGATAGTCAGGAAGCTCAATGAGCTCACAATGAGCTACCAGAAACTACAGGGAAGCTACAATAAACTCACTGAAAACTATATCAACATGAAAAAGGAAATAGAAACAATCAACAAGGGCCAACAGGAAATGAAGAATATAATTTCTGAACTGAAGAACACAGTAGAAGGAATGAAAAGCAGGATCGATGAAGCAGAAGATTGGATCAACGAGCTAGAGGACAAAGTAGAAGAAAACACCCAGAAAGAGCAAGAAAAGGAAAAGAGGCTCAGAAAGAATTAAGAGAGATTAAGAGAAATGCAAGACAATACGAAACGTAACAATATCCATATAATAGGGATACCAGGAGGAGGAGAAGAAGAGCAAGGGATACAACACGTATTTGAAAAAGTAAAGATGGAAAACTTCCCTAATTTGATGAGAGAAAAGGTCACACAAATCCAGGAAACACAGAGAGTTCCAATCAAGAGGAACCCAAAGAGGGTCACTTCAAGACACATCATAATTAAAATGGCAAAATACCAAGATAAGAAAGAATCTTAAAAGCAGCAAGGGAGAAACAGGAAGTAACATAAAAGGGAGCCCCAATAAGGTTAGCAGCTGACTTCTAAATGGAAACACTCCAAGCCAGAAGAGAATGGCAAGAAATATTCCAAGTTATGAGAACCAGAGGTCAGCAACCTAGGCTACTTTACGCAGCAAGGCTCTCAATCAAGATAGAAGGCCAAATAAGCAGCTTTGCAGACAAAAGACATCTAAATGAATACACCTCCACCAAACCAGCACTGTAAGAGATGCTACAGGGCCTGCTTTAAGGAAAAGAAGGAAGAGAGAGAGAGGGGGGGGAAGGAGGGAGAGAGGGAGGAACACAGGTACGAAAATGGCAATGAATAAGTACCTATCAGTAATAACCTTAAATGTAAATGGATTAAATGCTCCAATCAAAAGACACAGAATAGCTGAATGGATAAAAAAGCATGACCCACACATATGTTGCCTACAAAAGACCCACCTTAGGACAAAAGATCTACATATACTAAAAGTCAAGGGCTGGAAACAAATTTTCCAAGCAAATGGACACGAAACAAAATGCCAGGGTAGCAATACTCATATCAGACAAAATAGACTTCCAAAAAAGGGCCATAAAAAGAGACCCAGAAGGTTACTTCACAATACTCAAGGGAAGAACCCACCAAGAAGACATAAACATTGTAAATATATGTGCACCCAACATAGCAGCACCCAAATACATAAAGAAAATCTTAGAGGACTTTAAGAAGGATATTGACAGCAACACAATTACAGTAGGGGATTTTAACACCCCACTGTCAAAAATGGACAGATCTTCCAAACAAAATATCAACAAAGATATTGTGGCATTGGACAATGCCCTAGAGGAAATGGACTTAATTGATATATACAGAGCCCTCTATCCCAAATAAGTGAAATACACATTTTTTTCAAATGCACATGGAACATTTTCAAAGACAGACCACATGACAGGACACAATGCAAGCCTCAACAAATTTAAGAAAATTGAAATTATACCAAACATTTTCTCTGACCACAAGGGACTGAAACTAGAAACCAACCTCAAAGAAAAAAACCAAAAACACTCAAAATCATGGAGATTGAATAGCATGCTATTAAACAATGAATGGGTCAAGAATGAAATAAGGGAAGAAAGCAAAAAGTTTCTGAAAACAAATGAAAATGAACTCACAACAACCCAAAATTTATGGGACACAGCCAAGGCAGTCCTGAGAGGGAAGTTCATAGCGATACAGGCCAACCTAAAAAAGATAGAAACATTGCAAACAAACAACCTAATCCTACATCTACAGGAACTTGAGGAACAATGAAGGCAGCCCAGAGTAAGCAGAAGGAAGGAAATAACCAAGATCAGAGCAGAATTAAATGACATAGAGACTAAAAGCACAGTTCTAAGGATCAATGAATCCAGGAGCTGGTTCTTTGAAAAGATAACCAAAATTGACAAGCCTTTAAGCAGACTCATCAAGAAAAAAAGAAAAAGGATCCAAGTAAACACAATCAGAAATAAAAGAGGAGAGATTACAACTGACACCACAGAAATACAAAGGATTGTAAGAAATTACTATGAAGAACTGTATGCCAAGAAATTTGAAAACCTCGGGGAAATGAACAAATTTCTAGAAAAACATAATCTTCCAAAACTCAATAAAAAAAGAAGCAGAGAGCCTGAACAGACCAATAACAGCAGATGAAATTGCAGCAGTAATAAAAAAACTCCCAACACACAAAAGTCCAGGTAAAGATGGTTTCACAGGAGAATTCTACAAAGCATGTAAGGAAGAGCTAATCCCTATCTTTCACAGACTATTCCAAAAAATCCAGAATGATGGAACACTCCCAAACTCTTTTTGTGAAGCCACCATCATCTTAATCCCAAAACCAGATAAAGACACAACAAAGAAAGAAAACTTCAGGCCAATATCACTGATGAACATAGATGCTAAAATCCTCAACAAAATATTGGCAAACCGCCTCCAACAGTACATTAAAAAGATCATGCACCATGACCAAGTGGGATTCATCCCAGGGATGCAAGGATGGTTCAATACTCGCAAATCAGTGAATGTAATACATCACATAAACAAAAGCAAAGACAAAAACCACATGATCATATCAATAGATTTGGACAAAGCATTTGATAAAGTACAGCACCCATTTATGATAAAAACACTCAGCAAAGTGGGAATAGAAGGAGCATTCTTCAACATAGTAAAGGCCGCATATGAGAGATCTACAGCCAACATCATACTCAATGGGCAAAAACTAAAATCTCTTCCACTAAGATCAGGAACAAGACAAGGCTGTCCACTTTCACCACTTCTATTCAATATAGTATTGGAAGTTTTAGCCACAGCAATCAGACAAGAAAAGGAAATAAAAGGCATCCAAATCAGAAAGGAGGAAATAATACTGTCATTGTTTGCAGATGACATGGTAGTGTACCTAGAAATCCTATAGACTCTGCTAAAAAACTGCTTGACCCAATAAACAAATTTGGCAAAACAGCGGGATACAAAGTCAATATCCAGAAATCAAAGGCATTTTCATCAATGAAACAGCAGAAGCAGAAATCAAGAAAAAAATCCCATTTGAAATAGCAAAAAGAAAAATAAAATATCTAGGAATAAACCTAACCAAAGAGGTAAAAGACCTGTATTCAGAAAACTACACAACACTGAAGAAAGAAATTAAGGAAAACACAACCAAATGAAAGCAAATAATGTATTCATGGACTGGAAGAATTAACATCATCAAAATGTCCATACCACCCAAAGCAATTTACAGACTCAATGCAATACCTATTAAAATACCAATGGCATATTTCACAGACATAGAACAAACACTTCAAAAATTTATATGGAACCATAAATGACCCTGAATAGCTGCTGCAATTTTGAGAAAGAAAAGCAAAGTAGGAGGGATCATAATACCTGATACCAAACTGTATTACAAGGTCACTGTAATCAAAACAGCCTGGTACTGGCATAAAAACAGGCACATGGACCAGTGGAACAGAACAGAGAACCCAGAAATAAACCTAAGTCTTTACGGTAAATTAATATTTGACAAAGTGGGCAGCAACATAAAATGGAGTAAAAACAGTCTCTTCAACAAATGGTGTTGAGAAAACTGGATAGCCATGTGCAACAAAAAATGAAACTCGAGCACCAACTTACACCTTACATAAAAATAAATTCAAGGTGGATAAAGGACTTAAATATAAGCCATGTCCAATTAAAGTCCTAGAGGAAAACATAGGCAGGAAAATCTCAGATATTTTACACAGCAACATTTTTAGTGATATGTCCCCCAGAGCAAGGGACATAAAGGAAAAAATAAACAAATGGGATCTCATCAAAATTAATAGCTTCTGTACAGCTAAAGAAAACAGTATTAAGATAAAAAGAGAACCAAATGTATGGGAAAACATATTTGCCAATGATACCTCAGACAAGGGCTTAATCTCCAAAATATATAAAGAACTTACACAACTCCACTCTAAGAAGACAAGCAACCCAATTAAAAAATGGGCAAAGGACTTGAACACACACTTCTCCAAGGAGGACATACAGAGGATTCAGAAACACATGAAAAGATATTCAATATTGCTAGCTATCAGAGAGATGCAAATTAAAACCACAATGAGATACCACTTCACACCAGTCAGAAAGGCCATTATAAACAAAGCAACAAACCACAAGTGTTGGAGAGGTTGTGGTGAAAAGGGGACCCTAGTACACTGTTGGTGGGATTGAAGACTGGTACAACCACTATGGAAAACAGTATGGAGTTTTTCTAAGAAAACTAAAAATGGATCTGCCTTTTGACCTAGCAATTCCACTGCTAGGATTATATCCTAAGCACCCTAAAACACCAATCCAAAAGAACCTATGCACCCCAATGTTCATAGCAGCACAATTTACAATAGCGAAGTGTTGGAAGCAACCTAGATGCCCATCAGTAAATGAATGGATCAAAAAACAATGGTACATTTACACAATGGAATTCTATGCAGTAGGAAGAAGGAAGGAGCTCCTACCCTTTGCAACATCATGGATGCAACTGGAAAGCATTATGCTAAGCGAAATAAGCCAGGCAGTGAAAGACAAATACCATATGATCTCACCTTTAATAGGAACCTAAACAACAATACAAAGAAACAAGCAAAATATAACTAAAGACACTGAAATAAAGAACAGACTGACAGAGTGCAGAGGGGAGAGGAGGGAATTTCAGGGGAATTTCAGGGGAAAAGGGGAAGGGTTTACAGGAATGAGTATAAAAGACACATGGATAAAAACTAGGGGCAGGTGGAAATGGGAGGGCTGGGTGGGTGGATGGGGATGGGAGTAAAAGAGAAAATTGTACTGCAACAACAATTAAAATAAAATAAAGAATAATTGAAAATGGATCTTCCTTTTGACTCAGCAACCCCACTTCTGGGAATGTATCTGAAGGAACCCAAAACACTAATTTGAAGAACAGAAACAGCTCTCTGTTCATTGCAGCATTATTTACAATTGTCAAGATATAGAAGCAGCCCAAGTGTCCATCGTTAGATGAGTGGATAAAACAACTATGGCACATTCACACAATGGAATTCTACTTGAGTGCAAAAAAAAAAAAAGAAAAGAAAATTTTACCCTTTGCTACTGTATGGATGGACCTGGAGAAATTATGTTAAATGAAATAAACCAGTGAGAAAAGGACAAATACCATATGATTTCACTCATATGTGGAATCTAACGAACAAATTGAACTAACAAACAAAACAGAGACAGACTCACAGATGGAGAACAGATGACAGCTAGTGGTGGAAGGTTAGGTGGTGGAGGGATTGAGCGAAAAAAGAAAACAGGTTGGTGATTTATTCAGGGTGGAGAGTATAAGGGGACTAAATGGTAAAGAAAAAAATATAATAAAGATTATATATTTCAAAAATTAAAAAAAAAGATTTACCCTCATGGCTAAATAGGTATTAATGCATTTACTACAGTAGCCCTCTGGGGTTCATACAGGTTAAACTGAAGGCCACTTGAGGACTTGTCTATAGCTTTGTATCTTTAATGCCTAACTTGGGCCTGCCACAAAGCTTCTGGCTGACAAAAGTATATTTATTTTTACATACAGAAACTTTGCTCTCATGGGCCTCAAATGCAATTTTGATGATGAATTTGATGTAACACAGGAGCTATAATCTACAACACCCAACTTCATACTTTTTAGTTTGAAGCAGTCTGTATTCATAGACCTCATAATAAATAGATGCTCTACATTTGAATACATACTTTTATTCTAATAAAGTACCATTCTTATCTTTTATCTACTTTAGTTACATGTAAGATTTTACATGGAAAAGTGCTCTCTGAATAAAAGAAAAAGTGTTTTAAAACCATTGCTTTAGTCTCCCAAATTGTTCCCAGAGGTCTCTTTCTAAAACCCAAATTTGAACATGGTCCTCTTCTGCTTAAAACTTGTAACACATATAATTACATATATATGTATGCAATAATATATATGTGTGTATATATACATATATAGTATATATGTATACAATATATATCACATGTATATAACATATATATAAAATAGCAGATTTTATAACAGATATATAAAAAAGTGGATCCTATAACATATAAAAGTTCAAATGCCTTTGTATTAGAACAGATCTGGGCTGCAGTTCACCTCCTTACTTTCATCTCTTACCTCGCCCATTCACACCTGCATGTCAAGGCATGTACTTTCAATTTCTTGTACTTCTGAGAGTGTGGCATAGCCTTCATTTCTCCCACCATTTTAAAGAGTTGTGCCCAATAGTAGGATACTGACTACACAGTCGGGCTTCCTTGTTTACTAGAAAAAATACTTTTTATCCTTCCAAGTTCAACCTAAATATAATTCTACTCTGACAGTCTGCTTCTCTTCTCTGACAAAGAATTGGATTATTCTTCTACTGTATTCACCCAGCAAAACATATAAACCACCATTATCCAACTCAACAAGTTTTAATGTGGTTATTTGTTGCCACCTTGGTCTCCCCAACTAGACTGTCAAGTAAGACAAGGGTAATAATGGTTCCTCTCATGACTTTGAATCCCTGCCACTTAGGAAAGATCTGGTTTACAGATGTTAAGCAATATATACACGCTGAATAAAGAAAAAATGAGTAACTCAGAATTCATCTGTTACCCAGGGAGTGGGATCAAAGTTTACCTTTGTTTAGCAAACTCCTTCCCCATAGATAATCTAAAATTAATAGTATAAATTAGATTATGAGGAGAATATTTAAAATGCTTTAGAGAACAAACTTTTCAAATCCCCTCAAGTACTTTAAAAGCATCAATTTATATATAAACAATCAATATGGTAATTACACTTTAGCCATATTTGTTCACTAAAATTGAGTCTTTAAGGACCTCTATGAGACAATGGTTTGAATGACTGAATCTTGTTAACTTAGTAGGAGTTCCTTGATCATACTAACATAAATAAAAATGCATTTCCTTAAAATTATTCTATGATTCAAATAATTATCTCTGAGTTGAATGGCCTTTCCAATTTTGCAAGATGCTTTATTACCTACTGTTTCATTTCATTTTAGGATACTACTTAAATCCATAGGTTTACACTTTAAGAATTAAAAAGTTTCCACAAGGGTATTAGTAGAGGCTTTCTAGTACATACCATTATAAAGATCATATTCTTTGGCATGAAATAAAAGGCCCACTACCAATCACCACCCTGTTCATTTTCTCCTATGTATTTCACCAGTCCCTGCAACTAAATCTGCAGTCCAGTTAGATAAATGCCTTGCTTTTCTTGAAGGATTCTAGGTCTTTTCATGACATCATATTTTTATACACATTATTGATTTTCTTCTGAATATCCTTTGCACAGTCACAATCATGAATTCACCCAAGAACTCCAATATCCTTTATCCTATGCCTCAAAAGTCAGCTCCATAATATAGCTTGTTTGGTCAACTAAGATAGTGTTAGTCACCCATTTCAGTATTCCCACAGCATTTTGTTGAGACATATATTATTTATGCCATTATATTATAATTATATATTTAGGTATACCACCAGAGTTAGGTCCTTGAAAGCAGAAAGTATAAGTTATTCATCTTTCTATGCCCAGCATCTAGCATTGTATTTGGTAAAATGAAGGCACCTACTGTGGGTTGAACTGTGTCCTCTAAAATGATATGCTGTTGTGTTAACCTGCAGTATCTGTGAATGTGACCCTCTTTGTAAATAAGTTACTTGCAGATGTAATAACATCAGGATGAGGCCATATTGGATGTGAGTGGACCTTAAGTCCAGTGACTGTTGTTCTTATTCAGAGGGATTTGGCAACACAGAGACATAGAGGACACACAGAGGGAAGGAGGTCATATGCCAACAGATGCAGAAATTAGAGTGATGCAGTTATAAGCCAAGGAATGCCAGGGATTGCTGGAAACCACCAGAAGCAAAAAGTGAGACATGGAACAGATTTTCCCTCAAAGCTCCCAAAGGAACCAGCCTTGCTTACATTCTGATTTCAAACTTCTAGCCTCTAGTGAGAATGAATTTCTGGAGCTTTAAGTAACCCAGTTTATGGTAATATGTTATGGCAACCCTAGAAAACTAATACAGTTGTATTGAATGAATAAATAAATGGAGATAAATGACTTAACGTTCATCCTCTTAATTAGATTTTTTTTTTTGGCTTGGTAAAAGATCTATGTCCAGTGCATTCTCCAAAACATCCATCCTTCTCTCCCAAGTAAGAATCTCAGTCAGCATTTGGAGAGTCTCTTTATAACTTCCATACATATTTATTTCCAAGATGATTCTGGCTACAGGGAGGGGACAAAACAGACATAAAACTCATAGAAAAATGACTGCTTCTCTCTACTATCATTCCCACTGGGAACAGAGCAGAGATCTCAAAGCCACAGGTGAAAGATTTAGAATCATGAATGAACCAATGAAATTGTTTTTCTATGGTAAGAAATTGCCTTTGAAGGTTTGGCTGGCATCTTGTGCTCTAAAATGTGTCATATTATTGTAGAACTCACATATTAATGTTCCCCAGTCTATGGTAGAATGGTAAAATAATGGGAATTGTAGCTATTATTGCTGTTCCTTATAAAACCTATTTCAGTGTAAGTTTCCAACAAAAATTATAGTAATGCACACAGTGGGCCCATATATAAAACCGGGTAAGATATTACTCTAGCCATTTCATTAATATGGCCTTTGCTATACAAACATAACCACTGCCTACAGTTATATATGAAAATTTATTGTTTATAGTACACTTTTGTGAAATAAAAATAAAATCACCTTTTATTCATGTTTATAATTTAAAAATTCCTTTTCTAACTTAATGTCTGGTTCCTACACTGACATTGTGTTGCTAGTTTTTTATCTGAAGTCATTTTGTTCATCTCTGTTTCTAATTTTCTTAACAAAGCTTTCTTTTACACTCACTCTTATTAAAATATAGTCTATTGCATTCATTATAATGATATTTTCATAAAAATATTTCAACTCTCATGTTTGTAGTTGGCTCTCTCTTTTTATCTCCCTCACTTAAGAGCTGAAGAGTCAAACAAAATTGGAGGAAAACAAAAACTGCATTTGCTCTTCATTTTTATTTATTAAAGCATAGTTGACTATTTTATATTATTTTTTACAAGTACAACATAGTGATTCAACATTTATATACCTTATGAAATAATTATCACAATAACTTGGTAATTATGTCACCATACAAAGTTATTATGATATTATTAACTACATTTACTATGCTGTACATTATATCCCCATGACTTAGTCATTTTATAACTGGAAGTTTATACCTTTTAAACCATTTCACTTATTTCACTCTTCACCCAATCTCCTCTCTGGTGGCATCTATCAGTTTCTTCTCTGTGTTTATGAGTCTGTTTCTTTCATGCTTTGTAATTTATTTGTTTTGTTTTTAGATTCCATATATAAGTGAAATCATGCAGTATGTGTTTTCTTGGTCTGACTTTTTTCACTTAGTGTAACACCCTTTAGTTCCATTCATGTCACAAATGGCAAGACTTCATTCTTTTTAATGGCTGAATAATATTCTATTGTATGTAGTTAATAGATATATACAGAAGACACATTGTTTTCAAGTGCACATGAACTGTCCTCCAGAAGAGATCATAAGTTAGGCCACAAAACAAATTTCAATAAATTTAACAAGACTGAAATCAGAACAGAAATCTTTTCTGACTACAGTGGTATGAAACTAGAACACAAGAAGAACACTAGAAAAAAACCCATATATTTAAAGGCTAAATAACATGCTACTAAACAAATAATAGGTCAAAAAAGAAATCAAAGTGAAAATTTAAAAAATACCTTCAGACAATAAAAATGAAAATACAACATTCTAAAATCTATGGGATGCAGCAAAAGCAGTTACAAGAAGGAATTTTGTAGTGATCAGGTCTACCTCAAGAAAAAGAAAAATCTCAAATATATAATCAAATTTACACTTAAAGGAACTATGAAAAGAAGAACAAACAATGCCCCAAATCAGTAGAAGGATACAAACAATAAATATCCAAGTGAAAGCAAATCAAATAGAGACTAAAAAAGAATAGAAAAGAATTTCTGAATAATTAAGATTCAATGGGCCTGCAACTATATCTTAGTTGGCTTAGAAATGGCCATAAAGCTATGACCATAAAGAAGCACTAGAACACAAGGAGAACCATATTCTTCCTTTCTTCCATTGGCAAGTTAAAGTCAAAACAGGGATGAGTAATGACAGAGTGTAAGTGCAGAAAGAGACATCTATTAATGATGTAGGCACTACAAACACAGACTAAAACATCAAAGAAACACATAGCAAATGTCCCACCACTCTGCTTTTTAAACCTCTTCAGGAAAACTTGGCTGAAACCAATTTATAATATTCTGTCTAAACATGAACCCCAACGAAATTTCTGAAAGACCTACAGCTACCTAATTGGGAGATTTCAACTAGGTTTATAGTAGATTATGGTGTGGAAGACCTATGTGGAATATACTAGTTTTTGAACCACTGTTTTAAGTAGCTAGGAGATGCTAGATATTTGATTTTATGTCACATACACTTAGAGTAAGTGCTATCATTTACTTTGTGCCAGGAACTATTGTGTTGGCCAAAATGTCTGTATGTAGTTTTTCTGTAAAATAAAAGACATTTTTGATTTTTACCAATAACTTTATTGGCTTGGATATTTTGAGTATGTCAGCTATCTCCCATGTGGTATAATGTTGATTGTTCTCAATTAATGTCTCAGATGGATTACTGTCAACTTCAACTGGTCTACCCGGCCATGGAGTATTGTCCAGTGACAAATCTCCAGCATGAAACTTCAGAAACCACTTTTGACGTGTTTTATCAGTCACAGCACCTTCTCCATACACTGTAGAGATCTTTTTTTTGTTTGTATTTCACTTGTTTTTTTTATCTTTCTTGAAATAATAAAGCATAATATGCCAAAAATGTTGTATATTTTCTTTCATTTTCAATATTAAAGTGGCTATCTCAAAATTCACACATTTTGATATAATTTTATTATCTCCATTTTATAAATAAGGAAAATGTGGCACAGAGAGGTCAAACAACTTGCTCAACTCATATAATTATGAAGCTGCAGAGCTAGGATTCAAATCCAGGTAGCTTATTCTCTGTAGTCCATGTAGAAACCACTATTCTTTCTTGCCTTTCAGTGATTTCTTGAAACTTTTAGACTAACATGGGTCCAGAGCAAGAAACATCTTAAGTTTCGCAGTTTTTTAAATTATGGGTTAGTTGCAGGTTCTCATCAGACTTCATAATTTCTTCAGTGTCTAAGTTGTGAGAAAACTTATATCAGGCATCAAAGTTGTATGAGGAAGCTTTGTAGTCTCAGCCTTCTGAGAGCTTAAAAATGAGTCAAACATAAAGGTCATAAGTAGACTAAAGAAAAACTTAGGGATATTTATACGGCTTTATATGTTATCAACAGATTTCTCAACACTTAGAGGAGTGGATGGAAGGGATTTGGATTCTGTGCAACAATTTCCCTATAGGTTAGAGGTAGTGTCTGTGAGACAATTAATCACTAGATATGTCTAATTACAGAAAGATGTTCCATTTAAGACTGGTTTCACCAACTCCTATGTTACTATAGGTAGTTAGCTAATTACTAATAAGACAGGGGAGCAAATGCACTTAGACATTGAGTTTAATAAAGTGGGGAGCATAAACCCATTTGCCTAGTCAGGAAGCTATAGCATTTATGGACTCATTCACACACTCCAGGGAACTGCTGCCAAGGAGACTTAATCCTAAGAGCACAGGAAATCTCCTCAGGAGTATTGTCCACCCTCCAGTACCAGATTGTTCAGGGGCACAGGGGAAGGTGCATGACCATAGAGGCCTGCCAATCTAACTAGGGGGTGGACCCATCAAAAAGCCCATGAAAGCCTGGTAAGTTCATCGGTTATTTTGAAAAAGCTTCTGGTCTTTTCCAAGCCTGAGATATATAATCCCAGGGGAACAAAGGCACTCTCTCTCTCTCTCTCTCTCTCTCTCTCTCTCTCTCTCTCTCTCACACACACACACACACACACACACACACAATCATCCCATGCATTCATGCACATGCTCTCTCACCTGGGAGTATGCAACCACGTGAATCTAGCAGCTAGTGGGGCCTGCAGCAGATGGCGTGGGTTCCAAAGGACTAAGCTTTAATATGATGCAGAAATTCTGGACACTGGCTTTTGTTTTGGGCTTGTTGAGCACATGGTTGGACTTGTTTCACGGTGGAATGAATAAAGATAGGATATTGGAATCCCAGGGTGAGCTTCTATTTCCACCCAAATGAAACTTGCCACATCACAATCTTCCATGCATGGGTCCTTGAAATGCTTTCCTCATGATCCCATAGAAAAGCCTGATTTCCACTGACAACATCTATGTCCCTGCTAGTTTATACATTATGAAAGGAGAACTAGCCATTAGTTGGACTATATATTAACAGCAGTATACCAAACAGGGGCTGGATAATATACAAATGAACTTTAGTATGTGTACATAATATGTATGTAAATCCATAATATATGTACAAGTACATACAAACACAGGTACATATGTACATATATACACATACACTAAAATATAACTAGAAATTGTTGAGAATTTACTATATGTAGTCTCTGTGCCTAATACCTTATATAAATTACTTTATTAATAATATCAAGCATGTATTAAGATATCATTATTTACCCCCTTTTATAAATGAAAAAACTGAGGTACAAAAAAGTACAGTTAAATGAGTGGAAAATATCAAGACACAAACCCAGGCTGTCTGGTACCATAACCATATAGTCTATTGTATATAACTGGAGTTAGGCCTTATGCTTTATCTTACTTCCTTAAAACACTTTTACCTTTACATTTTCCCGACCATTTGTTTTAACCTATTCATTACATAAAGTGTTTTAAAGTCAGACAGAGAACAGAATCAAGGATTTGGTACAATGTCAAAAGTTGCTATTTTGTGTTTCAGCAATGGGGCACAATTGACTTGAATACTTTCCCTCTAAGAACTTTTATTTCAGCTTTAAACACTGCTGCATATATAATATGCCACGTAAAATGGCCATGGTGTTTGTTTTTAAGGGAGTCCTCAAATTAAGGGCAAAAAAATTTATCATTGCCATGCACCATCCCCTAAATCCTTATCAACACAGAGCATGGTAAAATGTTTGGTTTATTGTCTGATCTGTAACATATGAACAGCATCCAATTCTCTGTTATGTTTAACAAGGAAAAAAACAAATGCTGTGAGAATGTTGTGAATATTATCTTAATTAGGATATATTTTTGAAGCAATACATTTCACATCTGTGGCACACTGTGGTAAGCTGATACATGTAAAAGGTGGCTGTACAATAAAAATTAAATTATATTCAGTGCACAAAAGAATAACATAAATCCATGTTAATTGTTATGAAAATAAGCAAGTGTTATGAGATGAATTGTGTCCCTTAAAATTCCTATGTTAAAGCCCTAAACCCTGTTACTCAAGAATGAGGTTGTATTTGAAAATAGGGCCTTCCAAAAAGTCATTAAATTAAAAAGTAGTTGTTAGGATGCACCCTAATCCAATTTGACTAGTGTCCTTATAAGAAGAGGAGATTAGGACATAGATAACACAAAGGAATGGCCAGGTGAGGACACAAGGAGATGGCAACCATGTGAAAGCCAAAGAGAAAGTCAACAGAAAACACTAAACTGGTAAACACCTTTATCTTTCACTTCTAAAGCTCCAGACTTCTGGCTGGTGTAGCTCAGTAGATTAAGTGCTGGCCTAAGAAGCAAAAAGGTCACCAGTTCAATTCCTGATCAGGGCACATGCCTGGGTTGTAATCCCCCGGCACCCCGCTTACTCTCTCTCTAAGAACAAATAAAATATCAAAAATAAATAAATCTCCAGACTTTTGAGGAAGTACATTTCTGTTATTTACACTACCCAATCTGTGGTATTTGTTATGGCAACCCTAGTGAACTAATACACACAATAATGGTTATGAAGTCAACTATTTCCAGTCTTTCATAATTCTAGGACTTAGAAGTTCTTTTTCTTTGATTTTTTAAGATAGGAACATATATATTGCTTTTCCACATGGAGTTGTATTACCATAAAAACAAAGTCTATCCATCCTGAGATTTTCTTTTCACTTTATGTTATAGGAAAGAAGTTTGTACTTTCAAAAAGAAAATGGCAATGAGTGAAAAGTGTAATGGATTAGATGTTGTATTTTGAGGTGACAGTGCAGAGCATAAAAACCTATTTCTAAGGGAATGTATTCTCAAATATAATTTACCTCTGAATGTTATGATTCCATTTGGAAGTCCACTGTTTAATTGAGGCTGTGTTAATTGCTGATTCAATTTATTAACTATTTCCATGTTAACTTCCTGATTTTACATGTAACCTTTTCACATTATTTTCTGTAGATATGTACAAACAAATGAACTTAGTAGGGTTAAGGCATATAGCTTTTCCATTTCTATTCAATGTAGCATATAGTAGAAACTCAATAAATACTTCATCAATAAATGCATAGAATATTCCCCCTTAAGTGGCTTTGTAAATTCCTACACAGTAGTTCTCTGTGGAGGAAATATTCCAAGACCCCCAGTGAATGCCTGAAACCATGGATAGTACTGAACCTTATATATACTATTTTTATCTATATATGTATATATGATAAAGTTTAATATATGAATCAGGCACAGTAAGAAATGAACAATAACTAACAATGGGGGGATAAATGGTGATGGATGAAGACTTGACTTGGGGTGGTGAACACACAATACAGTGCACAGATGATGTGTTGTAGAATCGTACACCGGAAACCTGTATAATTTTGTTAACCAGTATCACCCTAGTCAATTAAGACAAAAATATAAAAAATAGAATTGTAACAATATACTGCAATATAAGGTATGTGAATGTGGTATTATTAAGTAAAATAGGGTCACAAGTACTGAGATATCATGACCATTGATTCGATAACCAAGACAGCTACTAAGTAATTAATCAGTGGTTATCATATACAGCATGGAGATACTGAACAAACAGATAATTCATGTTGAAGGCAGGATGGAGTGGGATGGCATGAGATTTCATCATGCTACTCGTAACTACACCCAACTTAAAAATTATGAGTTATTGTCCTGGCCTGTCTGGTTCAGTTGGTTGGACACCATCCCATAAACTGAAGGTCATGGGTTCCATTCCAGGTCAGGGCATATGCCCAGGTTTTGAGTTCATCCATGGTTGGGGTGCATAAGGGAGGCAACCGATCAATATTTCTCACATTGATGTTTCTCTTCCTTTCATCCCCTCTCTCTGTCTCTCTCCCTTCTCCTCTCTCTTAAAAAAAAAAAAAACCTTATAAATTGTTTATTTCTAGAATTTTCCATGTAATATTTTTGACCACAGGTAACTGAAGCCACAGAATGTGAAATTGCAAATAAGAGGGTACTACTATACTCAAAACTATTAAGTTCACATCTAGGGAGAGAATGTAGGAATCATAGTTCAATGACCTCATTTCATGCAAGGAGGTATTGCTGATGTCTATAGAGTCTTATTGATTAGATCAAAGTCATACAGGTATGGACTAACATTAGTCCTCTAAATCTATACTCTTGCCATGATCACTACTTATTTGGGCCAGTGCTACTTTTGCAAAATACTAAGTCAAATGTTTCATACACAACTTTGGAACATTTGACTAATTCTCCAGACTGCATGCTATAATTTGTTTTACCTCCATAGTGTCATTTCTAGAGAATGAAGAGAAGGAAGATAGGGATTTTAAATAATTACCTAGGGAGAAAGTTATATGTACAATAGAATAGCCAGAATGGGAATCTCTATGCTTTAAGAATAATCAGACTAAGAAATCTTCCTAAAGTCTGCTAAAAATAGCCATGGGATTAAACAAAGTATAAAGAAAATATTTTAAAAAATAACCTACCATGATACACCTGCTTTAATGAATCATAACAGTGAGAATTTTATTTTCAAAATTAAACAGTCATATAATAGAAAGTGTTACTGATATTGTTTATCATCATTTGCAGCTGTGTCAAACTAGAAACCAGGCCTGGGCTGCCTAGGTTGCTGTTATGAGGCAAAACTGCAAAGTAGTTGGCCTTCTACCTATTTTTGAATACTCCTTCCCTGCCTCTTAGTGGATGTACAGGGCCCTCTTGCTATTCGTAATTCCCTAGGTGAAGAGCGAAAGAGACCCTTTCACTACATACTCCTTGTTCTACTTTACTTCTTCCATTCTCCCTGCTTCTTAATGAAATATTCCATTTATTCAAACCAGAAAGTAGTCAGAGTGGATAATTACTGTGAAGTTGTGATATCCTGAAAGCATTAGATAGTCTCATTGGTATTTGTATTTACAGGAACATCTTGTTTAACTAAATGCAACCTGAATTGGGAGAGAATATGTGGGAGTTCTTTTGGGCAAATGAGGCTTCCCAGTTTCCTTTACATATCCCTCCTAAGAAGAAAGGTTCTTAAGAACTTTGCATGCCATGTAGATCTCTTCTAGAATCACAGGCTCAAAGTTCACTGTTGTTGTCACAGGTATAGTGGTGGGAGGTGGTCATGAGGCAAAAGTTAGAAAAAAAAACTACTCTACAAGCAGTTTAATGCTCTTAGTTTAAAAGCCCATGGAAGAGCCCTGGCTGGTGTGGCTCAGTGGATTCAGTGCTGGTCTGTGAACCAAAGGGTTGCCAGTTCAATTCCAAGTCAGGGCACATGCCTAGGTTGCAGACCAGGTCCCCATTTGGGGGTGTCTGAGAGGCAACCACATGTTGATATTTTTCTTCCTCTCTTCCTCTCTCTAAAAATAAATAAAATCTTTTTTAAAAAAGCCCATGAAAGAAATGTTGCCTAGAATGAACAAACAATTGTCTGAAATATGTATATAAAAGATGGATTTCCCCTAACTTATTACATAATGTTATTTTTTGAAATGGCCATCCCATATTTAAATAAAAATGTAGTCTAAGAATGTTTTTCTTTAACTTTCAAAAAGAAATCTTCCTTCAGCAACATGGTTAAGCATTACTTTGGGTTCTGAAGAGTAGAGGTAAGTTCCTTTGTAGAATGTGGAACTGTTTGTTTTTCCTCATGATTAGATTCAGGTTATACATTTTGGGGATGGGAACTGTTTAGATTAAAGGAGGGTTGAAAAGATAATATAACAAAATGTAACATGTGCTCTTGGATTATTTCTTTTGCTATAAAGGCTATTAGTTGGAGAATTGATGAAATTCGAGTAAAGTCTATAAATTAGATAGGATTTTATCAATGTTCACTTACCAATGTTGATAAATTTACTGTTGTTATGTAAAAGAATATTTTACTTTTAGAGAAGTACACACTTAAGTGTTTGGGGTAAAGTGGCATCATTTTGCAACTTATTCTCAAACATTCAGAAAAAATAATGCATGTGTGCATGTTAGTGTGTATAAAAAGAATGATAAAGCAAATGTGATAAAACATTAGTATTTGGGGAATCTGGATAAAGAGCATATAAAAATCTTTGGGCTATTTTTGTAACTTCTTTGTAAGTCTAAAATTATTACAAAATACACAAGTAAAATCTATAGAATATTTTGAATATTTCTGAAAGTTAGGTTTGATTTCTCATTTACATATATATTTATGCAAGAATATATGAAAGACAAATTTTAACCAGAAACTTTAATTCCTAACAACTACTTTATAGTAAATTAAACTCAAATACTGAAGGCATTTAGCAAACTAGCCTATCAGCAAATTGGATCACAGTAAAGTGAAGAAAAGCAAACAACTGAAATGAAAAGCATATTAAAATCACAAAATATAGTATGTTAGAAATGCTTTTAAATGAGTGTCTTTTTCTTTTAAAATTTAGATAAAATAATTTCTCAGCACTTGGAGAAATCTCTACCTATCATTTTACAAGTGGGGAGGTTTCTTGATATGGGCTTTAATGTAGAAATGACTCAGCAAATTTCCAAAATAAATTCTCTTTAAAAAATAACAAACATATGAATTTACTTTTTGCACTTGCAGGTAAATTAGTACTTTTCTTGGCCATGTTTCATGTGCTTATTGTGACAAGAAAAAACTTTCAAAGCAATATAAAGGTTTAGAGAATTTATGGTCAGTTCATATTCAGACCATATTCAAGACCAAGTTACAGTAGTCTTTTTACAGATTTTTTTTTATTTTTAAGGCATCATCTTGCACAGAGACTACAAGCAAAATTCTATATGGCATATAGAAAAAAAACCATTCACACAAAATGAGCAAATATTATCACTTTGCTTTAAAGGCATTGTGAACTTTGGACAGAAGTGGACTTGTATTTAATCCCCAATGCCCATACCATTGTACATTCAATTAAATGAGCTTAGAAAACTGGGCTATGTCACAAAGTAGTGATGCTTTCTCATGGTTAAGAAAAACAACATGGCTCACAGATCCGTGTAGACATGCCATGCTTTCTAGCTACAGGCCATCCCTGCTCTTTAGAGCATATTAAAAAAGGAGGCACAAAATGAAAATTCACAAGAAAGGAGACCTCAAGGAGACTCACACAGAGTGAGTCACACTGTTGTAGGCAGGTTGTATTACCATGTAACAAGGGAAAAGGTACAAATTCTCCAGATTAAAAAATTACCTAGGCTGTGGGTTTGATCCCAGGTCAGGGGGCATATGGGAGGCAACCAATCAATGTTTCTCTCTCACATTGATGTTTCTCTCTCTCTTGCTTTCTCGCTCCCTCTCCCTTATTCTCCCTTTAAAATCAGTAAACATATTTAAGCATTTTTAATGACCTAAAAATTATTTGTTCATTCAAAATTGTGTGTGGGAAAGACAGAGAAGCTATGAATGAATGAATGAATGAATGAATGAATAGGGAGTTTGGTTTTGGATTACACAAAGCACTCTGGCATCCTCAGGTCAGTTCTTTTTCCTGGAGGAGAGTGGTTTCTATTGTCATGTATTAGAGCATGGGTTTGAATTTAGAACTAGTTGCAGTGGCTATTTGAGCATTTCCAACAGCACTGTTTAGCTGACACTAGTTAACAAGGATTGATGCTAAACTTTCTGCAACCCAGTTCAAATAGGATAAATATTTATGGAGGGCAATTATATAAATAAGATTCTTAAATAGGGAGACAACACAGAGCTCACAAAGACATAAGGATTCAGGATTAGGCATACCTGAGGGGGTGTGGTCAATTCCTAATTATCACTTAGCAGCTATATGAACGTAGGCAACTTATCTTCTCTGGGCCTCTATATTGCTTCATCTATAAAATGGGGATGATTACATCTATGCTGAAAAGATTCTTTGGGGAATAATGAGGGACAGTTCTTGCCCCACATTGATACAAAAATGTAAATTGTGTGGGTGCAAAGGTTGGGATGCTGTAAACTGACATGAGGCCTGGGAAAACTGCAGCCCCCTCAAAGGAGATGCTGATGCTAGCATTACTTCTAAGAAGGAAGGGTTATTGACATAGAATCTAAAGGCTGATTTTAAGCACAGGCTTGAGAAGAAATTCAATCAACAGTACCTATGCAAAGTAACAGCTTGCTGGTCATGCTTCAACATCTTTTGAAGTAAAAGCTTAGAAATTTGCTGATAACTCTCAGTTATCTACAGGTGATAATCTACATTTTGACTTTTATTTCCTGGCTTTTTATTACTTCTTGTTATACTAATCTTGTCCTGCTTGATGACATTTATATTGTCTTGCTTTCGGACAGCAAAATCTAGTAGACTAAGTCTATTCAACTCAACCAGGGAAAACCTTCCATACCCTAAGTGGAGTTTGAGCTAAAATAGTAATATATGTGAGCCAGAAAGAAGTCAATTTCTTGTCAAGTTTTACCATCGATCAGAGAGATGATGCCCCTGATCCCTAGCAAGAGTAAGGGAAGCCAGGAGAAGAGATAAGGCATTCACAGGCATTTGGCTCTTTCTGACATGAGTCCTCATCATTTGACATCATTCTTTGACTGTGAGCCATATCTATAAACAATTATCATAGAATGAAATTGTGAATAGAAATAATTTGGAGTTAGGTATGTTACTATTTCTTCTTGACTGGCATGAAAAAAAAATACAGACAGTTAAATTCAAGCAAACTGCTCCCTGGTATTTTGAAAAACAGTGGAAGTGAGTGACACACATGGGGTCATGCAGTCATAATACAGATAGAAATACATTCACTTTATTTCCTCACTGAGAAAGTGACTATAATTTTGTACTGCATAGTGGATGGGCATCTATCAGCAGCCCTGTAACAGCTAAATGTACTGCTGGATGGTACATGATGCAACTTTGGTTAGAAAAAAAGTGGAGAAAAAAATACATAAAACCCACAAGTTTTCGAGTCTATTTATCAATGTCTCTCAACCTTTTCTAATTTTAATGAACTTTCAGTCTAATGTCAGGTACAGATTACATGTAGCAGAAACTAAAAATTAACATCTATATTTTTATTAGTTTGAGATAAATTAACATCTGCATGGCAATAATAGGGCAGTTTGCTTTTAGAAACTGAATTGTGATTTCAGTAATTGTTAGTACCAGTATTTGACAATAAAATTCATTTTAGGGGGAGGAGAGGGATGCTTTGCCTTTAGAAAAAAACACTATTCAAATCTCATGCAAATCAATTTCTGTGTTATCATACTAAATTTACCTTTAGTTTTCAGAGGATCACCTTATAGGCTTAGCTATATAGACTGTCCATATATTAGGTCTCATTTGAAATTGAGAAACTTCTCTAAAATTAATGAAAACAGATTTCCCCCATCACTGGGAAAGAACTATACCTTTTCATTTTAACTCAGCTAAAAAGGGGAGGAAATATTAAGAAAAAAACAAAACCTGGCTGGTGTGGCTCAGTGAATTGAGTGTTGGCCTGCGAACCAAAGGGTCGCTACTTTAATTCCTAGTCTAGGGCACATGCCTGGGTTGCAGGACAGGTCCCCAGTAGGGGGAATTCGAGAGGCAACCACACATTGATGTTTCTCTCTTTTATCCCTCCCTTCTCCCTCTCTAAAAATAAGTACATAAAATCTTTTTTAAGAAAGAAGACAAAAACAGCTTCTGGATTCAATTCATTCTTTTTTACTGGTTAACACTAAGTTGGAAATTGGATATCCAATTTACCACTGAGAGGGTAGTCAAATATTTCTGCTCAATTTCTCATTGCTTTTAAATTTACTCAAAGGCAAATTATTAATTCCTCTTGACAGAAAATCAAGATTTAATGAGTAGCTGACAGCCCTTAGGAATTACTGGGGAAATTTAATTCAATAGTTTTGACTACATAAAGTAATTTCACATACATGATAAACACATTATGCAGAGTAACAAACACAGAGTAAATGTTAGTTTAGCTGTTACATTTTGGACAAGTGATTAATTTTATGGGAATATATATTTTTATTAAGCTTCTAAGAAAAAATACTACTTCTACTCCAATATCAGTACACATTTTGACAGATGGCAAGAATATTTTCTTGCATTCATTTTTAATTCAACTGTATAGCTATTTTGCCTCTTACTGAGTGCTAAGTACTGGAGGAGATAGAGCAAATCAGTATTTGCACTTTTAGGATTTCCAATTCAGTGGCTGATGGGGAAAGGATACAGAGGCAACTGTTACACAAAGAAGAATTGAGTGCATTGACAAAGGAATCAGGAGATAAAAGGAGAGGAACATTTGATTTGGGAGGGAGTGGGTAGCAGTGGTATATACATTCAGGAAGAAAGTCAACATGAAGGAATTCGTGTTTGAAATGAGCCTGAAAAAGTGACTGGGTAGGGTGAAAATGATGAGGAAAGCTACACAGGTGGGAAATGTAAGGTATAGTCAGAGAAAAAGGTATCATTGAGTGGGGCTGGAGTACTGGGGGTAGATGAGGGAAGTACTGGGAAACACAGAAAAGGCCCATTGAAGGCTATCCCATGGAAAACCTGGAATACCAACTTGAGTCCATAATTAAGTGACCATGTTTGTCTCACAAGTAAATTCAAGTACCTCAAGTACTGAGACTGTTTCAATATGTCTTTGCTATTCCCCTTGCACTCAGGTACAGAATGCTTAGATACAGACTAGGTCACATTAAATACTCAGGGAATTGAATGGGTTGTAAAATTATTTTTGTGTGGATTTTAAAATTTTACTTTCTCTTAAGACTTTTTTTTAACTTCCTTTTATTTTTTAAAGGGTTTATTTATTTATTTTTAGGGAGAGGGAAGGAGAAAGAGAGGGAGAGAAACATTGATCGACTGCCTCCTGAATACCCCCAACCAGGGACCTGACCCACAATCCAGGCATGTGACCTGACTGGGGATTGAACCGGTGACCTTTCTATTTGCAGGGCAATGCCCAGCCCACTGAGCCACACCAGTCACTGCTAAACTCCTTTTACAAATAGACTTAAAATTGCTTTTCTAAGATGAAAATGTGAATAGTGAGTTAGCCCAGTGATTCATACAGCCATTAGTATCGCACTTAAAGGAGTGCTGCTGCTGAAGCTCACATAGTCTGGAGAGCCTGGTCTCCCCTGAACTAGAGCCATTAAAGTAATATCTTGTGGTACATTTTATAGGAAAACTGACTTCTAGTCAGTAAAAATGGCATGACCTAAGTGATTTTTATTTAAGATTTTAGCTTTCAGAGAGCCTCCATAGAGAAATAACATCAACACTAAAATTGGTGTGGAAAGTGGAGATGCGGAAACCCTGCATTTTGTACAATGATTTTATTTCTGGTCTCCTCTCTCCTCAGAGGGAAACTCTGTATCAAAGTAAAAACAAGGTAGTAACAACCATTTTTAACATTCATTTTGCTGACTGTAATGACAGTTGAATCACTTTTGTTTTAAATACTACATAATAGTTAACTATCACATAAAATAATATTAATTTAAGTATGTATACTATTGATTTAATATTCTACTAGATTTCATTTCTTGGGAAGAGGATATGTTTTATATATTTGAAATGCAATTTGAATAAGCCTTACTAGTTTTTCCCCCCTTCTCATCCAGCTATAATTTCATGTGATGCTATTTGAATCTCTGGGAGTAGAGGGATGGAAATTGGAGAAATTTGATAGGGAAGGACATTTCTTATATTTTTGATGAATAGTTATAATAGGAATTAATCTTTTTTTCTATCAAGAGTCAGTAAAGCACTTACAAAGAAAGTTAAACAATTATTATGATAAAGCAGCAAATAATCACTTTACATCTAACGCTGCTGATAAATCTGAGCGTAACAGAGAAATCAGTGCCTGACACCAACAGGTAATCAATGTGTATTGAGTGACTAAAATAAAAAAATATTTCTCATGACTATTAGCTTTATAGATATTCAAGAATAATATATAGACATTTAAAACATATTAAACAGAGGCTCCACAAGAAGTACTGTAAAATAGTTGACATTAAAAGTAATTCCACTTAAGTGTGCACTAGGCTTGCCATGATATTATTTTCATAGTCATTTAAGTTATATGAATGATTAAATGTGAACACATATGTGCAGCTTCTTCCAACTATTTCCCCACCCCGTTAATCTACAGTGGCTTTGTGACTTGCTTTGACCATTAGAAGGCAATACCAGTGGTACAATGTAACTTCTGACCCAGGCCTCATGAGACTGTGCAGTTTACATTCCTGACCTATTGGAACACTGCATTGGTCTTATAAGAAGGCTGAACTTCCTTCTGGAGAGACCATGAAATTACAAGTGCTGGGCTGACAGTCCCAACTAACCACCAGGCATGTGAGTCCACCCTGGACTATCTAGCTCTAGAAGAGCCTTGAGAAAACCATAGCTGCATGAATGACCTTAGGAGAGCAGAATTGCTCAGCTGAGGCCATTCCAGAATGCAGAACAATGGATAATTGTTTTAAGTCATTAACTTTGGAGTGGTTTGTTATACAGCACTTGACAATAGATATACCTTTTAATGGTGATACTTTCTATTTCTTGAGCCCCTTTTTCTTTCTACTCTACCTTGCTCACTCTTTTCATTTTTTATCTTGACCTCAGCCTACGTATTCACAATTTCTTGGTGTGTATGTACGTATGTATTTATCATACTAAACGCCTTGGCTTTTTAAAAAAAAATCTGAAAAATCTGAAGTGTAAGTAACATACAAGAAACTTTATTTTTTTAAGTATAAAATTCTATGGATTTTGCCAAGTGCATAGTTTGCCAAGTTTATGCAACTACCACCACAGTCATAATATAGAACATTTCCATCACCCCCATCACACACACAATTTTCTGTGCCCCTTTGTGGTCAACTTTTTGCATACCCTTCACCCCTAGCAAACACTGATCTGTTCTGTTATTGTATATTTTATTGGTTATACCATTACCCTCTTCTCTCCAGCAACCTCCCCCTTACTTCACGTCCATGGGTCATGCATATAAGTTCTTTGGCTTTTCCATTTCCCATAGTATTCTTAACTTCCCCCTGTCTATTTTCTACCTACCATTTATGCTTCTTATTCCCTGTACCTTTTCCCCCATTCTCCTCCCTCCCCCTCCTCGCTAATAACCCTCCATGTGATCTCCATTTCTGTGATTCTGTTCCTGTTCTAGTTGATTGTTTAGTTTGTTTTTGTTTTTTAGATCTAGTTGTTGATAGTTGTGAGTTTATTGTCACTTTAATGTTCATAGTCTCATCTCCTTTTTCTTAAGTAATTCCCTTTAACATTTCATATAAGGGGCTTGATGATGAATTCCTTTAGCTTTATTTTGGGAAGTGCTTTACCAGCCCTTCCATTCTAAATGCCAGCTTTGCTGGATAGAGTAATCTTAGTTGTAGGCCCTTGCTTTTTATCACATTGAATACTTGCCAGTCCCTTCTTGCCTGCAAAGTTTCTTCTGAGAAATCAGTTGACCGCCTTATGGGAACGCCCTGTAGGTAACTGTTTTTCTCTTGCTGCTTTTAAGATTCTCTCTTCATCTTTAATGTTTGGCATTTTAATTACATGTTTTGGTGTGATCCTCTTTGGGTACAACTTTTTTGGGACTTTCTGTGCTTCTTGGACTTGCATGTGTATTTTCTTTGCCAGATTAGGCAAGTTTTCTTTCATTATTTTTTTAAATGAGTTTTCAATTTGTCATTTTTCTTCTTCTCTTTCTGCCACTCCTACGATTTGGATGTTGGTATGTTTAAAGTAGACCTATAGGTTCCTAAGACTCACCTAGTTTTTTTTTTTTTTTTTGAATTCTTATTACTTCATTCTGTTCTGGTAGAATGTATACTGCTTCCTTTTGTTCCAAATTGTTGATTTGAATCCCGGCTTCCTTCACTTCACTGATGGTTCCCTGTGGATTTTTCTTTACTTCACTTAGTGTAACCTTAATTTCTTCCTTTATTTTGTGGCCTTACTCAATGACTTCTTTAAGCACAATGATTACCAGTGTTTTGAACTCTGCATCTGCTAGATTGGTTATTTCCATTTCATTTTGTTCTTTTTCTGGGGTTTTGTTCTGTTCCTTCATTTGGGCCATATTGTTTGTCAACTCAATGTGGCAGCCTCCCTGTGTTTGTTTCTGTGTATTAGGTAGAGCTGCTTTTACTCCCTGTCTTAGGAGTGTGGCCTATGTAGAAAAGGCACCTGTAAATTGTATGGGGTGGAGCCTTAGGTAATTGCCAGGACGGGGCAACCCATTTCATTGTGTTGTGGCTCTGTGTGTGGGTGGAGTGGGGCTGGGAGAGGGATCAGTACCACTGCCTGGCTTCTAGAGACCTGCCAGGCACTCACCCTGCTTCCAGTCAGCTCTCCCACCACCCACATGCAATAGGTGTCCTTCCAGCTGTTGTCATGGGGTTTGCATGTGTTCTAAGCCCATGTGGGCCCTTTAAAGCGGTGAAAATCCAGCAGTTTCTTCTGCTATCCCAACCCCCACTGGTTTTTACAGTCAGAGGTAATGGGGTTTATCTTCTCAGTACTGGAAACCTGGGCTGGAATCGCCTGCTCCCAATGTATCCCTTCCAATTTTTATCCACCTCATGTGAATGTGGGACCAACTGTTCTGCTGCTGCTGCTTGTCTACACCATACCTTTTGCTCTCCACCCTGGCTCCACAACTCTGCCCTTCCTATCCATCTGGATGACTGGATTCTTTAAATCCTTTGGTTTGAATTTCCATACAGTTTGATTTTCTGACAGTTCTGGGTGTTATTTGTTTTATAGATCTGGTTGTAATTCTTTCTATGGTTGTGCAAGGAGGCAAAGCATGTCTGCCTGTGCCTCTATCTTGACTGAAAATCTTATTTATGTATTTTTTAATCTTCATCTGTGGATGTGTTTATTGATTTTAGACAGAGAGAAAGGAAGCAAGAGGAAGGGAAAAGAGAGACAGAGTGTGAGAGAGAAAGAAACATCCATCCCATGTTTCCCACACTCATCTCAACTGGGGATCAAACCTGCAACCTAGGTGTGTGCCCTGAATAGAAATCAAACCCACAACCTTTTGGTGCATGGGACGATACTGCAACCAACTGAGTAATCCAGCTAAGGGCCACTATTTCTTGGCTTTTGAAAATGTCCCCTTGGCCCTGGCTGGTGTCACTCAAGAGGTTGAGTGCCAGTCTGTAAACCAAAGAGTTGATGGTTCAATTTCTAGTCAGGGCACATGCCTGGGTTGTGGGCCAGGTCCCCAGTAGGGGGTGTGTGAGAGACAACCACATATTGATGTTTATCTCCCCCTCTTTATCCCTGCCCTCCTTCTCTCTAAAAATAAATTAATAAAATCTTTAAAATTTTATTCTAAAACAAGGAAGATACACTGAGAAGGCCTGTTTCTTCACACTCGCTAGGAAATAGTAATCACCCTTTTGTGAGCTGATACCCAGAAAGAATTGCCTTTCCTTAGAATCAAGTCAGAATATAGCATTAGTTACATTACTATACCCATGTCCATATTTACTGACATATAAGTAATATATCTATAATATATTAGAGTTCTCCAAGCACACAATTTAGCCTGATATTCTATGCCTCTAGCACTTGTGACTAGTTCAAGTATCATATAAACCTGAGCTAGCGTCTAGTCCTACCCTTACCCAACACTCTACGTGGAGCCTGAAAAACTTACCATGGGTCTTTTGACTAGGAGGTTGGCAACTGGTTACCATATGACAGTGTTAAAAATTAAAAATGCTGTGGCAAAAGCTCCAAGATGCCTGGCAATCTACTTAATCTCATGCTTATCAGATAAAAGAACACATTTTTTAATCAGCTCTATGCTGATTCAGTTGAAGTCATTTAGACCCACATTGTGCTTCCATGTAGAGGGTCATATGCCAAAAGTACCAGAAAAACCCATCATCAACTATTTTCTCAACATGTTCTAGGAGATTTCACAATCTCCCCTTGCAACACTCTTTCACAATCCTTATAGAGTAAAACAATGTTTTAAAGTCGAACATGATCTTAATTGGTAATTTAAACATGATGTATTTTATTTTTCCTGAGAGGAAACAGAAAAACATCTGCTGTTCAGAATTATACGACCTCATGTATCTTTGTTTTTGTGATTATGCTCCTTGTATGCCTTCTAGTCCAGGGAATATAATAGACAGAAAATTCTAGAAAGCAGTTAGCAAAGCCAGATGTCTTGGCATGTGCACACGTGCCTCCATACACACACAAGCATGTATGATCACTGGAAAAGCAAACCATCACTTTGGGTCTATCCTCCCCTTCCCAGCTCAAGTGTACCATGACATAGCAATGTAGAAGTGTTTGTATTCCCTTGGGATATGGAAGAAATGGATAGAGTCACACGAAAATTATTTTAAATCATTTTGCCTTCCTGTTGAGTACTTCAGTAATCTGCCCCATTTTTCATATTGCATGTGATATCTAGGCAATGTTCACTGGAAAGATGACTTGAAAGAATAAAAGTCTGCTTTCCACTGTGTTGTAAATTTGCCTTTACTTCCCCCAGCTTCAGTTATCATATTACAGTACTTCTCTGTGACCTCATAATGATTCATCTAGTATCTATATAATTCACTTCATCCTATTTTTAATCAAGTGCTTAATGCAAATGCCACACTAAAACCTACTAAGTACCCTGGTAAGTATCTAAGTGGATTGGGATCCTTGCTAAATGTAATTAATTCTCTTCTCTTTAACTTCTTGACTCAATTTTTCTTTAATGTACATTGCTTCAGAAACAGAATTCTAGTTTGGCATTTAATATTTGGGAGGAAATGTCATGGTCAATTAGGGAGTTAGGTTACCTGTGAGGAATGTGCAATTTTTGTATGCCTGTAAGTATGAGGAGGTTTATTTTTCTTATCACCCTGCTCATGCTCTTCCACTTTCTTCCTTTCGCTCTCTTGCTCTTTTCCTCTAGAGACAGCTCAAGAGTGATGCATGAACATATGCATATATCTGCTCTAGTAAGTTCAATACAGTTGTATGAACAATTACTAACAACATTACAGAATTATGATAAATATAAAACTAAGTATCTGTGACTGATGATTAAAGGGCTCTGAAGGCCATACATTTTCACTTATAGAGAAAAGTTTGTAACAAGGTTGCTAAACCACTACTTCGCTTCTGGATTATCTTTACAACTAATTATAATTGTCAATCATTTGCCTTCACAGTTTTATTACTCTGCAGTATCTATCATTTTATACATAATGAGTTTAAATATTTATATCTTTTAATCAATTGCATAATGATGATAAGTTTTCTATTAATAACTTGGTAGTATTATTATTTATTTTTTCTTTGTATTTTAAAAACATGAGAACAGCCCTGACCAGTGTGGCTCACTTGGTTGGGCACTGTCACACAAAGTGAAAGGCTCTCTGGCTTGATTTCCATTCAGGGTACATGCCGAGGTCCCAGGTTGGGACTTGTGCAGAAAACAACCAATCAATGAATCTCTCTCACAATGATGTTTCTCTCCCTCTCTTTCTCTCTCCCTACCCCTCTCTCTAGAGATAAATAAAATCTTTAAAAAAAATATTTTAAAAAATACAAAAAGAATTAAATATGGTACATTAAACCATTCTGAAGTTAACTACCATCTAAGTTAATCTCATCAAGCTGTTAATTACCAGAAGATTCTACTGCAGATTTTGCACAAGGGTAAAGGATATATTTTATCTCAGCTCCTGAAAATACACCAATTCCAGTTGACATTTCCAACTTCTAGAACTCTGTTTTATACACACACACACACACACACACACACACACACACACTCTTGGAGTGGGAGTGGGAAACAGGACAGAAATACACAAAACAATAGGAAACTGTCCATTCATATAAGTCTTAAAGCGATATAAAGATTTTTCACTCAGATCCTATCAATGACTAACTGCAGTTCATATATTTCTGTCTCCTGGATCATCAGTTGAGCCATTTTGGGCAAATACTTATTAGTGCCAACAACATACTAAGTATGATAAGGATGGAAGACAAGCATTGTCTTTAGGAATCTTTCACTGCTACAGCACATAGATAACCACAGACCAATTGCTTAAATTAATGCTTTTGGAAAGCAAAATACTTTATGTCCATTGGCATTTCTTTGCTCATTTTTTCATCTGTGAATTCAGTATAATCCTAAATAATTGGTAATAAATATGTAATTCACTTCTCAATAAATGGACATTGTATCTTTATAATATGTTGGGAATAGTATATGAAGTATAAATTTGTGTATTCTTACATACCTGAGTTTGTGCAAAAGTAGGTTTACCATTGTAATACAAATAAACAATACAATAATTAATACATAATAATACAAAAATAAGGGGAAGGGGAGGTTGGAAGATGGCAGTGAGGTAGGTGGCAGCTTAACCCACTTGCTCGTGTACCCAACTGGGACACTTAGCTGATCTTCCGAAGAACAGAGTGAACAGCAAACAGAATCCCAGCTTATATGAAGTTTGGAAGTCAAAGACTGCAGAGGACATTAAAAAACAGACTGTAAGGAAATTTGGTAGATGGACAGGAAGTTCGCTGGACCCTGGTCCTGGGACCGCGGCATGGTGGCTGTGGTCCCAGTCCCTACTGCTGTAGGAGCTTTGGAGGAGAGCTGGGTCAGAGATTCTAACTTTGCAGCTCCCTCCTCTCCCAGAGCAGGTAAACCAGTCTGGCCTAGGAGAGACCTGGATGTGTGAAGTCACTGAGGGGATAAAGAGGCAGTGGGAGACACACAGCAGGGGGCATTCCCCAGCTTTGCACTGAGGTCACTGGCTCAACACTACCAGAGAGATCAGGGAGCAGGGAGACACCTGGAAATGGGAGAAGAGTTGGTCCATGACTGACCATAACCCAGAGAATCTTGGGGCTCATCAGAGAGTTTGGCTGTGAGAAAAGTCCATTGTTTGCTAAAAACAACAGCCAGAAACCAAGGGAATCTCACTATAAAAAATGGCATAGAACCGCTGTGCAAGAACCTCCCCATCACAGTAGCTCAGCCAGCCAAGAGGGAGGAGGAGGGGCATGGCAGGGACTGATCAGAGGAGGGCAGCAGGGGGTCAGAAGGGTAGCAGTCCCTACAGAGAATTTAATAGGGGAACTAAACTGCCTGGAAGGGATTTTGAGGGTGCATGGCACCCAGGCCAGCAAATGGGGAGGAGGTGTGCAGGTTGCTCCTAATCAGTGCACCTCACGGGCAGCACATGTTGCATTAAAGGCACTGGCTTGGTGCAGATGGACAGTGGGAGCCCTGTAGCACTTTGAGGGTTTGGGCTGGAGGCTGGGAAACTGTGAATATTGCAGCCCAGACTGAGCCCCATCATCACAAAACCACAGGAAAGGAAAGGAGTAAAGTCCAGCCACCCTCTGTCTGCAACAGCCAAGAAGACCAGCAGAACTGATTTGGCAGGTTTAAAGTCAGCAGTCTTTTTTTTTTTTTCTCCAAGTTTGAAACAATAAGACCTGGACCTGTGAAAGGACCAAAGAACCAAAGACAGAAACAGAGAGATATCAGAAGGCTAACACCAACTGGGAAACTGAGACAAATTTGACTTTGCTATTCTGCAGAACTTGCATTTTATGTTTTATTTTCATTATTATTATTTCATTATTTTTATTTCTTTTATTTTATTACTTTTTTATTTTTTATTTCTCTTCTTTCTGCTTAGTATTCTTCATTTTGTTTGTTTAATTACATTGTTTGCTGGTTTTCTTTGTTCTCACTGTCACATGGTATTTTTTCTTCTCTCACTTCAATCATATTCCAATAACACACTATTTTTTGCCTTTTACTCTCTATTCTTTTTATTTAGATAACATATTTCTCATCATATTATTGTTGTTCCTGTATTATTATAAATAATTGTTGTTTCCATATTGTTGTAATTACTACACAGCACCCCTCCCTGGTCTTGGCCCATTTCACTCTCTTCCTGAGCTGTATTACTGTTGTGGTTAACTTTATTCTCTCCCACACTATGCCTAGTTTCTATCCCTTAATCACACTACATCTCACCATCTAACCTCACACAAGCACTCTTTTCTGGACTGAGCTCACATTTCTTCTCCCCTTTAATAAGAGTCCTATCTGTTTTTCACCTTTTACAAAAAGTGGCTAGTTGGGCAAAATATCACAGTTATTGCTGTACTTCTCCAAAGGATCTCCTGTTTGCTACTTGTTGGTACTTTAAATCCCATAGAAAACTCTCCTGCTGTCTTATTCTATTTTGCTTTCATGCTGCCACTGATCACATACAAGATCAGGTGGCAGTTGTGAATACCAGGAAACCTGCTGGAGGAGAGAATCCACCAACAAAGAAACCACCAAGAGGTAAAACCCAAGTACAACAAGAAAGCCCACACAAATGGAAGAAAGGACAACACTAGAGCATCCAGACAAGGAGATCAAAGAGACCACACCACTGATTCCCATAGAATGCCTACCACAGAAGTTCATCCTACAAAGTCAGCTAGCAAAGCAAAGCATCAGGATTCGCAGAAACAAACAAAAAGAGTCACCTAAAATGGGGAGACAAAAAAAGAACGTGTAATCAAAAGGAATGGAAGACTCCCCACTGAAAGAGCTAAATGAAATGAAGGCAAGAAAACTATCAGACATAGAATTCAAAAGAATACTCAAGGAACTCACAAACAACTACAAGGATCTGAGTAAGAACAATAACAGTATGAAAAAGGAAATAGGAACTATAAACAAGAACTAAGAAGAAATGAAGAATATAATTTCTGAAATAAAAAATACACTAGAAGGAAATACAAGCAGGCTGGATGAAGCAGAGGAATGAATTAGTGAGCTGTAGAAAGAAACACCAAGGTACAGCAGCTGCACAAAAATAGACTAAAAAATATGAACATAGCTTAAAGGAACTGCAAAACAACATTAAATGTAACAACATTTGAATCATAGGAAGGAGAAGAAAAGGAGCAAGGGATAGAAACCCTGTTTGAAAAAATAGTGACAGAAAACTTCCTGAACCTGGAGTGGGGAAAAGCCACTCAAGTTCAGGAACCACAGATGCTCCCAATCAAGATGAACCCAAAGAGACGTACTCCAAGACACATCATAATTAAAATGCAAAGTTTTAAATACAAAGAGAGAATCTTAAAAGCAGCAAGAGAGAAATAAGAAGTAACATACAAATAGGCTCTGACAAAGCTAGCAGCTGATTTCTCCACAGACACACTTCAGGCCAGGAGAGGACGGCAAAAATAACCTAAGAAATGAAAAGCAAAGGCCTGCAACCAAGACTACTCTACCCAGCAAGGCTCTCAATTAAAATGGAAGGCAATATATGGGGTTTTCCAGACAAAAGAAGTCTAAGGCCCTGGCTGGTGTAGCTAGCTCAGTGGACTGAGAGCGGGCTCTGAACCAAAGTGTCACAGGTTCGATTACTAGCCAGGGTACATGCCTGGGTTGCAGGCCATAACCCCCAGCAAAAGCACATTGATGTTTCTCTCTCTCTATCTCTCTCCCTTCCCTCTCTAAAAATAAATGAATAAAATCTTTAAAAAAAAAAGAAGTCTAAAAGAATACACCTCCATAAAACCAACACTGCAAGATATGCTAAAGCACAGGTGTCAAACTCATTTTCATGGGAGCCACATCAGCCTCGTGGTTGCCTTCAAAGGGCCAAATGTAATTTTAGGACTGTATAAATGTAATTACTCCTTAACAGTTAAGCAGGAGCTTGGCACAACTGCTGGGTAGAAACCAGGTGTCGGGCCAGATAAAACAAGGTGGAGAGCCAAATTCAGCCCATGAGCATTGTGTTTGCCACCTGTGTGCTAAAGGGACTTCTTTAAGAATAGAAGAAAAAGAGTGAGAGAGGATCGCAGGTATAGAAGGGGAAAAATGAACAAGTACCTGCCAATAATAACCTTAAATGTTAATGGATTAACTGCTCCAATCAAAACACATAGGGTGGTTGAATGGATAAGAAAACATGATCCACACATATGCTGCCTACAAGAGACCCACCTGAGCAAGAAAGACCTACACAGACTGAAAGTGAAGGGTTGGAAAAAATTCCAAACCAAAGGATAGGAAAAAAAAGCTGGGGTACCAATACTTATTTTGGACAAAATAGACTTCAAAACAAAACCCATAGAAAGAGACACTAAAGGATACTTCATAATACTCAAGGGAAGAACCCATTTAGAAGATATAAACATAGTAAACATATATGGACATAACATAGGAGCACCCAAATATATAAAGAAAATTTTGGAGGACTTCAAGAAGGATGTAGACAGCAACATACTTACACTGGGGGAATTTAACAACCCACTGTCAAAAATGGATAGATCTGCCAAACAAAATATCTACAAGGATATGGCAACACTGAACAATGCACCCTAGATAAAATGGACTTCATATATATTACTTTTCATCCCAAAGAAGAAAATACTCAGTCTTTTCCAATGCACATGGAACATTTTCAAAGACAGACCACATAATAGGACACAAACCAGCCTCAAAAAGTTCAAGAAAATTGAAATTATATCAAGCATCTTCTCAGACCACAACAGCCTGAAACTGAAAACCAACTTCAAGGAAAAACTACAAAACACTCAAAATCATGGAGATTGAATAGTATTCTGTTAAACAATAAATATGTTAATTCTGAGATTAAGAAAGAAGTCAAAAAGTTTCTGGAAACAAATGAAAATGAACACACAACAGTTCAAAACTTATGGGACACAGTCCTGAGATGGAAATACATAGCGATGCAGGCCTACCTAAAAAAGATAGAAACATATCAAATAAACAATGTAACCCTACGTCTACAAGAACTGGAGGAACAAGAACAACTAAAGCCCAGAGTGAGTAGAAGGTAGGAAATAACCAATATCAGAGAAGAATTACATAACATAGAGAATAAAAGCATAATTCTAAGGATCAATAAATCCAGGAGCTGGTTCTTTGAAAAGATAAACAAAACAGACAAGCCTTTAGGCAGACTCATTAAGAAAAAAAGAAAGAGGACCCCAAAAAACAAAATCAGAAATGAAAGAGGACAGATTACAACCAATTACACAGAGATACAAAGGACAGTAAGAAATAAATATGAGCAACCATATGCCAAGAGACTTGAAAACCAGGGTGAAAATGACAGATTCCTAGAAAAATATAATCTCCCAAAGCTGAATGAAGAAGCAGAAAGCCTGAACAGATCAATAACAGCTGATGAAATTGAAGCAGTCATCAAAAAACTCCTGGCACATCAAAGTCCTGGACTGTATGGTCTCACAGGAGAATTTTACAAAATATTTAAGGAAAGAGCTAACCCCTATCCTCTTCAGACTATTCCAAAAAATCCAAGAAGAAGGAAGACTCTCAAACTCTTTTTATGAAGCCAGCATAATCCTAATCGCAAAACCAGATAAAGATACAACAAAGAAAGAAAACATACAGACCAATATCGCTGATGAACACAGATGCTGAAATCCTCAACAATATATTGGCAAACTTCATTCAGCAATACATTAAAAAGATCATATGACATAAGTAGGATTCATCCCAGGCATACAAGATGGTACAGTATTTGCAAATCAGTAAACATAATATATCACATAAACAAAAGGAAAAACAAAAATCACAGGATCATATCAATAGATGCAGAAAAAGCATTTGATAAGCTACAGTACCCATTTATGATGAAAACACTCAACAAAGTGGGAGTAGAGGGAGCCATTCCTTCACATAATAAAGGCTATATATGAAAAACCTACAGTCAACATCATGCTCAACAGGCAAACACTAAAATACTTCCCAGTAAGATCAAGAACAAAAAAAGGATGTCTGCTTTCACCACTTCCATTCAATATAGTATTGGAAGTCCTAGCCACAGCAATCAGACAAGAAAGAGAAACAAAAGGCATGCAAATTAGAAAGGAGAAAGTAAAACTATCACTGTTTGCAGATGATATGATTGTGTATACAGAAAACCCTAGAGATTCCACCAAAAAAATTACTCAACTTCATAAGTGAATTTGGCAAAACAGCAGGGTTCAAAGTCAATATTCAGAAATCAAAGGCATTTTTATACAGCAACAATGAAAGAGTAGAATCACAAATCAGGAAAAAAATCCCATTTGCTATAGTAACAAGAAAAATAAAGTACCTAGGAATAAACCTTACCAAGGAGGTTAAAGACCTATACTCAGAAAACTACACAACGGTGAACAAAGGAATAAAGGAGGACACAAATAAATGGAAGCATAGGCTGTGTTCATGGTTTGGAAGAATCAACATCATCAAAATGTAAATATTATCCAAAGTAGTTTATAGATTCAATGTAATCCCTATTAAAATACCAATGACATATTTCACAGATATAGAACAAACATTTCAAAAATTTATATGGGATCATAAATGACCCTGAATAGCTGCAGCAATTTTGAGAAAGAAGAACAAAGTAGGAGGGATCACCATACCTGACATCAAACTGTATTACAAGGCAATGGTAATCAAAACAGTCTGGTACTGGCATAAGAACAGACTCATAGACCAATGGAAAAGAATAGAGAGCCCAGAATTAAATTCAAGTCTCTATGGTCAATTAATATTTGACAAAGAGGGACAGAAGCATAAAAAGGAGTAAAAATAGCCTCTTCAACAAATGGTGCTGGGATACCTGGACAGCTAAATGCATGCAAAGAAATTAAACTTGATCACCAACTCACACCACACACAAAAATAAATTCAAGGTGGGTAAAAGACTTAAATATAAGTTGTGATGGCAGAGAAGTACTAGAGGAGAACATGGGCAGGAAAATTTCAGATATTCCATGCAGCAGTATTTTCACCAATATGTCCCCTAGAGCAACAGACATAAAGGAAAGAATAAACAAATGGGATCTCATCAAAATAAAAAGCTTCTGCATGGCTAAAAAAACAGCATTAAAATAAAAGGGAACCAATTGTATGGGAAAACATATTTGCCACTGATACCTCAGACAAGGGTTTGATTTCCAAAACATGTAACTAACTCACACGATCCCACTTTAGGAAGACAAACAACCCATTTGAAAAATGGGCAAAGGACCTGAATAGACACTTCTCCCAGAAGGACCTATAGAGGGCTCAGAGACCTATGAAAAGAGGCTCAGCATCACTAGCCATCAGAAATTTACGAATTAAAACCACAGTTAGATATCACTTCACACCAGTCAGAATGGCCATCATAAACAAAGCAACAAACAACAAGTGTTGGAGAGGTCGCGGAGAGAAGGAAACCCTAGTTCACTGTGGGTGGGAATGCAGACTGGGGCAGCCTCTGTGAAAAACAGTATGGAATTTCCTCAGAAAACTAAAAATGGAACTGCCTTCTGACCTGGCAATTCCACTGCTGGGATTATACCCTAAGAATCCTAAATACCAATTCAAATGAACCTGTGTACCCCAATGTTTATAGCCACACAATTTACAATAGCTAAGTGCTGGAAGCAACCTAAGTGCCCATCAGTAAATGAGTGGATCAAAAACAGTGGTACATTTACACAATGGAATTCTATGGAGCAGAGAGAAAGAAGGAGCTCCTATCCTTAGGGACAACATGGATGGAACTGGAAAATATTATGCTAAGTGCAATAAGCCAGGTGGTAAAATAGAAATACCATAGGGTCTCACCTATAAGTGGAACAGAATCAGCAAAACAAACAAGCAAGCAAAAAACAGGCAGAGGCATTGCAATAAGAACAAACTGACAGTAAAGGAAGAGAGAGTGCAGAAGGATAATAGGGGATGGAAGGGGAAGAGTCATCAAGGAACATGTATAAAACCCACGGATAAAGCCAAAGCAGTTAATTTTGAGGGTGGGAGTCAGAGACGGGTGGGGCAGGAGGCGTAGTGGCATGAATATGGAGAGAACTGTAGTTGAACAACAATAAAAAAGTAATAAACTGTTTCATGCACTCACAACTGTAAACCTCCTTTTCCCCACCTCTGTGTGTTTGTGTATACACACAGATACATACATATATTTTAAGCTTTCTAGGCACCTTTAAAATTGAGTGCCAAAATTAAAGGAGTAAATAAAATAACCTAGCAAAAGAAGTTATGATGTATATCTGTCCATAACAAAGGAGTCTTAGTTAATGTAATTTACTGGACACCTGTTTCTTCTTCACAGGCTCTTGCTTTAAATCTAAATTACTCTGTTTTTGGAAAATGACACAGATTGTTGTGTGGCTCACACCTAATGAACCTCAAACGAATTCCAATTTTGAACCTACAGATTTTTCCAGGTTTGGCTTTTTAAAAATCCCAATACATTTGAAGGTCAGTATCAAGAAAGGAAGGGAAGAACTATATAGTGTTTTAAGTCAGAGTTTAGTCTCTCCTTTTACCTGTTAGATAACTTTGGACCTTCTGCTGAGACCTGTGTGGAAGATCTACATTAATCATAATTGCAAATCTGACAGCATTTTTTTTTCAGAACACGATGTCTCACTGTCATGATCATAGCTAAAGCACCATAAAGAATGAGTGGGAATGAATGGAATCATCCTGACTGTAGACATTCATTTTTGCCCAGTGCTAGAGTTTTTTGGTAAGTTATATATAAAGCTATCTAATCTTTTTAATTAGGTTACAAAACCAATTGTTTCAATGTAATGAGCAAGATATTATTTGTTTCCCTCTTGTATTTTCTAAGTGTATTTGGCATTGAGGAAATAAAAATAGTCGGTGGGCAATAAAAACAAATAAAACCTAAAACAGAAACTAAAGACAGACTGATTAAATAAAGTTCAAATTAACCTTGGAGGACCAAGTCACTGCATGTATAGAATTTTAGTAGAGGCTTGGATCTATGGAGAGGTGCAACTTCCTTTGTTCAGTGTTTTAGAGGTAGATCTACTGAGATAGAAATCAACCACAATGGAAAAGTCAATTTAGTTTATCTTTACTTTTGATTTTATTTGAGAAGGAATTTCTGGCTAGCACAACGTCCTTTTCAATTTGTTGCAGTATAATGTGCAGCAGACACACTTGATTAATGAATTGATTAGTAACTTTGAAAATTATTTTCCAATAGTTTTTTTTTCATTACCCAAGACGCAGTGAATAAAGTTACTGTCCTCGAACTATGGTACTCTAAAAACTTTGAAAACAAACTTGCGTTCCTAAAAAGGATGAACAGAAAATATGAGAAATCCTTATTTTCTTTTTTTAAGATTTTATTTATTTTTACAGAGAGGAGAAGGGAGGGAGACAGGGAGAGAAACATCAATGTGTAGTTGCCTCTTGTGCACCCCTTACTGGAGACCTGACCCACAAACCAGGCATGTGCCCTGACTGGGAATTGAACAGGCAACCCTTTGGTTCACAGGCTGGCATTCAATCCACTGAGCCATGCAAGCCAGGGACAGAAATCTCTAATTTCAAAATAGGTTTCTAAGACCTCTCTTGTAAATCCTGTATCTTTCATTTCTCAAAAAGCTGTAAATGTTAAGGGATCACAAAAGTATTTGGGAATGAGTACTTCCCAAACAACTAGAATTTGATGGGGATAGGAGGATGGACTTTTACAACAAATAGTTAAGATTATAAAGGCAATATAAAGAATATTGTGGATGTTAATCCAGTAATTTTTAAGCCATACCATGTACATAAATTATAGAAGTAAAATACTTGGTAACTTACCACAAAAACAAAATAGGCTAGATATTGGATTTGACCTATTATTGCTGCCTAACAAATTAACCCAAAATTTAGTGGCATATAATAGACACTTATTATCTAGGGTTTCATAGTTTCTTTACATTGAAAACCTGAGCTTAGTTGAAGTGATGCCTCTGGCACAAGGTCTTTTATGAAACTGCAGCCAAGCCATTGAACAGGGCTTCAATTTGATATGAAGGCTCAACTTTTCTGAGAAATGAAAGATACATGTTTTTATATGGACCTTGAGAGCTTGTTTGGAGGTTCTAGCAGGGGAGCATAGCCATGCGTAATCCCCTGACCAAAGACCAGTCCTCTTCTCTAGTTGGGAAGGTCATCCTCTTCCACCAAGCACATGGCTTCAGGAGGGACTCACATGGATCAGTGAAGGAGGAAGGAGACACCCGCATAGCCAGCCAGATCAGCCAAATCAACCCTGATGATCAGTGGAGTGATAGGTGTCGCAGCCAGATTGCCCTCACATCCATATATGTGAGAGAGGTCTTAGAAAGAGAGGTCTCATATTTTTGAAAATATGAGAGATTTCTCATATTTTCTGTTCACCCTTTTTGGGAACAAAAGTTTGTTTTCAAAGTTTTTAGAGTATCATAGGTAGAGGACAGTAACTATTCACTGCATCTTGGATAATGAAAAAAATTACTGGAAAATAGTTTTAAAAGTTGCTAATCAGTTCATTAATCAAGTGTATCTGCTGCACATTATACTTTAAAGGTGAGAGAGTAAGGCAGGATATTTTTCCAAGTTCATTCACATGGTTGCTGGCAGCCAATGATTCCTGGACATGTGGACCTCTCCTTGTACTGCCTAAGTGTCTTTACAACATGGCAGCTAGTGACCCATGAGAGAGACAGAGAGAGCATCCAAGTTGGAAGCCAGGTCTTTTTGTAATTTAATGTCAGAAGAGATATCCCATCAAAAGCAAGACATTAGACCCAGCCCACACTCAATGTACATGTATACTAGAAGGTGGGATCATGAGTGACCACCTCAGAGGTTATTTATCACACATACTGACCTGTTAAAATTAAGCAATCAAGTCTACTTAAGTAACCTTGAGCCTTATTATTGTATCACCTAAGAGGTGACTATCCCTTTCAATCTAACGTTCATAGGATTGCCCAAAAGATCATTAACATTTCAGGTCTGATTTTGAAATTCTACTGCTCACAAACCTTTAATAGTTTCCGATGGCTGTTCAAAATCCTCAGTCATCTATTTGGTCTTCCATGATCAAATTTCTTGTTCTAGTCTCAGTGTAAATACTGGATACATTTTGCTTTCATGCTCCTTCTGAAATGCCTCACACTCTGTACTTCTCTCTCCTAGTTTATTTTTACCTGTCGCAGTTTAACAAATTCATTCAGGGCCCATTCCAAATACGTTTTCTGCCATGAATGCTTCTTCGTGAAATCCATTCCTTCCTTTCTCCATATTTCCATATAATGTAGATTTTACCTCCAATACAGAATTATGAATAAGTACAATATTAAAATTATTTTCATATACAAGGTCTGTCCAGAAAAAGTCAAGCCATTGTTAATATAATGAGAATGACAACACTGATGTAACCTGGAAAGCAACAAGAGTGGACTGGATGTGCATCCATGAACAATGACGACTTCACTATACTAGTCAGTAGGGGTGGTAGATGCTGTTGAGGGAGCATGTGTACTGTGTGGCCATCACATTCAAAATGACTGAGGGAGTAGAGCAACAAATCTGCATCAAATTTTGCATGAAGCTCAAACATTCCTCCATGAAAACTATTTGGATGATTCAGAAGGCCACAGCTATGGGCAAATGGTGATTGGCAGCTTCATCACAGCAACATTCCCATTCTTGCATCACGTCTCATGCAGAGTTTTGGGGGGAAACATGAAATCACCCAGGTAACTCAGCTCCACTACAGCCCCGATTGGGTGCCCTGTGACTTGTGTCTTTTCCTAAAACTAAAATCACCTTTGAAAGGGAAGAGGTTTGAGAACATCAATGAGATTCAGGAAAATATGGCAGGGCAGCTGATGGCAACTGGGAGAACTGTGTGAGGTCCCAAGGTGCTGACTTTGAAGGGGACTGAGGCATCATTGTCCTGTGTACAGTGTTTCTTGTATCTTGTATTTTCTTCAGTAAATGTCTCTATTTTTCATATTATATGGATGGATACCTTCAGGACAGACCTTGTATATTTGTCTCCTCCAATGATCTGTATGCTCCTTGAAGAGAAGGATCACAGCTTATTCAGCTTTATTTTTCAACCTTTACAGGATCTTGCACAGTGTCTAAGCAGTAGTAAATGAAAGTTTTTTTAGAATTAATCACTTGTGCATAATTTTGTATAATTTTTCTGTGATGCAGGCCTCTGTCAGATCCCACTCACTCTGATGACATATTCTTTGGTAAGAGTGTTTTATGAGGTTGCAGGCTACATGATTCTCTATCCAATATTGAAACATAGTTGAAAAGAGTACAGCTGGGCAATTGGATTTATGGAGGAGAGGGTGTGCAGCCAAATGCCATTGAAAGATGAGGCAAATAATCCAGTGTAGAAAACCTACAAATATTAGTGTGAAATATTTGAAGGTCTTGATAGTTTAATATACTCTGGAAGTACAAATATTAAGTGGCTATTTATCTTATAGGATATTTGTCATACCTCCACAATATTCTATTTCTAAATAGTTTATCAAAAAGTTGCAGATAATTTTCATGGAGTTGCAATGTGTTAAGATCAGACCAACATAATTTGTTTAAATAATTAAAATCTGACTCATAAAATATTTTCATTCTAAAGAGCCAGAAGTGCTAATATAGCTTCATATGGTCAATATTACATCTGAGTACTTTAATAATTGGGGTTCTTATTCATGGAAATTTTTACATTGAGTATTCAAGGTAAAAAATGGTATTAAATTTTCAAAGAAATTTATTTTGTCTCAATTCATAAAATGCATCATATTGTACATAATAGCTGAGTCTGTTTCCATTGATACACTCATACTTATATACTTTATGATTCATTTAACTATTTTCCTCTAATTTCTCAATTAGTGAACTTCATGAAATTCTTAGAATTCCTTGGTATTACAAGTGTTTTATTTGTATGTCATCTCCATGAAGTGTAAAGCAATGATCTCATTTAGATAGTGCTTTCCCTAAGGATGCATAAGAAATTGGAATGAACACTCTATTCTCTGTTGTTTGCATAAATTATGTTCATCTCTATTACTATGTACAGGGACCACAGTCTTTTAAGTGTTTTCTACTATTTTGATATTTTCTGAAACATAAAATACTTGAAATACTGATTAATAATTGTTGTGTCAGTAAATATGAAGTTATATTTGCACACTTTGTTATTTTAAAAATATAAACCTAGATGGTAGTGAACTTGGGTAATAACTATTTTTTATCAAGTATAAAAACACATTTATAGCATTTTGTATACTCAGGAACCTTCTGCTGATTTTAGAATTTCTAACCTCACATCTCATATCAAATATACTATTCCAAATGAACCCACTTTTTTTACATAAAATGTATAGAATAACTTCAGATTTACAGAAACATTGCAAAAATAATAGAGTTTCCAAATATCCCATGTCCACTTCACCCTATTACTATCTTACCTTAGTGTGGGATATTTGTCACAACTAATGAACCAACACTGATAGTTTATCATTAAGTAAAATTCATACTTGATCAGATTTCCTTACTTGTTTCTTAATGTCCTTCTGTCTCAGGATCTCATTCAGGATAGTAGATCACATCTAGCCTTCACATCACTTTAAGCTCCTCTAGACTGTAACAGTTTCTTAGACTTTCCTTGTTTGTGATGACCCTGACAGTATTTAAGACTAAAGGTCAAGTAGAATTTCCTTCCATTTGAGTTTGTCTGATGTTTTCCATTTGATTAGACTGGCGTCATATGTTTTGGGGAGGAAGACCACAGGAGTAAAATGCCCTTCTTATCACATAAAGGGGACATATTAGCTACATATCTGATCACAAATAATAATGTTGACTTTGATCATCTGGCTGAGGAATCCACTAAACCTAATTTTCATAATTTTTACTAATGTAGAACATATCAGAGACTTAGGAAAGTAGCTAGAAAGTTGTCAGGTAAATAATTTACCTACATCAATTACATATGTATATTCAGGGTTCATGGGGACATTGAAATTTTTTTCATGGAAACAGTAAAATTCAACTATGTAATAGGTGCACTGAGACAAAAAAAAAAAAGACCCAAGTGAAAGAACAGATCAAAGCTCCAAAACAAAACAAAACAAAACAAAACAAAACAAAACAAACAACTAAGTGATGAAGAGATAGCCAACCTATCAGATGCAGACTTTAAAACACTGAATGTAATCTGGATGCTCACAAAATTGGTTGCAAATTAGCGGAAAAAATGAAGGCTGTGCTAAGTGAAATAAAGGAAAATAGACAGGGAACCAACAGTGATGAGAAGGGAACTGGGACTCAAATCAACAATTTGGAACAGAAGGAAGAAAGAAATATTCAACCAGAACAGAATGAAGAAACAAGAATTCAAAAAAATGAGGAGAGGCTTAGGAACCTCCAGGACATCTTCAAATGTTCCAACATCTGAATCATAGGGGTACCAGGAGGAGAAGAAGAGCAAGAAATTGAAAACTTATTTTAATAATGAAGGAAACCTCCCCCAATCTGGCAAAGCAAACAGACTTTCAGGAAGTTCAGGGAGCTCAGAGAGTCCCAAAGAAGTTGGACCTAAGAAGGAACACACCAAGGCACATCATAATTACATTACCCAAGATTGAAGATAAGGTGAAAATCTTAAAGCAGCAGGAGAAAAGGAGAGAGTTACCTACAAAGGAGTTCCTATTAAACTATCAGCTGATTTCTCAAAAGAAACCTTTCAGGCAAGAAGGGGCTGGGAAGAAGTATTCCAAGTCATGAAAGGCAAGGACCTATATCCAAGATGACTCTATCCATCAAAGCTACCATTTAGAATGGAAGGGCAGATAAAGTGCTTCCCAGATAGGCCAAGTTAAAGGAGTTCATCATCACTCAGGTCTTATTGTATGAAATGTTAAAGGGACTTATATAATAAAAAGAGTGTCAAAAACATGAACAGTAAAATGACAACAAACTCATACCTATTAACAACTGAACCTAAAAAAAATGAAAATGAAAACAAACTAAACAAACAATTAGAACAGGAAAAGAACCACTGAAATGGAGATCACATGGAGGGTTATTGGCGGGAGAGTGGAAGTGGGAGAGAGGGGGAAATGTACAGAGAATAAGTAGCATAAATGGTAGGTAGAAAATAGATAGGGGGAGGTTAAGAATAGTATAGGAAATGTAGGAACCAAAGAACTTATATATGTTTGTGTGTGTGTGTGTGTGTGTATATGACTTATGGACATGAACTAAAGGGGGGGATGTGGGTGAGTGGGAGTATGTAGGGCAGACTGGACTAAAGGGGGGAAATGGGACAACTGTAATAGCATAATCAATAAAAATATTTAAAAAGACTTAGGGCAGAAGGAAGGAAGAAGACAAATGCATTAATTAGATCAAACATGACTAAATGGATGATGTGATAATTTGTTGAAGGGATGGAAAAGGAAAAGCTGAAAATTTGAAAAGTACATACGTAAAACAAATTCTAGAAAAACTAAGGTAGCTGGAAAGTACAGAATTCTGTCAGTAAGCCAGTTAAAAGCACGTTTGTTTTTCAAGAAGCAATAAAATTGTATTTATATATGCCTGGAGTACAGTTTTAGGAAAGTTTATACCATAACTTGTTGGGGAGTGCATATATATTCTAGAGCTTTGATTTTAATTTCTGCTCATTTTAATTGAGTTACATTAAGTAGACTACTCTGTGATTCCATAGAAAATAACTGCCCATATTAGGATACTGTCAAAGGAAATGTTCTGGATTCTTCTGAAAATTACCAGAAAAAAAAAAATCTGTTTTCTCCTGTTCCAGAAGAAATTCACACAAGATGACTTACATCCACTGTGGTACATATTGGTTCAGGCTAGAATCATTAACAGTTATTAAATCTAGTGGTCTTAAAGTGTCTCTCTACTGCTTATTAGTTGAAATGGAAAAAATAATATCTACTAAGTAGAGACATGAGGCAACACACTGACCAGCAATCAAAATGAACATCACTGACTGGGAACAGGGAGATATTGTGTACCTCCAAACGTGAAATCCTAAGAAGAACACAATTTGTGTATGCAGTATTCTGAATGGGATGTTGTAACCTGAATCTAATCAGGGCAGAAACCCAAATTGAGGAACATTCTATACAATGACCAGTATATTTTTTCATATTCAACAAGGTGATGCAATGTCATGAGGAACTGTTCCACAGTAAAGGAGACTAAAAAGACAAGACAACTAAATGCAACATGTGATCCTAGACTGGAGGGGAAAATGATAGAAAAAGATATCACTGGAGCCCTGGCTGGTGTGGCTCAGTGGATTGAATGTCGGCTTATAAAAGGGTCACTGGTTCAGTTCCCAATCAGGGCACATGCCTGGGTTGCAGGCCAGGTCCCCAGTAGGGGGCACATGAGAGGCAACCATGCATGGAAGTTTCTTGCCCTCTCTTTCTCCCTCTCTTCCACTCTCTCTAAAAATAAATAAATAAAATACTTTTTTAAAAAAGATATCATTGGGATAATTGAGACAACTGGAATATGGACTACGGGCTATTAAGCAGATGAAACTAGTATATTATAGTAATGATAAATTTCCTGAGTTTGATCATTTTACTGTGGTTTCCTGAGAGAATAATCTTTTTTTTTTAGAAAACAGTCACTGGAGTATTAAGGTTTAAGTGGGCATAACAAAACATATGTGGCCAAATGTTTAAAATGGTGAATATGAGTAAACAGTACACAGGAATTTTCAGTATTATTCTTGCAACTTTTCTATGACTTTGAAATTCTTGCAAAATAAGAAATTAGGGAAAAAAGATGAGTACTAGGAACCCAACCCAGAGGGCTTGTGCACTATATAATTGTGCACTGGCCGGGTGGATCAATGATCCTGATCCCTTACAGCAAAAAGGTTGCAGGTTCAATGCCCAGTCAGGACATGTCCAGGAGGCAACCGATCAGCGTGTCTGTCTGTCTGTCTGCGTGCCTGTCTCTTTCCTCCCTTCCTCTCTCTCTAAAATCAATAAACATATCCTCAGGTAAGGATTAAAAATTGACTAACTATTGTACATATCAAATAGAGTAGACATAAGCAGACTTTTCCATGTTACTTTCAAGTCACTAGGCTAACTCACTCTCTTGTCAATTGTCATGTCCTCAACACAGTCATGTAGCCTATGGAGAGGGTCCTTCTGATGAGAAGGAACTCATGTTTTAAGAGTGGTATTTTTATATACCACTTTAACATTGTTTCTATAGTATGTTAGTGAGTTTTGCTTTATTTACAAGAAGTTGATATGTTTCTTTAAGCGGGATCACAAGAGAAAAATAGAACAGAGTTAAAGCTGCCTGGGTTTTTGGATTTTAGATTTACTTTTTGGATTTTGTTAACCTATTCTAACTCTTTTTCATTCTTAATATTTCACTGCTGGCAAAGCCACTTCCTTTGTTTTAAATTGTGCACTTGCCCACTGTGGGAAAGCAAAACCTCTTTGTGGAGATGATACTGGGCGACTATTCAAGATGGGGTCAGATTTAGTGACACTTAAGATTTGGCTGGGAGTAGAATGCAAAATGAATTGTAGAAGTTTTACTACTTGCCAAACTGCCTCTGCATTCATCCCTAAAAGATGTTCCAAAGTGTTTAAACTAGATTTTCAGAAATATTATAGTTGTAAAACTTGTGGCACCAGTAACAGTTGTGCCAAGCATGGGTTTCATTTTAGTAAGTTGTTTACCTGTGCCAATGTTTAAATGTACTTCTATGCAAAAAGATGTGGATAGAAGTTCCCTTTTTAGAAAAATCAATGCATCAAAATAGTAATAAAATATAACAATGTATACATGTACATGCATTATGAAATTACAAATAGATCTATGTTGGTCCAAAAGTGATCTAATCATTCTGTAACTTCTGTTTAGGTATATGATATTAAAAAATGCTGAACAAGCTTTTTTCTCTCAGAGTGAAGCCATACATTTCAAGTTATTATAAGTAAATTATATTTGACATGTAATTTTAGAATGAAGTTACCCTAATCTAAAGTAATAGTGCAAAAACAGAGATAAACACTGAAGCCTTTCATAAGATAAAATGAATTTTAAAATTCCAGAGAGTTTTAGTTATAAGTAATTTGAAATGCAATTTAGAACACTTAAAATGTATTTCTTTCCATGGTTAACTACATTAGAAACAGCTATTGTTCCACATGGTGATGGACCAATAAGTTGTAATAATTAATCACCTCTCTAAAAATTGGATTACAATGTTTAATAAACAGTCTATATGGCCACAGAAGCCTTTTTTCCCAATTTTAGAAATTTATTTCAAGAAAACACTGTATTGGCATATAATACAGAGATGCATATAGATACAGGCACATAACATAAATGTTATTGGCATATACAGGGTGGACAAAAGCGGGTTTATAGTTGTGAGTTCACAAAACATAGAGTTTATTCTTGTATTATTATTTATTAATTAGTGTACTGTTTTCCATATCAACAAGTGTAAACCTACTTTTGCCCCATGCTATATGTATGTACAGATATAATTATGGTGTTTAAAACTGAATGAGACTCTAAAAGGCATTTTAATTATAATGTATGCTATGTCTATAAAAGTTCAGGTAGGGTAAATTTTACTAGAATACACATCACCTCTAAAAATCATCTCAGCTTTGTGATGGCATAGTTTGAGTCTAAGTAGTTTTCTGTATACAGGCTCTCCTCTCTCAATCCATACAATTTATCACTATTTCTACTATTGGAAAAAAAGTAAGGATAGGAAACAAAAAAAAATGGGCAAAGAGGAAAAGAAAAAGAAAGAATGCAAAATGGAAGTGTAACAAAAGCAGAAATAGAAATGTATAGGGGGCAGGAGAGAGGAATGGAGAGGAAGGAAATCCCATATTTGGGGTGGCAGTAAAAAGTCACTTATACCAGTACACTGACCACAGGAAAAATGACAACCTTTAGGAAAATAAACAACCTAGCTTTTGGTCACACCCTATTTTGCCACCATACACATGATGTAAATTATTTTAATTTTTACATCAAAGTAAAAAAGCAAGTGGTAGCTCTCTGTAAAAAAGAAGAGATGATGATGATAACGTGATTATGATTTTAATGAAATCCTAATAAACATTTATTTTATATTTCTGGAGATTTTTTCTACTTATATGGTTAGTACCCCAAATATCCTTCATGGGTATTCCTTACACCTCCCACACATAGACATCTTCTTCAATCATTGACACCAGACATTCATCTCATTCAAGGTAGTAATTAAAACTAGTTCAACTAACTCCACCTCGGCAATGATAATAGCTTCATGCATCCCATTCTCTGACCACAACCTCCTATGCTTCCAGCTCTTTCACATAATGACTCCCACTATATCTGTTCTTTAGTTTAAGAGGCACTTCTTTTTTTATTGTTGATCAATTACAGTTGTCCCCATTTTCTCCCATTACTCTCCCCCTACCTACCCCCACATTATACACCCAATGCCCCCCTTGTCTTTGTCCGTGGATCCTTTACACATGTTCCTTGACAACACTTCTCCTTCTTTTTCCTGTTATGCTCACCCCCCTCTCCTCTGGTTACTGTCAGTTTGTTCTTTATTTCCGCATCTATGGTTGTATTTTACTTGCTTATTTGTTTTGTTGATTAGGTTCCACTTATGGGTGAGATGATATGGTATTTGTCTTTCACCACCTGGCTTATTGTACTTAGCATAATGCTCTCGAGTTCTGGACCACTCTACTTTGTTTTTAGCTATCAGCCTGTTCCTGTCCTAATTTCTTTCCCTCTTTAGCCTAGAGCCCATAGTGTATCTGCTGTTTGTTTCAGATACTAGTGGTTGGCTAACCCAGCAATCACTGCCAATAATGTTCCCCCTCACATTTAGAGGAGAATAAATGAAATACTCACTTTTTCAGTATCTTTACAGCAAGATATGTAACACGGCTCTTGGCTGTGAGATGCTGGTGAAAGTTTTCCTGATAAAATCAACAAATAGCGCTGGCATTTCCTTTTCCCTATTCTTCTTGCTTTGAATACATATAGGTTACCTGAAGCCATGGGAGCTAGCTTGTGGCTATAAATAAAAGGTAAAATGAATGAAATTCTATCCCTAACACACTTGAACCCCTGAACCAAGGGTAAGAGCCCTCACATTTGTTATATGAGAATAATAAATGCTTATTGTTTTAGGCCACTCCAAGTTGGATTAGCTCCTTCTTCCAACCAAAAGAAAAAAAGCATTCTTATCTCCCCTCTCACTAATCCCTCTATTCCCTTGCCCCACTGTACTTCTCTTAAATGTGGCTGACAAAATTCCAACTCTGAATCAACCTAATAGTCCAATGATGTCTATATTTCTACCCAAAATGTTGAGTGTTACTAGAGAAAATTATAGATCTATGTAGATTGATATCACTATAAATTCATGAACCATAACTTTAACTATAGCCATGGTGCCTTCCATGTTTGCACAGTCACCTTTCCCGCTCACTTGAAAACTATGATCATCATGGCTTCTATAGCCACCACTCTATCGAAACTGTTTACACCCAAAGTCACCAGCAGCCAATTTATAAAATCCAAAGGACTTCTCAATACTCACTCTACCTATTACTACATCCAAAGAATCTCTCTGCAGCTTCAGTCAATGTCAACTACTCTGACCTTATTGAAACAGTTTTCACTAATTTTATAACACTCTCCTAGCTGTGTGACTATTCTTTTCTTATTTGAAATGCATTCCAGTTCCATTATGAAGTTCTCCATATGGTCATCTATTTTCTTGAAAATATTAATCACAGAAACTTTTTGGTCATAATAATTTTAAAGTCTATGGGGATGCCAATACCTAGATCATATGTAGGTCTATTTCTATTGCCTAATTTTTCCCATGGTCCAGTTTCTTCATAAGCCTATTAATATTTGATTGGATAAAGACATTTTATATGAAAAAAACTCTAGGAGCTCTGCATTTTATTTTCCTCTAGAGAGGATTAACCCTACCCTTAGTAGGCAATTACAGCAAAGGCAGATCACCTTAATCTAATGAATGAGTAGAATGAGTAGAAGTTGCAGTGCAGTCTTTTAAAGAGTCAGTCTACCTCTAATTCACCCCCAATTCTCAGGGCGTAGATTCTGCAGGGGTCGCAACTGAAATCTTGAGGCATTTTCTGGGGTCACTCCTCCATGGAAGGTTGTGAACATTAGTTGTTTCTTCGGTAACTATGAACTTGGGGAAAACTCCCCTCTGCTTTTCAGCTACTTTCTGTTCAATCAGGCTTTCTCACACCATGAAGAGCTTAAGAATTTGGCAAATGACTAGGGGAAATAAACTACCGAGTGCAAAGTTCACTTCTTTACTCATCTCTTCTCTTCAAGATGTCGGCCCCTCTGTGTTAACTGCATGGACAGCACCCAGTTTTATTTTCTTCCCAGCCATATGAGATAGCTGAGACATCTGATGACTTTGTATTATACACCAATAACTGGCAAATGCTCCAAAAGGAAGTATGGCTAACTTCTATTGAGTATCCCTTACTCAAGGTTTTAACTTAAGCCCTGTCTGGCTTGGTAAATTTCCCATCCTTTCAAATAGAATTTTTGTCTTCCATCTGGATGATTTAGATGTTCTTGGTAGAACATTCTTTAGGCTCAAGTTACTACATCATTGCCAGGAGTAGAAATCTTTCCTTGACTATTTTTTATTCTGCTCTCCAGACTGCTTGCCATATAATGGAGTCATAAATATTATTTCTTCTGCTAGGAACATTTGCCTCTCATTTTCTCTTTCCCAGTTTCACCCCTATTTGTCTTTTAGGTGTCATCTTAGAATGCTCTGGGAAGTGTTTCCTAATTGTCAAAGTCTGAGTTAGATAACATTTCTGTATGTGTCCTTAATATTCAATAGTCCTTCCACATCAGCACTTAACACAATTCATTAATAATTTCCCACTTACTTATGTGTACTTGCCCCCCCCCATGTGAAGGCTGAGACAGTGTTATATTTACCACTGTATTCCCACTAATTTTTCACTGTATCTTCAATACATAGCATAGTGCCTAGCACAGAGCACAATAAATATTTGTTGAATGAATTGTCTGGCAATCAGCTGTTGGGCAACACAGAAAACAATGTGGATCAATGTCCCTCCGCTACCACCCTCTCTTCTCTCTCTTCAGAGTAATCATGCTATGAGGAATTCCTCATCTCTTCTTCCTCACTGACAGTTCAATGTGATTTTGAGAAATCAATCACATCTGTATAACTTAAATAAGGCCAAGCTACCCCATGGTTCCCTAATGGCATTGAGCTGCATACAAGTAACAATCAGAATAAAGCATGGTTGGAAAACAACATAAGTAGATACTGAATTTTCTCCCAGGAAACCAAAGGATGATTCCATTTATAATGTGCAATAAAACTGAAAAAATTGTCTATATATCTCTCTCTGACTCAACTTTTCATTCTCAAGCCAGCACAGTCCCAAGGCTTCCTCCCCATTCCAATATCTAGGCTATAAAACTGGAGAGAAAAAGCAAATAAATAGCTCTCTCCCTATCCCACCTCATGCAAGCTCTGTAGTTTACTCTCCTTTCCCTGTATCATCGCTTTTTAGTGTGGCTCAGCTTAGCCTCTCTACTATATTTCAAATTTTCTGTCCATCTATTAACATATACATAAAGGATGACCTGAAAACTGACTACACAGCAAGAATTCCTTTTCCTTTGGATGGTGGTGCTTGTGGCTTGCTAATGTATATGGTTGTATTTTTATCTTGAATATCTGTATATGTCTCCTCTTTCCAAATTTTCCTGTAGTACCACATCTCCATTCTCCCTCTTTGTTCTGATTTCCAGTCAATCACTGACCTCAATCATAGTGTGTTAATCTCAGCATAAGACACCTATAACCAAAAAGATGGACGGAAGCAAAAAGTTCACAAGTTTTAAAATTCGATTAGGCTTTTAAAGAACATGAGCCATTTAAAATCTTCAAAAATGCTCCTGAGTCCTATACTGAGATTTCACAAGTCTCAATCTACTTCTTTATCTCATTTAAGTACATTCAAGCCAGAAATATAAAATTATCGTACTCAATGCTACTGCTTTTGTTTAATTATTAGTATTACAAATGTGCTTGCTACCATTCCATTGTAAATGTATAGGATTTCAGTGACATTATTGACTATCCTGCGGGAGCCCAACCATCATTTATAACATTGCTTCTGTGGGAAAATGCTTTTTGGATTGTAAACACCTGACATTTAAACAAAGTTTTCCCACCTGAGTAATCAGGATTCAAACAATAAAGCATCCCACATCTGTCTACAAGCCATTTGTAAGATTGAGACTGCCTGTATTTGAAAAACACATGCTGGTATGTTGTTCTTAACCAGGGGGGACATATTAGGATGCTGAGATTCTATTCCTGAATTTTTCTTCCTAGTTTTCAATTCTATTCCTCCATTCCATAAGATTAGGTTCATGTAAATCCTAAAGAAAATTCTGTCAGTATATCAGGTGCTCTGTTTTTAATATTTTTAGAATGATTTTCAACATGTAAAACACTAGTTGGACAATCATGTTACAGAAAACTCTCAATAATTACAGAAATCAGTTTTTCAGAACCAAATATATATCCTGAGACAGATGTTTTGTTTTCAAAATTCTATCTAATTAAGTTACAATTTTTCTTTCACTGGCTATGGACCTGATCAACATACTACCATTGAATGTTATTTTCTATAGCATAAATTAGTCTAGGAGTAATAGAGGAGAAAATGGTCAATAGGTATTTCCAGGCTAGGGATTGTAAAGCCAGTAGCAACTGAAGAATTGGGTAAGTGGAGGAGCAGTGATATTGAGTACAGTGTCAAAATGGTTGACAACAGAGTTATAGTTGGGTAGATACAGAAATGAGAAAATACTGAAATGGGACAAAGGTTTGTAGACAATCTCACAGAAAAGCACAAATACAGTAGGTTGAATAGACTAGGAAATATGAAAGGAGAAGAGGCTGTGTTCAAATATGAGAATTTTAGAGTACCTAGGGGTACAACAGTTTGCAGTGATAAAATCCAAATTGGTGATCACTAGGTCTAGTTGATCAGAAACAAATGTCTTGAGTCAAAGTGGACTCCAAGGGTTTGAACCTAGGTGACTGGGCTAATCACTGTTAGAGATAGAGGCAGTAGAGGAGCAACATGCTTTGGAGGGAACACATACTCAGCACTGTGCTGGGATGAACAATAAAGACAATATAATACTAAATGCCTATTCTTAACATTTTGTTAACAAGTGACAAATGGATATGATAACATTCATTCTTCTCAAGTGGCCTGATCACAAATGTTCCATGAGTTCAAGAGAAAAGGATTCTATTTTAATACTCCAAGAGTAGTGGCATTTTATCCTTCTGTTTTAGGGGATCACTTTAGGATAGCCATTGAAATCCCTTATGTTCAGTGTCACATTCATGTGTATAAACCAACCTCTGCATGACTGCTTCAAGGAAATGTATAGATGCTACGATCTGCTCAGGAAGAAAAGCTTTCTCAGGAAAAAACTACACACTCTTGCTTGAGGTCATTTTTGTTAAGAAACAGGTCTGACAAGGCTCCACTGATACTAACTCAACCTGCCATGCCAGGGTGTAGTTATCTAAGGATGACAATTAACTTCTCTGGACAGTCAAAATTGTGAAGGGATTGCCAAAAGTCTGGTTTGCTGACATTGATCAAGGTCAGATTTATATCTTTGAAGTAGGAGCTATGTATGAAACATTTTTTTATTTATAGCAGTCATACAAACTGGTCTACCATCAAGGCACTTACATGGAATCAAGCCATGGGCAAGTTTCCATCAAAATATTCAATATAAATTTCAGAGAACTAGCAGTTTATGTAGGCCCAGATACTCTCTGTAATACCAGTCTTGAAAAGGTCAAGTCAGATGAAACAGTAGTGAATATGAGAAGGTATATCTTATATTCTGGTTGATTATAGCTCTTTCATGTTTTCATTCTTTGTAATCAATTTGTAAGATAGATATCTAAAGTAGAAAGAACATAATTTTATATAATTTGATATCCTAATATTGCACCTCAAAGCCACCCTTTGTTTGCCTGTTTGTTCTTTTCTTCATTCATCTTTTACGTATTCACACATTTCTGAAGGTCTTATTACTTTCCAAGAGGCATGCTTTCTTCCAGATCTACAAATATGAGTAAGACATTGTGCCCCTCCAGAGTTCACAGTCTAATAAGACAGACAGGCAGTGACAGGAACCAACATAAAGCAGTGTGGGAGTTTACAGAGGGCACTGTCATGAAAGCATGATGGCAGGACTGAGGAGGTATGTACAGTCCTCCTGGTGGTAGGGCCAAACTGAGTTTTAAAGGATGAACAAGAGTAAATCAGGTGAAAAGAATAAGGGAGGGCAGTTGAGGCAGAGGGACAAAATGACCAAAGTTATGAAAGGATGGGTGGGTAAGACAGTAGACAAGACTGAAAGCTGCCGCCCTGGTCAGGTAGTTTAGTTGGTTGTACAGCTGTCCCATAAACTGAAAGGTTGTAGGTTCAATACCCAGTCAGGGCACATACCCAGGCTGGGGGTTTGATCCCTAGTAGAGGCATGAACAGAAGGCAACTGACCAATGTTTCTCACTTATATCATTCTTTCTTTCTCTCTTAAATCAATGAGATATGTTCAGATGAGGATTTTTAAAAAAGATTTTATTGATTTATTTTTAGAGAGAGGGGAAGGGAAGTCGAAAGACAGGGAGAGATACATCAAATCAGTTGCCTCTCACATGCCCCCAAATGGGGACCTGGCCTGAGAGCCAGGCATGTACTCTGACTGGGAATTGAACCAGCAACCCTTTGGTTCACAGTCCAGCGCTCAGTCCACTGAGCCACAGCAGCTAGGGCAGGGTGAGGATTTTCTTTTTAAACAGAGATTTTAGAGGAAAAAGAAGGATTATGATTTTGATATGTTCAAATGGAATACTGCTCAAACATGAAAAGGAGTTAAATATTATTTGTGATGGCATGGATGGCTCTAGATGGTATTGTGCTAACTGAGATAAGCCAGTCAGACAAAAATAAATACCACATGATTTCACTGATAGGTGGAATCTAATGAACAAAATAAACTAACAAAGTAGAAACAGGTTTATAGGTAGAGAACAAATTGATGGTTGCCAGAAGGGAGGGTGTTGGAAGGACTGAGTGTAAAAGTTGAAGCAATTAAGAAGTACAATTGATAGGCACAAAATAGTCACAGGTATGTAAAATGCCCTTTTATTGGAATATCTATATTATGGTGCCAGGTAGGTACTAGAATTATCAAGGGATCACTTCTTAACTTATGTAAATATCTAACCAACATGCTGTATACCAGAAAATAACAAAAAAAAAAATTAACTTGAACGTCAACTGTATTTGAAAGGAAACAAAATATAAGAAAACACCCTAAAATAAAATAAACTACATATAGGAAAAAAATTTTTGACATGTTGAATTGAAGGTGCCTATGAAACACCCAGGTAGAATCGCCCAACAGGCATTTGGCTCTGTAAGTCTTAAGTTTCAGGGAGAATTGTGGGCCACAGCTACAGCCTTGAGAACCATATGTATGATAGATAAAAATATGGGAGCAAGAAGAGAAAGGACTCAGGGAGGAAACTTGGTCAAAAGGGCATTTAACATGCATGGAGCAAAGGAAACATCAGTGACAGAGGAGATATGGAAAGTATCAGAAAAATCAGGAAAAGGGTGGTGTCACAAAAACAACACTGACAAACAATTTTGTGGAAAAATCCACAAACAACTGTGGAGATGACAGAAATTCTGAAATATTTTTCCTGAGGTTGTGCTCTAATGGATTAATGGCAAAAGTGCAGTATGTTAGTTGCCTGTTTATGTCTCTTTCTGGGCCAGTGTCTGGCTCACTGTTAATTCTCAATGAATATTCATTGAATCAATGAAGGAATGTCTGTTAATGTGAAGACCATATATTATTACATGAAACATAAAGGTACATGGGCAAAGAGAATTTAAGCCACTTTTTGGCTCTTGTGGTACTATCATGTTGGTCATCAGGAGAACATAATGGTAACAGTCCAGTCTGGGTGGAGATTTCTCAGGTACAGGAGAATATTCATCACAGAGCTGGAAATGAATAAGCTGTACAGCTCAGACATACTAATCGTACATTCAACAAATATTTAAAATCTACTATAAGTATTTGCCAGACACTGGGCATTGGGGAGTCTTTGGATAACAAGAGAAGTGAAAACTTTCTTCTCTTGTGGAATTTATGTTTCAGTGGGGGAGGAAGAGACAATAAATAAATAACTAGATGGCAGGTGGTGATAAATGCTAAAAAGAAAAATAAAGTAGGGTGGGCCTACTAGTTTACAGTTTACACTGAAATCCAGTTATTGCATATTTCTTACATAAAGATGATCATAAATTGTATGAAAAAACTGGAAAATGAATTTAAGAGCCAAATAATTTCTGGGAAATTGTAGTAACAGTAATAGTTTAAAATAATGATTTCCAGCCACGATGGAAGCGTACACGGATACACTTTGCCTCCTCACACAACCAAAAGAAGGACAACAAATTTAAAAACAAGAAAACTACCAGAACTGCCAGAAAATTCAAATGTATGGAAGTCCAACAACCAAGGAATTATAGAAGAAACATTCATCCAGAATGGTAGGAAGGGCGGAGACAGGCAGCTGGGGTGGAGAGGACTCGCAGCTGGGGTGGAGAGGACTCACAGCAAGGTGGTAGCTGGGAGCAGTTGAGGAGGGCAGCTGATGGACCAGGCGGTCCCACATTTATGTGAGGATCAACCAGAAGGAATAACTGGAGAGCTAGACAGACTGCACAACCCAGGATTCCAGCATGGGGAAATAAAGCCTCAAAACCTCTGACTGAAAAAAACCTGTGGGGGTTTTGGCAGCAGGAGAAACTCCCAGCCTCACAGGAGAGTTCATTGGAGAGACCTACAGGGTCCTAGAATATACACAAACCCACCCACCTGGGAATCAGCACCAGAAGGGCCCAACTGCTTGTGGGTAGCTTAGGAAGTGTCTGAAAGCCTGCTGAGAGCTGAGCAAGTGGCATTGTTCCCTCTCAGACCCCTCCCCCACATACAGGACCACAACACCATGACCTGGGTTGCTCTGCCCTGGTGAATACCTAAGGCTCCGCCCCTTACTATGTAATAGGCATGCCAAAATAAAAAATATGACCCAAATGAAAGAACAGATCAAAGCTCTAGAAAAAATACAACTAAGTGACGAAGAGAGAGCTAACCTATCAGGTTCAGAGTTCAAAACACTGGTAATGAGGATGCTCACAGAATTGGTTGAGTATGGTCACAAAATAGAGGAAAAAGTGAAGGCTATGGAAAGTGAAATAAAGGAAAATAGACAGGAAACCAACAGTGATGAGAGGGGAACCGGGACTCAAATCAACAATTTTGAACAGAAGGAAGAAAGAAACATTCGACTAGAACAGAATGAAGAAACAAGAATTCAAAAAACAAGGAGAGGCTCAGGAACCTCCAGGACAACATTAAACGTTTTGACACCTGAATTATAGGGGTGCTAGAAGGAGAACAGGAAGAGCAAGAAATTGAAAACTTATTTACATAAATAATGAAGGAAACCTTCCCCCATCTGGCAAAGCAAATAGACTTTCAGGAAGTCCAGGAAGCTCAGAGAGTCCCAAAGAAGTTGGACCCAAGGAGGAACATACCAAGGCACATCATAATTACACTACCCAAGGTTAAAATGAAGGAGAGAATCCCAGAAGCAGCAAGAGAAAAGGAGAAAGTTACCTCCAAAGGAGTACCCATTAGACTATCAGCTGATTTCTCAAAAAACAAAAACAAACAAACAAACAAAAAACCCTTTCAGGCAAGAAGGGGCTGGAAAGAAGTATTCCAGGTCACAAAAGGCAAGGACCTATATCCAAGATTACTCTATCCACCAAAGCTACCATTTAGAATGGAAGGGTAGATAAAGTGCTTCCCAGATAAGGTCAAGTTAAAGCAGTTCATCATCACCCAGGCCTTATTGTATGAAGTGTTAAAGGGACTTACCTAAGAAAAAGAAGATAAAAACTATGAACAGTAAAATGACAACAAACTCACAACTATCAACAACCTAACCTAAAAAAACAAAAACAAACTAAGCAAACAACTAGATAAGGAACAGAACCACAGGAATGGAGATCACATGGAGGGTTATCAGCAGGCAGTGGAGTGGGGAGAACAGGGGAAAAAGTACAGAGACTAAGAAGCATGAATGGTAGGTACAAAAAAGACAGCGGGAGTTTAAGAATAGTATGAGAAATGTAGAAGCCAATGAACTTATACATACGACCAATGGGCATGAAATATGGGAGAGGAATGCTGGTGGGAAGGGTGGTGCAGGGTGGAGGAGAACAAAGGGGAGAAAAATTGGACAAGTGTAATAGCATAATCAATAAAATATAGTAAAACTAATTTAAAAATAAAATTAAAAAAATTAAAAGATAAAATATAAGAACACAGAAATGAGATGAGTCATGAAAAATTACAGAAGGCAATGCATGTGCTATCAATTTCAAGTCATGTTATTTTTTTTAGTCCCCACCTGAGGACAGGTTTATTGATTTTAGAGAAAGAGGGAAGGAAAGAGAAAGAAACAATGATGTGAAAGAGAAACATTAATCGATTGCCTCCCTCACAGGTCCCACCAGGGAATCCAATGCACAACTTTTTGGTGCATGGAAAGATGGTCTAACCATCTGAGCTACCCCATCAGGGCTCCAATAATATTTTTTAATTAATTAATTATTAATTTTTTATAGAGAACCGAAGCAAGGGAGAAAGAGAGGGACAGATACATCAATGTGTGTCTCCCTCTGGCTTGTCCCCCACTGGGGACCCAGCCTCCCCCACCCAGGGACATACCCTGACCAGGAATGGAACTGGTGATCCCCTGGTTCACAGGCTGGCACTCAATCCACTGAGCCACACCAGTCAGGGCTCAAGTAATATTTTTAATGAGCAAAACAGGTTTTGAAATTGCTCCAAATTTACTTGAATAAGTTCTCCACCCACAGAGCTTTTTCCTTTTTTTTTCCCTAAATATTGCCCAAAAGGAGTGGTAGTGGATGAGACAGAGTATGCCAAGATAACCTTGGGAGCTATGAAATCAGAGGAAATAATTTCCTTTGTCAGGCAGTATTAATATCAGCACAGGCATCCTTTGGCTAATTGAAATCCCAAAGGACAAAGATAAATACTTAAATAAAATCGATTATGAATTCATATTGATATGAATATGTTCAATCCATTTAACTTTGGTCATTATTTCAGGCTTGTTCCTGATATTCGTCAGAAATATTTCAAATATATTCCCATGCATATTAAGAAGGGAGAGCATTCTAGATAGGAGTCAGGAACAAAGGAATTCCTTATCAATCTATTTGCCTCTAACTGGTCTTAAAAATTCAAGTCTGGGGAGTAATGGAGGTATATAGGGACAGAGAAAGAAAAACATTCCAATTTCCCACTAATTTGATTTCAAAGTATATAGGCAATAAGAGCAAAAGTCTTATAAGAAAAGACATTCTCTTTGCCTCTAGGCTGAAATGAATTGCCCTTGTTTGTGAAAGTCCTGTGAGACCAAAGAGGTTTCCCTAAACTTGTAGCTCATTTTGGGAGGTTCTCCAAAGGCATGAAAAGAAATAGCACTGCCTTAGGTAATAAACCAGGCAAGCACTGCCTGAATTGGTCATGTGGAGTATTAGAAAGCCTTCCACCCTGTGCTTGTGTTCATGGGTTCCACTTTCTTGTGCCTTCAGTTCAGCACTTCCACTGGGGGACAGATAGGCCTGTAAGCAGGAACAATGAAAATCATCTATTCCCCGAATAGGAAAGGAGGGGTCATGGGCAACAGTGAGATGCATTTACTGTTTGTGGTAATATGGTGATGGTGCTCCTTCTAGTAAAAACAAAAGCACACAGAATATCAACATTGAACATAAGAACAAAAAGTCAGGGATTCATTTGCCTAAAAGGCATATTGTACCTCAGTTATCATTAAAACCCAGTTCCTAGTTTTGCCCCTCTCAAGTACAAAATTAAGCTAATTAAAGTACTAATGAAAGTAGTCATGATTTTTTAACCAAATGGACCTCAAATTATAAATTACACAGTTTAGAAGTATTTGACTGAATGGATCAAAGATGAATTAATCTGCTATATAAAAATTCCATTATGAAACTTAGAAACTGAGAATCTTCATACTAATCAGGATATAAGTTCTGTATAGAAAGGGAAAAGATTACATGAGGTTCAGGTTTGCCATGTGTGGGGATGTGACAGCAATTTGAATGCATTTCTAATCCTGCAATTCTATGTCACTGTACAGCAGAAAAAGTGGTAGAATAATCATCAGAGGGTGTAAGTTCTAGGGCCAACTTTTCTATTAATGAGATATAAGAAGCTGCACAAGTTTTTTCTTCTATGTACAAGGAAGGAATTGGTAAATGTACTTTAAGATCACTTCCATCTTTAAATTCCTATGATTTTAGGACCTATATGCAAATAACTTCTATTGACAGATATGCAAATAGCTATTAATGACAATCTTCTATAAAGGCTGTTTCGCTTAATAGTTCTCGTTAATGTTTGCTGTTCATTTGAAATTGTAACTTGAGAAGAGAGAGATGCACAAAGTTGGTGCTCAATAAATGCTTGCCAGTGGAATCAAGATTTTATAACTTCTTAGAAATAAATGAATATTTTCCTGTTCTAAAACTATCACCAATCACTTAACTTTGGAAATCAGGAAAGGTAAGCAATGTGTAATGGGGACAGGGGAGTGAGGAGCGGGGAGGACTTATTACAGAATAAACACTTTCTACAACATCTTTCAAATACATTCTACGAATGCAATGGCATTTCATTGTTCTTCATAAGTGAACAGTGAAAGGTAATAAGAAAGTGCTTGTTGATGAAATAAATGACCATGAGGAACATTTTCTACCATTTCAATTTTAGAGATGATTTTTGTGTCACCTCTCTCTCTCTCTCTAGTTTTAATTTCAAACTCCTATTGAAGACAATGTTGTTGTTTTCCATTTTAAACTTCATTTTGTAATGATGACAATATCTTATATCTATAAGATATATTGTGCTTTTCTTTCTGTCTTGGCTTCTAGGAGGTTCAGAGATAAATTTAATGCTCAATAATTATAGCCATCCTTAATTTCAGCATCTCAAGTAATTGTCTAAAAGTTTCCTTCTAACTTTTAATGTTAACTTAATTGCCTTTTTTTGTAAACTACCTGAAATCTTCCTGGGAATCAAAGGAGGGATAAATACATTAATGCATAGAGAAAAGGAAGGAAGGAAGGAAGGAAGGAAGGAAGGAAGGAAGGAAGGAAGGAAGGAAGGAAGGAAGGAAGGAAGGAAGGAAGGGAGGAAAAGGAGGGAAAGTCAACTGAGATGGGAGGAGGAAGATAATGAAGCCTTCTAGAATTTATATCCAGGATAATAACTGGCAAACTGTACCAAAGGCAGGACCTGCTTAGGATGCAATCAACATGTGTCTACACTCTATCTAAAGGGGGAAAACATTTACATATGTGGAAATTTGAGTATACTTTAAAATCATAGTCTGAAAAAACTCATTAGAAATAAACCAGCTTTGAGTAATTAATTTCATAAAAGTACTTTTATAACTGCTAACTAGTTGCAGAACACAGAGAACAATATAGATGTAAAATTCAATGCCTTCAGTCATCACTGGAACTACACAGAGCAACAGGAAGTTTAAAGAAAAACAAGATAAAACATTTTTGAAAATGTAACATTTGGAAACTCTTTGAAGTTATACAATTTTAACAGTTTCCCAAACAACAAATATAGTTCCTACATACATCAAAAATCCTTTTTATTTTAACTGGAAACGAGTATGAAGAAAAGAAGGTCTAAGGATAGCTAAGATTAAAGTAAAACTAAATAACATCCTTGTTATCCATTTTGGATAGGTGAATTTCTTGATTTGCTTTTAGAATGGAATTTTGGGGAAGGAAGGAGGATGAATGTGTGGGAAGAAGAAAAACAACCTAAAGGGCTATAGGAAAATGAATAACAAATAAACTATCTGACAAAGATTGACAGATGGACATGTGGTCCACTATTTAAATAGTAACCTCTGTTGAAAATTACTGGGAGCCTTATCAATGACAGTCACAAGTATACTCCATCTTCTGAGATTCACGGAGGGTATGCACAGACTACTATTCCCTTAAACCTTTAAAAAACAGTTTAAAGTCTTCTAAATGTTTTAAAGAGAAGACAGGACATTTAGCTGGTGAGTGAAATGGGGTAATGACTATCTTCTAGTCAGTTCCTGCACATCCAAATGATTTATAATATATTTGTTCCGGGAAAGTTATACATACATTTTACTTTTTTTTCTTTAAAACAGAGATGTTTTAAATGTAATCAAGGGAATTACTAACTAAAGTAACCCTGATGTGAGTTTCTTTTTAATGTAAGAAATCCTTGAAGGGGAAAGTCACCTTAGCTTATCAATTTTATAAAATAGTATTTTCATTTATTGAGTTTGTTTAAACAGGGACACATCTATATACTACTGTGAGCAAAAATGAAGTAGCCTGCCCTTTCTCTGCAAAACTGAAATTGCAGCCATTAAATTATAGTGTTCAGAATGTTCAATTCTTTTTCTGGATACCAGGTAATATATAGCCAATTCTCAATTATCTAGGCTAATGGAGAGGAACAGAGCCATGGCTAATTTAAAATAACAAATAATCTAGAAACTATTTATGTACATTTAGAAAGCCACTTCACACACAAAAATTACCTTTGAGGTATGACTCACTATTTACAAAAATTTGAAACCAAGCTGGCATCAAGAATCCTGAGGGCTGAGGAAACTTTCTCTATGGGTTGATTCTCAAGTTTTTCTTATTCCTGCTTCTAGAAGTGGAGGAGCTAGAAGGTATGCAGGTATTTCCCTCAGCTACAGAGAAATGAAATGCTTAAGAATAGGAAGGGCAGGAAGGGTCTTGGAGGATGATAGCAAAAAAAAAAAAAACTTTCTTGGAAAATCCCCTATTTTCACATTTGAGAGTTTTGTAGCTCAGGTAAGAACTGAAGCTGCATTCACTGGTACTCTAATACACAGAATCTAATAGAGGGTGAAATCCATGACTTGAGAAACAAGCCTGAGTTAAATGGACACGACTGAGAGAAAACTAGGTAGAATATATATGCCTTTAAAACAACTGGAATACCTTTTTATTAAATTTTGCAGATGTTTCCCAGAAGGGATTAATAAAATGTCAGGCAGTTCTGGGGATTCTTCCCAATTTGATTTTTCAACATAGCCCTATGCTGTTCCCTTATGTCCTCCAGTTTTGCAGATACATGTAAAAAAGCTACTGACTTTAGATCTATATGGGAAATAAAGATGAGAAACAAAAACTCTGTTTATGTAGGTTAATCTTTTACTGCCAATTATGCTTATTAAAAATAAGATAAAATAGAGTAAAACAAAATGAACTTGCTTATGGCCCCTTAAAACCCATGCCGGATTCTATAACAATGAGCAGGTCTTTGCATCCATTTAAAGTCTAGGAAGACCTTGATAGTATTCCAGCTCCAAGACTTCTACTCATTGGATGTACCATACAAGATTGCATTCCCAGAGCCAGGGTCAGCAGGAATTGGCCAAACATTACATTGCCACTCATTTTCAGAGTTATGTGATTTTTCAAGTGAGTAGTTCTGTTTTCACTGAGTCCAACATCTCTGGCTAACATTTGCTTACCTTGTAATACACACCTACTCAGTGGTCTGATGAGCATCAGCATTGGGAGTCTTAATTCAGCATTTGGCTCTATGTAACACTATTTGCTAGTTCTGACACTGGCCATATGTCTGACCTTAGAGAAATTACATTTTTGCCTGTAGGGTTTCCTTTAATACAAGCAGCCAGAACAATGTGGGGATGATGTTTGTAAACAGATTTTTTAAAAATCATAAAAGATACTGGTTTGTAAGAAACTAAGGATATGTTTTTACCAGCAATATATTTTAATAACAATTGATAAAATGCTGTTACCCCCCCCAAAAAATTCTTGCACAGAAGTTTTTTTTTAAACTTGGAGAAAACAGTCATCACTTTATCTAGAAAGACATCCCTTTTTCCACCTTTTTTTGGTCCTATCAGTAATTCTCAGCCTTACACAAGAAAGATATATAAATTATACATCACTTCAGGGCTTTCTGAGAGTTGTGAGGGAGATGGTTTTAATTGCTTATTTTTTAAATTTAATCTTTATTATATTTTTTCATTACCATTTAGCCCTTTATAGCCCCTCCCCCTAGCAATTACCACACCATTGTCCATGCCCATGAGTCATTTTTCAATTTTGCTCAATCCCTCTACCCACCAACCTCCCCACTACTAACTGTCATCTTCTCTCCATCTATGTGTCTGTCTCTGCTTTGTTTGTTAGTTCAGATTATTCATTAGGTTCCACATATGAGTGAAATCATATGGTATTTGTCTTTCTCTGACTGGCTTATTTCACTTAGCATAGTATTCTCCAGGCCCATCCATACTGATACAAAGGGTAAAATTTTCTTCTTTTTCATAAACAAGTAGTATTCCATTGTGTTAATGTGCCATAGTTGTTTTATCCACTCATCTACTGATGGACACTTGGGCAGCTTCCTTATCTTGGTGATTGTAAATAATGCTGCAATGAACATAGTGGTGCTTATGTTCTTTCAAATTAGTGTTTTGAGTCCCTTTGAATATATTCCCAGAAGTTGGATTGCTGGGTCAAACAGATGATCCATTTCTAATTTTTCTGTGGTATCTCCATACTGCTTTCCACAGTGGCTACACCAGTCTGCAATCCCTCCAACAGTGCAAAAGGATTCCCCCTTCTCCACATCCTCTCTAACACTTTTCGTTTGCTGATTTATTGATGACAGCCATTCTGATAGGTGTGAGATGATATCTTACTGTGATTTTAATTTGCATTTCCCTGATGATTAGTGATGTTCAGTATCTTTTCTTATGTCTATTGGCCATCTGTATGTCCTGCTTGGAGAAGTATCTTTTCAGGTCCTTTGCCCATTTTTAATCAGGTTGTTTGTTTTTTGGTGTTGAGTTTTATAAGTACTTTATAAATTTTGGAATATTCACCCCTTATCACATGTATTGGCAAGTATGTTCTCCCATCCTGTGGGCTTTTTATTTTGTTCCACTTTGATCCATTTTGAATTAACAATCAGACAAAAAGAAGAAATATAAGGAATCCAGATTGGAAATGGAGAAATAAAACTGTCTCAATTTGCAGTTGATATGATACTATACATAAAGAATCACAAAGATTCCACCAAGAAAGCACTAGAACTAACTGATAAATGAATTAAGCAAAGTAGAAGAATACAAAATTAATATCCAAAAATCAGTTGTATTTTTATGTGCCAATAATGAAGTAACAGAAAGGGAAATTAAGAAAACAATCCCATTCACAATTGCTTCAAAAAGAATAAAATACCTAGGAATAAATCTAACCAAGGATGTAAAAGACCTTTACTCAGAAATTTGTAAGACGCTGAAGAAAGAAACGGGAGAAGATACAAATAAGTGGAAGAATATACTGTTTTCATGGATAAGAAGAATTAACATCATTAAAATGTCCATACTATCCAAAGTAATCTATAGATTCAATGCAATCCCTATCAAGATTCCAATGATGCATTGCACAGAACTAGAACAAATATTTCAAAAATTTGTATAGAACCACAAAAAGCCCTACATAGCAACAGCAATCCTGAGAAAGAAGAACAAAGTTGGAGGAATCATGCTACCTAATATCAAACTATACTACAAGGCCATAGTAATCAAAACAGCCTGGTACTGGCATAAAAAGAGACACATAGATAAATGAAACAGAGAGCTCAGAAATAAGTCCATAGCTTTGTAGTCACTTAATATTTGACAGAGGAAGCAAGCACGTACAATGGGCTAAAGATGTTTATTCAACAAACGGTGTTGAGAAAACTGGACAGATATGTGCTGAAAAATGAAAGTAGACTACCTTCTTACACCACACTCAAGAATTGGTTGTTTTTATGATTTCACTGAAAAGGAAAAAATACAAAAATCAAGATGGACTGTTGAGGTCTTTTAACTAACTTTCTTCTTCAAACTATGGAACAAACATTTTTCAAATAAAAACAGAATTAGACTTGCTGCCTAACCACAATGAATGGGTTCAAATGTTACATTTAGTGAGTTGAAATGCTCTGCAGTAACTTATTCCATGTTACTGTGAGCTTCATAGTGAAAAGTTTTGAATGGGGATTCTGGAAGAAGCAGCATTGAAACAACATAAAAATGAATCCAAAAGATGTGGAACTGCTTCCAGTTGTGGGTTATTATGAATGAGTGAAAAGAAAGACAAAAGAAAAAAATTAAGTAGCAAGAAATTTAAGGGGAAATAGCAAAATGTTTAATTAGAAAATGATCTGACAAGAACTGATGTAATGTTTGTAAGATAAACTGCCCTGCCTCCTGTGTGAAGCCTTCTTAGAATATTTTAAACTGCAGTGATCTTGTCCTTCTCTGAGGTCCTTTTGCCAAAGTGGCTGTTTTTTTTTTCTAAAAATGTATGTGAACACATTATGTCATAATGAATTGAGATGATTTTGGAAAATGTAGTATATACCAGAATCTATAGAAAACATTTTAGTACACATTTATTGTTGTATGTAATTGTTTTATTTTTGTAAGTCTTTGTTCCACATGGAAGGGAATATGCTTTCTACTTTCATACTTCACACATTAATAAGACCATCATATTTCCTCAACAAATATTATTGATTGAATACATCCATGGCCTGATTGGTTATTTTATATGCATGAGTATGATCCTTCAGTAATAGAGTTCAATGATCTAGAACCTTTCCAGAGCAGTCCCTTCTTTGTTTTGCTACATAAGGGAAAGATATTCAAACTGTATTATGAAAGACTCCTTTGCACAGACAAGTGCCATGCCAAAACTGGATTAAACAAATGTTGCTTTGTTCGATAGATATGAGAGGATGAGGGTGGGCTAGTGGCGGGAAGTAGTAGGTGCAATTAAAGTGATAGCATGTGCAGGTTTGCTGGCATAATACTCTGTTGTACATTATTCCTAACAACACAAACTAGGTAGGTCTATTAAAATTTTTGCCCATTATCTGTACTAGATATATAATCCCATTAGTCTTGACAAAGGTCAAGAAACTGAAAGTAAATCAGTACATACAGTAATATGCTTCAATTTCCTTCATTTATAATTAAGATTCTCCATTATAGCATTTTAAATTCTCATTTTGTCAACTGTAAATCTATGCAAGGAATGGGGAGGAGCAACTTCTTAATAAAGCAAAGTATTTAGATTACCAATAGTGTTGTTGTAAGAGGAAGTTTGCAGGATTCTAGGAGTAAGGGCAGTTCAGATTAAGGGCCAATGGGAATAAAGCTTTGTATTAAAGGTTGAGATTTTTTCACTTTTTATATCTGGTACCCTATTTACTTCTCATTTGAGATGTTTAAGAGACACTGGAGAGTACGGGAAATTACTCCTGGCAGTGATGATTTGGGGTGGAGATATGTGGGTGTTACAATGGACAACTGACTACATTAGGGGGGCACAATGGGATGGAGAAATGGTGCTGAATGGCATACTTTGCCATTAAGGGCTAGAAAAGGGAATTTCACAATCCTCTTAGCCATTACTATAATCTGCTGGCTCCACAAATACCACCTTTTCCACTTCTGGTTTCTTTTCACTAGCCATTTCTTCCCCTCCACTCATCTCTGAGCACACCTCAGCTCATCCCCAGTATCCAACCATCAGCTTCTAAGGGCTGAACACTGTGTTGAAGAATTAATGGCATCTATAGCCTGACTTTATGAAAAGTTGCCACAGTATTTCCTCCAAATGGAAAGCAAACAACTGCCTGTTGTAATGTGATGTAAAATTATTTCATCTGAATTCCAGCTCTCCAACACCACAAATTTGGAGATTTCAAGGATAGAGACTCTCTGGAAGATGAACTCATTGTTTTAACTATCACATACACAAAATGATCTCTTATGGATCATCCACCATTTTAGAAAGCTTTCGGAATCAAATATAATTATGATTACATTTCATAAGGAAGGCAGATAATCAGAAATTCTCAAGAATAAAAGTTACATTAAGATGGGAGAACATTTTATTAAATACCAGATAAGATGTCTTTGCCAAGTAAGTAATGTTTCTGTTTTTTTTTTTACTCTAAAAACTATCTAGAAAAAGATTCAATATAAAGATTTTTAAAAATACAAAATTTAATTATATTATATGGAGATGTTTGTTTATATTTGTCTATATTGGAGGACAGATTCCATATATGCCTCATTCATTCATTTTATAAATATTCATTGAGCATGTATTACAATTGACCCTTGAACAATGTGGGGGTTGGGGCACTGAAACCCCCACACAGTGGAAAATATGCATGTAACTTTTGACTTTTACTCTCCCAAAACTTGTCCCCCATCAGTACTCACTGCAGATTGGCACCAGGATACCCCTACTTCACACAGATACCAAAACCCAAAGATGCTCAAGTCCCCTATATAAAATGGTGTTCAATGATGCATATAGTCAGCCCTCTGTATCCACGTGGATTCACAGTCACAGATTGAAAACAGCACAAGTATTTATTGAAAAAAATCCATATAACAAGTTGACCCATGGAATCCTAACTTGTATTGTTCAAGGGTCAACAGTACATGTAAGTAGTGTGGCAATAACAAAGATGGAATCCTAGTCTATGTAAAATAGATGTATACTAGAATTGAGGCTTCCTGAAAGTAGGAGTATTTGTCTGAGTTCTTCCTGGTTGTATTGCCAGTACTAAGTCCAAGAGCCAGCAACTTCTTCCTTCTAAAGGTCCAGACAGTAAATAGTCTAGGCTTTGCTAGCCCTACATGGTCTCTACCACATATTCCTTTGTTTGTTTGTTTTTACAACCTTTGACAATGGGTCCTGAAGTGTTAAAGTATAAAAATTATTATTAACTTCAGTCCCACAGGCTGTATTTTTGCCCACTAACTATAGTTTGCCAACCTCTGAGGTAGATCATTGCCCAGTAGTAGGAAGATTACAGAGAGTATTTGTTAAAAATGAATGAATGTATTCAATGAGTGACTTCTAAGCAATGGAAAAATAACAAAGATAGCATAGTTGATGCCTTTCAAGTGCTAATGGGTAAGGAAAAAGATCACTGGATGGAAATATATATACATAGAACTAATGACAGTCTGAGATGGAAGACTGAGAGGAGGAGAGTTGAAATGACTAAAGAATACGGCATTTGAGCTGACTCTTGGATAAGACTTTTAATAAAAACAAGATCAAATGAGTTCTAGGTGGAAATCGGTTCTGATGATTTTGGAACTAATGTAGTTATTTCTGCACCTCTCTGAAAGTATAAATTAAGAGTTATGTCAGATGCTGGTATTATAATTTTATTTCCTTCTAGTTCACCCTCCTCCAAAAAAAAAAGCCACTGGATATCCAGAAACATATGCTGAAAATCAAGGAAGCTATTTTTTCTTGGATGAGGATGATGAATCCAATGGTATACTTTTGATAACAAAAAATTACCAAAAGGGCTGGTTGTTAACTATGATCAAAGCAGTACATGCCATAAAATAAGAGACAATACAGACCCACAGCAATTTAGGAATCCATTTCAAGTCTGATAAATAGGGCAGTGACAAATCAGAGATCCCATTAGTGAAACTGCACATCAGTATTTATATGCACATTATTTGACATTTAGTGTCAAATGTTAGTACAGGTGTAGAATTGTCTTTAAAGTGCTGCTCATTTAAATTATAACAGGTGCGGGAGATTTTTTTAAAAATATTTATTTTTAGAGAGAGGGGGTTAGAATGGGAAAGAAAAGGAGAGGAACATCAATGTGAGAGAAAAACATGGATCACTTGGCTCTCGTATGTGCCCCGATGGAGGATCAAACCTGCAACACATGCATGTATCCTGACTGGAAATGGAAGTGATGATTTTTTGCTTTGTGGGATGACGCCCAAACAACTGAACCCCACCAATCAGGGTGCAGGAGAATTTTAAAAAGTAGCAACTACCTAAAAAGATAAGCTTGAATGTTCTAGGACTCATGAATTAAAAAAAGACAAAAATGTCATACCTCATTTGCTGCATTATGCTTCAGTGAGCACTATGGCAGAACTGACCTTTCTTTATTAAGTACTACATATGTTCATTCTTTACATGACATCTGAATGTATTCAAAATGCAGTGAGACTATTGGCTTCATTACTGAACTCTAAGATGCTCATTTACACAAAGGAAGTCATTAAGTTCTTGTTTTTCCTCAATCCAGGGCTAATATGCATGTCCAGGGATGTTTGTAATCTTATTCAAATGGTCCCTTGCATCCAGTTGTCTTTGCTAACCCTGCTTCTGGGTCTTGGGTTTTCACCCTATGCTGCATGATGTTGGATGTTTTTTTCCCTGACTACCTCTCCCTGTTGAATGTCACCATTGTTGGCAGCATGGCCTAAGATGAGTAGTTTCATAGTCCATAATGACGATGACCCCAAAGCATACATGAAACAGAAAAGGGCAGCGGCATGCAAAAAGGAGGCCTGTTCTTCAATGTAGGCATCAGAAGCTCTTTCATTGCAAAATATACCTAGGACTTGTAAAGACAATTGCCTATTGATGTGTGAAATGATAAGAGTGGGCATTTTATACCCGCTGATCTAGATTTCCAATTAGGAAATACAATTCCTGGCACTTGACTAACTGAACTGCAATTCTGACCTATATTTATTACAGCCATGTGATACATTTTATACTATGTCTATGTATCTATTAGTAATTCACTGTTAGAGACCCACATAACAATCTAATTTAGGTGGTAATAAATAATATAGTGGATCTCAAGCTGATTTTGGGGGGAACAATAATCCCTGCAAAACTTCAAATTAATGTAGTTTTTTTCTGCTACTAAATCTATTTGGGTTTCAACAGAAATGCATTCAATTTGGATTTCTCTTCTTTATTATATCTGTCATCCCTTCCAACACAGAAAGTGACCAAGTAACAATCTATTAGGTTGACTACTGTAGTATAGATGACAGAAACAGTACCTGCAGGATTTGCTTCACAAAGGCAGCTCCTGTGAGCACTGATCTGACAGAAACATTCAAATGGCTGCTAGAAAACAGATCCAGGATGCTTGCCTGGAAGGTGACTTAGATGAAAAGGACATTTGAGAGCCAATGACAACATTATAATCTTCCTTTACTACCATACAAAAAGACTTGTAAGGTAGCAGAAAGTAACTACTTATGCAACATATTGTTTCAAAAGCATCATTGGACCCAGATGGTCAACAATGGGGCAGAACAGCCTGAAATTCTTCATCAGAAAAGAAGCAAGGAAAGTCAAAAAGCCCCAAAAGCCTTAGAAACAAATATCTGGGAGGACAAGTTGGACAGGATAGGCTCTTTCTCATTCCAGTAAAATCTCTACTATGTGGCTTAGCTAAGATATGAAGTGTTGTGAACTTAAGACAATTCATAGGTAGTTACCAGAGATATTGTCCTAAACATATTCCCATTTTTCCAACAATTTAAATAGAAAATTTAGTTAACAATGAAAGTAGGCTGAACATAACAGAAATAGTTTTTTCATGGTTCAGAAGATACTTTGGGACATTACACTACCTCAGAGTCATCATTATGTGCATCAGTCAACATTCTTCTGCAGCTATACAAATGTGCTGGGTAAAAGAGAGTTCTTCAGTTTAATAAAAAGGTACCAAACATGGCTGACTATAATTATTTTGAAAAAATTATTGAAGCAGACTGAATGCATAAAATTAGACTTGTGGCATTTTCAGCATGCTTTTACATAAAAATAATTGCTAATCAATAATTATTTCAGTCGTCCTTTCTTTGTGATTTTCTTGTTCTTGCTGTGGGGTTTCTCTCAAGTTTCTTTCTGCTGTGTATTTGCTCCCTACCTTCCTTTAACCAATTTTTCACCCTGTGTTCCAATTTCTTAGTTGACCTCATAAGCATCCTATCAAAGGCTTCTTTCCTCATCCGGAGAATTTCACTTCTCCATAGACTTCCTACGCCTTCGCTTTTACCATTAAAGTAAAAGGGAGAGTGGGGAGAGAGTGAAAAGTAAAAAGTGTATGTTTGTTGCCCCTTGAAAGACAAGACTGAAAACCAGGAGACCTGAGTTCTAGTTGCCACTGTCATTAATTTGCTGTATGATCTGGAATAAATCACTTTACCCTCTCTGGGCCTAGTTTGCCTCCTCTGGAAAATGAGAGATTTGGACTACATGATCTTTAAGAGCCCTTCCAGCTCTACTATTCCCCCACTGATTTTATCAGCAATTACACAGGATGGCAGTTATGATGGGGCACTTTAGATACATGTAAACCTTGCCTATCGACCTCAGTCTGGAGTACATTTGTTTATACCATAATATGTCAACTCATTGTGAATTCCTTCAGTCTTGGCCATTCAGAGTGTTCCTACTCAGTGTATAATTTCTTGAGGAAAGGGAACATTTCTCAACCCTTGCAGTATCCCCAGCACTCAGCACTCAGTAACCAACAGCTAACAAATATTCCTTCTACTTGGTGTTTCCTCATCTTACAGCATTTTCTATCCATAAATGTTTGCATTATAGAAGTTTATCACATTTCAGTTAAACTATTCAGTGTCTATGTTTTCTGCCTATTTAGTTACCAATATCTAATTCTTTACAATACAACATTTTCCTGCCAAATGCCAGGGCTGATGGGAATAACACTATTTTGAGAAAGAGACTGGACTGACTCATAAGGGAATCAACATTCATCTCCTAAATAATTCACTAAAACTTACTGCTAGGACTCTGCACTAGGATTCTACTTGTGTTACTAGAATTTCAGTTCCTACTTGAAATTGTGATTTTCAGAAAAGAAGCTTTAAAAAACCATGACTTTTAGAAATGCATTTGAGAAGGCAGCTACAGAAATAATGAAAAGTTTTAATAACATGTTTCTGCTCTTCAAATTCTAGAAGTAAGCCTAAAGTGGTATAATGAAAATTACTGTTATAACTTACACTTAGTATTGATAGTAGGATTTCAGTGAGGGAACTCTATTAACAGAAGTTCTTAGAATCATTCATTGTTGTTGCAAAAAGAGGAAATGAAAATCTTAGAGCAGTTACAGAGGTCAAATTAAAATACTGGTATTTCTTTGGACCATTTTGTTTAAAAAGTATGCTTTCTTTGCATGTTAAATTTCACATTTCTAACATTTAATGATGATTAACAATAAAGGACACATGTAATACTATAATACAGCTAAATGATGCATTTGTAACTCATGTGAAACAACATAATTAGTGTCAGGATGGGCAGGGTAGATCAAGTGGGAATCTAGTTACAATTAGCATTTTGGACTACAAATATGGCCACCATTTGGACTACAAGTAATATGGCAACTGAACTCTGACCCAGAAGAGGTGACTGACATCAGACCAGGAGCCAACAATGCTAAGTTGCTTCTTTGTTCACCAAGACCCAATCCTTGGCTCCCGCTCGAAGTCCAGCCACATAAAACTCCCAGCCTTTCCCTTCTCCCACGTGGTCTTTTCTTAGCCCCTCCTCCGGGCGGGGAAAACGTCGCCCGGGAGCACAAACTTCCACAATAAAGCTCATCTGCCTGTTTCCATGGCTAATTGGCTGCTTATTTCCTCGGCGGGGTCTAAGAAAACCTTACAATTAGTTCTCCAAGGGTTCATCTATATATTACTCCTAAACAGAATGCTTGAAAGTCCCACTTGATTTTTGAAAGCAATATGAAGCCTTTATTTTCAGCATCGCTTCCTCTGTGTAATATTCTCATAATTATTTTCCAGCAACAAGAAATATTAGGTTGATTGTTTTTATTCTAGCTGTTGGCTCCTTGTGCTGTGAAGGAAGCAACTTCATGAATTCATTTATTTCAGTACAAAACTGGCTGATTCTGGGAGGTTCAGAATAAGAAAAAGAACAAAGTCTAAGCTCAAAAATTTTATGTTATAAGGTGTGAACGGTTGAACTAAAATAATTATTTAAAAACTCACATTTATTAAAAGCCAGAAAATATTTCTACTGCTTCCCCACCCCACACCCCCAAGAAAAACCTCTATCACAGAACACAATATAAATAAATACAAGTTAGCTTAATGTACAGAATTTGATTCATGGAAATATATTACCATCTTCTAACATATAACAACATTTTCATATATACTACAAAAGGCCATAGATTTCATTTTCATATGTGTCCCTTTGTACAAGACAACTCCTTAAAACATATTTATCTTCTAAAAACAAGATCAAGGCCCTGGCTGGCGTAGCTCAGTGGATTGAGCGCGGGCTGGGAACCAAAGTGTCCCAGGTTCGATTCCCATCCAGGGTACATTCCTGGGTTGCAGGCCAGAACCCCCAGCAACCACACATTGATGTTTCTCTCCCTCTCCCTCTCTCTCTCTCTCTCTCTCTCTCTCTCTATCTCCCTCCCTTCCCTCTCTAAAAATAAATAAATAAAATCTTTAAAAAAAACATTTAAAAAAAAAACAAGATCAATATATGTTGTCTAATGTCTTAGGCATGACTTAACACAAGTCATACAGTTTATACATCTCAGCAAAATTCTTTTTCTTGCAACCACTGTCTGCTAAATGTCTCTACAAACTCTGACGCTTGACAAATACAGAGTGCTTTTGAAAAGAGGCTGAATGAAGTCACTCTATGCCTCTTCCTTTTAGGCTTCCAGGTCATATGATATTTAGCCACTGTTCTCAGTTTATTTAGAAAATCCACAAACCCAAAGAATAGTATTTATCTTTGTACAGTGGCCTATCAATGTGCCTTGCTCTAAAGAAGGAGAACACCCATTAACAGACACAAAGCCATAGGGGAGCAGTCATTTAAATGCTGCCAAAAGGACCCATGAGACCTTTATTTCTGATGCTGGATTTGGAGAGTGTCCATTAAATTAGTTTCCTACAATAGCAGCCTGGAGCATTTCTTGCACCTTAGCCATTTTCTTTATGGAGGTTGAAAACAGAAGTTTGGAGTAAAAAACATGGGAAAGAAAGGAATGGAAGAGTGGGTTCAAGAAGACCTGGCATATGTGCAGGAGTGGAAGGGGGGCCTTTAAGAAGACATGTTTCAGGATCCCTAGAAGGCACCTGCAAGGGCCAAGACTTGCAGATATCAACAAAGGACCATCGGAGGCCATTTCAGTCACTTGCAAACTGTTGAATAGTACTTCTGCCAAAAAAAATCCTATTCTGCCAAAAAATTTCATTGAGTGGTCACAGTGGAATCCAAGTGTACTTATAGATACTGCTACTCTAATCTAGAATACATATAACAAGTGTTATTGAAATAATGGGTAGAAAGGTATTGTGTGAAAGAGGAAAGAACTTGTTTTTCATTATTAAGCTAAGCTCATTCTTCAGATATGTAAAGTCCCGGATAATCAGTCTGGCTGCTCCAGTGTGCTGTAAGGACAATATTGGAGACTTGTGTTCCCCCCCCCAGAACATAACTAAGAAACCAAACTGGCCCCCTTTGAATTTTTCCTTATGAAGTGACACACAAAACTAGGCACTTTGCTATCCTTTTGAGCCAGGCTTGCTCTTGTTCATAGTTTCAAAGGAGTCCCCTGGCGGGGGGCGGGGGGCGGTGAGGTGGGACCACTATAATTTTGAAGCATATAGGAAACGATGAGTTCATCTTAGGCACTGGGGTCTCAGAAGGTGAACAGGACCCAAGAGACCAACCTGAAGATCACACTGATTGTTGTTCTAGAACAGCTGTGTAACTCATGAGTGGTCCCCTGAGATTCACCAGCAGATAATTTTCCACTCATAATTTAACCAAGTTTATTTCATCCAGAATTTTTATCTAATCCTTTTTATACAAGATATGGGGCAATAAACAATAAAAAAACATTCAGTGGAAACAGTGGGAAATGTGGTCCTAACAAACTGATGTGTCACTTGCCATATCTACAGAGCCAGAGTAAACCATCCCTGAATGCTGCAAAGATCTCCTGGGAATATTCTCCTTAGATAACCAACCACTCAAGCTACCCCTGGCCAGTCACCAGTAATGAAGCGGGAATTTGATAAGGACTTTCTTCCATGCTAATCACATTAATAAGAGATTTGCTCTAGTAACATAGAGGAGACTAAAAGACAGTCCTGCTAATTCATAATTTTGATCCAGCTATATTACTCTCCCAGTAACAAAAAAGGGAGTCAACAACTAGGCATTATTCGTTAATGTATTACAACTATGTGTTTAACTCTCAGTGGTTATGCTATTTTAGGTGCCTCAAAGACAAATACAGTGTTTGTTTTACTAAATTACCTTATTTCCAAAGAGCTAGTTAATATTCGAGTAATAAACAAAGAAAATTTTAGAAGACAAAAGAGACAGGTGAATTGATGCCTGAGTATAAGTGGGGATTTAACAGAAACAGACCTTCCTGATCTATCCATGTCATTTAACCATTAGGGGAACATACTTCTTTCTCCCTTTGGATCTACCTTCTGATATTTGTCACATTCTTGACCCAAAAAACACTTGGGAGCAGAGACTGGCCGCCTCCTCTTTTGTAGACAGATATCTGGCTGTCTCTTCTCTAGACATTACCTACTGGCCTCCCAGATTTAGGACCTGATTCCTAGTTTTTAGCATTTACCCCACTCTATGGGTCAATCCTCAGGGACCTACTCTGGAGGCTCACTTAACCCACTCTCACTCCCTGATGATCTCAGATACATGGCAAGCACCATGTTTCACCTTTTGTAAAAAGCACACTTTTTCACATATCAGACCTGAGACCGGGATGCCTCTAACTATAGTGTTCTATCATTTAATTGGCAGTATTTCCTTCTTTCTTTCTTTTCCTTCCTTCCTTCCTTCCTTCCTTCCTTCCTTCCTTCCTTCCTTCCTTCCTTCCTTCTTTTCTTCCTTCCTTCCTTTCTTCCTTCTTCTTCCTTCTTCTCCTTCTCCCCCTCCTCCTTCTCCCTCTCTCTCACACATAAACCAAAGTATACCTTACAATTGATATCATCTTAAAGTCAGTGATATATGGTATAAGAACGAAAAATCTAGTACTTCAAGTCCCTTGATAGGATGCCTCAATATAGCATATTCTGTGCATGATGTCTGTAGGGTACACTGTCTTCTTTAAATACAACTTAGAGGCTCCTAAAGAGGTACCTTACATGTAGACCACAATGCTTGGTATCACAGGATCCCAATCACAGTAAGTTACATAATGGGTAAGTGCTGAAGAAAAGTATCTATAGACTACCAGGAGAGCTCTTCCTAGCAAGAACCCTCTGTTCTGAACCAAATCAACCAAATCCTTCTTGTGGACATTTAATGAGACATATACAGAAAGGAATAGAAGTGGTAGGCAGCAGTGGAAGCTCAGAGAGAGAGGATGTTAAGCAAAAGTGGCATGGCAGTAGAAGCCATGAATAAGCACACACCTTCATGTAGAAAGGAGAAGAGAGAGTGCATTCAGTGTCAAGGAGCACAGAGAAGAATTAGACAGAAAAACAAACATGGATTAGCTGAGTCACCCTAATGGAAAAGCATGAAAGTAGGTGGCATAGTGAAGCAAAAGTGGAGTTCAGTGCAACAGACACCTGCTCCAAAAGAAAGACTACTGGCAGAGTGGTCGTTGTGACACCAGAGCTGATGTCAGACTGCCAGGGCCACTGCTGTAATAGGGACATTCTAGTTTTGATGAAGCACGGCTGGGCAACCACATTGTTAGTTTCCCCTATGTTTCCTTAACACTATATTATCTATCAAGACTTTGGCACACCTCTGTTTCTCTCAAGAGAAAAAGCTCTTTATACAATATTAAACAACTACAAGAAAGCAAAAGATAAAGTATAAAGAGAATGTGAGAAGGAATGTGGTAAGAGTTACAAAGTGGTCGAGCCAGAGAAAGGAGAGGGTTAGGTTGCATGAGCTCAAAAACTGAGGGGTGGAAGAGGCCGGAGGTGGAGTGTCAACTCCATTCTACCTCTTCCTTTTATTCTCTTAAGGAGGGTTATCATAAACACAGTTTCTTTTCAGTAATAGTATCTGACTGGGCCCTGGACAAATCCTCAAATGTGACTCTCATTCTCCTCCTCGGCAATAATGCTCAGGGCAGAGCATGACCAGCTTTCCTCCCTTCCTCAAATTACCTTGGATTAATCAAATTTGTCCTAATTTCCAGCCAACAGATCTAACAATATTATGATGATTATCTGAATGAATCGGGTTGAGCCAACATTTATTAGGGTACTGTCTTCCTGTGCAACATACCTTAAATGGGTCCAAGCTCTTCAGATTGAGGACTGAAAAAAATTACAGTCCAACGTGGTATTTTCATCTCTATTTTGAAGTTTTTAAAAATGAAAAAGTGTCAGTTTTAAACCTTCATTTATGGAATATGAATTATGAGAATTCTTTTCTCCCTTTATAGAGAAAACTATCAATTGAAAGCTTCTAATTCAGGGTCACAAGGAACTACTTATTCATGGAATGTGCCAATTTGTAGGAGGGTTTTAGAGAGAGCTATTTTCATTCATTGTCTTAGCACCTGTGAAAGTTGCAAACTAAAGCATGATTATGCTTTCTTTTATGTTTAACAATTGAATGAATTTAGGACCTGAAATGGTAGTAATTCAGATCTAAGTTGTTACTCTTATTCTTTGTAAAGGTGTAATTCTATTACTATCTTGAGCATCTGAATTCTGGGAATAACCTTCTGGGATAGTTTCTGCCCCTTAAATTCTATGGTTTTCTTGTACTTCTTTGGTTTTGAAAAGACCAGAGTTTCTTTCATTTGGTTGTCTTTGTTGCTGTTCTGTGTTTGGACAATATATAGTGTGATGTAATTCTCTTACATTTTGGTTACCTAATAGGCAACAATTTCGTAACATAATGGAATGACACTCTCTAGGACTCCTCATCACTATGGATATTACTGTGAAAGGGGAGGGATAAAATGAAACAAAACAGTAATTTTGGCTTAGGCATGTGATTGTCACCAGAACAAGGAAGAGTTCAGTCTGTATACTTAATATGTGACAGCGTTCCTTTGAAAACATGCTTACAAAGACTTTACTATCTCTCTCTTTCTTACCTTCTCATCACCTTGAATACATTTTAGTCACTTTCTAAGATCTTATTTTCCATTAAATTTATTAATATAACTTAATTGTGGGGATTTTGGAACCTTCTCCTTTAGACCATGGTCTATAAGGAGTATTTGCCTTTATATCTCTCAAGCTGCCTGTAGGGATCCGGTCAGTTACATGGGTATTACATAAATACTTTCTTTTGCTTTAATAGTGTCAGAGTGGAGGGGGAATTCAGGATGTCCTTTTGAAATTTAGCCATTCAAGGGAAAACATGTGCACCAACTTCCATGAAATTGTATTGTTCACCTAAGTAAAGGGAAGTGCCCTTTTAAACAACAGTCTCCTGTTTCTGAGGGGAAAAAAGTTATTGTCTATTGGTACTGGACTAGGCACATATGTGATAAGTGAGTAGGCCAGGCTAAAAAGTATGTGTAAAATCAAGCTCTACAAATAATTTCCAGACAATGCTTAAAACAGCCACAAGCAGTGCACCAAGAAGTGGCTAGAAAGTTTTCTGCCTCCTAGATTAGCGATTTTCAATCTTTTTCATCTCATGGCACACAAAAACTAATTACTAAACTTCTTCAGTATGCCAAATAATATTATATTTTGCCAATCTGACAAAACAATAGGTATAATTTTGACTTGTTCATACCAGATGGCTATTGTTGTGTTGGCTGTTGTCATTTTTTAATTTCACAATCTAAGGGAAAAGAGGTCAGTTCCCCTGACTACATAGTAAGGTATTACATGTTTTAAAAAGTTTGGCAGCACACTGGTTGAAAATTGCTGGCCTAGATGATTTTATAGGCCAGTTGCAGCATATATAGTGTTCAGGTAACCAATAAACTCTACATTGCGCTTAGTTTCATTTTTTATACTCTCTCATTTTTTTTCTACCGCTAGAGTCCACAAAGGACCCAAAGAACATGGGTGCAAAGAAGGACATATTCAAACCAAACATTACATTCTTGGTCTAGAGCAATGGTAGAGGAGACAGTTTTAGGCAACTAAAACTATAGCTGTACTGCAAGTTCCATAATTGGCTCTCAATAGCTATTTTTGAATACTCAGAACTACTCATTTGCTTAAGTTAAAGATATATAGCATTGCAGCAAAATGAGAAGTGTGAAACATATTGCTATTTCCATCAACTTTTTGTTATAAATTACTCAGAGTATCTCTAGCACATCTTTTTTTTTTTTTTTTAAAGAAAAGAAGCACAGATTATTTTTTCTGGAAAAGAAATGCTGATCTCTATTGAGAGCCTGCTAATAACATTATTTCTTCTTCTCTTTCTCTATACACAGATGAAAGGAGGGAAGGGGTAGGGGGGAACAGAGTTATAATAAAACCTTTTTGTACAAGTGTTTTATTGCACTTTCAATTACCTCATGGCAGGTGCAATGACCACTTTGTGCTCTCTTGAAAACAAAAATGGCAATTTGTACTTACAAATACATAACTGTATCAGTAAAAATGAGGCCATGCTGAAAATCTGCCCAGAGATGTTTAAAGGGTACCAAGTTTTGACTCAAATTTGCTCATAAGTCAATGACAAATTTCAAGCTTCACAAGTTCAGACATTGAGCAGGGAATTGGAGCTTTAAAGCCACAAAGCTGAAAGCATTTGGACCAAGGAACATTCAACAAAAGCAGCATGAAAATACATAAAATTTAATCTCCTCAAGCAAAACTCATCAAAGCACAACAAGGACTTAATGAATGAAGAATTCTAATTTCTTCTATTCTTTGGACTTCCCTGGAAAATTAGAATACAATCTCTGTCAAAGCTTGATATTGCATTTATAAAATGGACTTTCAGTCCATTTGAAAACATGTGAAATAATACCATAAATTTGTATAGATCTTAACTTATAAATGGTTCCTAAGTTCATTACCACATTTCCTTCTCACTTCAAGGCTCTGTGATAGGACAGATATGATTTACCCTCATTTTCTATGTTGAGGTGCTGAGGGTAAGAGATTTATCTGAGGTAGCAGAGTATTATAGTTTAATACTACACACACACACACACACACACACACACACACACACACATATTCCAGAGTATTATATGTTTGTGTGTCTCCCCTCCAAATTTATATGTTGAAACCTAATCCTCAACATGTGCTGTTTGGAGTGAGGCCTTTGCAAAGTGACTAGGTCATAACAGTGGAGCCCTGGCAAACAGAAGTGGGGCCACACCAGACAGAAAATCTATTGGCACCTTGATTTTGTACTTCCCAGCCTCCAGAAATGTGATAGATAAACAAACAAACAAACAAACAAACAAATAAATACTTGTTATTTAAGCCACCCGCTCTATGGTGTCTTTGTTAGAAAAACCCAAACTAAGATAAAGAGCTAAGAAGCACTGGAATTAGATATATACTTAAAAAATATCTAATGATCTTCCCTTATTCCAGGCTATGAGGACTAACACTGTCCCTGTTTACACATGATAATATTTTATTATGTTTGGGTGTGAGCCGAGTAATACCGCTGGCTAGACTTTGAATTACTTTTGGTATTTACAGTATCACACTGATACCCTTAGGTGGTTTTCCCCACCTTGCTCAATTAAATTCAGTACCTTAACACTCTTTAATTACAAATTGACATATGGATAATGTGTACATCTAGCTGCCTACATATAGATAATATTAATAAGGATATTCTACTCTATGAGAATAAGCATGTGTGCCATTATTTTAGTCTAAGACAGTTTTGCTTCTCCATTGATTAAGATGAAGTGCTGGATATGACTGATCTTATAAACTTTTTGAGGCATGAAAAAGTACTGTACAGGTAAATTAATACTGATGTGGACCCTAATATTTACTTTAAGTGGAGGCAATATGAATAACTCATAGAAAATAATCTATTTCTTAATCATAAGAGATAAGCAATATCAACAGTACTGCCTACATATTGGTAGTATAATCACTAGTTACTGTGCTAAGCATTTTATATTAATTAGCATATTTAGTCCTCAGAACAACCCTATTATGTACATTTGATGGGTGAGGAAATTGAACTTTAGATACATTTTATCCAGGTAATCTGCCTAAGTTCACACAACTAGTAAGGGTGGAAAATGAATCATATGACTTTATCTGATTAAACACTGCTCTTTTTAACCATATGCCCCTAGTGTTCAAATTGTGGTAGTACGCAGAAGAATGATATTGGGTACTTGTTAAAATATAGATTCCTGGGTGCCATGCACTGTGATTTAGTAGACTTGGGGTGGGGACTGAGAATCTAAATTTTAATAAGCTCCCCAAGTAATTCTCATGCTGATGATATTGTATAGACTTTGAGAAGTACTGACTTACATTATAATGACATAGCTAACATTGCCTTTTCTGTATTAATTTCATGAGTCTTTTTAAAACAAGTCATGTATTTGAGGTTGTGTTTCTTCTCTTTTTTTAAACTCATAACGTTCACTGTTTCACTGTAATTGAGAAACTTACTAGGAGAGCAGAAATTGTGGTTTGATGTGATGTGATGTGAGGATATTGCTATTTGCATAATGGCTACATAGGTATGAAATAAATTTGTTCTGATTCAATGAGGCCAGACAACAGGCTTTCACTGAGGGGTTAAGTAAAGTCAGGTAGCTAGGTAAGTAGGAGAAGAAGAGAGAAAGGAGAAATGAAGAGAGACAGGGAAGAAATGAAAGAAGGGGAACAAAGTAAAGGATTGAACTACTTTTGAACATAAATAATCACATTGTTCTCAAAAGACAGTTTCTGATTAAAATTTGTGTTTTGACAGACAGACGTGTCTCTTATCTAGTTTTGTTTATGTCCTTAAATTGATGACAGTGCACACAGTCCAAATGGTAGTTGTGATTAAGAGGTCAGGCAGTGAATTCACTATTTAAAAAAAAAAAATCTCTTCCCCCGCCCCTTCAAGCTGCACTTTAATCTCCCAACTTATTCATATCAGCTGGAAGCAATGGCTAAATACCACTCTCCACTCAAATCTAAGGACAAGCTTCATTATTACCTTTTATATCATGGAAGTAAATTCAGCAGCGTTTAAATAATGCAGGCACATATATAGCTTTTTCAGTCTCAATTATTATTTCCTTTTTCTGTTTCTGAACTATTAAACTAGTATGAAAAAACTTACAAAATTAAAAGGCTTTGAGAAAAGGAATCACTTTCTTCCCTATACAAAAGAACAGCAGGAAAGATATTCCCAAGGACAGAGTCTGTTAAAAATCAGATTATTTCCACCAAGCTCTCCTATTATTCACCTGTCAGTAAAATATGTCCTCTCATTGTCTCAGTTTGAATGCCTATTTTTATCTGACTGGAGCTATGTGGTCATTTTTGCATTTATTACTAAGTTATTTAGGTTTCTTCTGCATTCTACTCTTCCCACCCCAGAGCACATTTTTTTCTTTTCTTAAAAACTGGGCCACATGCCTCTAAGGAGAAAGTAGTACATTATTTCGTTTTCACCTTTTCTTCTTTTCTGGCATCTCTGAGGCCTGCTATGCCCAGAAGTGCTTCCACTCAAGCTAGACCATCAAATCAATTATCACAACAGTCTGCTTTCTAAATTTGAATGACAATGATGACAACAGGATCAGCAAACTTCAGGATTGATTTGTCATTGGTAATGTAAATCCTTTTTTTGTAGTCCCCTCCCATCCTCCTCTTCTACCTGTCTCAATGTCTCCCAGTCTCTCCCCAATCTCGCCCTCTCTCATGGATGTTTGAGAGGATCCAGCTACCTGGCCGAATTCTCACCTCTGTGATCTTCAGCTGCAGTGTATCAAATCTTCAAATAAAAGCTTCACATTTGTGAGTCAAAGTCACAAGAGAAAAATGGCATTGGGAGCCATTATTTCTGTGATATCCCTTCCAGCTAACCTCTGAGCCTGATTATTACTGCATCTGAAGAAGCAAAACAGTGTTGTATCCATATTCATTTGTCCTATTTAAAATTCTTGCCCACTCCAGTATTTGAAGCTTCAATTGTTTTGTGCTTAATGTCACTTATTTCATATCAACTTCTTGTTTATGTGGAATACTTTAATTTTTTAAATGTTATTATATCCTACCTGTTTAAAAAGATTGAGAATGCAATAAAGAGAGAGACTGGTTTAAGCAAACTATAACAAGCTTTCATAATGCTGTTATGTAGTCATTAATCCATCACTTTTGTGAGGAGGTCTGTAATTTCTAGAATTCTATAATGCTTTAGCTTATTTTCTGAAACTGGAAGTGATTCTTTTCACTGGCCTACAATGTCATACTTTTATTAGTGATATTTATAAATATTGCTTTTAAAAATGAGCACAAAGTGATAACATAACTTGAAAATAACAGGCAAGAGAATACATTATGCCAATCACTGTTAACTAGAAATTCTGTGCCAGAACCTTAGAATATAGATTGCCTTGATTTAGTTACACAATGAGTTATGTAAGGCTATGCCTAGAACCAGTTCATTGAATTAAATTGTTGATTGTTATCATTATTCTGCCATAATTGAAAAGTACTCATCATAATTTACTTTACGGCACCCATACACTTCTCTTTGTATATTACAGGTGTGGAGTAGGGATACAAAAGAATATGAATTATAATTCCCATTTTCTAGGAACAACCTCATTGTCCAGATAACTCACACAGGTAAAAACAAAACTATAACAAAGGATACTATTTGCTAATCATCAGAGGCATTACATAGAAAGCAAAAATTATGTAACTGTGGGTAGCAGATTACTTCAAAACAGGGCGGTGGAAGGTGCCTTCATGAGGTATGAGATTTGAGCTATGCAAAGCAGAAGCACGGATGAGATTTTCATAGGTAGAGAATAGGAGAGATGCTATTCCCAATGAGCAAGTAAACTGCTTAAACTGATATATTCACTTTTTTCATTCTCTGAAAATTTATTATTGTGCTCAAAGATCTAAATTTAATACCTAACTGTATAAATGGTTAACTAAAGACAAACAAAGGAAACCTACATAAGGTAGAAAAAGGTATATCAGTAAATGAATGGTAACTCTAAGGAATAGTCTTTCTGTGTACATTACCCTTCGACTTGAGGGTATGAAGTGCTGGGTCAAAAATGGCTTTTAAAGGACCAGTAGTAGCTATAACAAATAGGATTCTAGTTCAGACTGATTAGAGTTTTTATAAGATAGTTCCTGATGCCTTAAGGAATTCTGAGGTACTCCAAAACAGATCATAATGGTTAATTTCCATTCAGATTTCTAAAGATGTCCCAGGCTGAGGCTGGATGTCCTATATTGGTCGCATCTATAACTGGTTGATGATAGAACTGTATACCTTGGAAACTCTTCCTAAGCCTTCTGTATTAGTTTCCTAGGACTGTCATAATGAATGATCACAAACTGGGTGGCTTAAAACAACAGAAATGTACCCCCTCATAGCTCCAGAGGCTAGATGTGACAAATAAAGTGCTGGCAGTGTTGATTCTTTCTGGAGGCTGTGAGGGAGAATCTGTTCCATTCCTCTCTTCTAGCTATTCCTGGTTGCCATTAATCCTTGGCAGCCTTTGGCTAGTAGCTGCATCATTCCAATCTCTGCTTCTCTCATCACATGACATTCCCCCCAGGGGTCTCTCTGTCCCTGGGTCTCCACATGGTCTTCTTATTACCATACCAGTCATTGGATTCAGGGCTCACCCTAATTCAGTCCAAGGTCATCAAATAAGGTCATGTTTATAGGTACTGGGGGCTAAGACATCAATATATCTTTTTGGGGAGACACAATTCTTTTCATACCCAATTGTTAAAGTATTAGGCCTCTAAGTTAGATTACATAATCCCATTCCAATGATTCATTTCCCACATGTTCTTCTTTTGAAACACTCAAATTTATATGACATGAACACCTCATAAGTAAATTGACTTTCAATTAAAAAGGAATGTCTAATTTCTAATCTAGTTCAGTACATAATTGAGCTGTTTTCAAAATCCATTCTCTACTTCACATAATGGGAGCAAGGTAGTGAACTCAAAGTTACATTTGGCCCTGTGTGGAGAGAAAAAAGTGATAAAAAAAATGGCTCCTACTCTCATATAGTTTACAGCCTTGAGATTTCACAGCATAGAATGTTCGCAATGGAAGGGATCATAAAGATCATATATTCTAGACCACTTATTTTATAGATGATGACTTTGAGGCCCATGGAAGTTAACTAACTTGCCCAGGGATCCCAAAGTTAATTGCAGAAACAGAACATGCAAAGGAAACAAATGGAGGGCACAATTTTAAAGAAACCCTGCAATGGTTAGTATTTTTCTTTCACATACTAGGTATACTCTAAATGTTGATGACATGCCATAGAAAGATTAGAAACAAGTTTAGCAGTCAAGCACAATTCTGACGTAGATGCCAAGATGCTTCCTTCTATCCTTTGTCCTAATCTCTGAAGCCTCTCAGAAAGCAAAATGACTATCTGACCTTTCTTTTCCTAGGGCATGGATTTAGTTCAAGTTTCAGATATCTGGGGAAGAAACACCTTACCAGGAGAAAGGTAAGACATATTGTCTTGGCTGCGCTGTTCTGCCTGTTGTAATTTTCTGATGATCATGAACTAATCATGGAGAAAAGTAGCTCCCAAAGGGGTAGAGGGCAAGAGGAAGGACTCAGGAATTAGATATTTGCCATAGATAAGGGAACTTAAATACACAGTTCATTCTTTCCTGTTTCAAAAATGATATATGCAGACCTCCGGCCAAGATGGAGGCATAGGTAGACACACTGTGCCTCCTCCAACAACCAAGATAGGGACAACAACAATTTAGAAACAGAATAACAACCAGAACTGACAGAAAATTGAACTGTATGGAAGTTGGACAACCAAGAAGTTAAAATAGACATGTTCATCCACACCAGTAGGAGGGGCAGAGTCGGGCAGCAAGGCGCGGGTCTTAGTGCGGAGAGCAGAGAGCATTGGGATCGGGCACTTAAGGCATCTGGGGTACGTAAGACCATAGTGGGCGGACCCTGAGTGAGCAAGCGGCAGCTGGCAGACACCAGCTGAGGGGTGGCAACTGGCAGGCCCAGTGAGGTGGGGACTGTGAAGTAAGGCACTGGGCGCAACCCAGGTTCCCAGCACTGGGATATAGAGCCTCAGGACACTGATTGAAAACACCTGTGGAGGTTGAGGTGCAGGGAGAGACTCCCAGCCTCACAGGAGAGGTCCTTGGAGGCTCCCATGGGGCGCACAAGCTCACCCACATGGAAATTGGCACCAGAGGGGCCCAGTTTCCTTAGGGGAAGCAGTGGAAGGGACTGAGGTCTGATAGAGAGCAGAGCAAGCACCATTGTTCATTCTCAGACCCCACATACAATGTCACAACCCAGTGACTGGGGTGCCCTGCTCTGGTGAACACCTAAGTCCCCGCCCCTCATATGTAACAGGCTCGACCAGACCAAAGGAAAAAAAAAAGATGGCTCAAACAGAATTCAAAGCCCCACACCACAACCAGTAATTTTAAGTGACCAAGAGATGGCCAACCTATCAGATGCACAGTTCAAAGCACTGGCGATCAGGATGCTCACAGAATTGGTTGATTTTGGTTGCAAATTAGATGAAAAAATCAAGGCTAAAATAAGTGAAATGAAGAAAAATGCATAGGGAACCAATAGTGGTGGAATGAAAGCTGGGTCTCACATCAATGGAGTGGACCAGAAGGAAGAACAAAAACATACAATTAGAAAAGAATGAAGAAATAAGAATTCAAAAAAAATGAGAGGCTTAGGAACCTCCAGGACATCTCTAAATGTTCCAACATCCAAATTATAGGGGTACCAGAAGGGGAAGAGGAAGAGCAACAAGCAGAAAACTTATTTGAACAAATAATAAAGGAGAACTTCCCCAGTCTGGCAAAGGAAATAGACTTCCAGGAAGTCCAAGAAGCTCAGAGAGTCCCAAAGAAGTTAGAACCAAGGAGGAACACACCAAGGCACATCATAATTACATGAGCCAAGATGAAAATGAAGGAGAGAATCCCAGAAACAGCAAGAGATAAGGAGACAGTCACCTACAAAGGAGTTCCCATCAGACTGTCAGCTGATTTCTCAAAAGAGACCTTGCAGGCAAGAAGGGGCTGGAAAGAAGTATTCCAAGTCATGAAAAGCAAGGACCTACATCCAAGATTGCTCTATCCAGCAAAGCTTTCATTTAGAGTGGAAGGGCAGATAAAGTGCTTCCCAGATAAGGTCAAGTTAAAGGAGTTCAACATCACCAAGCCTTTATTTTATGAAATGTTAAAGGGACTTATCTAACAAAAAGAAGATAAAAAACATGTATAGTAAAATGACAGCAAACTCACAATTATTAACAACCACACCTAAAACAAAAACAAAAAGAAACTAAGCAAACAACTAGAACAGGAACAGAACCACAGAAATGGAGATCACATGGAGGGTTAGCAACAGGGGAGTGGGAGGAGGAGAGAGGGGGAAAAGGTATGGAGAATAAGTAGCATAGATGGTAGGTAGAAAATAGACAGGGGGAGGGCAAGAATAGTATGGGAAATGTAGAAGCTAAAGAACTTATGACACATGGACATAAACTAAAAGAGGGGAATGTGGGTGGGAGAGGGTGTGCAGGGTGGAGGGGAATGAAGAAGGGGTAATGGGACAACTGTAATAGCATAATCAATTATACATATATAAAAGAAAGTGAAACCTAAAAAAAAAACAACCATAAGCTCTTAAGCCTAATCATTTAGATTCACATGTTTAGCAGCATAACTGAGCAAGTTACTTCATACTTTGGGCCTCTGTTTTTTTACTTGTAAAATGGGGGTAATATTCCAACCTCCAAGGGTTTCTGTGACTATTAAAACAATTAAATGAGATAATACATGTAAACAGCTATAATAGTGCCTGGAATACAGCAAATGCTCAATAAAGATTAGCTACTATCCTCCCCCCCCCAAAAATGCAATGTTAATAACTAACTTCTTGAAGGGAAAAAAAGGCTGTATTGCTTACTTTAGCTAAAACCAATCGTTGGAATACCTTGCGAGTCACTGTGTTAAGTCAAAGCTCTTGTTTCCTTTCTCTTTTTCCAGAAATATGTGATATTTAAAAAATGACTACTGAGAATGAAATTTAAAACCAGCAATCACTGGAGTTAAAGAACAAGGAATTCCGATGACATTCTATCATAACCTAACTGAAGATTTAACAAAACAAGAAAAATATGGAAAAAAAACAGATAGAAAATCACAGGAATTAACCAAGAATTTGTTTACGTTATTATTTTTTTAACCTGCATTAGGTCATCACAACTTGAACCTAGTTATTCTGAATTAATGGCACCAGCATTTCATCTGAGTTCCCTAATACAGGGATAAGCTTGCTTCTTAGCCATAAAATGTACAAGATTATTAATTAAATTAGAAAAGCACCACTTTCCAAGCCCACTATTTGGAGAGGTATGGAAAACTCAACTATGTTTCTACTAATTTATTCAATATTACACTCAAGATATTTTTTACATAATTGCATTTCTTAGAGTGAACTGTGAGAACTGCAGTTTCAAATTAGGTGATTTCAAGTACACCTATATGCCTACATGTGAATTAACACAAATTTTAGTATCATCAGCTTGAAAACAGAGCTGCTGAGAAACCAAGTAACATGTTATAAATTAACATAAACAAATTTTCATAACCAGAGATTCAAAGACATAGTAGTGTTACATTTTCTTTGGGATTTTGAAAGAAGAATAAAATTCAACAAATAATACATTATAATCGCTATTTCCATGAGAGTATAACTGTGTAATACAATTTTTACCTCCAATAGCAAAAAGTATTAAGAATTGAATGCTTTAAGTGTGTGCACATCATACCTATTTGGGGAATGACATGACTGTGACAACAGCAGCAGATTAACTCTCGGGAAATATTTTTCCTAATAAGGAAGTTAAGGTGTAAGCTAACTTTGGGAAACTGCACAAATGAGTAACTGGAAGAGTGGCTCTTCCACTTATCACTGACTTAGGCCTAGAGAACTGAGTTTTTCTCATTTATGATGTAACTGAGATAAGGAGCATTTTACTGCTTTTCATTAGAAACTTCATGAAGATCTGTAATTGGACAAGTGCCCAGTACGTAGGCATTAAATTTAAATTGTATAATGATCCCCTCACTTTACTTCAGTGGTCAAATATACACAAAAATCAATGTGAGATTTCAATGAGACATTTATAGGGAAACATAATTTCACATGATAATTGAGGTCTAAAAGTCCTTCAATTAATTATTTGATTTACTTTCTGAAAACTATGAGTCACTTGTATATTTAGATTTTTTCTAATATAATGGATTATGTAATCTGAAAAGGATGTATTTTTAACAGTACTACTCTAATTGAAAAAACATACTTCTCTCACCCAGGCTTTTTTTATTTTCAAGTTGTATTTCATTGTATGAGTTCTGTACAGAAGCCCATTTTTGTTGTTGGTTTATTACAGTTGTCCCAATTTCTCCCCGTTGCTCTCTCCTGCCCTGCCCACCCACAGTCAGTCCCTACTCTTCTGTCCATGTCCACAGGTCATTTATTTTATTCTTTAACTAGGCTCATCCCCTTCTTTTCTCCCTCATGCACCCTTCCCTCTAGTCCCTGACAGTTTGTTCCTTGTTCCCATGCCTCTGGTTCTATTTTGTTTTGTTCACTAGGTTCCACTTATATGTGAGATCAAATGGTATTTGTCTCTCACCGCCTGGCTTACTTCATTTAACATAATGCTCTCCAGTTCCACCCATGCTGTTGCAAAGGGTAGGAACTCCTTCTTTCTTTCTGCTATGTAGTATTCCATTGTGTAAATGTACCTTAGTTTTTTGATCCATTCATTTACTGATGGGCACTAAGGCTGTTTCCAGCACTTGGCTATGGTAAATAATGCTGCTATGAACATTGGGGTACATAGGTTCTATTTAATTGGTGTTTCACGATTTTGGGGTGTAATCCCAGCCATGGAATTGCTGGGTCAAAAGGCAGTTCCATTTTTAGTTTTCTGAGGAAATTCCATACTGTTTTCTACAGTGGCTGCACCAGTCTGCATTCCCACAAACAGGGCACTAGGGTTCCCTCTTCTCCACATTCTGTCCAATACTTGTTGTTCATTGATTTGGTTATGATGGCCATTCTGACCAGTGTGAAGTGGTATCTAATTGTGGTTTTAATTTGCATCTCTCTGATGGCTAGTGATGCTGAGCATCCTTTCATATGTCTCTGAGCACTCTGTGTGTCCTCCTTGGAGAGGTGACTATTCAGGTCCTTTGCCCATTTTTTTAATTGGGTTTTTTGTCTCCTGGTGTGTAGTCATGTGAGTCCTTTATGTATTTGGGAGATCAATCTTTTGTCTGAGGTATCATTGGCAGATATGTTTTCCTATACAGTTGGTTCCCTTTTCATTTTGCTGATGTTTTCTTTAGCCTTGCAGAAGCTTTTTAATTTGATGTAGTCTCAAAAGCACTTTTTAAGCTCTTAAGTATTGGTAGAATGTCAGAATCAGTGCTCATACCCAGGAGACATACCACGGAATTCAGATTAGGCAGGATACAGATATGAACTGCACATGATGACAACAAACAAGGACTTAAGCTTAGAGTGTTTATATATTTACTGTTTCACTTCTCTCACAAGCCCAAGATAATCTTTGGCACTTTATGAAAATCCTTGTCTAAGGAGTGTGTAGGAGACCATTCTGAATGGCGTGGGCCCAGCTCCCACTCAGAGATGCACAGGACCCACACCCATGGATAGGTTCTCCTGTGGGGATTCAGGCCTGCAATGTACCTAGGCCACTATGAGTCTTGTTTTTTGCTAAAACTCCCTCACCCTAAATTGAGGACATTTACTGCAAAGCAGCTTCCTAAAATCCATGCTAAACCATCCAAGGATGAGTGTAATCAGTTCAACCACTTTTGCCTTTTCATTTGCAAATATCCCTCTTCTGTGATGTGATTAGCAGCATTGGCTCCTTTGTTTTCTGGAAAAGCTAACCACCTAAAGCAAACCTGTGCATAGTAAATGAGGACCATCATGTAATGGGCGAAGAAACCCAATAGAGGCCTGTCATGGCAGAGGCTGTGGCTTTTGCTCCCCTTGAGAGAAAAGCCGTGCTGCCCCTTTTCCTCTACTGGACTCAGTAGTCCATGTGAATGTGTCATTTCATCCATAATGACATGGACACTATGGGCCGGTGTCTGCATCAGGGGTGTGGTTTACATATAAACTTATACTTTCACAATACTAATGTGTTAAACCACCACACTTCATTCCACATGAAAAATACAGCTACTTCTTAGAACTAAATGAAAACACCATAGGCAATTACAGGTACCATATATATTTCACGCCTTAAAGTAAAACTTGCACATAACTTTCTCAGTCTTCTCAGTTAATGTGATATGTCTTATCTCTAAACCAGGGGTGTCAAACTCATTTTCACCAGGGGCCACATCAGCCTCTTGATTGCCTTCAAAGGGCCAGAATAATCTTAGGATTGTATAAATGTAACTACCCCTTAACTGTTAAAGAGTTGAAATTACATTTAGCCCTCTGAAGGAAAATTCAAGGCTGATGTGGACCCTGGTAAAAATGAGTTTGACACCCCTGCTCTAAACAAACTGGAATTAATAAGAAAATATGGACATTTTAGTTAGAATGAAAGATACAGTTGACAGGAAATTTGTCTTAAGTACTAATGTGTTGGGTTCAAACAAAACAAAGTAAAGCTACCATTGAGCTGAATTTTACATGCAACACGGTGTAGGTAGGTAGATTTCTAACCTCTTCCTGATGATTCACATACAGTGCTTGATTTTTTGAAAAATGGATCATATTGTTTACTTCAGTTTCATAATACTAGTGCTATTTTCTGTTCAATTTGGGAAGTCCTACAACATTTACTGAAATTACTAAGAGATATAGCTTGACAATTGTATTTACTTACCTAGCATGATACTTAGAATCTAAAACTTTCATTTCAAGACTGAATATCACCTATATAGCAATGAAAAACTATTTTCTTGGCAAATAACTGATTGATGGCTTATTCTTAACATGCTTGGAGAAACACATTAATAAGATAACCCATGCCTTTTTTCCACTCTGTAACATCTACAGATGATCTCAATTTCAGATGACTCTAAGTAGATTAATAGAAATAAAGAAAGAACACCTTTCTGGCTCATTAAGGCAATTGCTCAAGCTGTCATTAGCATTACCTCTCTGAAAATGCAGTCCAGGATACAGTAGGCTTTGCCTGCTGCAGAAGCTAATGGTACAGAGCTACCTTTTGAGTGCAGGACTAAAATCATATTAGATATTCAGTGAGTAAAGGAATAATTTACATTAATCAAATAAGCTCTACTTGGGAGATTCCACCCCCCTCACTTGAAATATGCCTATGCAGGTTGTAGGCCTAGTAACTGCATACTAAATCAATTAATTTCACTGATGCAAAAAGGGGCCTTTTCTGCTTATTAACTGTACCCATTTTCTATAGGTCAATTGTAAATTATGCCTCAGAAGATAAACAGCAAGTCATGCCTGAGAAAAATGAGATGTTCTGATTTTCATCCTCGAACCTGCTAGACTGACTACCTGTCAGATAAGGTTGAAGCCAGGATTATGCCTTGAAAACCTGACAAAGCATAGATTTTTATCACTAAATCAAACCATCTGGATTTAAACTCTGTGAACTTTAATTATTTCATACTTAATCAAAGTCACTAGATTAAACCAAAAGTGGAGGGTTTGGGGCTCTGGCAAAGTAGAATCAGGGAGATGTTACAAACAAGGAGACTTCATTTTCACAAGTCAAATTTCTCCTTTCTAATAAAGCTGGGTTTACATACAGAGGGGACTCCAGGAATCAATGGACTGTACAATGTTAGAGGTTATCTAGTCCATCCCAGAATGATAATCATCCTCTCTGTTTTTAAGAATCATCACAGGAAGAGGTTCTCTGCATGTGTTAAAAAGGGTACTATTACCAGAGATGAAATTCTGAAAATTTTTGTACTTCATCAATTAAAAGACAAGAACAATTTGTGCTCAAAGGGTTGCTTTCATATTATTTTTCCCTATTTAAGGTAAGATAACATAATTATTAGTTCTTTCAGAGTATCTTATTTTATGATGGAATAGTCATGAGGTAATGAATTATTTAACCATGAGTACTCCTCATTGATGGCCTATTCTGGCAGTGGTCTAACCTGTGTGAAGGGCCAGGTAGTAGTATTTCAGGCTTTGTGGGGCATAGGGTACTTGTTACAACTGCTCATCTTTGCTGTTGTAGTCCCAAAGCAGCCATAGATAATACATAAGTGAATGAACATGGCTATGTTCCAGAAACCTTTATTTATGGAATTTAATTTCATATAATTTTCATGTTACAAAATATTCTTCCTCTTGAGATTGTTTGCAACCATTTAAAAATGTAAAATTCACCCTGGCTGGTGTGGCTCAGTTGGTAGGAGTGCTCTCCTGTAACTGAAGGGTTGCAGGTTTAGTTTCCAGTAGGGGCTCATTATATGTAGGTTGCGGATCTAATCTCTGGTCCGGGTAGGTGCAATCCCCTACCCAGGTGCATACAGGAGACAACCAACTGATATTTTTCTCTCTCTTCCTTCCTCTCTCTCTAAAAGCAATGGGGAAAAAACATGTCCTTGGGTGAGGATACAAATGTAAAAATCATTCTTAGACTTTGGGCCAGATTTGGCCTGTAAGTCACAGTTTGTCATTTCCTGTTCTACTCTATAACTATGTCATTATGAAGGTGAGAGAAAACAGTGTAAAACATGGCCACTTCTCATAATGGTTACAGAAACAATGGTAAACAACATTAAAAGATTGAAAAATAACACAATAAAGAACAATGTATAGTGCATCCCACGAGGACTAAAAGAATGAGGATATGGGTGACATAACTTTGTGATAAAATGGTCAGAACAGGATTCATGTATTGACTCATTAATTGTACCAGGAAGAACTACCTGGATTTATATAGGTAGAGAAGGAAAGATAACTACAGGAGAGAGAGAGAATATGATCCAAAATAGAGAAACATGAATTATCAGGATATATTTGTGGGGCAGCAGGAGAAAGGCCCAAGCAGCATTAATTGGAGAAATTAATTCATTTATTCAATTAATAATTATTGACTGCGTCTGTGTCAAGCATTATGCTAAATTCTAGAGACAGTGTGAAGAGTAAGACACAATTCCTGCCCTCCAATTGCTCACAGTCTTGTTACAAGGAAAAATAAGCAGTTATACACAGGATGGAATATGGGATAGGATACTAAAACTAAATACCATACTTTTAGGACCATAAGATGTACCTAGGTGTTAGAGGAGGAAAATAGGAAAAACATTTTTTGAAGCAAAAAATGTGGTAAAATATTTAATAACCCGTGACCCCACTCTACTCCCAGTCTCCATGAGCCAGGTAAGCTACATTTGGACTATAAGATGCACCCACTGTTCCTCCCAAATTTGGGGGGAAAGTGCATCTTACAGTCTGAAGAATATGGTAGTGAAGCTATGTAAAAACAAATATGAAAAATTAAAAATTATATCAATTCTCAACATAAGTTTTTCCATAACTTCCATTCATTTACATTTAAGGTAGAAATCTTTGATTTAAACCACAAAGGAAATCCAAATGCAAAATAAAAATCTCTCTGTGACTCTAGGACAGACGTAACTGCCTGTCCTAGAGAAATGGTAAAATCACATAAATTTCCTATAAGCAATTTCCAGGGATCCTTTGAAGACTGTAATTGTAAAAGGGATTATTAGTTTATTTTCTTGTTTCACTGGAGGCTAGGCATTTTGTCATTGGCCCTAACAATGTGCATATACCTATCTGTAAGCTATTTCGGCAGTGAGGTAAATTACTGTGGCAAAGCCTGGAGTCTTTTTCAACAGAGATCCTTAAGAACAGGATTTACATCTACCTGCATGAGATGGCTCAAGATCAATAATGCCTGGAGCACAGCATGCACTTTCAACTCTATGACTTGAAAATTCTTAAAAAGTATTCCAATGAATATTTCCACAAATCAACCACATTTTAAAAAATATAGTGGCATTACTAGTGTTATTTGATGCAAGAACTAAAAATTCAGCTACAAGTGTTCTTAGTAATATGACCAAAGAAGATCTGAGAGATCTCATAAATCTCTTTCATAAGCCCCCTGAGTGAAAGGCAACATTGCGAGGAAATAGCAGAGCATGTGGTTTGGAATTAGACAAACTGGTGTTCCGATTATGATTCAACCGCTCACTGGCTGTGACCTTGGCCAAGCTACTTCAATTCTCTAATCCTCCATTTCTTCTCCTGTAATCTTGGGAAGATAAAACCTAATGTTCAGGAATTTTGTGGAGATGTAGTGAGATGGTTACATATGGGACTTAGGTAGTGCCTAGGCAGGAGGAAAAGGGGCCTGAGTAAAAAGGATATCTTATTTCTACTGAAAAATTTCATCATTTGATTATCTTAAAAAGTCATGTTGTACAACCATCCAACCTTGTTAAATATATAGCCATTCATGTAGCTGAACTTGGATTAGCCGCTGTTGTGCAAGGACGAGTTATTATTGCACAAAATAAGAAATAAACAAAAAAACTCTCTGAAATGTACAAATAAATAGACCATTATGCTGCACCCAGAACACAGCAAAACTGTGAACAGTGCATTTATAATATTTGTTCATGATAAAAATTAGACTACAGATTATACACAAATCACATTTTTATTTCATTGGTTATCATGCAGGTCATGATGAATTTTTGTGTCACACAATAAAGGAGTGAACTGGTTATTGTTAGCATCCCATCCCAAGCTGCATTCTTGCTTCCTTCTTTGAAAAGTAGTAAGTTAATGAATAGATGCAACTTTCTATGATACAGATGTCCTTCACTATTAGAATCTATTGAATTCAGCACTGAATACATATTCATGAATGTGCACTCTTCTCAAAATAGGGATTTAGACAGTCTACTCCATTAAACATAAGTTTATTTTTCTTCTAGGTGTCAGCCAGGGAATCAACATTTTGGTCAGTGGCCTTTTCATCATGTTTGTCCTAATGGATGCCACCTGGAAATAAAATCAACTTATGTTTAATGGAATAGATTTTCTAAATCTCCATTCTGAGAAGGGTATTATTTCATGAAGAAATAATTAATTCTGCATATTAGAAATAAACATGGATTAACAAATAAAACTCTAGCTTAATTTGGTGCTGATTAAAACAAGAATTAAAGAAAAACTATATAATTTATACTTTATTACATATTCACATTATATTGTGGTAAGATGCTGGGGCTAATGAATATGATAAAGTTCCTATGTCCCTACAGTCTTGTGTACTTTGAGAATCATTCTATCCTATTCACTCGAGGTGACAAAGAGGATAGCAGCAGGCACCTCCTAAGAGATGGTGGCCAGAAGCTGATATTCGGACATTAAAATGATCTCATGTTCTACTCTCTGGTGTGGACAATGTGACAGCAATAAGGATACAATGTGAACCATCCTAAATGGGATGATTTTGCTTTTACCTATTTTTTTAAAGATTCCCCCTGCCAGCTTGCTCTGATTGACAGCTCCTACAGATTGACCTAATGAACCTTCAGCCGGGGAGTCTTCCTGCATTCCCTGATAAGCAGTGAACTCAAGTTTTACTGTAGACATCATCTACTAAGACCCAGTGATCTGACTAAAGTGGCATGACCTCCAAATACCACTCTGAACATATATTGGGGGCCAATACCAGCAGGAATGTTGTCAAACTGGTTTTTCAGCTTTTATGTTCCCTCTGTAAATCAGCTCAAATTACATTGTTCAAGGTTTAAATTAAGCATCTAATTGTGTCTTCCCATAGAAAAATAATTTCTGCTAGTATTTTGCAAAGGGGTAACTTCTGCTACATGAAACACTAGACCGACCCCTGTATGTAACCAAATTACGTTTATTCCCCTGTAGACTGTGAAATATATCTTAAAGGTCTTTTAATGTTATAAAAAAACTATCATTCACCTTATACTTGTTTTATTTTTCTGTTTTTTTCTTTCCTTAGCCATTAGTGTCAGCACACAAGGTCTGTATGGAAAAAGTCCATCTATTGTTAATATAACAGGAATGGTTCACACCACGTTGATGTAACCTGGCAGCCAAAGAGAGTGGACTGGAATGCACATCTGTGAACAATGATGATTCACTGTAATAGTGGGGGTGGTAGACAACATTGAGTATGCAAATTTACTGTGTGATTGTCACTTTCAAAATGACAGAGCAAGCAGAGCAATGAATCTGCATCAAATTTTGTGTGAAGCTTAAACATTCCTCCTCAGAAACTATTTGGATGATTCAGAAGCCTGCAGCTATGGGCAATTGGTGATTGGCAGCTTCATCATGACAATGCACCCACTCATGCATCATGAATCATGCAGAGTTTTGGGGTGAAACATTAAAGCACCCAGGTGACTCAGCCCCCGTACAGCCCAGATTTGGCGCCCTGTGACTTCTGGCTTTTCTCAAAACTAAAATCACGTTTGAGAAGAAGAGATTTCAGACTGTTGATAAGATTCAGGAAAATATGATGGGGCAGTTGATGGTGACTGGGAAAATTGTGTGAGGTCCCAGGGTGCCTACTTGGAAGGGGATGGAGGTGTCATTGTCCTGTGTACAGTGTTTCTTGTATCTTGTATCTTCTTCAGTAAATGTCTCTGGTTTTCAGGGTACATATCTAGATACATTCTGGACAGACTTTGTATTGTACAATAGGGAAGATGAGACATAAGGTAGGATAGGAATGAGTCAAGATGATAACACATACACAAAAATTGTGCTGCACAAAGGGAATCTCTGGGTCACATTTAGAAGGATTCTTTCTACATGGTATATCTTAGGTCTTAAAGTATAATTGCACAGAAAGAGTATAGAAACTAGTATTGTAGTCTATTAGAAAAAAGACAGTGCATTGGTTTCAAATCTTTGTGGAACAACAAGAAAAAGGAATTAGGCTAACTATTCACAGTTTTCTAAAAAAACAAGTGATTTACTTCAGAGTATGTGATTCACTAAAGCTGTGATTAATATGTCAAATTTCTGAAACCACATTTATGGTAGACTTTTTGTATTATTTATTCTTTTTTATTATTATTATTTATTTTTAGGGAGGGAGGAGAGAGAGAGAGAGAGAGAGAGAGAGAGAGAGAGAGAGAGAGAGAGAGAGAGAGAGAGAGAGAGAGAGGGGGGGAGAGAAACATCAATGTGCGGTTGCTGGGGGTTATGGCCTGCAACCCAGGCATGTGCCCTGGCTGGGAATCAAACCTGGGACACTCTGGTTCCCAGCCCACGCTCAATCCACTGAGCTATGCCAGCCAGGTATTTATTCTTAATTAGAACATTTATTGTTATAAATCTAAGATAAAGAATGTATTCATCAGACCATATTACTTAGACAGAATTCTAATTTTAGCTTTAAAATTGTCTTCTATTCCTCTCAGAAGTTAGAATGACTAATCTAGAAAGACTAAAAAACAGAAACAAAGATACTTTAATGTACAGGAAAGAGAAAAATATATACATTTTTCAAATCACTTCATAAACAAAGCATATTTAACCCAAGGATTCTGTACTTTGCAGCAAAAATAGACATACCTTCACACACTCACATACACACTCAAGCTCCATAGCTATCACAATAAGAGATTGTCTAACCACCAACATGAATCTGTTACTGAAAACAGTCAGAGGGCTGGGGAGTCACCCCCATCTGCCAAGATGGTGGCAGTGGGGAGGTTCTTAGACCAGGCACATGAAAACTTAGCAAGATAATTGGGTAGGAAAAAGCCTCCCCCCCACTTCCAGTACCAGCTTGGGGATGGGACCTGGGCTAGGCAGACATAAGTGCAATAGAAGTCAAAATGGTGCAGGGAATGGTGCTGACCAAAGAGGCCTGTCAGTTTAGCCTGGGGAAAGAAGGGAATGGATGGGAGGTGGACCTACCCAAAGGGTACAAAAGTTGATTGGTCATCTTGAGGAAGTACCTCAGCTATCTTACACCCAAGGTAAAATAACCCTAGGGGAGCAGAGAATCTCTTTTTTGCCCTCCTGGTGATGCTTTGGTTGGTGCATTTGTGTACTCTCTCAGTAGTACACAACCTTGTAGCCCTAGCAGCAGCAGCAGGGCCCATGGCCATGAGAGCTCCACACCTAGGCCCAAAGGGGCATAATCTGAAATGAACAACAGCCAGGAAAAAACTAAGCTACCTGGATGTGGACTATGACTGCTTAGCAACCACTTGCAGGCTCCAAAGGACTGTACTTTAAGTTGGAGCAGGAACTCTGGAAACTGGCTTTTGTGTTGGTCTTGCTGAACAGATGGGCTTTGACACAGGAGTCCACCATTCTCCCAGATCACACAGCACCTGAATAAAATCTATTTCCTTTTGCACCAGCATCTGCCTCACAAGTTTGGCTTTTATAGTGAGTGACAGGAGTCAAAACCTCTGTTTTGTTCAGTTACAAAACCAGGCAAGCAGCAACAGATTTGGTAAATCTATTTTGTGCCTCTGAGGCTTTTGCCTGTACTTGTAGCACTTATTTTGCATAACTATGATAAAACAACAACAACGGATTAATTCAATTGGCTGTTTCAGGAGATCTGTGAAAAGTGTTCTCATTCTCTTAGAAGCACTAAATCCATCTACTTACTTTTTAATGTACCTAGGTAAAGGACTTCAATCTATATTTTTTTATATGAGGGCATAAGAAAAGTATACTGATCATGGGTCAGAGTAGTAGAACTAAATGGGAGAGAATGCTTTTTTTTTTTAACACTTCAGTCAAGAGTCCAATCAAATTATTTTTAAGTGCCATAACTGGCAAACTATATATTTAACTGATCATTTGTATTTGGTAAACTTTCTTATAATTTTGATACTGTAAGTAATGCGAATGATTTGTAAAATAACCTACTTGTGTTGGTAAATGAGGTCTATCATCATCAGTGTAATTGCTTTGGAAGTCACAGAATCAAGCAATGATTCTATCATAGTGTAAAACATTAGAGGAGTGCTCTTTTGAGATATCTTCAGAGTCAGATTCACATTCTTTTGAGTAGTATCAATGACAGCAAATCTCTTAGAGTAGATTTGAGTTTTGGAAAACATAAAAGTATTTCAGAGCCAAATAGAATAAGCTCAGCAACTAAGCTGTGTGATACTAATGTTTGGTTAAAAACTAGGCTCAACTGTATAGAAATGATACCAAATTTCTTCTTTAACTCAAATCACGGGACTCTGATGAACATATACCGGGATAAATAAATTCTTGTTGATTTGGTAATAAAGACAATGTAGTCGTTAAATAAATGCATAAATATGTATGTACTGTGTGTGTGTGGCAGAATTCTAAAGCTGGATAAGATCATTATTTTTACAGATAAAGAAAATGAGGCCCAGCACCTCATATACTTCTAGTAAAGTTCCTGGTATACAGTAAAGTGCTTATTAAATGGTAAAATATTTTCTACATAGTCAAAATGATGTTCTATGGAGAAATATACAATATATTTTTAAAGTGTTATAGTGCTAGGATTAGAGGTGTAGCAAACATCAGTCCATTTGCCTTCCCTACCCATACTTCTTTCCCAGAGAAAATGACCTTACATACAGTTCCTGGGAGAGGCAGCATTCCTATGCACCATGTGATCTTATCTCTGCCCTGGCTGACTGGACACAGGCTGGACACTTGACCCAAAGGGAATGAATCCATAGGCTAGGCTGGGCCAGTTACATTCGGTCACGAGAATTGAAATCTAAAGACACTGGTGTCACATAAAGATAGGCACTTGGAATAAGGGTTATACCATCTCATAGCTGTGACAGTCATATTCAAATAAACCAGTGGAGACAGAAGGGACAGAAATGAGTGAGACCATTCAAGGATAGAGAAACCACTTGATAATTCTAACTTCTCAGTTTTGGTTCCAATCCAAGGCACTCTATGGTTTTTTACCTGTCTTTGGATATCCAAAAGTTCACCTACCATATCCTTGAATAAGTCCCCCTTCATTCAAGCCAGCTTGAGTAGATTTCTATTCCTTGTAACAAAGCAAACCCTAAGACAATGTGTTACTGGGCTTCTATTCCACTTTTACCTTTTTCATAAATAAATTTAAAAAATAAGTTTTAAACTGTTCATGGAATAGCTGAATGCCCAGGGAGATTAAGCGATACCCTCCCAAATCATTCAAATAGTGACAGATCAATGACTAGAAACCAGATCTCCTAACTATGTATGAAGCACCTATGAGTAGAATTTGCTGGTTCAGAGCACAACCCCAGGCATTATATGACCTTGGAAATATTAGTTAACCTTCCTTGCCTCAGTTCTCTCTTCTGTAAAAAAGGGTATGACAATAGTGCTTAATCTAACCAAAGGGTTGTTGTGAGAATTAAATTATTCACCATATGACACAAATAGTAATATCTGGTTGAACCTGGGTAGGAACCTGACCAAAAATGCATCCATTCCAAGCTCTGGTGTACCTGGGCCTGGTGAAATAGAAATAATAATAATCCTGTCTCTATCTCTTCAATAAACACTCAGTTTAAATACCTTCGGTTCCTTGCAATCAAAAGACACACCATTACATGGTGTTTATTAATATTACCTTGAATTTTACTGTGAAAATGAACAGTAACTAAAAATACAGGGCTTAGGTGGTAGGGAATGGTCCACATGCTTCCCATCTGAAACAAATTTTCCTAGTGTTCTCACAGTTTTCCCGCCTCATCAACACAATGCTTTCATTTCTCTCTTTCTGAGTAAAAGTGCTCTATCACCATCTTATCACCAGGAACTAAACAGCACAGGTCTTAAGAATGAGTAATTAATCTCTCTATATCCATTTAGCATCATTGGATTCATCTTGTTTAACACGGTAATAGTTTAAGCCTACATTCACCCAATTAAAATGTGAAAGTATTCTTTACTGAGGTTCTTTACCCTTACACAGCTAACCCAACTCTAGAGCATGTTCTATAATTAGCACCCTGAAAATATTTTTAAAACAGCAACCTGAGCACAAACCAAAAGAAAAACAAAAACTGATAAAATAGTAAACAGCTTCCTATGATTTATAGGAAGAGAACTCTACAAAGCTTCCTTAATGTCAGAATATAAACAATTTTTACTGCTATTTAGTATAGTGATAATTATAAAACTCATTGAACTGAATGAAAATTAGGATTGTCAGACAAGCACTTGTAAGGGGTTAATTAATTCACATGAACCACACAGCTCAGCTGAAAATGGACTCATTATTTTAAGCTGCCGATTTTGCCAGCGTCTTAGTACTGTCCTTCTTTTTCCATTAGATTCACTCTGTTGCAGCCCCCACCCCAAGTAGCAAATGTCAGGAAAAAGAAATATTTAAAAGAAATTTTTAGCTAAAGGCATTTTGCCAGGGTACAAAGATGTCTGCTGGAACACTGAATAGGAAAGATCATTTATTAGTACACCCAGGTTCATAATATCCCAAAGGGTTCAATATTTTCATTATGCACACAAACATACCCCCTCCTCCTTCTCAAATGCCTCATTACAGGTAAGCCTGGATTTTTTTCTTAAAACACTTTCCTCTGAAATTATTAATATTTTGAAGCTCTCTATAGGCCAAGGTTGTTATTAAAGTCAAAATGCATCAATATGTATATATACTTATATACACTCTTTTATGCTACTTTAAATAACAAAGTATTTAGTGGGAACAGTAAAGAATTTATGAGCTATATACAGAAAAGCCTAGAGGAAGATTGCACTATCCCAGACTCGAAGGAAATGGCTCTTGAAGCTTATTAGCTGGGTATAGGAGACTGTAAAAAGATGATGGGTTTTGGTTTAGCCTGCCCATCATTTCAAAATCCCCATAACTAAAGGAAATATCTTCATAGAGGTCTGAGTTTAAAATTGAAGCTGCTTTACTTCATTCTTCCTATTTTATAATGCTGAGTGCTAATTGGTTCCAACCACTTTCTTCAGGTTTGTCAATATGGTAACTTGGAAGCCAAGAAACTGCTGAATTATGGATTAAGCAGTTTTGTAACAGTGTATTCAAGGAAACTAGTTAGCTACTCCAAAGTGTAATGTTATCACGGGCACATAAAAGCATAAAATATTATTTTGTTATCTTATTCTTAAAAGCAGAAAAATAACTCCCTGTCAGTAAAAATGGTATGGTTTTCATGTGTTGATGAACATTTTTGATGCATAAATTAAAATAAGTAACATTTACTTTCTTGGGCATCACACATAGCCTATTACATTCACCGTATCTACAATATCTGCTATAAAAATTGGCAATCTACTTCCTCATAACCTCACCTATAAGGGGGACCTCATCATCATCATCATCATCATCAACAACAACAACAACAAACAAGTGAGCAAAACAGAACCAGAGACACTGAAATAAAGAACAATCTGACAGTGACCAGAGGGGATGGGGGGAGGGGGATAATGGGGGGAAAAGAGGAACGCTCATTGAGGAACATGTATAAAGGACACATGGAGAAGGCCAAAGGGAGGAAGGATCAAGGGTGGGAGGTGGGGATGGCTGGGGTTGGGGGGACTGGTGGGGGGAAAATGGAGACAACTGTACTTGAACAAAAACAAAAAAGAAAAAAAAAGGGAAGCTAATATTAAAATTTTTTGAACCCAAAAACAAATTTTAAAGGCAGAAAAGATTGAGATATTGAGCCTGACTAGCATGAGTTCCTTCATCGAACTCCACTTTTATTGAACCTGCATCCAAACCTCCCTGAGCCTTCCCATTGCTTCCCTACTTTTGGCATTTTAATCAACTCCCTGCTTCTGCAGCTAGACTCTAGAATCAGCCCATTAGGGTAATAAATTCTGGAGTTAGCAGGGCAGTTAGAGATAATCTGATGCAGTTCTCTCATTTCACAATGAAATTAACTGAGATGCAAAGGTCAAGTGACATATTTGAGGGTCCTAGCCTCATGATTTCTTGTTTAATATCCCTTTACTTCTACTTACCATCATAACCATCCTACCCAACCATACCAGAACTCACTGGCCTCACTAGGCTGGTGAGCTACCCCTTCAATAACCTGGGATCTCTGTCCCCTAGACATTAACTTTCTTAGCCTCAAGTACTTGAGCTATGATTGAGTATTAACAAAACTCAACTTGGCTCTATCTAACTGCGTCTCCCTGGCATACCCCTCAAGTGTATCCAAATTTCTCTTGCCTCCACAGGCTTCCAAATTCTTTCTTTTCTCATTCCTAAGGGAAGATCTTGCTTTCTACCTTGTTGTAAAAATAAGTCTGTCTCCCACAAGTTTTGTCATCTAGCTTTGCCTAGATGTCAATTATCTTCTACCCTGTCCATCTCTGTGGTAGAAAACAGCTCTCCTTTCCTCCTCTCCTAAAGGTCAATGCTTCTATGTTTACTCGCTTCCTCATTGGTACCTTCAATCACTCCCTCTTAGCTGCTGCCTTTTCTTTAAACCCAAACTATTAAAAATAACTGACAATAATTAATAACCATAATAGCAACTAGCTAGTACACACAAAATACTTATTAGGTACCAGGTACCATTTTAGGCACTTTGTAAGTATTCATTTAATCCTCATAACAATCCATGAGGCAGATATTACTGTCATGCTCATTTTACACATAATAAAACTGAAATACAGATGTTAAGCAACTTGCCCAAGATGCACAACTAGGAAGTGGCAGACATTATTCTTATCAGACATAATCAGACATAAACTTACACCCAGAAAGCTTAGCTCCAAATTCTCTACTCCTAAAAATCACACTGCCTCTTTAATATATGTCACGCCTATACCACCACTTATTAGCTCAATTACAATGTGCAACTTACTGAACTTCTTGGAGACTCAGTTTCTTTATATGTAAAATGAGAATAATGCTAAACTTTTAGAATCAATATAAGGAGTAATTGACTTAGAGAGTTCATATAATCCACCATGCCTGTCATATATGAAGCAGTCAATAAATGGCAGTTAATATAATACTGATAAGCTTTATAATGTGTTTAAAAAATCCTCCTTGAATAGTGTGGCTCAGTTGTTTGGGCCTAGTCCTGCAAAGTGAAAGGTAACAGGTTCGATTCCTGAGCAGGCGACATGCCTAGGCTGTGGGTGTGGTCCCCAGTTGGGGCACATAAGGGAGACAACTGATTATTGTTTCTCTCTCAGGTCGACAATTCTCTTCCTTTCTTCCTCCCTCCCTTCCCCCTTCTCTAAAAATAAAGAAAGAGAAAGAAAGGAAAAGAAAAAAGAAAGAAATCCTTACTAAGCACTGTCCTTATTACTTCACCAATATGAATTCATTTAGTCCTCAAAACAATGATGAGGGGAATCCTACTATCATTTCCATTTTCTCTGTTTTATGAAAAAATGGAGACAGAGAGATAATTAAGTTCTCCAAGGTCATGAAGCTAGTAACTGTCAAACCAAGATTGGACCCAAGCAGTCTAATTTTAGAGTCTGTGCTAGGTAGACTTTCAGTGTAATTGTGTTTTGTAGGAGGGAGAATTTCAGATATGTATGTCATAGGAAAACAGAATAGATACATATAGCTACAGTAAGTATGCAAAAGCATAGTCTACTATAGTGCTTCCCAAACTTGAAAACTCAAGAAAATTATCTGGAGATTTACAAAACAAACAGAAACAAAACCAGCATCCTGGGCCCCATCTCAAATCTACCAGGAATGGAGACTAGCAGAAGTTATTAAAGGGACGAATCAGAATCCTTTAGGTAGCTTTTTCAAAACATTCCAATGCCTGGAGATTCTGCCTCAGCATACTCATAGAGGCTCTCAGACTTCACTTGTTATCTTTGGGGGATGCCAGGGAGCCAACATATCATTTTGAAAATGGTAAATAAAGGCAAAGAATCAAGAATTTATCTTGCCTTCTATTTACGAATTATACCTGAATGTAACCTAAAGGCTGTTTAGGGAACATTTCTCTTTATAGAAATATTTCAAATAATAAAGAGAAAAATCATCATTTCACCCTTTTGAATTATTGGATCTAGGCAGTGATTGGCAGTGGCTGCTAATATAATATGAGTCAACCAGTCATCATGCGCTCTATTGTAAAAGGACACACCAAGAATTATAAGGATGGGTTGCCAAAAATATTGAATCCTGAATCTGATCTAGCTGCTATATCTAATTTTATAGGCAATATATGGGGTGGGGAGATAGGGAAAGATATACATAAATGATATCACTGGGATGCAATAACCAAATGCAAACTATTGATCAGTGACCTGGTTGCTTTAACAATCGCAAGAGAAAATCATAATTAAAAAACAGAGAAAGAAGGATGGAGAGATATAGTAGCTAGTCTCCAAGACCACCCCTAAATTATCCCCACCCTTTGGTATACATGTTCTGGTATACTTCTCTCCCACATTGTTTGTGGGTTGACCTGTTGTGTTGCTTTCTCATTTCCAAGGCTAGGACATAGAAAGTACTGTGGCTTCCTCTTTGGTCTCCCTCTTAAATCACTGACTCTTGGGGAAGTCAGATGTCATGTTGTGAGGAGTCAAGAAGCCCTACAGAGAGGCCCACATTGTGAAGTGAGAGCTTGCAAACAGATTTTCCAGCCTCAGTCAAGCCTACAGATGACTGTAGCCCTGGCCAACATCCTGAGTGCCACTTTATGAGAGACCATGAGACAGAATCACTTAGCTAAATCCCTGACACACAGATACTTCAAGGTAATAAATACTTGTAATTTTAAGCTACCAAAATTTGAGGATAATTTGTTATATAGCAATTGACAACTAATACAAGATGTATCTCCTTGTTTAAAAGGAACTTAAGGAAACAAAATAAATTATTCCATTCCTAATGCAAATTGGGGGGAGGGAGGAAATAGTAGACAATCAAGAAAATCTGAATGCTGAATATTTGTTAAGAAATCTTTTTCTTTTCCAATAAGGTATAATAATAGTATTTGATTTTGTTAGAAATAATCCTTATATTTTATGGATACATATAGAAATATTTACAGATTAAAAATGTAATGTTTAAAATTTGCTTGAAAATATCCAAGGGTGGGAATATAGATGGGATGAGATTGACCAGGAATTAATCATCGCTGAACTTGGGCTGGGTTCGTTATATTAGTATTCCATGTTGTATATATTTGAAAATTGTAAAACAAAGAGTAAAGGGGGGAAAAAAAAGAACTGACTGACCATCAAGGCACCACATCAGATCAAGTAATTCCAGTTAAACCACCCAATTAAAAGAGGTAAGATCCCAATAGCCATATAAGGTTCATCCATGGGTTCCAGTGCATGCAAATGGTATCTATTGTACAAACTGTACATTGTGCATACATACAGATGTATACATATCTTACCTCTTTCATGTGACCATGTTGTCTCTCCCCAGGCAGACAGAGGGTAGTAGCTTGGGGATATTTTTATTTATTAACTGTTTGGTATTTATCACTGAGTTTTGCTTTTCAAGTACAAGGAGGACCTGGGCATTTCAAAAAAACAAGAAATTAACTTAAAAGAAGACAATACGAAGAAAAGAAGCAGTGGGTAACTGATGAAGCATGATTCTGAAGAGGGTAAGAGTAAGAAATGAAGAGTAAGTACAATGTGGGCCTCAGGAATGTGTAATGAGGGAAACTGAGGAAATTGGAAAATCAGATCATTTACTGAGATTAATGGAGATGAGTTTCAGTTTGAGGGACTGAGGGTGGTAGAGCAAATCCAGAATAAACACTAAGTCATGTGACTCAGTGGACAACAAATGAGGAGACTGCTAAGCAGTAATGAAGACTCAACTAATGCTACAAGCGTACTTCATTCATAAAAGACAAAGATAAAATTTGAGATTCTTCTACAAGGGCAATGAATTCATTGTTAGGATTTATTTTGTTTTGTTGTTATTGTTTGACTTTTATTTTTTAAGAGGAGAGGATTAAGTAGCAACTATGTTTCAGCTGTAACACAACTAACAGGGAGATATGATTCTAAACACTATATTCTTTCTTTGTATATTTTTTCTCAGGAAACTTTCCAAATAGCTTGAATAATTTATGATTTGATTTTAATACTTTGCAACAGTTTGGAAATACATAAATACTTTTCCTCTTACTTTGTGAAAGTCTGAAAAAACAAGGGTCAACCAACAAGGGCAACATCGAACAGTTTAAACCTTGCATTGAAGAAATGAAGATATATTTTAACATCCAATAGGGCCATTTATAAAAGAATAAAGACAACCACTTAAACATTTCTTTCCATGGCCACTTGAAAATAATGCCTCAATAAATAGCTATGGACACTTAGGACAAGAAGTTAGATATAGCCCTGGCTGGTGTAGCTTAGTGGATTGAGTGCGGGCTGCAAACGAGGCATCGCAGGTTCAATTCCCAGTCAGGGCACATGCCTAGGTTGCAGGTCACGACCCCCAGCAACCGCACATTGATGTGTGTCTGTCTGTCTGTCTGTCTGTTCTGTCTCTCTCTCTCTCCCCTCTCACTTCCGTCTTTAAAAATTAAATAAATAAAACCTTAAAAAAAGAAGTTAGATATAATAATATTGCATGACTTAATCATATTGAATAGCTGGAGAGCAATTTCTTTTTAAAATATAAAAAAAACCTGAAATGAGATATCAGCTATCCTGAAACCTCAGGTAATGAGTTTATCTAGATTGCTGAGGGTTTACAATTTTGAAATTGCAACATTTAAAAAATCTTAGCCACTTTGAATGGGGATGTTTCAAAGATGTATTATACACTTTGCTGCTTTCTTAAAGAGAATTTACTGAAAATACATCTTTATTGACACATAATTATCATGGCCATGAAATACAAAGAGGTCTTCAGGGCAGACTTGAGGTGTGTCTATCTGTCTTTTCGTTAAGTAGACAAGAACTACTCTGTGTTTAAAGTTCTTTTTTATCTTAATAATTTGTTTAAGTCATTATCTTATTGATTCTAATGATATAATCAGGATGTGGTCACAAAAGAATATTAGGAAAAGTAGGAAAAAATGAAAATCATCCATAATACCATGATCTAGCCACAAATAGTTAATATTTTAAAGTGTTTTATTCTGATTTTATAGCAACTACATACATGTATTTTACATTCCTGAGATCAGTTATAAGCACTGTTGTATCTTGTGCTGTTTTTCTGTAAGGTGTTACCTGCTTTGAGAATTAGTTCATTTCCACTGGTGCAGCATATTGGCTAGCAATATCACTTCTTATCGTTGCCAGTGGGTCTTAACATATCCACCCCTACCTATACTACTAGTTTGTTTCCCTTTTGCTGGGGTGGGGGTGGGAGACAGAAAACAAAATTTGATAGGTCCCTCTAACAGAAGAGTAAACAGATTTGCTTGAGTGAGGGATTGGGAAGGCTCTCTTCAGATGAAATTCCATGGGCTATTGGTTTAGGAACTTTCACATTCCTTTGGCCTATTTAGAGATATTTTGGTTTTTGCATATTTAACAGGCTTATGGCCATATTTTGAAGAAATAGATGGCATTTTTCAGGTAGGTGCAATTGCTGGAATACCTAACTTTCAGAGAAGTGAGGTGTCACTTGTACTGCAATGCTACCGAATAGCATAAATTGAATGTGTAAATTGGGCCTAGCAACCTTCTAGCACCTGCCTACACAGACAAGAGACACCCCACCTTTAATTCATTCTTGCTGAATAAGTAGCAACAATATACATTATCACTTGTCTGAAGAACAACTAACTTACAAATCTGTGTCCCCAGGCCACCATGTATCTGTTATATTAACCCTTATCATATTGTGCTACACTAGGTGGAAGCAGATAAAATTATACCTCAAAAATTTAGAATTTCATATGGTTCAACATGATAGTTAATTTCATGCATCTCTCTTTTCCACAGTAGATAGTAAATAACTTTGAGGGAAGTTCCATCTTTGTGCCTTCAGGTTCTGGCTATAATAAATATTGAAAATATTTGTTTAAAGAATGTGAACAATATATAGAGCGATTTAGATTTAGACAACTAGATCAATCTATCTATCTGTCCAAAATCAGCCATTATAGATTTTATTTGACCCATGTAAACAAATGCTTTGGATGTGGTAAGTAAAAAAAGAATTCTCATTTCACTTCATTTACTTTCTCTTCTTTTTTAGACAATGTGGTGGCTCAATTTTACTCCTCCTTCTAATCACTTGTGTTTATGTCTATTGTCTGGAGCTGTTCTCATAAATCATTTTTTTTCAGCTTTACTGAGATATGATTGACCTGTAACATGGTGAAACTTTGAGGTGTACATGATTATTTGATGTATGTATATATTGTGATCCATCAACTCACAGTTACATTTTTTGTGAGAATATTTAAGATTTAGTCTCTTAGCAACTTTCAAGTATACAATACAGCATTGTTAACTACAGTCAATATGCTATATATTAGATCCTCAGAATTTATTCATCTTCTAAATGAGAGATTTTACTCTTTGACCAGTATGTCCTCACTTTCGCCACCTCCACAGGCCCTAGCAACTACCAATCTAGTCTTTGTGTGGAGAAGTTCAGCTTTTTAATATTCCTCATACAAGTGAGATCATATGGTATTTTTCTTTCTCTGACTTATTTCACTTAGCATAATGTCCTCCATTTGGTCTATAGTTTTATTCAAGTCTTCTATTTCCTTATTGATTTTCTGTCTGGATAATCTATTCATATTCAATGTTGAAAGTGGGGTATTGTATTCCCCTATTACTATTGTATTGCTGTCTACTTCTCCCCTCATTTAAGTGAATATTTGCTTTAAATATTTAGGTGCACCAAGGTTGGATATTATATATATATATATATATATATATATATATATATATATATATGTGTGTGTGTGTGTGTGTGTGTGTGTGTGTGTGTATAATATCCAACATGTATATATATATGTGTACATATGTGTGTGTGTGTGTATATATATATATATGGTTATATCCTCCTGATAAATTGACCCCTCTTTCTCTTTACAGTGACCATCTTTGTCCCTTGTCACTGATTGTGAGTCTGTTTTATCTGATATAAACATAGTTACTAGTACTCTCTTTTGATTATCATTTGCGTAAAATACCTTTTCCATCCCTTCACTTTGAGCCTATGTGTGTCCTTAAAGCTAAAGTAAGTCTCAGAAAGGCAACACATTGTTTGATATTTTTTATCCATTAAGCCACTCTGTGCCTTTTAACTGGAAAATTTAATCCATTTATATTTAAAGTAACTAATGATAGGTAAGTCTTTACTACTGACATTTTGTAATTGTTTTCTGGCTGCTTTTCAGTTCCTTTCTTTCTATCTTGCTGTATTTCTTTGTAATTTCTTTTTGTAGTATTAATAGTATGTTTTAATTTCCTTCTCCTTATCTTTTGTGTATCTATCAGAGGTTTCTTCTCTGTGGTTACTATAAAGCTTACACAAAATATCTTATAGATATAACAACCTATTTTAAACGGATAACAAATTATTTTCAGATGCATACAAAGCCTCTATACTTTTACTTCTATTCCACCAAAACACATTTTGTGCTATCCATACTTTATTTAATTTATATTGTGTATTCACTAACAAAGTATTATAGCTATAGTAACTTTAATACTATTGTTTTTTAACTTTTATACTAGGGATAAAAGTCATTTGTGCACCACCATTACAGCATTAGGGTATTTTGAATTTGACTATATATTTACCTTTACCAATGAGTTTAATGCTTCTATATCTTTTCCATTGATACCCTGTGCCCTTTCATTTCAACTTGAGAAACACCCTTTAGCATTTCTTGTAAGGCAGGTCTACCGGTGATGAACAACTCTTAGCTTTTGTTTTGCTTGGAACATCTTTATATCTCCTTTATTTCTGAAGTACAGTTTTGCAAAGTGTGATATTCTTGGTTGGTAGGGTTTTTTTCCAACACTGTGAATATATCATCCCAGTCTTTCTGATCTGCAAAGTTTATGCTGAATAATCCATTAGCCTTATTGGGGTTTCCTTATCTGTGATGAGTGCTTTTTCCCATGCTGCATTCAAAATTCTCTCTGTCTTTGACTTTTTTACGTTTTAATTATAATGAATCTCAAGGTAATCTTTACTGGGATGACCTTGGTTGTAGTTTTTTGAGCTTAATGTACCTGAATATCTACATATTTCCCCAAATGTGGGAAGTTTTTAGCTATTATTTCTTTAAGTAAACTCTCTGCCTCTTTCTCCTCCTTCTGAGAATCCTATACTGCAAATATTCATTCATTTGATTGTGTCCTATAATTCATGTAGGCTTTCCTCAGTATATTTCATTCTTTTTTTTTTTCTTTGTGGTCCTCTGGCTAATGTCAAGTGATCTTCAAATTTGCTGATCTTCTAATTAAACTGCTGTTAACACTCTCTATTGAAATTTTCAGTTCTGTCATTGTATTCTTCGGTCTGAGATTTCTGTTTGGTTCTTTCTTATGTTTTCTATTTCCTTATTAAACTTCTCATTTTGTTCACAAATTGTTTTACTGATTTATTTAGTTGTTTGTCTGTGTTCATTACATTTCTTTAAAATGATTATTTTGAATTTTTGTCAGGAAATTCATAGATCTCCAATCCCTTGAGGTCAGTTACTGGAGCTTTAATTAGTTTCCATTGGCAGTAGCATCATATTTGCCTGATTCTTCACAATCCCTGTAGCTTTGCATTGGTGTCTGTGCATTTAAAGGGACAAATACCTCTTTTAGTTTCTACAGACTGATTTCAGCAAGTAAATAACTTCACCTGTTGGATCCCACAGCTGATGGACTTACCTCCGAAATTGCAGTCATACTGTTTGAAGCTGAGTCACAAGGCTGATGCTGGGGTGTATGGATGGGTGTGGGTCCCACCAGGTCCCTGAGAGGGCTTCTGCTAGGTCACAGGGTGGGTCTCTGGGAAGCAGGACTGGCCCTGGCCCATGGTCAAGAGGGGATAGAATTGAGTCCCAGGACTACTTTAGGGTCCGCTGTCAATACTGAGGTCTGTAGAACTGACTCTAGAGACATGAATGAGCATTTCTGCCTCCAGGTCTCTGGGTAGGCTGACTGCTCCCTGATTCCAATTGGGAGGTGCGGATGCTAGCTAGGTACAGGGCAATTTCAAGATATCTAGAGATAGTGATGGGAGTGCCTCTTACTGGATTCCTAGACTGGCAGGGCTGCTCATGAACTGCAGCTAGGGTAGGCTTGAGCCCAGTTACAAGGCTACTTCACAACCTCCTGTCAAACTGAGTTTTGCAGCCTTATCTCCAGAAGCTACAGGACCACAGCTGAGAGAGACTGGAGCTGTGGGATATTTCAGGGTCCACAACCAGGACTGAGCTCTGTGGGCCTATTACCTGAGGTACGCATAGGTGTGATTCCTCCCAGGTTCCTTGGCACAAAGCACTGGTGTCAGACCCAGGCCATATGGAGTTGTAGCTGAATCCCCTGGGGTCCAGAGTTATTTCTGGGTCTGTAGTTGAGACCAGTCAGTGAGTCAGCTACTTAGGTAGAAACCTGTCTTCTCAAAACAGCTTTCCTTGGTCTTGGAGTTGACTACTATTTCACACTCTAGTACCTAGATGCCAAAGCTCCCACAAGGACATTTTGTCTGTAGTTAGATGCCAAATTATTGCTACTGAGGAAGAAAGACAGCAGGGGATCTCCTAGGTGACAATATTGCTAACATCACTCCCTTACATTTACTTTCTGAATCCCTTCTGGGTTAAAGTGCTGATGTATAAATATATGCAGTATATGTATAAAAATATCTACTACAGCATTATGTATAGTAGCAAGAAATAGAAACAAGTTCAATATCCAATTTAGGGATTAATGAAATGAATAATCATATATCCAGATAATGTAATATGCAACCATTAGAAAGGTGAACAATAATAAGATTTGTTAATACATGAAAATGCTTACAAAATAAAATGAAAAAGAAACAGACACAACTGTGTATAAAGTATAACATGAATAATGGAAAGTATGCATAGAAATACACACTGGAAAAATATACCAAAATATTAATGGTAATTGTTTCTAGATATTGAGACCGTAGTTGAAATTTTTCTTTGTCTTTGCATATTATATGTTTCCAAATTTTCTACAAAGAGCAAACATTATCTTTTATACTGTAAAACATTTTAATAGGGAAAATATGATGATAACATATTTGAAATTATTTGGTCAAGCTTGGAAAAAGAAAAGGTCAAAGGGAAATATAACAGAGAACTAAAATAGAGCACATATTTATTTAGGTAATTAATTTATTCCTTCATTCAATAAATCTTTTTTTTTAAATTTATTTATTTATTTTTAGAGAGGGAAGGGAGGGAGAGAGAGAGAGAGAAACATCAATGTGCGGTTGCTGGGGGTTATGGCCTGCAACCCAGGAATGTACCCTGACTGGGAATCGAACCTGGGACACTTTGGTTCCCAGCCCGCGCTCAATCCACTGAGCTACGCCAGCCAGGGCTTAATAAATCTTTACTAAGGAGGACATACTATATTCCAGGAACATAAACAATCTTAGCCATTACTTTTCTCCTTCCTCCCTTCCTCCCTTCCTCCCTACCTTCCTTCCTTTTCTCTCTCCCTCCCTCCCTCCCTCCCTTTCTTCTCTTTCTCTCTCTTTCTTTTTGCCACTCCCAAACTCATTTTATGAACCTCATTAAGATTTTATAAATCCAGATATATTTAACAAGTCAAAATGTTCATCTTTACACACACACACACACACACACACACACACACTTCTATAACTGGTTTGGATGTCACAGACTTAAAGTTCTACAGGATTCTGGCTTGCAATTTCCCACTTTATCTTCAGTGAAAAAAACAAAGTCAGGTGTATATTATTATGGCTTCACCATTCTTCTTTTGATATTAGTATGTCTTGCTTTATATTTTCTCTGAAGACATCAAACAAAATCCTTTAGATAATTTTTAAAGTGCTAGTTCTTTACAGAAGTGTTACATTCTTATTTCAGGGTTTCCTCCCAGACATTTTCAAGGTAACTGGCTTACTACAATATGGACATTCAGCAAATAAGATGTTAAAACTCTGTCTACTAGTCTGTATTCCTCTCAACAACTCATATAAGCATAATTTGATGGAAAAGCTGTGCACACTGGGAATTATGACACACTTGATCGGGAATGGCACCAATAAGTTGACAGGCATAACAAATCCAACAATCCACAGAAAAATCTGATTTTTCCAGGATAGTGCAAGCTGGTAAATCAATTTCCTAAACACCTTTCAATTGTTGTAATAGAGTGTTTTCTGGATCCCACGAATGCATGTTTCTGCTCAGCTTAATTCCCGGGGCTTTCATCACATGGTCAGCTCCAAGGAAACATAGTAGGTTATTAGGGTCTACCTCTATGCTTATTGAAGCATTGTTCCCTACTGCAATTCTGTGTGATGTTGCACTCCATGTAGGTGTTTCTGGCCCAAGTTTTCTCATCAATTTCATGCATGACATCCCAGAATGCCTTCAAGGATTCCAATACTGCTAAATATTGACTGTGATGCTTATTATAGAGGTCTGTGGTGTCCAAGAATGAGAAAATGAAACAGAAAAATCCACAAAACAATCTGGTGATTCTTATTGGTACTTTGCCTTCAACTTGAGAGTGATTAGATGCTTTCTACCAGAGGCATCTTCAACTTTTAACTTGATAGAACTGAAGCAAGAAACCACATATACAAGTTCAACCCAACCCAGAATTCCTATCTCTTCATTAAGGCTTGAGTAGAACTGGGAAGGAGGAAGTAGTGCATGTATCTCTCGTATATTCTTCAAAGTAACTTTCAAAGCTATCTTCAACTCCAACATAAAGCTCATTAGATCAGCAGAGTGCTTTATTTGCTGTTGTACTATTTGATAGTATCCATTAAGTATTATACTCTGCTGCCAACTACGTAGTACTCTTGCATTCTTCAGTTACAAGTCTTCAGGCAACAATATTTTAATATGTAAGTCTCTGAGCAGTAATGAACTGTTCATACACGCTTTCACTCAGTTCTGGGGCAGAAGCAATGGGCACTGGTGCAACAGGCTCGCTTCTGTACCCTCCATGGCTCACCATCTATGGAGCCTCAGAGGGCTTATGAGTCGGCCGGGCCACCATTACTTTTCATATGAATGACTCAGAATACTGCAGAAGTCCATTTCCATTGTTTTTTTTTTTTGTTTTGTTTTATCTTTTAAAAATGAAACTAAACTATATCATTTCAATCAGACAATTCTGAAATACCAGCAAGGAGACACTGACCAATTTATAATTCAGTAAGTGATGTCCATCTTCATGTGGCATCATTCCTTTTCACAATCATATTCTTTATGATCACAATCAAATATAATAAGAGAATAAGAACCTAGAGCATTGGAGAATATGAATCCACCCACAATCATTTCCCAGGATGGCTAGATTCTGGATGACCTCAGCAGGAAAACCTAATATCACTTTTACAGCATGCTGAGTTTTTTATTTAAAGACAGCCCCTAGACAGTGACAGCTTCTGTTCATAGGTTTCATGAAAGCAAATGAAAAATTAAAACATTAATATTATGTTTCTGTTTCTGACAGAGCTATGATGGCTATGGCTCCTCTGATCATGAGACTTACATATACATTTGTCTCCAGTAATGGAACAAATCAGAATAACAACATAAAAATCTTTATGGAGATACTATTATAAGTATGAACAAGTTGCATTTCTTAGGTGTATATTTGACTATATTGGTTTCTCAAGAAAGAGCTATTACTTTTGCAGTCCACTTATAACTAATATGTTTGAGACTTCAATCAGAGCAAAATATTGGTGGAAAATATTGTAGAAAAAAATATATTTAAATTTTTCCTACCTTAAAAAATAATCAGGTTCCTGTTAAAGGTGAGATCATATGGTATTTGTTTTCGGGGGAAAAAGGGTGAAGGGTTTTCAGGAACAAGTATAAAGGACACATGGACAATAACAAGGTGGGGTAGAAATGTGAGGGAGGTGGAAAGGGCTGGGGGGTTGGGCTGGGATGGGGGAAAGGCAGAAAACTGTATGTGAACAACAATTAAAATAAAAAAAAACTTTAAAAAAACCAGGAAAAATTACTATTTTAAATCCTAGTGTTGCTTGTCCTTGATCCAAAATAATTTTTCTTTCCAAAATTTTACTTTACTAGAATAGTGAAGTAAAGAAAATCAGATAAGAAAATAAAGTATTTTCAATATTATAGATGTAAACACAAAAAACTAAGTCTAACATTGAAATATAAAGGCCAGGGTACAAGCAATACTTTCATTGCTTTTTAACTTGTAACAAAAGGATTAGGTTTCATTATAATTATTTAGAACCTGGAGTATGGAAAGATGGATACTTTAAAATAAGATCTATTCTAATTGTTCCATTTAGAACATATGACCTACTTTAAAAAGTCTGAGTCTGAAAAGCAATGCAACTCAAAGTTCAATAGAATATATTTACTGCATTTATTTAAATATCTCGTATTCTGGCTTACATTTTAATTGTTCATTATCTCAGTCAATTATAGATATTATAGATATACATGAAACCAATAGCATCTTACCTATTTTCCTAGTAATGACCTGACAATCATAATAAAACTTACTTGTCATCCCATCTTCTGATCACATTTTACTAAGCATTCACCATCACATTTTACTAAGCATCCCCAGTTTTGGGAATTAATACTGGAATATTTATGTACCCAAAACATGTTTCTCTTTTTCATATAATAACAGTCCTGCAGCCAAGAGTCACATTTCCTCCTAGCCTTGAAGTATTCAAAATGAGACAGGTAATATAAGTATAAATTGGATCACACGGAGACTTTCAGCTACTGTAAAACTTTTGGATTTTCCTAGAAGTAATGGGAAGCTATAGAAATAAATGGCACTGGCTTAATATAGTAATGATAATAATCTTCAAACACTTTAAACTGTATTTGAGTTTTAAATAAATAAACTTTAAAAAATTCATTAAATTTTCACAGTTGCCATCTCATTTAGTCTTCACAACCACTGTGGGAAATAAAAAAGATTTCCTCATTTGTGATTAACATTTGGATTAACTTACTAAAGTATGGAAAATGTGCTAGCATGATGAAAATTCCCCAAGTTTCAATGTCAAAACTTTCTCTTTTAATATATAATATTTACTGTATTTTCCATGACCTTATATCCCCCTTATACACCCCTCCCCGCAGCAATCACCAGGCTGTTGTCCACATACGTGAGTCCTTTTTCCTTTATGATCAATCCCTCCAACCCCCTAATGTCCCTCCCCCAGCTGTCATCTCTCCATCTATGAGTCTGTCTCTGTTTTGCTTGTTGGTTCAGTTGCTTCATTAGATTCTATCAATGAGTAAAATCATACGATATTTGTCTTACTCTGACTGGCCTATTTGACTTAAAATAATGTTCTCCACATCCACCCATACTGTTGCAAAGGGTAATTTTTTTAAGCCAAGTCGTATTCCATTGTGCAAATGTCACATAATTGTTTGAGCCACTCATCTACTGATGGACAGTTGGGCTGCTTCCCTATCTTGGCAATTGTAAACAAGGCTACAGTGAATATAGGGGAACGTATGTTCTTTTGAATTAGTGTTTTGGGTTCCTCTGGATATATTTCCAGGAGTGAGATTGCTGGGTCAAAAGGTACATCCACTTTTAACTTTTTGTGGTATCTCTATATTGCTTTTCCACAGTGGCTGCACCAGTCTGCATTCCCACCAACAGCACAAAAGGGTTCCTTTTTCTCCACATCCTTCCCAGCACTTGTTGTTTGTTGATTGATTGATGATAGCCATTCTGACAGGTGTGAGGTGATATCTCATTGTGGTTTTAATTAGCATTTCTGTGATGATTAGCGATGCTGAGCATCTTTTCATATGTTTATTGGCCATCTGCATATCCTCTTTGGAGAAGTGTCTATTCAGGTACTTTGCTCATTTTTTAATTGGGTTGTTTGTTTTTTGGTATTGAGTTTTCTAAGTACTTGATAAATTTTGGGTACTAACCCCTTATCAGGTGTATCAGTGAAATGTACTCCCATTCTGTGGGTTGTCTTTTTATTTTGTTGATGATTTCCTTTGCTGTGCAAAAAAAATGTTTTAGTTTGATGAAGTCCCATTTGTTTGTTTATTCTTGTGTTTCCCCTGTCTGGGGAGATATACTCCATAATAAATTTGTACCAACAATGTCCGAGGTTTTGCTGCCTATGTTTTCTTCTATGATTTTTATGGTTTGGGGTCTAACATTTCAGTCTTTCATCCATTTTGAATTTATTCTTGTCTGTTGTGTAAGAAGATAGTCTAAGTTCATTTTTCTGCATGTATCTGGCTGATTTTCCCAACACCATTTGTTGAATAAAATATCTTAAGCCCATTGTATGTGCTTGCTTCCTCTATTGAATATTAATTGACTATAAAGGTATGGGTTTATTTCTGAGCTCTCTATTCTGTTCCACTGATCTATTTGTCTGTTTTTATGCCAGTACCAGACTGTTTTGATTACTATGGCTTTGCAGTATAGTTTGAAATTAGGTAGTGTGATATTTCCAACTTTGTTCTTCTTTCTCAGGATCGCTGTTGGTATGCAGGACCTTTTGTTGTTCTATACAAATTTTTGAAATTTATTCTGTGAAATATGTCATTGGAATCTTGGTAGGAACTGAGTTCAATCTATAGATTGCTTTGGGTAGCATGGACATTTTAATGATGTTAATTGTTCCTATCCATGATCACAGTATTTGCTTCTACTTATTCATAGCTTCTTCAATTTCTTTCTTTAGTGTCTTACAATTTTCCAAATACAGGTCTTTTCTGAGTACAGGTGCTTGGTTAGGTTTATTCCTAAGTATTTTTTTGAAGCAATTGTACATGGGATTGGTTTCTTAATTTCCCTTTCTGTTACTTCATTATTGGCATATAAAAATGCAACTGATTTCTGGATATTAACTTTGTATTCTGCTACTTTGCTGAATTCATTTCCGTTCTAGTAGTTTCTTGATGAAATATTTGGGGTTTTCTATGTACAGTACCATATCATCTGCAAATAAAGACAGTTTTACTTCTGTCTTTCGAATTTGGATGCCTTTTATTTCTTCTTGTCTGATTTCTGTGGCTGGGACTTCTAGTACTACGATGAATATGAGAGGTGAAAGTGGACATCTGTGTATTGTTCCCAACCTTAAGGGGGACACTTGGATTTTTTTCCCAATGAGTATGATGTTGGCAGTGGATTTGTCATATATGACCTTTATTATATTTACATATGTTCCCTCTATTCTCACTTTGCTGAGAGGTTTTATCATAAATAGGTACGGATTTTATCAGATGCTTTTTATGCTTCTATTGATATAGTCATGTGGTTTTTATCCTTCCTTTTGTTATGTGGTGAATCACATATATTGATTTGCAAATGTACTATCCTTGCATTCCCAGAATAAATCTCACTTGATCATGGTGTATGATGTATCTGATGCATTGCTGTGTTCAGTTTGCTAATATTTTGTTGAGGATTTCAGCACCTATGATCATCAGTGACATTGACTTATAATTTTCTTTCTTTGTAGTGTCTTTATCTTGTTTTGGAACTAGGATAATGCTTGCCTCAAAAAATGAGATTGGGAGCCTTCCCACCTCTTGAATTTTATTAAATAGTTTGAGAAGGAGAGGCGTTATTTCTTCTTGGATTAATTGGAAATTTCACCTATGAAGCCATCTGGTTCAGAGCTTTTGTTTGTTGGGAGTTTTTAAATTACTGCTTCAGTGCCATTAGATATAATCTGTCTCTTCAGATTATCTGAGTCTTCCTGATTTATTTTTGGAAGATTGTATGTTTCTAGGAATTTATCCATTCCATCTGTGTTGTCTAGTTTGTTGGCATACAATTGCTCTTAATATTTTCTTACAATCCCTTCATATTTCTCCTTTTTCATTTCTGATTTTATTTATTTGGGTCTTTTCTCTTTTTTTCTTAATGAGTCTTGTTAAATGTTTGTCAATCTTATTTATGTTTTCAAAGAACCAACTCTTGGATTCATTGATCTTTTGTATCATTTTTTAAGACTCTATTTATTTCTTTTCTGATCTTAATTATTTCATTCCTTCCTCTCACATTGGGCTTGTTTGTTGTAATCCTTCAAGTTCCTCAGGTGTGAAGTTTCATTGTTTATTTGAGGTTTTCTTGTTTTTTAAGACAGACCTGTACTGCCATGAATTTCCCTCTTAAGATTGATTTCCCAGTGTCCCACAGATTTTGGATTGTTTGGTTCTCATTTTCATTTATTTCAAGGCATATTTTCATTTCTTCCTTGATATCACTGTTGACCCATTCATTGTTTAATAACATGTTATTTAGCTTCCATGTCTTTGTATTTTTCAGTGATCTTCTTGTGATTGATTTCTAATCATAGCACTGTGGTCAGAGAAGATGCTTGATATATTTCAATCTTCTTAAATTTATTGAGACTTGTTTGGTTTCCTAACATGTGTTCTATACTAGAAAATGCTCCATGTGTACTTGAAAAGTATGTATATTCTGCTGCTTTGGGGTGAAATGCTCTGAAGATACCAATTAAATCCATTTGATCTAGTGTGTTGTTGAAGGCTGCTGCCTTATTGTTGACTTTCTGCATGGAAGATCTATCTAATGAAATCAATGGGGTGTAAAAATCCCCAACTATAACTGTATTTCTGTCAACCTCTCCCTCTATGGCCATCAAGATTTGCTTTACATGTTTAGGTGCTCCTATGTTTGGTGTGAAAATATTTACTAGGGTTATATCATCTTTTGGGGTTGTTCCCTTTATCATTATATAGTGTCCATCTTTGTCTCCTAATACAGCTTTTGTATTAAAGTCTACCTTATCTGATATATGTACTGCTACCCTAGCTTTTCTTTTCCATTTGAATGAAATATCTTTTTTCAACCCCTTACTTTTAGACTGTATGTATCTTTCAATCTGAGATGGGTCTTTTGGAGGCAGCATATATATGGGTCATGTTTTATTATCCACTCAGCTACTCTTTGTCTTTTGGTTGAAGCATTTAATCCATTTACATTTAAGGTGATTATTGACAGATGTGCATAGTACCATTTTCTCTTTCTCTCCCTGACCCCTTCTCTCCTACCCCTCTCCTTCCTCATCCTTCTTCTTCCTCTTCTTCCTCTTTCTTCTTCCTTCTCCTTCCAGCAAACTCTTTAACATTTGTTGCAGTAGTAGTGTGGTGTTAACAAATTCCTTTAGCTTTTTCTTGTTTCAGAGGCTCCTTATTTCTCCTTCAATTTTAAATGATAGCTTTGCTGGTTAAAGCAACCTTGGTTGTAGCTCCTTGCCTTTCATCAACCTTAAATATTTCACACCACTCCCTTCTGGCCTGAAATGTTTCTGACTAGTTATCAGATAACAATCTAATTGTTGCTCCCTTGTAGGTAACTATCTGATTTTTACTTGTGGATTTTAGGATTCTCTCCTTATCTTTAGGCCTTGTCATTTTAATTATGATGTGTCCTGATGTAGGCCTCTATTGGTCCAACTTGTGTGGGATTCTCTGAGCTTCCTGGACTTGTCTTTTTCCTTTACCAGATTAGGGAAGTTTTTAGTCATTATCTCTTCAAATAGGTTCTCAATCCCTTGCTCACTCTCTTCTCCTTCTGGTATTGCCATGATGTAGAGGTTATTATATTTCATGTAGTTTAAGATGTTTCTGAAGCTCTCCTAATTTTTTAAACTTTTTTGTTTTTGCTGCTCTGCCTGATTGTTTTTTTTTACCTCATCTTCCAAAACACTGATTTGATCCTCTGCTCCATCTAACCTACTGTTTATTCCTTCCAGTGTGTTATGTATCTGAGACATTGCATTTTTATTTCTGACTCATCCTTTTTTATGGTTTCTATGTCTCTTTTCGTGTTGTTGAGTATCCTATAATCACTACTCTGAACTCTCTATCCAATGAATTGTTTACTTCTCTTTCATCTAGTTCTTCTAGAGAATTTTCGTGTTCCTTCATTTGGGGTATATTTCTTTGTCTTCTCATTTTGGCTGCTTCTCTGTATTTTCCACTTTAGATGTGAAACTAATCAACCATCAATCTGAGCAGTTGTTAATCTAATCAATCAGTAATCAGCAGCTAGGCTTAAGCACCACAGGGTGGGGCAGAATAATTCCTGTGGGCAGGGCTATTGCTTCCCCCTTAGGCTGTTGCCATTTAGAGGACTGCTCTGACTGAGAAAGATAACTCCTGCTATATGGGGGATGTCTCAGCACAGGAATCCTGGTGGCTGTTCCCTTAGTTCTCTCCCTAGAGCCACCAACCCCAGACTCTCCTCAAGCTTCTCTAGTCCACTCAGCCTTTCCTTTGCTGGCACCCAGTGTCAGTGGCTGCAAGATAAATTTTGTGCTTGGGCCCTTTAAAAGGCTCTCTGCATCTCCACCCGTCTCTTCCTGGTTGCTTTTTTTTTGGGGGGGGGGGAGATGGTATATTCGCAATGGTAGACTTTCTGAGAGGTTTTTACTTTTTTTGTTCATTATAAAATTCCTCTAGTTTCTTCAAAGAAAAACAAAAGGTGGGCTACTCTGGAGGAGGCTTATCCTGTGACTGAAGGCTGTCACTCAAAATAGGCATTACATCATAATGAATGGCACTGATCACATTAATATTGTGTGCCACCACAAAAAAGCATAGCATGGAGATACATTAATAAAAGATATATGCTATAATTATAGCATTTCAGTAAACTTTGGGATATAAGCATTCCCAGATACAAAAAGAAAGAGATAATGCAGTTGAAGGGACCAGAGGAGAAGTTGTGGGGAAGTGAGGGTTACAGAATGACAAAGTATCAGTTGTAAAAAAACAAAACACAACAAAAACCCAAGGTGAGAGTAGATAAAAATGCTAGAATGACACCTAGTTATCACCAAAAGAGCTACATATGTTATACAGGTATACTACACACAGCATAGCTCATTTTACTAAGATATATTTTCAAAGAGGCTTTTATAATTTTAAAATCTCCCATTCCACATACTTTAAAAGAAACTAACCAAACTAGTTCAAGAGTGTTGTTGGTTAAAAACTGTATATATTCAAGGTACATGAGGATGTCCCTTTGGTTTGAACCACTGTAAAAACAGCAATATAACATGATTTTATAACATCTTTGAGGATTTTTACCTCTTGATACCCACATGCAATTTCCATTAACATTAAAGCTCAGATTTATAGGTGTTCACCAATGGATGTATATATCTAAGTTTTATTGAAATAAAAGGGACCTACAGCCACTATTTATTTCTAGGCAATGATGAATTTGAAGAATAGCACAGAAATCTTTTTTTAAAGCCTAGTCTTTATTTACTACTTCATCTAGCTGCTGTAGTACTCAAGAAATTTGAACTGATATTCACACAATATATAACAATCACTTGATCCATGTAAAAAAAGAGGCAGCCACTTTATACATTTAACCATGCTAACATAATGCTGAGCAGAGAACATGATAAATACCATAGCCAACTGAAATGGTATAAGCAATTTTAGTAAGTAGAATGTAAGACATACAGCATCCTATAATGCCGAGCATTTTTACAAGCAATGGTGAGAGGTACTAACCCCATGCATAATGGGTCCATCTAAAGAGCACCACAGGGGACTCATTCAGATACTGGTCCACCCACCCTTTGTTCCTTTGACTATAGCTCTCACTCCTTGCTTGTCATTTCCTTGGGGATTTAGTCAGATGAAATTCTCTAGGATTATAATAGGAATTGTTTTGTTAAAAGCCTGGCAACCAATCAAAAATACTACCTTTTCACACTACTCCTCAACAATCTTCCTTTTGAATGATCATCAGTTGTTTCACAACATAAAATCCATTTATATTGTACAAAGTTTTTTACTTGCTAGTTGACCAGGATATATTATTTAGTTTTATTACTTTGATTATGAAAATCATAAAATAAAAGGCATGTGCAATAAAAACAGATTATGAAACCAACACCTGTTTTCAAATTGCCTTGGGTCTGTTTATGAAGCAGTTTGGCCTAAAGCAGTCAGTAAAACCAGATTTGAATGCTATTATAAACAGGCATAGGCTTTCCTTACATAACCCATATTTATGTTAATCAATAAAAGCTGAGACTTAAAGATTGCAGTAATAATTTTGTGAGAAAACAGGGCAAATTTATTATCTGTGATCCCTTCTTTATCTCTTCCTATTGCATCTGGGACAATTCTGAAGTACTTAGGTGATATGACTAAATCTTACTGTTAGAGAGTTTTTCTATTTTAAGCACAAATCTGGCATTTAAAAATCCAAAAGCAAAAAATTTAACATAGAAAATATCAGGAAATTAGACAAATTAAAGATACTGTCAAGAGCATGCTATACTGTCAAATGACTAATAATCCCAGTTAAAGAGCATAAGGAATAGGTAGTGGAGTTTTGAAAAGTAATACCAAGGCAAGACAGACATTTAATGTGAAAGCATAAAAGATATTTAGAGCAGAATAGACAGTATATTAAGTCATCAGTCCTTTGATTATTTTATCATTTGTACAGCTGAAACCAATGTGCACAAAAGCAGTAAAAAAAAATCTATGCAGTTTTTAATATATCAGCTTGCACCAGTGCTAACCATGAATCATAACCAGTGCTAGAGTATAAGGTTCACTTTCAACTTAATGTATTTATATGTTTCAAAATGAGCTTATTTAGGAATATATAAAAATTGTTAGTGATATATAGTCTTTTCAAATAAGGCTTATTTCTTTGTATTTTAAAACTGTATTTTTCCTTCAAGTTTAAGTGACAGGTAGTCCGTAATATAAATTACTTATGTGGATTCTGTTACAATTAGCTTAAGGAAAATCCTAAACATAAGAAGAAAGAATTTTTAACATTATTAGTTTAGAAAGAACATTTATACCATAACAAAATAGTAATATCCCGGTTCTTCTGGGGCAGAGTTTTGACACTACTAAAGGAAACAGAAGAGGAGAACACTTTGGCGTACATATTGAATTTCTCACTTTAATAATGAAGATATGGTTCTGTGCAATCTAAAATTAATTTAACATTAGTGGAAAAGAAGTAATATTCTACTATCTCTGTTTTTTTCTTTCCTATTAAAATTTAGTAAGTGGTAGCAGATTTCAGACAGCATGCACAAAGAATTCAAATTAGATGTCAAAGTCAAATAGAAGTTTGCCTTCTATTATTTGAATAGGATTTAAATAATTTGTTAAATAACCTTTTTATTTTAGAAAATTGTTTTTTTCTCAATAAATCTTAGAGCACTGCTTAATGAACTTCAAAAGGAGTACCCATTCCATAAACAGTGTGATACTCAAGTTGAAACAAATAAAATGGCAAGTGGATGGAGAAAGAAAATGGAAGAATAATATAAAAGAAATGGTTTAAAGGGAGAGGGCTTAACAAGACAAACTTCAGCAAATCTCTCCTCTGCCCCAAATGCAAGTCAAAGACCTTTTCATTTGGCAACAATGTAGTCCAATGACCAGAGCACCATAAAAATGTACTAGTGACTTGTTTTCATTTTAGCTGTATTTTTGACATTATATGACCTGTGGAGATGTTTCCTGCCTGTATCACACAGACAGGTGCCACACTGTGACTATTCATACAGCCCTTGCTTTGGGTTGTTTTGCTAACAGGAAAGATCGATTTGTAAATAAATATTCATCTATACTCCCTTGCCCAGTCCCAATTATTTCTACAAATTGCATAATCAACCTATGTGAAAGAAGATGACAAAGAAACAATGTGCTCTGAAAAACAACACTGAAGCATTCACATCATTGAGAAGATGAAAATCCCAAGAATAAAAGAGCTAAGAGTCCACCTTAAAGCAGGAGCTTCCCTGCAGAAGCAGGAAGGAACAAGGGCACGTAATACTACTGCAGCTGTGATATTTCTTAAGTAGGACATGCAGAAAAGGGCACGAGCTATCCATGGTTCTGAAAACATTACATTTAATTCCTCTGTGAAAGATTTAGCAGCTTAGTGGAAAGAAGCAGCACACCAAAAACAAAACAGAACAAAAAACCAACCACAAAAGAAGAGTCAGCACTTCAAGCAAAGTTGCTTAAACTAATAATTAGAAATAATATATTTCAGAAACAGTCACCTCTAATAATCTCATACCTTAAGGCTAGAATAAAAGATCATTGCTAACTGGTACAAAAGCAGCTTTGGACACACAATTAGGAAGCCAAATTCTGTGATGAATTCAACCCAATCACTACCCTTTTTACCTTCAATTCTGCCAGGACATGTACCACATAGAGCCCAGAAAAGAAGCCATAATTCAAAATTAAGCTTCTCTTCCATTTACAAAAATGACACATTTAACTTTTATAGCCAAATCAACTAAGAGAAGCCAAGAATGGAACATAAATAGTAGTTTAAAAAGTGATGCATAAGCGCAGGCTGCGAACCAAAGTGCCGCAGGTTCGATTCCCAGTCAGGGTACATACCTGGGTTGCAGGCCATGGCCCGCAGCAACCGCACATTGATGTCTCTCTCTCTTTATCTCTCTCTCTCTCCCTCTCTCTCTCTCTCTCTCTCTCTCTCTCTCTCTCTCTCTCTCTCTCGCTCGCTCTCTCTCCCCCCTTCCCTCTCTAAAAATAAATAAAAATCTAAAAAAAGTGATGCATAATGATTAATAAAAAAAACTTTTTGCATTTGATTTAACAGGGTGGTGGTTGCTTGGGGGAGGGGGTATAAGGGGACTAAATGGTACTGGAAAATATAATAAAGATTATATATTTAAAAAATCATTTTTGATAAAAGATGCAATTTCCCAAGGGCCATCCTTTAGTTTAAGTAAACAGATAAGTGCACACACTGCAGTCTCACTTTTATTGGAGTCAGTCTGCAAGCTGGGTTACTGAGAATATCGAGGGGAACACTATATAAATTATATGACTATCTAACCACTAACCTGTACATCTGAAACCAATGAAAAATTTTAAAAAATATTTTAGGAGGAAAAACAATGAACAGAAAGTAAATAAAATTTAAAAAGGAGTTTTAAAAATAAATAAAAGAATAGCTGAATGAACAGAGGTGTATGTTTTTAAAATATCAGAGAAAAATTAACATATGAATTAAATTATTTAAAAAGTGTATTTTTTAAAAAATGTGTTTTACATACCTTGGTAATAAAGAACTCTCCTAATTATGATCTATTCCAGTAAGACCTAATATTTTATTTGAATTAATTTATAAAGACAAAAATTTTTAAAGGATAAACCTGCCAAACTACTCCATTTACTGAATCCAGAAGTCTTTCCTATTCATTGAACACATTCTCACCTGTCAGGCTGTACATAACTGTTGTGATTTGAGGAATTTTAATGGAAAGATATTTTCCCCTTTAAAGAGTTTTGTAAGAGTGTATACTTTTTGAGACCAAAATATAAATCAGAACTGTCTGTATTAGTTGATGAAATAATTTGTGTAGCTATACAAAATGTTTACCATCTACTTGTGGCTTCACTCAGTAGTAGGAGCACTTAAAAATTCCAGCAGCGTTATCAGAATTCCAAAAGGGCTGAGAGCCAAGGGTTCATCGAAGAACTTTTCTCTGTCCCTTTGAAATGTCTTTCATTGCCCCATTCCCTGTCACCAAGACCAGAACTATTTTGCCCAAAGTAAGAGAGGTTTTCTTGCTCGCAAGAAGTAGTGCCAGTCTTGGTTTTTGTTTTCTTCAAAGAGAATGATGATACTTAAGAGAAGTAAAATAGACTTCAAATAATGCTCACACAATTATATTTCCCTATTTTTTCTTTCCCATAGCTAAAGTGAGAAATACCATATTGAGACAATGGAGGTGGGAAACAGTGTTGTGAAGGAGGTAAACAGATGAAAGAGGATTCTTCTGAAGCAGCAAAATGGAATAGAGGAAAGTGGTGAACAAAGGGTCCCAGGACCACAAAGCATGGTAAATAAGAAAAAAAGTTAAGAAATTGGAAACATAAGGATAATCTATAATGCACAGAGTCTGTGTGGAGAGCATTCAATTTGACCATAATCTCCTTTGACTGCTTTGCATCTTCCTCTGCTAGGAAATATCAGTTCTAAATGAGCCATGCAAACTGACTGATACTACTTCTGGTAACTGAAAAAAAAGTATTTAAATTGCTAGATGTGATATTTTTGTCCATGTGTTCTTCCTAATTTGATCCAACGTGAATTCAACATTTAAAACATCCTCTAATAATTTCCTAGAAACTCATTATGTTGGACCTTCATTGCTGTATTTATTTTCTACCTTGGACCAATATCCCAGTCACTAATGATGGCCATCCTCTTGGTGCCTTCATGTTATGGGTTTTTAGGATTATTAATGGAACTTGCTTTAACATCCTCTTTTGGTACAAGAGAGTTTAGTTAAATTTGAACCATAAAATAACAACTACATACTAGAAAAGTTTTTTTAAAAAAATCCTTTTTCATTTCAGTTCAACAGCATTTGATTCCAATTACTTGTTGATATGACAAAATGAAATCCACAAATATGTACAAAGCACAGTAATCTCTTATTATCTCTGCCACTTAAAGTAGTGCTAACAACTGAGATAATGTCACAAACATCATAAATAAAATAAACACCTGAATATTCATACAAAGCCATACTGCATATCCCTCCTGATAAAAACTTCCCTTCATAGGTTAGCTCCAAATACTTAAAGATAATTTATCAATTTATTAGGAAATAAGATAAACATGTACAATTTGATTAATAGCTATAAAGTTGCTAAAAAATCTAACAGGTATTATAACTGGGCACTAAAGATGAATCCATGTACAATAATATTAATTTTTCAAATGACAATATGAAAGCATATCCTTGTTTTTGTATTTTTTCATTTCTTTGTGTCCAGGATATACATTGACTTTCTGAAACCACTGCAGAGTTTTGAATAATGTATGAAATTTAAAAAAAAAATCTCTGTTCATTGCCCAGGGAGAACTGTATTGCTTGCCATATAGTACATCTATACAAGACAAACAGACCATTAAACCTAGAAATCTCAAGCTAAAACCTTCCCGAGTGGAAAGGGAAAATATCATCCTGGATTTTAGAAGTCTCTCAACCAAACAGTTCAAATCCTTAGAATAATCCTCTGAATTAGATAAGAGCCCTTAAACTTCAGAAATATCTGTTCTCCTGAGTAAAGCTGTGAGAAAGCTAGAAAAGCAATTAATTAACTTAATGTTATTCTAAAAAATTCACTAACTCCTGCTACTTCCCTTGTCTTCCATAGCATATTTGCAAAGACCGAGGAGAAGATATGCACAACTTCAACAAAATGCAATTATTGCTGCTCTCTTTTTCCTGTATTTTCTGCAGCAATATTTAGGCATTTTCCCCTTTAAGTAGTAGGAGTAGAGGAAATTACGATCTGAGAATGACAAAGAGGTGATAGTCAAATGCAAGGACAATTAGACATAAAAATAAGAGTAATGGCATATAGTTATATTGTTTTTTTAATGTAGACTCAGCATTTTCCTTCACTTGTCAAGCCTAAACATTACTATGTAGAAAGGTCATGTGATGGTAACATGCATTGGACGGACATTCAGGTTTGCCCATAGAATAAACTCAGCTTTAATGGAATTTCATTTACAGTGATGTAGAATGAAGTTTCTATTTCCTTCATCTCCCACATTTCAAACTTGAGAGACAGCTTTAGGTATGATACATTTAAAAGGCTTTCATGTAGATTCATTTTTTGGGGGGATAACTGTGACGTATTCAACAAGCAGTTATCAAGAGCATATACTATCAATATATTATACTGAGTTGCGTTCCAGGTGCAAAAAATAAATCACAATCTTTTAAAAGTAAAATACAGTTATAAGCCTTATGGTATTTTAGCAGCTTGCATTATCTTTGTCTTTAAGAGCGTTGATACTGAGCATAACCATAAAAGGCTTCCTGGGTTAGGTGAAGCACTGTATTAAGTGCAAGGTATGTGGGCTCATGTTTTTGCAAAAGCAAAAGATACCAATGAATAACATAAGAACTTGAATCTCAAAAGGGTACTGTGGAAAAGCTGAAGATGCCCACTGCCCTCTTCCTTTCTTCTATCATCTTCTATTCCTGTCAATTTAATTGACACAAGGAGAAGAACCATCAGGAGCAAGGTTAAAATCATAACACACAGGAGAGGTATGTCAAAAGATTTCACAAAAGTGGGAGATAGGGAAGTAGTACATTTATATCCAGGTGAATATAGCTGCCTTTGACCACTGGGGAAGCAGATGAAATCTTGCTGAAGAGGAAGCAGATTACAATTTCTTATCCCTTTTTAGAAAAATAATAATATACTACTTAGTCCATACAAGAGAAATCCATCATCATGAGCACCAATTAGAACAAACAATTATTTTTCTTCAGTTCTGGAAGCAATTAGTTATCCAGAAAATTTAAGGTCCTTATGACAGTCTGATAAATACCTTGTCAGTTAATGCAGTTACGAATGCACAGAATGTCTGCTCATATTGCAGTGGTATCATGTGCCTGACATATAGGGACCCAGCCACTTATTCCTGAATTGAAGGTTGGTAAATAAGCAGGTGGTTGTGAGCTTAGCCACGAACATTAGCATGTCTGTGAGTGTTTGACATGGAATTAAACCTACCAAGATAAATTTATTGCTGCATAATAATTGCTTGTCCTCATATCCATATTCCAATATCTGAAGGAAGCCTTTTAAATTCATAGTCTTAAAAAATCAACTGAAATTGACCTTATCTCCTATTGGCCTGCAACTATCACCAATGAAGAAATGTACAGCAGAGCTGATTATATTGTGTAGGAGAATAGACAAGCAAAAGTGATTGGAATTTCTATAGAGTACATCATCAGTGCTTGCTTAGGACAATTTTGCATATAAATGGGGCATAAATGGTCTGTGTGCAATTTGTTCTCCAGTTGTCAAAAAATAATCAAGGACAGACTACATAGCAATCTTCTCTTTCTGGTTTCCCTAATACAAACCTAGATCTGATTGACACATGCATGTGTCTGTCCCAAAAGTAAAATTTAATTTCCATAAATAAAAAGAAAACAAAAAACAAACAAAATTATGTAACTAATATAGGTACTCACTTCAATATAAAATTCACATGAAGCAATAGAAAAAAGGCAATAAATTAAGCAGTCTTAAAAATTCATAGCATTTCAGAAATCAGTGCCAATCCATCTTCCAGCCCACTCTAAGCCCCCTCCAAATACTCTCCCAAACTGTTTTTGCTAAGGTCATCACTGAGTTCTTAACAGTTAAATCCAGTGGATTCCTTCCAATTCTTATTTTATTGGTCCTCCTGCTTACATCTGCTGCTGTTCAATACTTTCTCTTTATTTATTTTATTTTTTATTGTTGTTCAAGTACAGTTGTCTCCATTTTCACCCCACAACGGCCCCCTGCCCATTCCCATCCCCACCTCTTACCCACACCCCAATGTTCATAACAGCATAATTTACAATGGCCAAGTGCTGGAAGCAACCTAAGTGCCCATCAGTAAATGAGTGGATCACAAAACTGTGGAACATTTACACAATGGAATACTGCACAGCAGAGAGAAAGAAGGAGCTCCTACCCTTTGGGACAGCATGGATGGACCTGGAGAGCATTATGCTAAGTGTGTAAACCTGGAGGTAAAAGCACTTTCTCTTTAAAAAGGTCTATTCCTTTGGCCTCTGTGATAGCACACTAGCTTTTTACTCTCCACATCTTCATAACCAACCCCTTCATGCTTTCTTTCATGCTCTCTCTCTTGGAAGCTACTCCCATAAATTGGTGGTTCTTAATTTTTGTGGCACATTAAATTCACCTAAATTACTTTAAAAAAATCTAGCTTTGTTTTCATGTGGTATCATTTACAGACAATATATTGAAGTGCCTGGTTCATTTAGTTTTTTTTTTTTTTAATTCTCACCCAAGGATATATTTATTGCCTTAAGAGAGGGAGGGTGGGAGAGTGAGGGAGACAGAGAGATGGAGAGGAAATTGAGATAGATAGATAGATAGATAGATAGATAGATAAAAACATTGATGTGAGATAGAAATGTTCATCATTTGCCTCCCATATGTGCCCTGACTGAAGAATTGAACCTGCAACCTTTTGGTGTACAGACAACACTTGAACCAACTGAGCCAGCTGGCTAGGGCTGGTTCAATTAGTTTTTAAAAATATATGACTGTCTAGGCTCTGACTGCATAGATTTGTATTTGATTCATTCAAAGAGGAACCAGACATATTTCTTAGAAGTACCTCAAAATGATTCCAATGTGTAGGTACAACTAAGGGAACCACAAAGGTCTGTTTTCTCACTTGCCCACTGCTCTAATCATTTTCCCCAGATTACTTTACCCACTGTTGTATTTTTCACTGTCTCCTGAATGCTGATCAAGTCTACAAGATTCCTAGTATTCACCCTCTAGTTATTGACCAGAAGTAACCAAGCTAATGCCACTGAGAACAATAAATGGCTGGCCTAAGGAGAATCTGATTTGCTTCTTCCTAATGACCTCTTTCCTTCCTCTCAAAAGAATCACACATATACTATGACCCACCTAATCCTGACTTTCAACACTTGCAAACCAGTTAATTCTAAAGTTGACAATGGTTTTCTGAAACTGGGCCCATTCCTTTTATGTCCTTTCCCAACTCTCCCCTTGCTTCTACATAGTGAACTCAAAAATGTCTTTCCTCTACCCCCTGCCTACGCCTTCTCTGTACTATTCATGAATGTCCTTTATTTTAACTTAGGAGACTAGAACTCAGCATTAGACATCTATAAGACACATATCACACAATAGATGAGAAAGTGTTTTGTTAACTGTAAAGTGCTAGGAGTGCTAAAGTACTTTAACCATATCACACAGTATATATTTAATAAACACAATTGAGTTAACAGGGGGAAAGGCCACCCATTTGGAAGTAAAACTAGGTATAATAATATATGATTGGCAACTCCATTCAAGATGCTTGAAAGTGTCTAGACAGAGTTTCCTGTTAGAATCTCTGGAAGAAACACAATTTATCTTTCATTCTCTAACTACCTTTCATTCCTTAAAACCCCAATATGTAAGGTACAAAAGATATTCATTCTTTAATCCATTAGAATCTAGCTCTTGGCCCTCACTATTTTACTAAACTGCTCAGGGAAAGGTCAACTGTTACGCGCTAGTTGAAAAACCCATCTATTTTCAGTTGACATTCTACTTAATTTTCTGCAGTATGTGACTCTGTTGACTTTCTCCATTCTAAAATTTTCTTTACCATGAGTCTTCCAGGTATCACTTTGGTTACCTCTCCTTCCTTTCTGAACATTTTTTCCTCAGTGTCCTTTGCTGATTCCTCCATTTGCCTCTTAAATATTGTAATCCCCAAACTCACTAATCTTGGCCTTCTTCACCTCTCATTGGACATACTCTTCCTGGGTGATCCCAAGGTTTCTATAACTATATGTATGCAGATGTCCAGAAAATCTGTTATCTCCAGCCTCAACCCCTCCTGCTTGTGTGTAATTATGTAATCCTCTACTTAAAAACTTCTGCTGGCCCTCTGCTGTTGCAATGTGTTTGTCACCGTTGCCACTGTACACTTCCATACCTCTACTGCATGTATCTGCCATTTCCTTTACCTAAAATGCCTATTCCTCCTGTCCCTCTCCCGACAAAACTACTATTCACTCCTCAAACCACAGCTCAGATGACATTTTCATCATGAAATCTTTCTTGAATTCTCTAGGCAGTTAGTTGCTCTTTTGGTACTTTGTGTAAACTTATAGCAATTCTACTGTGTATAAATCTGTCTTCTTCATGAGACTCTTGAGTTCTTTGCACTCCAAGGTCCTAGCACTATTGCCTGGATCTTGCTATTTGAGCAATAAATATTATCTGGATGAATGACATGCTTTTATTTGCTTACATTACATATTTTTTACTGATTTGAATTATACATAAAAATATAGTAACAATACTATAGACAAAATGGAATTTAGTTGGTAAATCTAATATTCTAACACAAAATAAAGATGAAGGAACCTCATGGGAAAGAACCCATCCTAAGGAAGAAAGAAGTAAAACCTTGGAATGAACAACCACCATGGTGTAATAATAATAAAACAAAACCAAACACGGACCCCCAAGAGACCTCAGTCATCAAAAAAGAAGATAAGCCCTGGCAAGGTGGCTCAGTTGGTTGGAGTATTGTTCTATACATCAAAAGGCTGAAGGTTCAATCCGTGGTAGGAGTGCATATAGGAGGGAACTGATTAATGTTTCCCTTTCACATTTCCCCCCCCCCCAATAAACATATCCTTGCATAAATATTTTTCAAAAAACAGAATAATATTGAGTACTTCCTAGAATCTGTCATGGGCTTGTCTTTGGGCATTTGCTCTGTGAGGTCAAATCCTATGGAAATCTAGAGGGCTGATAAAACTGAGGGCCATTTCTCTAAACATGTCTGTAAGATTTTGAGACATAGGTAGTACTGCTTGGTATACTGGTGCAATGCTAAAATAAAGGAAGAAAGAGTCATTTCTTCCCACTCTGCCACTGACCACTGTCCAGCAGTAGAAGTGTAAAGGCATGACAGTGCCAGCCATAGGCAACAACAGGTGTGGAAATGACTGGTATTATAAGCAGAGGTTGGGGAATGGTGGTGCGTGAGTGTTTGTGAAATGCCCCCTGAGAACTTCTATAGATGCTTCAGAGATCCCTTATAGGCAGCTCAGGTCCTGAATGTACACATGGAGGCAAGAGCCAGGATAATCCGTGTTTTATTATTTATGCGAGATAGAGAGGCCTAGAAAAATGTATGTTTTGTTTTGCCATAAAGATATTTCCCTAATATTTAGAGTTTATTTTTTTTCTATGTTGAGCATCATTGTTTCTTGCCCCTTATCTTTTTTTCTAATGGTAGCTTATACTTTCTCATTTATACTGTTATCTTGAAGGTCCATAAAATTAAGACCGTGTGCCTTCTGCATTTCTTCTAGTTTTTTTTCAAATTTAGTTTTCTTGGTTGCCCTGCATGGTTCTAAAACCAAATTACATTTATTCAGTTTCCTGGTTTCCTTTTTTGTATGATGGTTCTCTTGGTTTTTTTTTTTTTTATGTCTAGAATTATATATCAAAATGTAGTCATAGCCAAAGTAACTAAGTTAGATATCTATCTCCTGCAGAGAAGCCTATTTATATATACACTTATACGCAGAGTGGCCAAGGAATGAATAAGTGAAGTTGGTTAAAGGAGGGGAAGCAAGTGTTAAGGATTGATAGTTAGTCAGTAATAAAACAGATGTGGCACTGTGCATTTATATTAAGTGTGTTTTTCACTCCTTCAAGGTTTTTCTCTGTGTTTTCCCCCTCTAAAGCTTACCTTTGATCTTATAATGACAAAATCAGGAATAATGATGGGCGATTCTTTACAAAGTGTGTTGTAAAACATATAGCATCTTAAGTGCTAACAAAGGCTATAACAAAGAGGGTACACAAAGATTTAGCAAATTTCATAGATGATAGATTCATACTAGGTTATTAAGGAAAACTGAGATGTTCCTTTTACCCACCAAGCTTCTACAAAGCATAACCCACATTCTAGGGATGCAAGGGCTCTCCAAAGGTGAGAGGGTAGGGAAAGTTACTCTAACTCCTGTGTTGCACAGACATACAATTCCTATCTGTTATGGCACATAGAAGATTGTGTTGCAATTGTACTGGCTTACATCCATGTTTTCCCAAGTAGTATGTAAATTCCTTGAGGCAAGGGGCCTATTTGGTGTTGGATCCTCAGTACCTAACCTAGTATATTACACCCAGGAGGCTCTCAACAGTATTGCTCAATTGTTGACCTAATACTATCTATCCCTATAGCCTCACTATCTACTCCTGAATTCAGCTCTAAGTTACATTGCAATATTGAAAAGATGTCCTTAAAATGTCACCAGAAAGCTCCAATGTGACAAACCATTGGTCTTTATCCATTTTGATTCCACTGTAGTATATGTCGTTATTTAATATGTCCAACTTTCTTAATACTTTCCTTTTCCTTTGCTTCTAGATCGAGTGTCTTCATTCTCCTCCTGCCTGCCCAATTCTTCCTTGTCTATCTTCTTAGCTAGTTCTGCTTTTAGCCCCTAAGTGGAGGCATTTCCAAGATTCTTGTTGTGGACCTTTTTCTTAATAATCCCTCTAATAATCTCTTCCATTTCCAGGAATCTCATGAACTCAATCGTGTGATGAAATCTACACCCATATTTACAAAAATTTTCTAAATATCTTGATCCCAATGCTGTGCCACCCATTTTAGGTTCACTTAACCAAAATGGAATTTATCTTCTATCAGCAGTCATTTTCCTGATCTTAATAGTTTTCTTTAGTAAGCCAACTGCCCTTCAAACTAATCACACTCAAAATCCTAGAATCATCCTTAACTCCTGGTTACTCTGCTTCCTCTATATTATCTCCTTTGACTAAGAATATGAGAGTAGAATTCTCATTCATCATTCACTCTTCTATAGATGAAATATCCTAATATATAGCTTTGTTCACACTCCTTCACTGCTTAAAAGCCTTCAATATATCCCCAGTGTCTAAAGAATTATATGCTAACACCTCAATATCTTATTCAAGTACTCTATGATGTGGCACCAACCTACTTTTCTAGAATTGTCTCCATATCTTTACACTTTATGGAACCATTAGTTTTACTATTTGCCATTCTCCAAAAATACTTTGTATTTTCTTACCTCTGTATTTTTCTTGATGACATTTCATTTGACTAAAATGCTTACTATTATCCCTACCTCTAACTCCTACTGCTAAAATCCATTATCATCCTTCCAAGCATTTTTCTTTGTGACTTTTTTCTGATATATCCAATAAGTTATGATAGTTCCCTCCTTCGAACTCACATAATATGTTAACACCTTTTGTATAATAACTATTATCATTGGCCTCATTCTGTAGTCTTTTTATACTTTTTTATCTTTCCTACAAGACACAAGGCTTATATGAAAGATAAAAAGGATAACTAAGGATGTCTTATCTTCATTATTTCATAACCTTTCACAGAACAGATATGTGATGAATTAATGAATGTTTAGGGGCTCATTTCCTAATCTCTGTTTCACATAAGCAAAGCTGTAATCTGGGTTGATATGCAGCCAGAATGAATTAGTACAACCATAGTGGCTACTTATTGCCTGGGTATATTCTAACTGCTTAGGGCCTGTGCTACAACAGGTATTAATGTTTTTAATATCACTCCTAATATGACAGTCTCCCTTAACATGTCTTTTGGTGCCCTTACTAGAAACAGTGCACTCAGCTGAACTGGCTGTAGGCAATACATAGGAGCTCCTTCTAAGTTACCTAATGTGGGTTACTCTTGGGGAGGGGATATAAGCTCAGTGCGGAATACCTGTAATTTAGGCAACTGATTATATCATTTATTAACATTTTAATTTTCTAATGAAGAATATACACTATCACCTCATTTAAATATGGAATTGAAAACACTGCGATTAGAAGCAGAATTGTAGAGCTGTGTATTTTACATATTACTTCCATCTGTAAGTGATAACAGAGATAGCAAGCTGAGCAGTACATCTTTGCTGTTTGTGGCTGATTATGATTTCAGATTTTTGGCTATTTCCTCTTATCTTACTTTACTTGGAGAAAATAGCCATTTTTAAAAAGATTTTTTTTTCACAGATGTGAAAGGAGGGAGAAAGAGCAGGACAGGAACATCAATATGTGGTTGCCTGTCACATACCCCGTACTGGGGACCTGGCCTGCACCCTAGGCATGTGCCCTGACTGGGAAATGAACTGGCAACACTTTGGTCCTCAGGTTGGCACTCAATCCACTGAGCCATACCAGCCAAGGCCATTTTTTAAATAATTTGGTTTTACTGCTTCTATCCCATCATATTCAAGTGGAGATTGTTGGAAAGCAACAAGGATGCCAGTGTTGAACAGGGAAACTGTAATAACATAAATTCAATGGAATCTTGGGAAAAAAAACAAATCAGGTGCCTAAGAAGGTCAACACACACACACACACACACACACACACACACAGCCAGCCAGCCAGCCAGCAGGAAAAAGCAATTTAGCTAGGAAAGTCAGAAACAAGGAGAAAACCTGGAAAAGTCCCTGGTTCTGTTGCTTCTAGAAAGAAGAAGCATTCAGGAGAGGTTTTGGCAGACTTGTCTACTCTGTGCCTGTCTTCCCCTCTCCCTTGCTCCAAGCTCTTCTACTGATGTCTGAGATGCCCTACCAATCATGGCAACTGCCTGCCTGCCTTCTAGTTTCTTTTTACTGCTGGACATTTGCATTGGCTGCTGCCACTGGGAATGACTGCCAGGGCTAAATAGGCTGAAATTTTTGACCCTATGTGTTCATGGAGGCACTCTAGCTAAAATCAAAAGAGATCCCAATTTAGATTACTTGGAGTCAGTATTATGAATTTATGCAGTTTCTGAGTATATTCTTAGTGTTTCACAGTTTATAACACTATTCCCTTGAATACCAAACTCACAGAACCCCATGTAATGATAGCTCTCTCCAAGTAGTCTTTCTAGAGTCAGCTGGAGATGTGAGACTATTCAGACAGGGACCTTAGCAAATGTGTTTTTGTTTACATTTTTTTATTGTAGTTCAAATACAGTTGTCTCCATTTTACCCCCACCACTTCCCCCCATCCCAGCCATCCCCCACCTCCCACCCTCAATCCTACCCCTTTTTGGTTTTGTCCAAGCAGCACAAATGTATTTTTAAAATAAACAGACTAGAAAGATGATGGCAGTTCTGTTACGGCACAGAACAACATGCTTTTACTTATCCACTGCTTAACAAAGAACTGAATCGATACGAAAATTATTTCAGTTTGCTTTCCACTGACTATTAATACTCTGATAGTTCAACAAAGATAAGTGAAGGTTTCTGTTTTCCTTAGGAGGTAAAAGGCCTCTGATCACATGGTAGAACATTCTCATTTCTCAGATAAAGACAGAAGATCGATGGAATGGCCGCTTCATAGTAACAGAGTAGCAATGTTCCTAACATTCTCCCATGCAGCATTACCTTAAGAAAGTAATATGAACATATAAATGTAGATTTTAATTTTCTTTCCTCCAGTGTTCTACTCTTTTTGTATGCCATCTTTAATGTCTTCATATATACAAAGAAGTCTTATACTCCAATGAAAACATTTTCATCATCTCAATTATATCTTACCTTCAGGCTAAACCAACCCATTAGGATTCAGCCAAATGTAAACAAGATGAATATAACTTATACTGTCTTCTGCCACCGACTTCACCATTGCCAAAAGCTTCCTGAATAGTTCTGCACTATGCTCCATTTCTTTCACTGGTTTGTTGGGGTACAATGGTTTTGAGAGGCACCAATTTGCACTCTAATGACATATGATAGTTTCCCATCTAAATACAGAATATGTTTTAAGTTGCAGGGTATTCAAGGCAAATCTTATTACTGTAAATGAAGTAGAGTTCACATATTAACTATTAATTTTCTTTTTCTTATTTACTTCTCTATATAGCCTTACAGCCCATGAAGAGGGTACTTAAAATCAACACACATAATTTCTTCCTCTACTTTAAGAAAGATATGGACTACAAAAATGAAAACTTACTTAGAGAAGATGACAGCTCAGCCTATTTAGATTATCCTGAATGGAACTACTGTTTACCTCAGCCATAGGTATAAATGGAGAGTGTGGACAACCTTCTAGCTACACTTGAGTGAGACAGGTTGTATTCATGTTTCTAATGCCCCTGAGATCAACTTTCATTGTGTGGCTCTGTTACTAATCAAAAACACACACAAACGTGTTCTAATACTTGGGACTTTGGGGGATCTTAGATTATCTGCTTTGTTAACATGGAGAAGGGACTGAACTGCAAAGCCAAAATGGTCTTTAAAAAGAAATATTGTCTCAATTTCCTTATCTGTAAATAGCTAATGTGACATCCTTAGGGCCAATTATTTTTAATGATTTAATTATATATGGTTTTAAACCACAACTTCCACACAAACCACATGCTCATAAAATAACAATTAAAGTATTTAATATTAAACACAGTGGGGGTCGTTGTTTCTGATTTTTTTTTGCAAAGTCTTCAGTTATTTGAAGATACTTTTACCAGGTTGAAACTTTCAATCATGTAGATAAAGAAGCTTGCTGAGACTGCACATGAACTGAGATCAACAATTAAAAAACATTCTCATGTGGAAAGTTTTTTTTTTCTTTTTTCTTTTTTTTGTGAGGGTGTCATTGGTTCTGAACATTCACGTATTACAATACCAGTGAGCTGGAAGGGGTCTTACCTGGATTCCTGGGAATCCGCTTTCTGCGGTCTCGGAATGCTGCACCTGATTGCAGGGCTTCTAGGAGATTATCCATCACGCCAGTCTCGTCACCCTCTGGAGGGAAGGAGAAATTGGAATTAATCTTGGAGCAATTAAAGTTAAACTACAGGAAAATAAAGGGAAAACTCCTGTCAGATTTACATAATACCACTAAATTAAAGACATATATCTGTTTTAACATAATGGATCCTGTCAGTTTCTGGCACCACAGACTACTTTGCTTATTACACACCATTAAGCAAAATTCATGCCAACCCCACTGTTCTTTCAACTTAAAGGCCTTGTCTTTTGTATTATTGATGACATGCTCAGTATGCAAATAAACAGCAGCTGATCAGCTACTGCTGCCTCCCTGTTAAGATTCTTGTAAGATATTCCTAAGCAAGAAACCACTGACCCAGCTTAATGCAATCAATGCACAGGGTGTGATTTGATGAAGCTGAGTTACACAAGGTTAAACACTGATTGTATTAATACCTTCAGCATTCAACTATCATCTGTGATTATCTCAAAAGACACTATTTGTGAAACACATTTGCATCCAATTCCTATCCAATTCATATCCTTTTCTCATTTTGAAACTCTGACATTGTTTTAAAAAAAAAGGTGACCACATCACCTTAAAGGGCACATTTTACATTTGAGGAATTTTAGCCAGTCTCATCATCTCTTTCAGAGTGCTACTTTGTTTCTAAGCTTTTCCTGTGGGAAAGAACTGTGAAGAAGAATACATGAGTGAGTACTCCAAAAATGTTTATGGAAATTTCCAATGGAAATGTATGTAGAACATTTCACCTTTGATAACTTTGGCCATTAAAACTACTTTCAAAATCTGTTAGAGCATTTGTCTCAAAATGTCAGTTGCCAGAAACTCTCTGCTACACTGTTGATAAGGCAGTGAGCTAAGGCCTGGTTTCTCAACTCGCTCAGCTGATTAAAAGGACCCTAACAAGGCAGTTAATGTTTGTTAGCTAAATGTGTGGGTCTGGGGTAGGGGGCATTTAGAGGCAGGAGGGTTAAGAGAAGTAAAACTGAAGAATGAAGGAAAATAAATAGTTTCTGATGCTATTCCAAAATTAAATTTAATTCATTCTTTCTTTAAAGAATTAATTGACTATAGTGTATTAGATCACAGAAATAAAACATTGTCTTATGGGGCAAGAACAAGCTAAAATCTTTTTTGATTCTGCTGTTCATCTGACTTGAGATTTCCTCAATGTTACAATCATTTAATCGAAAATGAATTCTCTAGGACAGAATACTGAATTAAAAAGAATAAAGGGAAACAGAGGTCCTCAGATCTAATGTTTGGTGAAAACATGAAAAATAAAAGGGAAGTAGAACCCTAGTGACTGAACAGGGAAAGGGGATCGTACACTTTTAGGAATATTACGTGTGCACACAGAACTGAACAGACACCTGCTCTTTACAATAGGAAAGAAAGGAGGAACTGAAAGCAGTTTGGTGAGGCTGAAATGTATGTAGGAAAATTAAATTTTATGCAGTAGGTACTTCACATTTGTTGTACCTTTTAATCTGCCCAACAACACATTGAAATAGGTATTTTCTCTTTTTCATCTGGGGATACTAAATCTTAGAAATTTTAAGCATCTTACTATAGATCACACAGTTGGCATGTGGAAGGTCCCAAGAGTGAACTCGGATCAAACTGACACAAAGACCAGCTCCTTTTGCATGGCAGTTAGCAGATGAGATGGACTGGGCATATGGTGGCCAGGTGATGAGAGATCATAATTTTATGATATAGTTTGGGCATTATCCTATAAGCCAGCACTGTCGAATAAATATACAATGTGTGGCACAAATTTGAACCATATAAAATGATTTAAATTTTCTGGTAGCAATATTTAAAAAAATAAAAAGTAATAGGCAAAATCAATTTGAAATATATATTAAATGAATATTTAAATCAATATGTATGATAATTATATATATTACATTGATTTTATCTAAGTGTTGGAAAGCTGACAGTTTTATTTTGGCACATTTCACTCCAGATTAGCTATATTTCAGGCACTCAATAGCTCTCTGTAGCTCTTGGCTATTATATTGAGCAAAGTAGCCATAAGCAACAGGAAGTGACTTGATCAGATTTACACTGTAGAAACACTTATTACATAGCACTGTGGTGGAAGACTCAAGATGGCAAGACAGAAGGTGGGGAGATGTTTAGGACTATAGGGTAATTAAGTAAGAGATAAAGGACTAAGGCGATAGCAGAGTACATGGGCAGGGTGGATACTGTAAAAGTATTAATACTTTCAATAGGACCTGGCTGGGTGGGTGAAGGAATCTAGATGACCAGGAATAAACATGTTTGAGAAAATGAGATGAGTTCTTTCAAGGTTATTTTTTAAAGAATATCTCAGTAGAGATGTCCAGTAAAAAGTTGGAAACATGAGTCTGGAACCCAGGAGCAAAGTCTGGGCTGGAACTAAAAGATTTGAGTGCTGCCTGGCTGGTGTGGCTCAGTAGACTGAGCGCTGGCCTGTGAGCCAAAGAGTCACTGGTTCAATTCCCAGTCAGGGCACATGCCTGGGCTGTGGGCCAGGTCCCAAGTGGGGGCACACAAGAGGCAACCACACATTGATGTTTCACTCCCTCTCTTTCTCCCTTCCTTCCCCTCTGTCTAAAAATAAATAAATAAAATCTTTAAAAAATAAAAAAAGAAAAGACCTGAGTATTGTTGGAAGCTAATTAAGATTACTCTTAGATAGTATATGAAAAGAGGTGGCGGAAGAACATGCAATTCCTGAGGATTTCAACTTTCATTAGGAAATCATGAGAAGCAAAACGGGAAAGAAGACATGGAAGGAATTTGTAAAGTTACAGAAGTACACCAGAAGAGAGGCACAATACAACTGAATTTTATGTGTCCTTATAAAAAGTCAGTATGAAAATTATGTAGAAAGATGAATATATAATACAAAACAGTATGTATATATGATATTACATAAAGAATATGGAAAAATTTTTTAAATTTGTAACAATGACATTATGGATACCATTTCAATAAAATTCTTTTTCCTTAATTTAGTGGTTCCCATCTGGCAACACTGATCAAAATACTATGCTAGATTACTGTTTCTGAACTTTTTCTTTCATTATCATATGCCCCTGCAAGAAATCTTTTTAGATATCTTTTTCCTAATCTCTCGTTAAAATTTAATACCAGCAATATACTACATATCTGCTTCTGTACTGTGGCCTTTGGAGTGCTACAAACTGTTGTGATATCTAAGATTTTTCTCCACCCACCTTCCCAAGAACCAAAGAAGGCATATGCTAAATGGTTCTGTTTTTTGTAAGAAAGAAAGAAAGAAAGAAAGAAAGAAAAGAAAGAAAGAGAGAAGGAGAAAAAAGAAAAGAAAAGCAAAAGAAAAGAAAAAAGAAAAGAAAAGCCAGGTCTTTGTAAGAATCACTGATATTTTAAAGGAGACAAATATATATTGTTTTCAGTCCACCATTACTGTTTCATTTGCTTCTGGATAACTTTCAAATGAGCTGGGAGATTTTTGCATAATGTTTATCTCTGAAGAATGAAGATTATATGAATATATTGTAGAACTGATTTATACTTCAGTCTTCCTAAAACAATATGGAAGGCAACATGACCATCTGAAAGAAGTTATCCTTTATTTTAAATAAATTTCAGTGAAATTTGGTATGTGATTGAATTGTGGGAAGTTGACAGGTCACTTAGTCCATAGAAACATTCATTCTTACTTAGATATGATTAGTAGTAACTAGCTGGGATTATTTGTTTGTGTTTTTAATGTTTTGGTCTATGTGATCAAACAGGAAAAATATCGCTTAAGAGGTTGTTTTTTTTTCATTGAAAAGGAAAAAAGCTTTTTTTTTTTGAGTTATATAGAAAAATGCACTTTCTTAAAATTTAAAATACCTATTTTACTAAGTGAAAGGATGACCAAGGAGAAACTTGTTAATGCTTTTTAGCCACTGATATGGAAATATATGGGCATATCTGAGAAGTAATGATTCAGAGACAACCTCCTAATCTTTCACTGTGAAATTAGATCAGAGACAGTATTAAGGAGCTAGGCAGGCGGCATGCAGCCCTGTGGGCTCTGTGTGAGCTACTTTATTTATCTTTGGGTAAAATGAAAGGCATGAGTTGTACCTTCTATTGCATGTTTCAAAGAGTGTTGGTCATTCATTGGATGCTGAATGCTTGCTGATCTCAATTTTTGGCATCAATATTTACCTATATTATGTTGACAATTTCCCCAGAAGAGTTTGGAGATGTTACTGAGTAAAATGAACACTAGGTAAATTAATTATCTCTGGTACACCTCTTTGCAAGGTTATTCCCGGATGGCTAGGACAAACTTATTTAGAGGCTATTCTCTATGGGTTTCTCACATATGTGCATATTTTGTGAGTATAAGCATTGATGACCTTTGTTCTAAACTATCTTTTTCAAGGATGTTTTTATATGGAACAATCTTGAAGGACAGTGTCTCCCTCCAGAGCAGAGGGAAGGTTTGTTTGCTTTCAAAACATTTTATCTCCCTCTAGGGCACATGTCAGGCAGATTTGCTTTCAGTCCATTATAAAAGAGTTGGGTTCCCTAAGCCTGGGTTCCTCAGCAGTAACACAAACCAACTGTGTGCATAGTATCTATCTGGGCCCATCATGCTGTAGACCTGTGTGATCTAGAAGGCAAGGGAAAGCAGTGTGAACATGAAGCTTACAGTGCTTGCTGTACCACAAGTTCTTTGTCTCTGATCCTGGATGTTGTGTCTTCTGCCAACACACCTGAAACTATGGCAGACTGACTTGTTAGCATGCCAGTAGGGTGAAATCTCTGACCTTACACGGTTTTTGAAAATACTCTGAGCTCTCATTCCTTATTAAGCATTATTAATTATAACCCTTATTAGTCTAAGAACTTAAACACTTAGTGCCTTGGACTTTTATATGAACTAAGACCCAACTCCAGTTCATTACTCCTCAAAAATGACTAAACTAAAGCCAATACTATAAAGATCATTTCATAAGATCCTAATGACCTAGGCATGATGGCTTCACTTCACTATTACAGCCTCCTTGAATTCTCAATTGTTTAATTAAGGCTTTTTGGATGAGTTCAGTTGCTCCAAGTTGAATAAGTTGCCATTAATCAATCCGTGTAAAGTGACCAAAGAGAAGCAAAACACCTTTTGCTGATGGTAGGACCCTACTATGTAAGATAATACTTATGTAGATTAAGTAATTTTTGGAAATAAAACTATACTGTTTCTGGACTTAAGGAGTTGGGAAAGACTCATGGAAGAATTAGGACATAACTCTCTCAAAACATTACATTAAAAAGGCTGAATACTGACTAGTTAAAGACATTAAAATCTATATTTATTGACTCCTAGCACACATGCATGTATTCATTAGCTTAAAGGCTTTTTTTAATCCTCACCTGAGGACATGCTAATTGGTTCTAGAGAGAGGGGAAGAGAGGAACAGAGAAAGGCAGAGAAACAAGGATGTGAAAGAGAAACATTTATCAGTTGCCTCCCCCACATACCCTAACCGGGGACTGAATCCACAACCCAGGCATGTGCCCTGAGCGGGAACTAAACCTGCAACCTTTTAGTTTATGGGACGACACTTCAACCGAGTCACACCAGCCAGGGAAGTCACTTGCTCTGTGTATGCACGTGTATGTGTGTGTGTGTATAAATTTACAAATACTGGTAATGCACAGATCTTAAGTGTATGGTTTGGTGAGTTTTGATAAGTGGCTACACCTATGTTACTTACCATGATCACAATCAAGATATTGAACATTTCCATCACCCCCAACAAGTTCCCTCTTGCCCCTACTATTCAGAGGCAAGCTCTGCTCTGATTTCCACTACCATATATTAGTCTTGCTTGTTCATATCATATAATTTTAAGAAGGTGAAACTTGTTGAGGTCATTTTGAATGAGTCTAGCTCCCTCAAATTAAATGTAGATGCTTTGCCTGATAAATCATGAGGAGAGCAACAGAGTTGAAAGGTAAAAGAGTTATAGTTGGATACATTGATTAGAGCAAAGTTCTAAAGAGACTTGGATATCAAAGAAAGAAGTTTGAAAATGCTTCAATTGACTCTGAAAAGCCATTGGTAGATCTTCAGCAAGACAGTGATGTGATAAAGGTGACATTTAAGATCAGCCTCACAGTAGTATGCAAAATTGACCAGAGTGAGAGAGAAATGAATTATACACAGGACATAATTTAATTTGCAGTGGCATATATTATTCTACCTATACTCTGAGCAAAGTAGAATGGTTACTTTTGTCATTAATGGTGAAAGACTAAATCAAAAAGTAAAATTGGTTTAGTGAGCAAGGTCATGAGCAGTAGTAAATGGAAGTTGACAGCATAGGAAGGCAGTGATAAGTGGAGTACAAGAAAAATCAGTGTTAGATTCAATCTGTTTTACACTATCTATTATGGTCCACATTAAGACCATGCTGCAAAATGTATGGATTTGTTGGTGACAAAAAACTAGAAGACTGCTCACATATCAAAAAAGAAGGAATCACTGGCTGGCGTAGCTCAGTGGATTGAGCGCGGGCTGGGAACCAAGTGTCCCAGGTTTGATTCCCAGCCAGGGTACATTCCTGGGTTGCAGGCCATAACCCCCAGCAACTGCACATTGATGTTACTCACTCACTCTCTCTCTCTCTCTCTCTCCCTCTCCCCCTCCCCCCTCCCTTCCCTCTCTAAAAAATAAATAAATAAATAAATAAATAAAAATCTTTAAAAAAAAAAAGAAGGAATCAAATCCCTTCTCTGGGAATCTAAAAATAAAGAAAGAAAGAAAGAAAGGCACAGAGCTTGACAAATAGCTCTTATAATTTAACATGGAACAATAAATGGTAATACACTAAGCAAAAGGCAATCATAATATGATAAAAATAACATGTGCTAATGGAACCTTAATATCTAAGAGCAATAATAAAACATAATGAGTCAGAAATAAACAAAATCAAACCATTTGACAAAGCAGTGTATCAACAGACATGACAAAAAATGAGCAACTTGTATTGCAGTCCACAAGAATCTAGAAAGCTTCTACCTGATGTGAGGTTTTTGTTAGTTTGCAGTTTAATTAGAAGTGAGTGAAGAAAGGAAATGGACTTGGAAAGCTTGGAATACCAACATATGATAATTATGATAATAGTCTATGAAGTTATTTACAGTTATAAAAAAGTGTTTAAGGAGCCCTGGCTGGTATAGCTCAGTGGATTGAGCGCGGGCTGGGAACCAAAGTGTCCCAGGTTCGATTCCCAGCCAGGGTACATTCCTGGGTTGCAGGCCATAACCCCCAGCAACCGCACATTGATGTTTCTCTCTCTCTCTCTCTCTCTCGCTCTCCCTTCCTTCCCTCGCTAAAAATAAATAAATAAAATCTTTAAAAAAAAAAAGTGTTTAAGGAAATCAAGATATTATTCCAGAGAGATTAAAAGAGTGCATAAGTAAAATGTATAAAATTCTAAGGGAAAAAATGAAGGCAGATGTTCCTGTTCAAAGGAGGAAAACTTCTAAGAGGAAAAAGGCGGCACAGGAGGTTAGAAGAAATTACCAGAAACTACAGGATGAGCTAGGGGCAGTGTAGCAATTACATTTTGCAGCAGTTGAAAATTTGTAAAACGAAACAGAACACTGTGGTCCCAGTTTAAGGCCTCGCACAGTGGTACACACCAAAAAGCTACACTAATCTCAGAACAATTCAGGTTAAAACTATATGGGGAAATGTTGGTCAGAGAATACATTCATTTGGTTATCTCCTTGACAAAACAGTTAATAAACAGTTTCCTACAGTGAAGTAAGTCATTACAACCCTGACAAACTTCATAGTGAATACTACTCTTCCTTAATAGTTTTAATTTAAAGTTAATGCTTTAGGTATATTTGTTCTGGAATAGGTACTGTATTAGCATCACAAGATAAATGGATATTCCACAACAAAGTGATGAATGGTGAAGGATGAGATGATGATATCTCCCCAAATAGCTACATGATAGGTGCTACCTAAAAGTTTGTCAGGGAAACTGACTTAATGAGTTAACTTTTCTTGATGTATTTGCATTTTTAAAGAGGAGCTTGTTCAGTGAAGAATATTTTTTGGCCAGAGGCATCTTTTTGGTGGTTTGCCTACTGTATGACAGCTTGATAGTAAATGGTAGTTAAAAAGACAATGTTTATGCATATTCATTCTTTCCAGTTTACCTATATGTTACAGGATTGGAACAAGAAAATTATACATTCTATAAATAAACAAACAGCCAATAAAGCTCAATGTTAACACTTACCAGAAAACCACACTTGATGCCTCTGGTGAAATATCTCACATTCAATATTTTAAGTAATTAATATTTCAAAGAGACCTTTGAAATACTCTGTCTTATCAGAATCAATCATTTACCAAGGACATGGAACACTTGTGAAAGGAAAACTAAGAAAAAACAAACTTGGAAAAAGAATACATTTAACTCAATTCAAACCATGCACCAAAGTAAATCTAAGTTACTGTCTGAAAAGATAGGTGTTTTCAGGTAGGAATATTAATGATATCTTCCATTTATTGGGATTATAATATATATATGCCAGGCCCTGTCCTAAGAGAATCCTCACACCAACTTGTTTTCCGGGTAAAGAAACTGAGGTACATTTAGGTGGGGTGACTCTTGCATGGTCACATAGTTGGGAGGTGAGAGGCCAGCATTAGAATCTAGGAGCATGTTTCTAGAGTCCTAGTGTTCAGATTCAAACTACCAACTGTTTTTGTACAGCCTACATGCTAAGAGTGGTTCTCACATTTTCAATGGCTTCTAAAAATTCAAAAGAGTATTTTGTGCTACATAAAATTTTCACCAAATTTAAATTTCTATACATGGAATGAATTCAGCTCCTTTACCAAAGACCTAGTTTGACTGGAACATAGTCATGCTCAATTCATTACATATCATTTATGGCTGCTTTCATGCTATATCGGCTGAGTTGAGTAGTTGTGACATAAACCTTTTGGCCTATGAAGCCTAAAACATCTGTCCCTTTACCAAAAACATTTTCTGTCCCTTTACTGTCTGACCATTTACAGAAACCATTTGCTGACCATTGCTCTAGAGTATACACTAAGATCAATGTCATGCTAGGTACAGACACTTGTGGAGCTCACAATCTGCCTCTGAGGTACTGAAGGACCCAGGCAACTTTCTTATCAGTAAAACAAGGACTCATGGTGGGGCAAGATGGGAAAGAATGGGAGTAGTCAGTGTAACCCTACTTCAAATGGATATGCTACCATTTAGAGGGCCAAAGCCAAGAATGAAACAGAATGATGAAGCAGAATTATTCATCAGACTGATGAATAATTATACCTACACTTCTATCTGGATTTATATTTTTAGGGGTTCTTTTTTTTCTTTTCTTTCCTTTTTTAATTTTATTTTAATCATTGTTCAAGTACAGTTTTCTCCCTTTTACTCCCATTCCAGCCCACCCACCAATTTTTTTTAGGGGTTCTTGAAGTCCAGTTCCAAAAAGAACAGTTACAAAAAGTCAAAAATAGATTCTTCAAAGGCCAGTGGGAGACCTGCTTTCAAGTTTTGATTTCTTGTATAAGAAGCAGCTTATGACTGACATGGAATAAATTGAGCAGTTTTATAGAAGACCTAGCTCCTTACCTATGAACTTCAACTGGACTGCCATGCCAGAATATAATAGTGTATATTATAGCCTAACCATCTTCGTAAGAAATACAGATATCCTCTAGTAGAAGACAGAAGCACCACCATGAGGTCAAATGTATCCTTGTATCTTCTTCAGTGCCCAGCACTGAGGTAAGTGTGGGAATGGAGGTAGCTTTTCAAGAATGGCCATCATGGGAGTCAAGGTAGGCAGCTTTAATAACTATCATGCAGCACAGAAAAAAAAATGGCAGCCCAGCACCAAGTCTAAAAAATGTTGTAAATTGTACAACTGGTACCCCCCATTGACTGATGCTTGGAGTGCAGGAAACAAGTGGAAATTCATCAGGTGCTAGCCCAACTTTTGAAACAATCACAGTGTTGCTATTGCTTTGTTCACCAGATTCTACAGCAGGTTGACTCTCTAGCCAAGTTCATGCACAGCTGCAGATAGGGCATAACAACTTAACTCCATTTTTTGCACAGAAACTCAATTGTTGCTCATCTATTTTTGTAAAGTGCAAAAGCTCTTGTATGTTTGTGCATGCACAGCTGTGTGACCCCTTAATTTTTTAATGCCCATAAAAGGCACACTGCTGCAAACTTATGTGTCCGTATTACAGCTATTCCTTTCACATTTAGGAGCATATTTAAAAAAAAAAACATGATGACATTTATACTTTTTTATTTATTATTGTTCAGTTACTGTTGTCCTTTTTTCCCATCATTCACCCAATGCCGTTCCCCCACCCCACTCCCATAGTCAACTCCCTGCCATTGTCTATGCCAATGACTCCTCTGTTCATGTTCCTTTGCTTGCTCTTTCTGGGTAAAGAAGGGGTAGATATTTATACTTTTCCTTTTTTTTTAAAGCAAAAGCAATTTGAAAACAGGCATGTATAACCAACTAGTCTGTTAAGCAGTCTCAACTCAGTAAAGACATAAACATAAAATTCTTTTGCATTTTCTTCATTATTGCTCTCAGGCATGCAATATCAAATCTGCCTTCCATGTCCCTTACTGCCATCTTGGGAAGATTCCGTAATTTTTTTATTGTAGTTTAACCCTCACCCACTGCCCCTCCCCCTCTTGTCTCATGGAGCTATTAGATACCCTAGTAGGGTGGGGCACTGAGAAAGGAAAAGGAAAAGGAAAAGGAAAAGAAGGAACATCTGTTAATCGGCTACTGTTATAACCCTCTTGATAAACATGTTACGCAGTTTGCAAGAGACAAAGCTGGGGATTTAATGTAAGGATGACTGCAGAAGTAAGACGGAATAGGAACCAGGCCTCAGAAGCTGCATGGGCTGTATGGGTGGTTTCACAAAGAACTGAAACACCAAGATACAATCTTGACTCTTACCCTCCAGCTATTATGACAGCTGTGGAAATCCACTACATTATTATTTTTGTATTTTAGTGTCCATTCTCCCCTACCCATGCACTCCACACAAGTGCACCTACTCTTAATATCTGTTTTTATTTTCCCTTCTGCCATTTGTAAGTGATTTATCCCTCTCTGCTTTGAGCCCAAATACTCCAAGAGAAAGAATCAAATGGATTTAAGCAGTATAGAACAGCCTTTTGGGAGTGTTCATGACAGGCTATCTCTAACAAAATAGACCAGCCTAGAGATGGCTGTCTATGTGTCAAATCAATTTCTGGCCCAGTCTGAGAAAAGAGAGTATAGTATGGTATGAGGCATGGTTAGCAATGCTTAACAGGCTGCCTCAGATAAGGAACTGAAGGCATGTACTTTTAATAAGCATTATCATAACTCAATAGTATAATTTACATTGATGTTTCAAAATGGGAGAGGGAAGGATTTACCGTTAAGTCTTGATTAAATCCCTCAATAATTCTTTAAGAGGAGTTCAATAGTCTGTTCTAAGAGAGAGCCAGTTTGACTCTGAACATAATTGGATTCTTTCTCCATCAACTAGAATGAATTTGTCCCACAAATCTCACTGCTATCTCCTGATGGAATGAAACAAGTTGTAGAAAGATTATTTAGAAAGCAGACTTTCAGTGTCACTGCCCAGTCTGTGGCCTTTCTTTCTTGGACTCTGGGAGGTGATCTCAATTCCGAGGTTTCTTGAACCCTTCTAAGATAGAGATGCTTTCTTTTTCACCCCTGTAACTCCCATTCCCATTTCAGGCCCAAATGATCAGCTAACCCCCCAAAAAGGTTATTGACCAAATTTCACATAATTTTAGACTTCAACGTGTCTAAGACTAATTTCATCATTTACAGATTCCCCAACCTAGCCGCACCCCTACTTACTTCATAGAATAATTTTCTCACTTCTTATTAACCCTCAGGCTGAACCTTTCAATGGTCTCTGGTATTGTTTCTCCATCTTCAAATTCAACCAATGACTAAGTGATACCACTTCTTCACAGGCAATCTGTCAGAGAACCTTCCTCACCACGTTTATCACTCATTTCTTAACCTGGATTACCTCTACATGACTCAATAGTTCACTTCTCTGATTCTACTGCCATACATTACTAAACTATAACTTTAATCAGATTATCCTCTTGTCTAAAATGTAATGCTCATTGGATCCAAATGAAACTGCAATGGTCTCATTAATTGTTTCCAGATTATTCTTTGGCTCTTCCACCCACACCAGCCAGGCTACTTCTCTTTATTGTTTTCTGTATTTCCTGAGTATTCACAACTATATGTCTTCCTTCATGTGCTTAATCAACAAGTAAAAGATTAATATAAATTCTAAAATTAAAAAGTAACCAAGAAAATAAAATACAGTATACATTTAAGTTTAAATGCATATAGCTTTTGGAAAGATTATTATATGAATATATGTTAGCTCACCAGATCTATTCAAAGGGTCAAATTCCTAGGGTGACTACTTTAAAAACATCAATGACCTAAATTCTGGTAATTTAGACAATCTATACAAATATATATATATATATATATATATATATATACACACACACAATATTCTATTTTATTAAATAATTAAAATTTAGATAGACCTTAGTTATATGTTTTATTAAATAAAAGGAAGATGGTATCCAATAGAAAAAATTTAGGTTGGAGGTGGGAGTGGGTGGGGCAGGGGAAGGTACTGGTGAAAAAATGGAGACAACTGTACTTGAACAACAATAACAAAATTAAAAAGATGAAAAAGAAAACAATTAATTTCAAAATAATAATAAATAAATAAATAAATAAATAACTCTCTAAGGCAGATAGTCATAGTCAATTTAACAGACAGCTACTATCATTTCATATAATCCAATCTTTAAATTAAAAAAGAAGACATATTAAAAGTAGTACGGTAATTGTATATATAGTAGGTGGTATTGCCTTTTGATATTTCAATCAAGTCAACACTGTAACCTCCTCATTACTTTATAATGGAAAACAAGTAGCTCTTCTAAGTTCAAATCTTGCAAAGCTGAAACCCACAAAACTCCCAAGAACACAAGGCAATGAAGCATAGGGTGCTTCATTAGAGGAAGTCTATAATCACAGATTATTGAATAAATAATATTGATGCCATTGATTTACATGGGAGTTGATCAGTTAGTAGAAAATGTTATAGAATTGCAAAATCAGGTACTAATACCTCAGAGATATAATTATGTAAGTTTCTGAACATTATGTGATTCTTTCAATATAGTCATGAATGATAATTATGCTTAAATTGCCTGCTAAAAGCTGGTAAAACCAAAGAAAATAGTGTCATTCAGACTGTTATTCCTAGGACTTAACTTCATAAAGTGCATTGTTTTAAGTTGATGTATCTAGTTGACCTCTGCATTTCTTTGATTTTTCTTTAAATTAAAATAGCCTTCCATGGTTTATATCATATATTATTTTATTTAGTAACTATGTCACTGACTAGGTACTATTGTATTACTACTGTTTGTAAAGACTTTGTTTTCATTGAAATAGAGCTGTGGTCAGAGACAGACTTGTAAATAGGCACCTAACTTCTTGCTTGGGTTTAAGTAAAAAAGATCCACAATTTCAAATTTGTTCATCCAAGTCTCTTCTTGGGACAGTTAGTAGGCTACAGAGAGGAAAGCAGGGAGGTCTAGACACAGGTAATTGGCACTGCTTCAGTCATACCCTCAGCACATTCCTTATTTAGTTTTTAATTTACTCCTTCAAGCTTTCAGCACGCAACCACTGGATGATTACTCAGTGGATAGCAGTGTTTGAAACAGAACTGTAAGGCATCCTCTTAAGACTAAATTGCTACAAATAAGTAAACTGTGTATTTCATTCTCTATGAAGAGAAAATTAAGAAATTAATAAATTTGAAAATTAAGAGAAGTTTTGGCTAATAAAGAGCCTTGTTGTTCTATCCAAGCAAACATAAAATACTCTCTAAAAATCTCTACCTGTTTGATATGTAATATATTTGAAGAACAAAGAGAAAAAATACTTCAGACTTTTGACTTGTACAAAACACAACAGCCCATCTTTTATATTATACTGCAGCCATGGTTCAAGTGTTTGCTGAAGCCAAGGATCTGCTATTTAGAAAAGCAAGTTAGTTTTGTATGGTCCATATACTGAAAAATATGTTATAAAAGGAGGAACTGCTGATTTTATTAAATAAATGTGATTGAAAACTGTGCTTATGTTGCTTGTCCAGTGAACTGTAATATTGTCAATATTCTTAATTATTTTCCCTCTTTTAGATTAGTGGAAAAAAATTCAGAATCAAATATCTGTTACTCTTCTAAAATGTAGTTCAAAGTGGTGTCTTCCAAAAGGGTGGAAGGTGAAGAGGTAACTAAATGGTTCTTGGCAAATATTTAGGACCAAGCAATAGTCTGTTCTTTTTATGATTTGCTCACTTAAAGTCATCAGTGAGATCTTTGCATACTACCTGACTTGATTACACTGTTTATTTCCTATTTATACCCTGTATCAACAGGGGAGAACTGCAGTCCACAAAGAAATGATAAGAATGATCTTCCACTCCACTTCTGTAGCAGGTGATGACTTTTTGTATAAGGGAAATTGATCCTTATCCTTTACAAGGAATACACTAGCTATGCCCTTATGATGCATGGAATGCTCAGTCTTTAATAGGACTATGATTTTCTATTTCAGAAAAAGAATGTACCATGATTTCTTAAAGCAATTACCTACCTTGAGGTGTTAATAATATGACATTTGTTTAGTAACTGAAACAAATATAATATTAGAACAAAAAAGAAAAAGTATATTTGGAGAATCTACTCATTCTTCCTTTAGACTGGCTAAAATCTTTATAGCCAGTCTAGAGGAAGCTATTTAAAGATGCACTCACTCTGAACTGGGGAAAACTCAAACCTGCAGAAGTCAGCATGTGCTGGATGGAGTATTAGTCCTTATTTCGGAGGTGATTTGGAATGGGTGGCTTAGGAAAATTTGTCAACATCCATTTCTACCCAAATATGATACAGTATCTCCAAATCTCATTAGAATGACCAGGGCATATTCATTTAGAACAAAAATAAATAAAATGATATATTAACCAATCACACTGCCCTTTTCGCTGAAGACATACTTGCAAACAGAACTGTATCCACAGGAGACCAGTCTACTGATTAGGTGACTTCGTTAAGGCCTATTTCCCAGGGTGTCCCTGCATAAACATGGAGGAGGTTTTCTTATTTCAAATCTCCTTTTCTTTTTTTTAAAGATTTTATTTATTTATTTTTAGAGAGGGAAGGGGGAGAGAGAGAGAGAGAGAGAGGGAGAGAAACATCAATGTGTGGTTGCTGGGGGCCATGGTCTGCAACCTAGGCATGTGCCCTGACTGGGAATCGAACCTGCGGTGCCTGGTTCGCAGCCCATGCTCAATCCCCTGAGCTACACCAGCCAGGGCTCAAATCTCCTTTAATGCCAAAAATCTGCTACAGAATTTTTTAAATGTCAAACTTAGCCAGTAAATGATCAACTAAGGCAGAGGTGAGTTTCATATATAACAAAAAGTGGTTAATACTACTGCATTACTTTTCCTTTTTGGGAATTACATATTTTTTATTAGATTGAACCATGTGAAATTACCATTTTTCTAGACTGGAAAATGGCCAAATAGCAACAATTTCGTATGGCTCAAACTAATATGTATGATATATTAATGAGGACATGTAAACCATTTCTGACTCTCTAAGAAAATATTTCAAAATAAAAAGAGGGGTTCTTTATATATACCAATATCTAATTATAACATAGTATATCTGAAACTTTATGTAATGTTATAAACCCATGTTAACTCAATTTAAAAAATAATAGAAGAGGGGTAGGCAAGAGTGGAAGATGGCACGATGCAGAATGCTCTGACAACAAAATATGCATTTTTAAATATTCTCTAAAGTGCATAACTTGAAAGTGCATAACAGTTCTTCTAACAGTCCCTACATTCCATAAATCCAACCTCCATGTTTTAACTCTGTATGAATTATCAATACAAGATCAGCAAGACAAGTCAGTACTCAGCACACAATTGACACATCCTTTCGCCTATTATCTTCAATATGAAGATGTTGCCAATTTTTCACTGAGGTCAATAATTTGTGCTCGTTTCCACTACAGCTTGGGAATTGTTTTGCAAGATCTCCCAGAACTCTGTCCCTTACCCCAACTCTAGCACATGAATGCAAGGCAGCTTATCTTGTCATTCTAATGAATAACTTTTGAGGTATGATTTCACTGGGGACAGATTTAGAAATCAAAACTTAAGTAGGACTTGAGAAAATAAGTTATGCAGTACTGAGCAAAACGCAATCTCTAATCTCATTTTTTTCCTCTCAGCAAGCGTTAATGAATATTAAGCCTTTATCATTTTAGTTCATATACTTAGAGACAGAAAATACATATTTGTTTTTCCAAACCTTGATGCAGCCAGCACCTCACTGAAAACTTAATAAACACACCTACTCATTATAGTATTTTCCAGAGAAAAATTCAGCAATATTTGCAAAAATAAAATTTACTTTTTCTATTGTAAACACATGAAATAATGACAATTGCTTCAAGTATCAATGTGTCAGGCATGTTTGGACTCTCTTATCAATTGTCATTTTATTTTTCTGTATTAAAATTTATCAGATAAGAAAGCCAACCAATTCCATTCAACCAAATATCTAATTATTTTTGTGCTTTTTGTCATTTTAGTGAGTTTCTTGAAAGGGAATGCCAGTGTGACTTTTATTAATGTCAGAGAATGCATTTTTTCTTTTGATAAAAGAAGAAAGAACCTTTCACATTCAAAATTCAATTTTTCCCCTAACATTTCCAATATGAGACAAACATATGGTAAATAAAATTATTCTAATAAATTTTGGAGCCAGTGGACCAGTAAAGGAAACTGAGTATCCTGTGAATATACTGAATACTAAAGAGCATCTAAAATATAAAATCAGTGAACTTTTAAGAAAAACTGAATAATTCCATAGTTTTTCATTAAAAAAGAGAAACATATGCAGTAATAATGATTAACCAAGAAATATCTAACCAAGAATTGAAAAGGAACAGATGTGATAACAGTTTTCAAGTGTTTTACATGGTAGAGTATAGTGGTTAGAAAAGCATGTTTATTTTTTGTATTTTCTCAGGAAGACTATAATTAAGGTTAGGTTTAGAAATAAAACATGTTGCCTGAAGTAAAGAAATAAGACACATCAAATAATTTCAATAAAAAAAGAATAATGATTGCAATCAAGAACAATGGGATTTGTCCCCTAGAGCAAGGAACAAAAAGGAAAGAATAAACAAATGGGACCTCATCAAATTAAAAAGCGTCTGCATGGCTAAAGAAAACAGCATTAAAATTAAAAGAAAACCAAGTATATGGGAAAACATATTTGCCAATGATACCTCGGACAAGGGTTGGGTATCCAAAATATATAAAGAACTCACATTACTCCACCCCAGGAAGACAACAACCCAATTAAAAAATAGGTCAAAGACTTGAACAGGCACTTCTCCAAGGAGGACACACAGAGGGCCCAGGGACATATGAAAAGATGCTCAGCATCATTAGCCATCAGAGAGATGCAAATTAAAACCACAATGAGATACCACTTCACACCAGTCAGAATGGCCATCATAAACAAATCAACAAACAACAAGTGTTGGAGAGGATGTGCAGAAAAGTGAACCATAGTGCACTGTTGGTGGGACTGCAGACTGGTACAGCCACTGTGGAAAATAGTATGGAATTTCCTCAGAAAACTAAAAATGGGTCTGTCTTTTGACCCAGCAATTCCACTGCTAGGATTATATCCTAAGAACCCTGAAACACCAATCCAAAAGGACCTATGCACCCCAATGTTCATAGCAGCACAATTTACAATGGCCAAGTGGTTGAAGCCACCTAAGTGCCCATCAGTAAATGAATGTATCACAAAATTGTGGTACATTTACACAGTGGAATACTATGCAGCAGAAAGGAAGAAGGAGCTCCTACCCTTTGTGACAGCATGGGATTTGGAGAACATTATGCTAAGTGAAATAAGTCAGGCAGTGAGGGACAAATACCGTATGATCTCACCTTTAACTGGACCCTAATCAACAAAACAAACAAGCAAGCAAAATATAACCAGAGACATTGGAATTAAAAACAATCTGACAATGAACAGAAGGGAGGTGGGAGAGGATAATGGGAAAAAGAGGGGAAGCGTTTTCAGAAACAACTATAAAGGACACATGGACAAAACCAAGGGGGGTTGGAAGCAGGGGAGGAAGGTGGGGGTGACTTGGGTGGGGGGGAGTTGTGGGAGGTAAAGGCAGACAACTGTAATTTAACAATGGTAAAATAATTTTAAAAATTAACTTATAAAAAAGAACAATATGACTTGTGAGGAATATAAGTACAACTGGCGTTTCCCTGGACATTATTTCCTATATAAGGATTATTGGTACTATCACATGTTCCTTCTCTTTGGACAGATAGAAATATAGTATCTAACCATTTGTCTTACAGAGTTATATATGAGCATACCTTGATGCAGGGAACTGGCCTGGATAATCTAGAGGGCATCCTAATGCTTTATGATAACAAAATTGTGGAAAACAAATTTCAAAGGATTGCTATCACTCTAAGTCAACTCAGCATCAACTGAAAATAGACCCAAAAATAATGCTGCAGAATAAAATACTATAAGCCCCATCATATTACTTACATAGATTGTGATGTAAACTATCTCTAGATATGATACCTTAAGCTACTGGGTATTAAAAAAGAGAAACAGGAATCTCTTCAGCAAAATATGTGAGAAATTTTAATCTGTTTGTTCAGAGTATGTAAAGTATTTACCAGAGAAATATGTTAACATCTAATTTAAGAGAAATTAGAACTATTTCTCAATATATCAGAAGAGGGCTGAAAACCATCATTTGTTGCCAGAAGTTCTCGAGGGAAAAGCTCCTCTTTTTATTTGCTACAGATAGACATTTTGAAACAAATAAAAGAGGTTACTTGCAGGAAGAGTTTTTTTTTTTTTAGAAGCAGATTCTTGTTAAAAGATTATCACTTTTATTCAAGTTAAAATGTTCATTTTCTTCCAAGAACAATGGGGTGTAGATTTCGGTTCTTTTATTAACTGTATTACTTAGGCAAAATATGGGCTTCCTGGGCTTGTGACCCATGCAATCACACTGGGCCCTGTGCTCAGAAGGACTCCATGGTTGGTTAAATATTCTGCTACTTGCCATCCTGAAATTAACAATCTTTGAACAAGAGGCCCATATTTTCATTTTGCAGTGAGCCATGCAATTTATATAGCCAATGTTGGTAAAAATAAAACCCATCTGTAACCTAATAGACTACCTTGGTTGTCCATTTCTTATGTTTCTTATTAATATATGAAAAACATTACAAGGTCTTCAAAATGATGTAGCAGTTATTATTCCTGATAATTTCTTAATGCTATTTTCTTTTCTTTAACATTCATAGAATCATGTGAAAGAAGAATTTCCCAATGGTTAAGTCAAATCCTTTAGAGGCTGCACTAACTTTTTCAATCCACTCAACCATGACTTAGTAGGATAATAGTCTCAATGCTCCAATGATCACTGAGAAATGTTTGGCTGTTAAAAATAAAATTGAAAGCAGAAAAAAAGCAATAGTAGCTTTGGATTGCCTTTCCTCTAAGTTCAGATCCATGAGGGTATGAGGGGCAAAGATGTCAAACTAAAACAATGGAAAACTCAGACATATTTATTTACTATCTGGAGAATATATGAGAACATCCATCTACAGGGAACAGAAGGCCTTAAAGTATGTTAAAATGAGGATAATTATAGAAAAAGTATAATAATAATTAAAAACTAATACAAGGTATACTTGTTCTTCAATAGATGTGTTCCTAAACAGTTATGTTATTCATTAAATACCTTTACCCCACAAACAAGTGATTCTATTTTAACATTCCAGGGACATTGCTACTTAAGAAATTCTTTGGTAATTCATTTTACAAACTAAACACAAACACACATGTACACAAATGCAAGTGATTATTCCTTAATAAATCAGTGGCTTGAGTTCATTTTGGTATGTTGTACTTTCCAAAACATGGCAATAACCATCCATCAAAGCCATACTGTATAACACAGACAGTGCCCAGTTCCCTGTAAAGTTCTAATGCCAAGGATATCCTCCCAACTTGTCCCTAAAAACTACTTGATTCTGACTGATCCCATCACTGGCTGTGGTTCAAAAAGCATAGAAATGCAAAGTTTGGAGGATACGCCGATCACTTTCACATGCACATTAATATGCCATGACCAAATTTAAGTGACTAAAAATAAGTTTAAGCATGAACAATGTGTAGTAGTATAGTATAGAGCAGTGGGCTGAGACAGGCTCTAATATTTAGCACTAAACTTAGCTCTAAGTCCTTGAGCAAATGCTGTTAGTGTCTCAGTTGTAAAAGATGAGTCCAGTCATTGGGCTCTAGGGTTCTTAACTTTCAATGTGCATTTAGAATCATCTAGAGAGCTTGTTAAAAAAAATGATTGCTCTCCCTCTTATTCCCACCCATTTTGTTATTCAGTAATTCTGGATGAAAGCCAGCGAATGTACATATCTAAAAAAAAAAACTAGGTTACACTAAAGTTGCTTATCCAGGGACCATACTTTGAGATCCACTGCTGTAGGAGAACACCAAGAATCTTCAGTGCAGTAACTCACCCATCGTGGTAGGGTTTCTGATGCCCCTGCCAAAGTATCCCAAGGTATTAACAGAGGAAAGGAGTGTTGTTTCAAATGAAACTCAAGTTGAACAGTGGCAGTGCATTAGTTAGTCAAGTGCCAATATGAGCAGGGTGTGGGGCAGAGGGGGTAGGTGATTCAGAAAGTTGTGACCTAAAACTAAGACTAATAAAACTAAGTAAAACCTTAAATCAGAAAAGAAAGCCAGGTAGAGCACAAAGTTCTAATTAAACAATTTGAGAGGGGAAAGATGGGGGAGGAGTGAGTAGAAGCCACAGTAACCTCCTCCGAGTACCATCTGGAATTAAACCTAAATTGTAGGTTTAACCTACAAACACCCAGAACAAACAACTGAAAAATAGCAAGATAGAAGACTTATAACCTCAGACAGACAGTAGAACCAGCTTCAGCAGAACCTGTTGGGTAAGGAGTGCAGCGGAGACTGGAGAGGGCTGGATGGACACCCACAAGTGACAGCGCCAGATGGATAATTAAGCGGCTGGTTGGATCCCCCTGAAAAGACTGGGATCTAAACCCTAAGCTGGTGTCCCCAGCCTAGAGCACCAGAGCCCTAAGAGCACACAGATAACAACCAGTGGTGGAAAGCAACAGGGTTGCTCTTGGCCAGAGATGCATGACTGGAGACATAAAGAGCCGGTTAAAGGGCTAACACACAAATTTCATTTGCAGCCACTTACCCTGGGTTCTAGCAAAGGTGAGGGAAGAGTGGGCTACAGATACTAAAGGAGAGACTGGCAATGGAAACTTTAGGGAGAGAACTGAGACAGTAGATGCTGGGATCCCAGTGCTGAGTCATCCCCAATACTGCAGCAGCCATCCTGCTCAGGCAGTCCACTCTCCTGCAACTTAGAGCAGCCTGAGGGGAAGCAACAACCCTGAACCCAGGAGGGATTCTACCCTAAGTATGTGTTGCTTAAGCCTGACTGCTGAGTGTAGAGTGACTAGATTAACAACCAAAGGAGGCAGCCACAGGCAGTAGATCCCTGGTAGTCTATACCACACTACCTAAGGTCAAATGGGGTCACCATTGAACATCACCAGAGAAGGATCCAGACAGAGAAAATACTAGTAAATACTAGATGCTACCAGACAAAAACTACAGTGTTTTCCCAATGATTAGCAATATTTTCTTTTCTGAATGGCTCTTTAAGATTCCTTTCTTGTCCATCAAATTTCTGCATATTAAGTTACTAGATTTATACTACAGTTTACTTCAATTAACATATATTGCCCCTCCCTTATATTCCTCCATTTTACCTTCTTTCTTCTCACTATTTTCATTTTAATTTTCATTTTCTATCTTGCTGTAATACTCTTAATCTCTTCATACCATTATTAATACAGGTTCATTTGCTACTGATAGTGGGAAGGGGAGTGGAGTTATTTTAGTGGATATAGGTTTGCTCCCTGGGCTCCGTGGTTTTGTTCAGGCAGCATCTGCACAACAACATGCACGAAGTGGCAGGCAGGGTGACCCTTAGTCAACTAGCTGGAGGGAAGGACCCACCAAAGAACAATCAAACAACAATCGAAACCCAATTACATCCACATAGCCAACATAAATAGCATAAAGGGAACCTTAAGACCATCAAGTTCAGGAGATCAAGAAGACTGGCCAACTGAATCCCACAGGTCTCCTAACATAAAAGTTCACACCACAAAGGCAGGGAGTCAAAACAGATCAATTTAAGAAGCAAAAGTAAATAAGAGGAGTCTCACAAATAATGGGGAAGGCAAAGAACCCCTGATCAAAAGGAAAGGAGGAATCCTCAAAAGGAGTGCTAAATGAAATAAAGGCAAGTCAATGATCAGATATTGACTTCAAAACAATGGTTATAAGGAAGCTCGATGAGCTCACAGAGAATTATGAAAAACTACAGGGGATCTATGGGGAAATTACTGCAAACTATATCAGCATGAGAAAGGACATAGAAACTATCAATAAGAGACACCAGGAAATGAAGAACACACTGTGTTCTGAATTGAAGAACACAGTAGAAGGAATCAAAAACAGGCTAGATGAAGCAGAGGACTGTATCAGTGACCTGGCAGACAAGGTAGAAAAAAACTCCCAGAAAGAGCAAGAAAAGGAAAAAAGACTAAAAAACAATGAGGGGATAAGGGAATTGCAGGACAACATGAATCATAATAATATCCATATAATAGGGATACCAGAAAGGGAAGAATAAAAAAATAGATAATGTGTTTAAAAAAGTAATGATGGAAAACTTCCCTAATGTGATGAAAGAAAAAGTCACAAAAGTCCAAAAATCACAGAGGGTCCCAATCAAGAGGAACCCAAAGAGGCTCACTCCAAGCACATCATAATTAAAATGGCAAAAGTCAAAGACAAAGAGAGAATCTTAAAGGCAGTGAGAGACAAACAGGAAGTAACATACAAAGGAGCCCTGATAAGACTAGCAGCTACTTCTCAACAGAAACATTACAGGCCAGAAGAGAATGGCAAGAAATATTCCAAATAATGAAAACCAAAGGCCTGCAACCAAGACTACTCTACCCAGGAAGGCTCTCAATTAAAATGGAAGGTGAAATAAGGAGTTTCCCAGAAAAAAAGAAGTCTAAAAGAATATACCTCCAAACCAGCTCTGCAAGAGATGCTAAAGGGAGTGCTTTAAGAAAAGGAAAGAAAAAAAAAGTGAGAGACAGAGGAACACAGGATCAATTGGGGAAAATATAAATGAATAAGTACCTATGAAAAATACCCTTCAATATACATGGATTGAATGCTACAATGAAAAGACATAGGGTAGCTCAATGGATAAAAAACATGACCCGCACGTATGCTGCCTACAAGAGACCCACTTCAGAACAAAAGATGTACACAGACTGAAAGTGAAGGGTTGGAGAAAACTGTTACAAGCAAATGGACAGGATTAAAAAAACCTGGGGTAGCAATACTTATATCACACCAAATAGAGCTAAAAACAAAAGACCACAAAAAGAGACACAGAAGGACACTTCATAGTACACAACGGAAGAATTAATCAAGAAGATATAAGCATTATAAATACATATATACCGAACACAGGAGCACCCAAACATATAATGAAAATCTTGGAGGACTTCAAGAAAGATATAGACAGCAACTTACTTATACCAGGGATTTCAACATATCCATTTGTCAAAATGGATAAATCTTCCAACAAAAACATCAACAAACATATTGTGGAATTGAACAATGCCCTAAATCAAATGGACTTGACAGATATATCTATATCTATATCTATGTCTATGTCTATGTCTATGTCTATATCTATCTATATCTATATATCTGATATATATATGACACTGATCATCCCAGAGAAGTATATACACATTCTCTTGAAACCCACATGGAACATTTTCGAAGATAGACCACATGATAGGACACAAAACAAGCTTCAAAAAATTCAAGAAAACTGAAATCATATCAAGCATTTTTTTTAGATTACAAGGGCATGACACTAGAAACCAACCTCAAGGAAAAAAGTCAAAAGCACTCAAATTTGTGGAGATGGAATAGCATGCTGCTAGAGAATGAATGAGTTAATAATGAGATCCAGGGAGACATCAAAAAGTTTCTGGAAACAAATAAAAATAAACTCACAATAGCACAAAACTTATGGGACACAACAAAGGGAATCCGAGGGGAAAGTTCATAGCTGTAGAGACCTACCTAAAAAAGATAAGCATTTCAAATAAACAACCTAACCCTACACCTACAAGAACTGGAGGAACAACAACAAACAAACCCAGAGCAAGTAGAATGAAGGAATTAACCAAGATCAGAGCACAATTAAACAACGTAGAGATTAAAAGAACAGTTCAAAGGATCAATAGATCCAGGAGCTGGTTCTTTGAAAAGATAAATGAAATTTGCAAGCCTTTAACCAGACTCATCAAGAACAAAGAGAAAGGACATAAATAAACTAAATCACAAATGAAAGGTGAGAGATTACAACTGATACCACAGAAATACAAGGTATTGAAATAAATCACTATGAACAACTTCATACCAACTAATTTGAAAACCTGGGCGAAATGGACAAATATCTAGAAAAATATAATCTCCCAAAACTGAATTAAGAGGGAGCAGAAAGCTGGAATAGACCGATAACAGCTGGTGAAATCAAAGCAGTAATGAAAAAATTCCTGGCACACAAAAGCTCTGGAGCAGACAGTTTCAGAGGAGAATTTTACAAAATATTTAAGGAAGACCTAACCCCGACGCTTCACAGACTATTCCAAAAAATACAAGAGGGAAGACTCCCAAACTCTTTTTATGAAGCCAGCATCATTCTAATCCCACAACCAGATAAAGACACAACAAAGAAAGAAAACTACAGACCAATATCGCTGATGAACATACACACTAAAATCCTCAACAAAATATTGGCAAACTGCATCCAGCAATTGGTCAAAAAGATCATACACCATGACCAAGTGGGGTTCATCCCAGGGATGCAAGGAGGGTACAATATTTGCAAATCAATAAATGTAATATATCACATAAATAAAAGGAAAGACAAAAAACACATGATCATATCAATAGATGGAGAAAAGCATTAGATAAGGTACAGCACATATTTATGATAAAAACATTCAGGAAACTGGGAGTAGAGGGAGCATTCCTCAACATGATAAAGGCCATGTGTGAAAAACCTGCAGTCAACATCATATTCAATAAGCAAAAACTAAAACGTTTGCCACTAAGATCAGGAACAAAACAAGGATATCTGCTTTTTCCATTTCTATTCAACATAATATTAGAAGTCCTAGTTACAGTGGTCAGACACAAAAAAGAAATAAAAGGCATCCAAATTGGAAAGGAGGAATCCAAACTGTCATTTTTTGCAGATGATATGATAGTGTACATAGAACATCCTATAGGCTCAACCAAAAAACTAGTCTACCTAATTAGTGAATTTGGCAAAGCGGTGGGATACAAAGTCAGTATTGAGAAATCAAACGCATTTTCGTATGCCAACAATGAAACATCAGAAACAGAAATCAGGAAAAAAAATCCCATTTGCTATAGCAACAAGAAAAATAAAGTACCTAGGAATAAAGGTAACCAAGGAGGTAAAAGACCTGTACTGAGAAAATGACACAACACTGAAGAAAGAAATTAAGGAACACACAAATGGAAGCATATACCATGTTCATAGATTGGAATAATTAACATCAACAAAATGTCCATACTACCCAAAGTAATTTATAGATTCAATGCAATCTCTATTAAAATTCTAATGACATATTTCACAGATATAGAACATTTCCAAAATTTTTATGGAACCATAAACACCCCCCAAAAGCTGCAGCAGTGTTGAGAAAGAAGAACAAAGTTGGAGGGATCACCATACCTGGCATCAAACTATATTATAAGGCCACAGTAATCAAAACAGTTTCGTACTGGCATAAGAAGACATATAGACCAATGGAACAGAATAAAGAGCCTAGAAATAAACCCAAGTCTCTATGGGCAATTAATATTCAACAAAGTGGGCAGAAGCATAAAATGGAGTAAACATAGTGTCTTCAACCAATGGTAGATCTGGACAGCTACGTGCAAAAAAAAAAAAATGAAACAACCACAAATTTATACCATATACACAAATAAATTCAAGATAGATAAAGGACCCAAATATAAGTTTTGATACCATAAAAGTCCTAGAGGAGAACATAGGCAGGAAAATTTTCATGTATTCCACTCAGCAGTATTTTCACCGATATATGTCTGCTAGAACAAGGGACATAAAGGAAGGAATAAACAAATGGGACTTCATTAAACTAAAAAGCTTCTGCACAGCTAAAGGAAAACATCAGCAGAGTGAAAAGGGAACCAACTGTATGGGAAAATGTATTTGCAAATGGTACTTTGGAGAAGGGTTTGATCTTCAAAATATATGAAGAACTCACATGAAACCACCCCAGGAAGACAAACAACCCAATTAAAAAATGGGCAAAGGACCTGAACAGACACTTCTCCAAGGAGGACACACAGAGAGCCCAGAAACATATGAAAGGATGCTCAGCATCACTAGCTCTCAGAGAGATGCAAATTAAAACCACAATGAGATACCACTTCACACCAGTCACACCATTAATAAACAGATCAATAAACAAGTATTGGAGAGGATGTGGAGAAAAGGGAACCCTAGTGCACTATTGGTGAGAATGCAGACTGGTGCAGCAACTGTGGAAAACAGTATGGAATTTCCACAGAAAACTAAAAATGGAACTCCCCTTTGACCTGGCAATTCCACTGCTGGGATTATACACTAAGAGCCCTAAAACACTAATCCAAAAAGACCTATGAAACCCAATGTTCATAGCAGCACAATTTACAATGGCCAAGTGGTGGAAGCAGCCTAGGCACCTATCAATAAATGACTGGATCAAAAAACTGTGGTACATTTACACAATGGAATTCTATGCATCAGAAAGAAGGAGCTCCTAATATTCATGACAGCGTGGATGGAACTGGAGAGCATTATGCTAAGTGAAATAAGCCAGGTGGTGAGGGATAAATACCACACGATCCCACCTATAAGTGGAACCTAATCAAGAAAACAAAGGAGTGAGCAAAATATAACCAGAGACATTGAGATAAAGAAAAAACTGACAGTAACCAGAGGGGAGGCAGGAGGGGATAACAGAGAAAAAGGGAAGGGTCATTAAGGAACATGAATAAAGGACACATGGAGAAAGCTAAAGGAGGGTAGGATTGAGGGTGGAAGGTGGGAGTGGTAAGGGTAAACAGAGGAAACTGCACTTGAACAACAAGAAAAAATTTCTGTTGCTTAACCTAAAAAAAAAAAAGTGCAGGCTATATATTGTGAGGGATGGAGTGTAGTTACACTCAAAGGTTAATGCTGTCATAGTCCATCTGTATAGCTCGATCTCTATGTCCCTTCAAAATATGATCAGAAAATCCTTAGAACAAAGCTGCAGTGACTCTTTGAGTGAAGAGAAAGAGATGCAAAGAACAATATAACAAGGTCTACCAACATACTAGATTGCAGTTATGCCAGCCAGAGCTCTGACTCAGAACCAGTTGCCTCAAACAAAGAAAGCATCTTTTTAAACACTGGGTGAAACACAGGGGAGGCTGTTTCTAGTAACTATACTGAATTTCAGTAGAACAAGGTCAGTTAAACACTCTATCCTGAGACACATACCTTTCATTTTCAATTGTTTTCGAATAAAAAGAAAAAAAAAAAACAAAACCTTTTTCCAGTTGGATTGTTTAAATAAATCTACAGCTACTACTTTCTAGCAAAGGCTAGGCAAGCTCTCCCTACTGATGCATTTCAAAAGAAGGTTCAATTGACAAAAGAGAGGAAGTGCAAGGGTTTTTGACAAAAGAGGGCTAGAGGGAACACATTTTCCTTTTGCAGAAATGCTGTTCTAGGAAAACAAAGGCAGTAGCAACTCAAACCAGGAATGCAGAGACATTGGAAATAATCAGGAAATTTGTCTTCACTTCAGACAGTAAACTGAATAAAATTATTAGTTTAAAATTTGAGATGGGGGTTATGATATAAAAAGATATGAGAGACTAAGCACCCAAACAAAACAATGTATTTTGACTTTTAGACTACAACACAGTCTAACAGAGCATACTGTGAGAATGTGGTTGTTCTACCACAGAATCATAGGTCTCAAAAGAACCCCCTAGGGCCTGGCCCACCCAGCAGGGCCATGCCTGCAGCTTCCCATAGCTACATGCCTCTATCCTGTTAATTAATTCCCAGGCAGCCCTGTCCAGAGCACGGCAAATAGAGAAGGCTAAATCAAATTCAGGAACTATAAAATATCTGATAATAAGGGGATTTTTTATGCAATGTGCACTTAAAGTAGATTCCAGTACTAATTCAAACAAATAAAAGTATTATGCCATCCACAGTTAATTGCACATTTAAAAGAATTATTTTTTGCTTCCCAAATGAATCATATCATCATCTTCTAAGCTATTATGAAATCATATATGAAACACATTGCATATTTAGATGAAAATCATATTCTTGGATTAGTTTATAATGTTTTCCTAACAACCATTATAACAAGGGCATAACTGTTTTCTTAAACTAAGATACTTTTTCCCCCATTTCTTTCCACTAACTAGTCAAGACAGTCTATTACAATTATATATCAATCATGTATGAAGGGAGTAACCCAGGATTGACTAGACATAAAAAATAGAAGTTTCCATATACAAAATATGAGAAAAAATGATAAGAGAGATGTTATATGCTACACATGGTCCTATGTGAATGGATACATACACAGATGCACACATTTGCAGCAAGAACCACTATTTCTCACAGAAGAGATACACAGAGAGGGAGAAATGCTAACAGTTAGTAACCCCTTAAGTAGGTTAACAGTGCTGAGTTTTCAGACAACAATACTGTGATTAGGGTATGTCATCCCTGCTCAGCACACTGTGCACACTCAATAAATACTTGTGGAATTAAATTAAAAATCACTTAAAGGTTTTCATCCATAATAACCCTTTTGCATATTTAGTGTAACAACAGAGTTTATCCTAATTCTGAAGCAGCCCAGGGACTCGGGGATTCAATGTAGGTAGAACAAATATAACTTAAAAAAAAGTCATTAGAGATTAAGTTGTGTTCAGTATAGTTTGTTAGTTATATGAATCTGTTAGGTGTAATTTCTGACATGAATCTAAATGCATCTGACTGAGAACAAAGCCAAATTATTGTGATGTTGGTAGGTAACAGCTGTTATTCATTTGACACTTTTCTCTAATAAGAATTAATATTAAAATATGTAAACAAAGTATGTTTCGAATAGAGATTAGGCCACCTACAGTGTGACTTGACTATTTCTTACTTAGCCAATTTCATTGTTTTCACCTGCCTGCTCCAATATTTTCATAGGTTTCTGCCTAGTAAAGTTACATAAGGTATGTGTGCCAATGAGCACATACTGCAGAGAAAAGCCAAGTCTGTAACTGCCAGCATTAGTCATCTTCTACATAACTGATGAAATCTGTTAAATGCTCAACACACTGAGGACAGCTCTGACAGTTTTTGCAAAATGAGTTTCTGAATTTAAAATTTAAGAACTCTTAATGAGATCTAAAGTATATTACCTGTCTTGTTTCACATATTTATTTTTGTCTCCTTTTTAAAAGAATATTTTTAGTAGATATAGAAAATTTGTTTTCATGCTAACACAGCCAGAATGAAAGTTTAGCCCTCACTTCCAGTGAACTGATGCCAGAAATGTAATTATTTTACTATGAGGTCAGAAAAATATTTCTAGTGATAAGTGGCTCAAATAGGCTACAGGACAAAAATAACTAGAACCATTAGTTAATCTAGAGGGCATTTTGGAATTAGTATGGATGAAGCTCACTCTCTGATGTCTGTCTGCAACAATCACTGATGCTCTCAATAATGGCCCAGAGTCTATAACAAAGTCCTCATGACCTATATACTGTGTGCTGGCTGTCTGTACAAAATTATATTTAAGCACTATAAGCTACACATTTTCATCTCTGTAAAATGTAAAGCTAAGAACAAAGATGAAAACTGGGAGGAGTGGAGAAATGGTTGGCAGGGTCAGAGGAGGGCTGTAGACAAAGAGTTCCAAAAGATCACAAATAATAAAGACTGATACATATATGGCTTTCTACATAATTATGAAATCAAATTAACCAAAACATCTCTTCCCCAGGATTCTGGTGAGCCCAGATTTTACTGTAGTGATTATTGCCATTAATACATTCCCTTGATATGTTCACTGAAGTAATTACTATTATAAATGGGCTAACAACATTTAACACATAAGTGCTAACTAACCATGTGCCAGGAAAGTGCTAAGAGGTTTGTGTGTATTCTCTCATTTAATTCTTATGGAAATCCTAGGCAGGTGCCATTCTTACACTGTTTTTATTGGCAAGAAAGCTGAGGATCACAGAGGTTAGGTAAATTGCCCAAAGTTACATTGTTTAGGATGCAGAATTAGAATTTGAACTCAGGTTTGTTTGGCTACAAAGGTGAAAAGGTTGAATTCATCTCAATTGAAAGCTAACCCAATGAAAGATCTGTCTGAGATGACATGTCACAGGAGTCATCAAAATCACCCAGCAGGGTGTAATTTACCATTGGATGGTTGTTACTGTGAGAACTCCTCTTATACCTTGTTGTTTTAACCTAGCACTTGAACTTACAAATTCAAGAAGTATTTATTGAGTGAATGGCAGCCGTATGGCATGGTGTTGCACAAAACAAACCTAAGGATGTTTCATAAAAAATTACAAGGTCCAAAATTTATACAAAATATCTTAATTTGTTAAAAGCTCTAAAGAACTGGGCAAAACTTAACTGTATTGAATAATCTTATTTAGGAAAAAGTCTCATAAATCTCCACTGCAAAAACAGAATATTAAAAACTCTGATTGTGAATAAACATAGATTTCTTGAAATGTTTGCTAATGTAGGGAACAAAGCAATTTAAGTACATGGAATATCAGCTAGATATTCATTCTCTTTTCCTTCATAGACAAAGTTTTATTAGGTCAATGGTTCTTTCCTAGGTTCACAAAGTATATACACTTATTTAGCTTTTGTGATTAGATTACATCCATGAGTATTTGTGATGGTACCTATACTGTTTCAGTAATTTATACTTGCAGAAAAGCTTAAATACTACCGGGATCAATTCCATTAATTATGAGTATTCTAATCTATAATTTTGATTACTGTAATTTAATGTTTGGGGTATGATATTAGGAAACGTAGTTTTGACCTATTCTGCTTAAAATAATGTAACATAAAATGAACTCATTTACTTATAAGATGTAATTATTTTAAAACTTAGAATACAGATAAAAACAAAATTGCTATCTACCAGTAATCACAGAATTTAAATGTTTAGGATAATTGGATAAAATTTGCTAATTCAGTCTCAGAAGGCTGATGTATCATCAGATCTTACTACTAAGATAGCTCATTCTTTATTATCATACTAGAAGTAAATAGGTGATTCTAATTTCCATATAATCTTATATAAAAAGGAACAAAACTGTTTCTGATTAAATAATATTTGCGTACAAAATATACTTGAGTTTCCAATTTAAAAATACCCTTTTTAAAAATGCATTTGTCATTGGGAGAAAAAGGCAGAAAACTGTACTTGAACAATTAAAATAAAATAAAATTTAAAAAATCCATTTGTCACCAATTCAAAAGAACCCACGCACCCCAATGTTCACAGCAGCACAATTTACAATAGCCAAGTGCTGGAAGCAACCTAAGTGCCCATCAGTTAATAACTGAATCAAAAAACTGTGGTACATTTAAACAATGTAATACTACGCAACAGAAAGAAAGAAGGAGCTCCTACCTGTCATGACAGCATGGATGGAAGTGGAGAGCATTATGCTAAGTGAAATAAGCCAGGTGGTGAAAGAAAAACACCATATGATCTCAGTTATAAGTGGAACCTAATCAACAAAATAAACAAGCAAGCAATACAAACAGAGACACTGAAAAAAAACAACAACAACCTGACAGTAACCAGAGAGGAGGAGGGAAAGGAATAATAGCGGATGACAGGGAAAGGGCCATAAAGAACAAATATAAAGGACATATGGACAAAGTCAAGGAGGGGTAGGATCAAAGGTGGGAGGCGGGGATGGGTGGGTGGGGCATAGGGGGTGAAAATGGAGACAACTGTACTTGAACAACAATAAAAAATGCATTTCTTTTTATTCCTTCTTCCAAGTTCTTGTAATTAGTTTACTTCCATAAACATGAAAACAGATTTACTCACAAATACTACTAATATTTGGTAAGCCTCCTCACTCTACCTACAAAATTAATTATTTTCTTTTTAGTGTTCCCTTAGTTATCATTTATATAATATAATAAAAGGCTGGAGAACATAGAATATACCAAATAGTTTACATAGTTTATATATTATTACACGTTTTAGAGTACATTTATTGATTTAGCATATTTTTGCTGCATTTAAATTAGCTTTCTCAATTTTGCATTTACATAAATAGTGTATTACTGTGTGCATGCTTTCATTAGAGTTATTTGGGAAATGGTGCAATAAAAGTTAGTTGAATGAAATAACCTAATATGTCAAAAAACATCAATGCATAATTATACATTGGTAAAATGTGCTGTTCTTAAAAAAAATTTAAAGCCTTGACCATTAGTTAATTGGTTGCTTGCAACTCTCACTGCCTTTTTCTCGATCGCTTTTATAAAAATTTTCCTTCCTGAAAGGAAGGAAAGAATAAGGTATGAAAGAATAAGGTATGAACTAATTCTTTTTTTCCCGTCACCTTTCACTGTCCTTTTCCAGATACGTTTACCCTATACTCAGCCATCTTTTCTTATACTTCTAGTCCACTACCTTGGGGATCCCTGAACAAATTTCTACAGTCACTTTGGCTCTCCAACCTCATCACAACACAGCTCCCCTGTTTGACTTGGAAGGCTCTTCACTGTCTTTCCAACAGTCTTCCCACCTTTCCAACAGTTTTCCAGTTCAAAGCCTTTTATGCCAATGATAACAATGAGGACAATGACAATGTCAGAAAATATTTACTGAATATCAAACTATTTATCAGAGACCAAAGACGCTGGCATATAATTGATAGAATAAAATACAAATAACATGAGTCTCTGTGGGTTATTTCATTTAGTGTTCACAATAACAAGGAAGGTACCATTATTCCATTTTATAGATGAGGAAATTGAGGCAAGAGTAATGAAATACCTTATTAGAGATTATGTGGCTAATCAGTAATGGATCTGGGACTTGAACTTAAGATCTATCCTCTTAGTCATTATGATCTACTTTCTTGTAGGCCATTAAACATATCTTACATAAGGCCTGCTACCTTACATACTGACACACACTATTGCTGATGTTTTCTTTTTCTTGACAACTTTTGCCTGTCTATCCAAATATTACCCATCCTTCAGTGTCTAGTTCTACCGATATGCCCAGAGACTGTACTTAGCCTTTTCCATGAAACCTTACACTATTTTGCCAAGGGTACTACTTTCTTTAATACCTCTTTTTCTTGATTTCCACATCTAATTAATCCTCAGGGTCAAATTGGCTGGGACATGGTGTCCAAATATTTGTTTAAATGTTATTTTGGATGATTCTGTGAGGGTATTTTTTGGATGAGATTAACATTTAAAACCAGTGGACTTTAGGTAAAGCAGATTGCCGTCCGTAATGTAGGCGGGCCTCATCCAATCAGATGAAGGCCTGAGCAGAACAAAGGACTGGCCTCCCCTGATCCAGAGGGAATTCTGTCAGCAAACTGCCTTCAGACTTGAACTGCAACACTGGTTTTTCCCTGGGTCTACAGACTGTCATCCTACCCTGCAGATTCTGGACTTGCCAGCTTTTATAATCACATAAGCCAACTTCTTAAAATAAATCTGTCTCTACATTTACATATCCTATAGAACATTAATACACCTCTAATTTGTGATTTCTCTAACCTCACTACCATTGATTAATTCAGGACACCATCATCTCTTAATAGGACTATAATAATAACCTCATAAACTCTGTTCTCTCAGCACTTTCCACTTCCAATCCATTCTCTACACTTCTGTCCAAATGAAACTTATCTGAGCACATCACTTTCCAGTTTATAATATTCATAGTCTTTCCATAGCTTTCAAGGTAAGACTCTTAGCATAGCCTAGAGAATGAACAATTTGTCCCCTACCTCTTCCAGGCTTTTCTCTCACTATTCCTCCATGCACATAAGGGGGCTAACTTTCAGCGCTATTCAGTGAACTTTATCACTTTTTAAGGGAGAACTTCCTATAAATACCCATTGCCAGGCTGTGCTCTAATGCTTTTCTTAATTGAGTGGTCTTTAGTCAGGACCAGTTCTAGTGAGCCTATATATGAAGTTGTTTGTTAAATTATGTTTATGCTATATTTGAACTCATTGGTTTACTTTCTTACTTCTTTTAAAATTAAATTGTTATATTTATTTTATGGGTAAAAAAGATAGACTATTTTCAATTTCTGAAAATGTTTGTATTTTTATTTTAATTTGTTTTGTCCTCACTCAAGGACACATATATGGGAAGGGAGGATGAGAGAGAGAAAACCATTGGTGTGAAAGAGAAACATCAGTCAGTTGCCTCTCATACATGCCCTGACAGAGGACCCAACACACAACCTAGGCATGTGCCCTGACCAGAACTTGAACCTGTGACCTTTTGGTGTGCGGGATGACGTTCCAACCAAGTGAGGTATACCAGCCAGGGATTTTGCATATTTTAAAGGTGTAAAGGATATCTTAATAGGAATAGATATTACTTCAGATTAACCATTTAGAGACATTACTATGGATGATTGATACTGATTAATAATTATGAGTAATAATTATAATAAAAATGCATTATAATTATTACTAATTACCTTGGGCCATGGACTGCCTAGGTTCAGATCTTAGTTCTACCTCTTACTGTCTTTGTGAACTTGAGCAATTTAGTCTGCGTCTAGTTGCCTCATCTTGAAATGAGTGAGTAGCACTTTCCTAATAGGATTTGATGAGACTTAAATATGTTCATATATGTTAATCTCCCAGTCAAGTTCCTGGTACACAGTAAGTGCTACATGATTTTTTGCTTTTTTAAAAAAGATTTTATTTCTTTAGTTTTTAGAGAGAGGGGATGAGAAGGACAGAGGGAGAGGAACATCAATGCATGGTTGTCTCTTGTGCGCCCCCTACTGGGACCTGGCCTACATCACAGGCATGTGCCCTGAATGGGAATCAAACTGGTGACCCTTTGGCTCACAGGTCAGCACTCAGTCCACTGACCCACACCAGGCAGGGCTGCTTAAAAAAAAAGATGTTATTTATTTATTTTTAGAGGAGAGGAAGGGAGGGAGAAAAACATCCATATGTGGTTTTCTCTCACACTCACCCTACTGGGGAACTGGCCCGCAACCCAGGCATGTGCTGTGACTGGTAATCAAGCCATGTCCCTTTGGTTCGCAGGCTGGCACTCAATCCACTGTGCCATACCAGCTGGGGCATGTTTTCATTATTTGATAATGCATTTATTAGTGCAAAGATTCCATAGCCAGACTACTTGGATTCTAATCTTGGTGCTAATACTTTCTATTTGCCTTGGGCAAGTACCTTGCTTTCTATGAGCCTCAGTTTCCTCATCTGTAAAATGAGACAATAATAAAAAACTACCTCACAGAGATGTTATGAGGATTACTTAAAACATGTGACAGTCTTAGAACAGTACATGGCACATGTTCAAGATTATACAGTGCTTACAACTTTGACTATCATTACATTGGGCCATATTGATCATATTATTTTCTATCTTGTTCTGACTTTTTTTTTTCATTTTTAAATTCTGTAACCCTCAGTAGCAAAGGCTATGCTTTTTCATTCTTAAATATTCAGCTGTAGCTATCTGGTGCCAATCACTTTATTTATGCTCTCTTCTTTATAAAGAAAATAAACAAATTAAAAAATACCTACCTTTAATCCACAGTCATTCTTGCTAACCAAGAAAAGAACTACTTTATACTACACAGACATACCAACATTTTGTTCCTAGGCTCACAGCTGAGCAGGATGCTTTTCCTAATTTTTTTCAATGTATAAAATAGTGCTGTCAATATCCATTATGGCTTGAAATGTTCAAGCCCCCAAGGAAAAGTGTTAATTGTTGCTGCTCTTTGTCAACAAAATTAAAATTAGAGCTATAATGCTCATCTCCCCATACTAGTTTTTCTCTGTTCAACTTGCCCTCTTATTCCTTCACCAGTGCCTCATCCAGAACATAATAGAATTTGGTAAGAAAAAAAAAAACAGAGAGAAAAAGACTCTTTCAAGAACATATTACCTTCAATTGGTTACCAAAAATCCTGAGTGCTCAGTGTAGGGTGACAAGAAATACATGTAATTTCATGAGAGAAATTTGACACAAGCAGCTAACACTGTGATTTTTTTCTACCAAAACCACAATTCACTTTGTAATCCAAAATTAATCGAGTGCAATTATTTTGCAGCTTATAGACCATTTGAAAAAATGGAAGTACTTCATACCTTTGTTTATATCAATGAGCTGTTTCTTTTTCTTCTGGCGTTCCAACTTTTCTTGTTCGGCTTTCTCTTTTGCAAGCTTTGCCCTTCTAGTCTTCTCTTCCATTTCTTTTCTCTTATTGTTTTCTTTTACTGCTTCCTGTACATAGAAAAAAAGTTAAACAGAAATCCTACCATTACTTATATATTGGAGAACTTGTACAATTTTAATATTACATATCCACACATGTATGTGGGTGCTCAGAGACAAAAAGAAATATTATACCAGATTCAAGGTACATACATATAATTTTTAGGAAAAAAACAGTAATTCTAAGGCATTGAAAACATTTAGAAATAACTCAGGGTTTAATCAGCATTATGAAGGGCCATAAAATTAGGGATATGAATGTATACAGATTTAACAATAAATAGACTTTCTTTGTTGTTGAAATAGGAAACAGTTTGGATATACAAGAAAAGTTTTAATATGGAACTATGGCTTAGCAAGTATTTTACAGTCCCATTGTAACTTTTGGCTTTATCTGAAAAGTGGGGATAAAAAAACTACCCCATAAGATTTTTATGAGGAAAAATGGGATACCTTGATAAAATGCTAGTCTACAATGGTAGTGCTTGTGGTGGTAAAAATTACATCTAATGGTGAAAGGCATGAAATAATAAGCCATATTATCACAGAGAAGACATATCTTCAAGTTTAATAGCTTTTTACATGCCAAGATCTTTAGAAATGCTGAAACATGTTTCAGTCTATTGTCTATTTTATCTTAGATTATTTATGGAACTCAAGTAAATCAGTACATTCAAGTAGATGGTATGGGATAAAGTTGAAGTAAACTGATCAGCTAGAATAATAATATTAAGGCCCTGGCTGGCGTAGCTCAGTGGATTGAGCGCGGGCTGGGAACCAAAGTGTCCCAGGTTCGATTCCCAGCAAGGGTACATTCCTGGGTTGCAGGCCATAACCCCCAGCAACCGCACATTGATGTTTCTCTCTCTCTCTCTCTCTCTCTATCTCCCTCCCTTCCCTCCCTAAAAATAAATTTAAAAAAATCTTTAAAAAAATAATAATATTAACTTCCTTTGATGTCACAGAACTCACTAATGAAGGTTTTTTCCATCAAGCTGTTCCTTTTCTTTTTTCCCATTATGATTGATTAGGTACACTTCACAACATGTACCAAGTATTTCACAAAAATATTTTCTTCCAGAAACCCTGAAGAAAAGGACTCAATAACATGAACACATCTACAAGATTTTTCCTGGAGGTGTCTATAACGAAATATTTTTTCTCCAAATTTGAAGACACAATAGTTTTTAAAGGCCCTAAAAACATTTTCAAAGAAATCTCTTGACCAATAGTCTCAAGAATTATTGGTACCTCTCCCTTCTACTGCCCCCATCAGGCTGGTACCTCCAGCACTAGGTTAAGAGCACAAAATGATCTGGTTCCAGTAGACAAACTTAAAAACTACCACTTAAAATAAACCAGAATAATAGAAATAGAATTCAGAGCAGGTTTTCTCAATCTAAGCACCACTATCATTTTGGTCTGGATAATTCTTTGTTGTAGGAGCCATCCTGTAAACTGTAACATGTTTACCAGCACCCCTGACCTCTACTCACTAGATACCAGTATCAACCTTTCCCAGTTGTGACAACCAAAAGTGTCTCCAGAGATTGCCAAATGTAGCCCAGGTTGAGAACTACTAACCTAAGGAGTTTCAGAGAGGTAGTATATTCATAAAAAATTATGAAGTGCCTGCTCTGCTGAACCCAGATTTTTTTCACAAATGTGGAAACTGAGTTCCCAATGAGTTTAATATTTGCTTAAGCTCACACATTTATGTAATTGTGAATGTGGGAACAGAGCTTCTGTCTCTACTCCTGTTTTAGTGCTTGTTTTATTCTTCAAGGAAGAAAAGATAATGTGATATGATAACAAAACTGTAAGTAACCAAAGAAAAAATACATAAATAAGACATCATCAAAACTAAAAACTTTTATCCATCAAAGGACACTGTCAAGAAAGTGAAGCGATAACCCACAGAATGGGAGAAAATATTTGCTAATCAGTTTTTTTCTGATGACAATATATAAAAACTCTTCCAATTCAAAAATAAAAAGATAAACAACCTAATTAAAAATAGGCAAAGGATTTGAATTGATCTTTCTGCAAAGAAAATACAAGAGGGGACCCAAAAGCACCCAGATTTTATTTATAAAAAGTTGTGTATTAATTCTTACATGTTTAAACTTCAGTCACCTTCAAAGTACTCCAATACACTCTTGATAAGGTGTATTGATTTGATGAAATCAATATACCTTAAATATCAAGATATTTTTCCCACTGCTGAAAACAGGTTTTGAACTTGTTGATTTTGATGCCTTTTAGTGCTTCTGCCATTCTTTTGTTTTACCTCTTCCACATTGGCAAGACATTTGCCTTTGAGAACTTTTTCATCCAGGGAAACAAAAATAGTCTCTCAGGGTGAGATCAAGTGAATAGGGAGCATGGGGCATGGGGGTCATGACATTTTTGGTCAAAAACTGCTGAACACTCAGCACAGTGGGGGCAGGTGTGCACATAAATCACCCATCATGAAATGGGCAAAAGTGTTGAAAGAGTCTTCAAAAAAAAATCACTGAATCCTAACACAGCCTCTTACAACACCACCATCTGGTACACTGATACAGATGGGTTCCTAGAACACTCACCTAGCAGGGGAAGCCTGCACTACAAGGGGCCTGCCCTCCAGATGATAATTTTGGTTTTGTGTCCCACATCATATATACATAGCTAATAACTACATGAAAAGATGTTTGACATCATTAGTCACTAGGGAACTGCAAATCAAAATCTCAGTAAGGAATCAGTTCACACCCACTTGAATTGCTATAATAATAATATAAAGCAGATAATAACAAGTGAGGATGTAGAGAAACTGGAACTCTCTGTGTTACTGGTGAATGTAAAATGGTGAGTCATTTTGGAAAACACTTGCTTAAAATGTTAAACAAAGAGTTGCAGTATGACCCAGAAATTCCACTCTTAGATACAGACCCAAGGGGAAAAAATGTTCATACAAAAACTTGTACAAGAATGTTCATAGCAGCATTATTCTTAATATCCAATAAGTGGAAACAACCCAAGTGTTCATCATCTAATAAATGGATAAGGAAAATGTGCTATATGGCCATATAATGGGATATTATTCAAGCATAAAAAGAATGAAGCATTCACACGTGATGAAACATGGATGAACCTTAATACATTATGCTAAGTGAAAGAAGTCAGACACAAAAGGCCACATATGTTATGATTTCACTTATATGTAATATCCAGAATAGGCAAACCCTTAAAGACAAAAAGTAGATTAGTGGTTGCCAGAGGATGGGAAAAGGGGGAACGGGGAGTAACTGGTAATGAGTATGGGTTCTTCTGGGAGCTGATGAAAATGTTCTGGAATTACATACTGGCCTTGGTTGTACAACCTTGTGAATATAATAAAAACTACTGATTTGTATACTTTAAAATGGTGAATGCTATATATAAATTATATCTCAATAAAATTAATAAAAAATTTAAAAAATGATGTTTGAGATGGGTAGGATTGAAATAAAATTGTGACTTAGCAAAAAAAAAAAAGATAATGTGAAGACAACATATATTCAGGCTCTGATGCTAACAAGTTATATGACGTTTGGTAAGTAACATAACAAGTTATAGGAAAAAGGAGGGAGGTTAACGTTTGTATATATTGGGCTAGCCAAAAAGTCTGTTTAGTTTTCTTCCATAAAAGATGTGTTTTTCATTTTCAGCAATAACTTAATTGATTTGGATATTTTGAGTATGTTGGCTATCTCCTGTGTGGTATAACATTGATTGTCCTCGATAATGTCTTGATGTGATCACTATCAACTTCAACTGGTCTATGTAACCGTGGAGCATTGTCCAGTGAGAAATCTCCAGCATGAAACTTTGTAAACTGCTTTTGACACATTTGATCAGTTATAGCACCTGCTCCACACACTGCACAAATCTTTTTCTGTGTTTGAGTTGATTTTTACCTTTCTTGAAATAATAAAGCATCATATGCCAAAAATGTTGCATATTTTCTTCCATTTCAGTATTAAAATGGCTACACAAAAATTCACCAATTTTGATAAGTTTTTTTAAGTGCATGCTGGTATGACAGCTATCACAATACAATCTAACAAAATTGTTTTGAATGAAATTAAAGATAACTAAGGGTTACTACGGCCATCTTACTAAAAACAAACAACAACAACAACAAACTTTTTGGCCAACCCAGTATTTTATTACTGGTCAAATCTCTGATTGGTAAATAGTCACCAACATCATGTGGCGGACTCTTCTACTTATTAATTAAATGGGCTGTTTAACTGATGAGTGGTGCCAATTATGAAGCTAAAAAAACCCCAAAACTACTAACTTCCATTTATGTTTCTTCTTTGTCCTGATAATAACAGCTACATTTTCATGAAATCATGTGCCAGGTGTTTTAAGTAAATAATTTCTAATCTTTATAGAAAATGTGCAAAATAGTTATTATTTCTTCTCATTCTACAAATGTTGAAACTTAGGTTCAGGTAGGTTAAGTGAGACACCCAAGGTTATTCAGTTACTTAAGTATCAGAACCAGGTGTATTCACTTACACTACCATGATGCCTTCCAAGTAGAGTTGCCAAATAAAACAGAAAACACTCAGAAAAATTTTACTTTAAAGTAAACTATGAATTATTTTTTAGCATAAGTATATCCCATATAATACTTAAGCTATCTTTGAAAAATTCATGTAATATTTGGGACCCACTGATGGTGAAAATTATTTACTGTGCATCTAATACTTGGGATATATTTATAATAAAAAATCATGTGATATTTGGGACACCTGATACTGAAAAGGTATTCATGGTTTTTCTGAAATTCAAATTTAAATGGGCATCTATTTTTATTTGATACATATGGCAATCAGATTCCCAAGACTGTGTTGATTTTTTTATAGACATCCTTTCACAAAGATCATCTAATGAAAACAGTAGGATGATTGCAAAAAACACACAAAAAGCCCAAATCTAAACCATATTTTACGACCAGACATGTTGATGTAGACTGATAGGCATTCCGAGGTTCATGGACTTGAATCACACTATTTCTGTAGCATTCTCCATATATTTCTTTTGTTTTTATTTATTGAAAATGGAATAAAGCTTAAAAATGTTTATATCTAAGCTGATACAATTGGGGTAGAAGGAAATAAGTCAACAATTAATATCAAAGGCTTGATAATGAAGAAATTTGGCATATGTGAGTAGGTTAAATTTCTATATGAAATGGGGGCTTGCTACCCACACTACAAAAACAACGTAAGCATAGACATAGTAAATGATGAAACAGACCAAGTAATAGGTCCATTAGTTTACATCTTAAATGTTTCATGAATAGATTTAACTATGAATCAAGCACACCATTTGAAATGCCATGTGTAATCATAAAGAGACCAAAACAAAGGAGGAAAATACATTCCATGGTTTGTCAGTAATAAAAATGAATGAAAGTCTATGTACAAAGACATAGATTTTTTTTCAAGCCACACAGACTGTGAAGTATAATTTTGGTCTTTGTGTCACCCATTCTGTCTTCATGAAGTGGCCTCATGCCGAAAAGAAGACTCTATTGCTCTTGTTTCTATTCTTTGGCTCGAGCTTTAAAAACTTAGGGGTGGGAGACACGCCTGTTCAATTCTCTCTCCTTAAGGAAACAATTTAAAAGGGAAAAGCAAATCTTAACTATGGTTTCATATCAACAATGTTGAGTTTTACTAGAGTGAAAGATAAGATAGTTAAAAACTTGGTTTAACTCTCCTAAATGTGAAATCTGATGGGGAGAGAACTCTCTTTAGGGATGAGATACCAGTTCTTTCTTTTCACCTAATTCCTATAAACAAAACCTAAATAATTGAAAGAGTAAAAGCAACAGGAACAAATTTAAGCTCAGGTTTTTTTTTTTTTTGAAGAACCCTTAAATAACTGGCTGTGATTAACAACACTTCATATTTACTGAGCCTCACTAAACATTTTAAAACACTAACTTATGAGTACTATCATCATGAAGTTAGCATTAATCATTATTTCTTAGGGCTGGGAATGCCAACTGATTAGATTCTGTCAGTGTATAGGACGAACTGTGTTCTGTTAAAAGGATACTCATTGTGAAAGTGTTTTGGTGGTAATTTCAAACAAGGTAAGAAATATTTACAGAAAAAAGTCTTAGTTTTACTGGCATATCTATTTTTAAATTATATTTTATTGATTATGCTATTACAGTTGTCCCATTCTTTTCCCCTTTATTCCCCTCTGCCCTGCATCCCCCCTGCTATCAGCATTCCCTCCCCTTAGTTCATATCTATGGGTCATACATAAAAGTTCTTCGACTTCTCCATTTCCCATACTATTCTTAACCCCGGCCCTGACTATTTTGTACCTACCAATTATGCTTCTTATTCCCTGTACTTTCCACCCCGTTCTCCCCTCTTGCCCTCCCCACTGATAACCCTCTATGTGATCTCAATTTCTGTGATTCTGTTCCTATTCTGGTTGTTTGCTTAGTTTTTGTTTTTTCAGGTTCAGTTGTTGATAGTTGTGAGTTTGTTGTCATTTTACTGTTCACAGTTTTGATCTTGTTTTTCTTACATAAGTCCTTTTAACCATTCACATAATAAGGGCTTGGTGATGATGAACTCCTTTAACTTTACCTTATCTGGCATATCTATCTTTTAAGAGACAGTAAAAAGTACAAAAGGGCCCTGGCTGGTATGGCTCAGTGGATTGAGTGCCAGCTCATGAACCAAAGGATTGCTGTTTTGATTCCCAGTTAGGGCACATGCCTGGGTTGCAAGCCAGGTCTGGTCCCCGGTTCCCCGGTGAGGGTTGTGGGAGAGGCAACCACACACTGATGTTTCTCTCCCTGTCTTTCTCTTTCCCTTCCCCTCTGCCTAAAATACATACATACATACATACATACATACATACATATCTTAAAAACATGTACAAAAGGAACAAAATGTAACAGATTAATGTCTCTAGGGTTTACTGCAAAATGTATTCATCAACCTAATTTTAAATTTCTCACTGAAACCTCTATTGCCTCACTGAAAAATATGAATAAATTAAAAATCTTATTTCCTTTGCTGTACATAATTAACAAATGAGACATATGGCCAAAAAAAAAAAAAAACCAACTCATGAAATGCTAAGACTTATTTATTTCAATTAAACTTTGAGAAGTGGATAAAACTCAGTTGGTAGGGCATCATCTCACAAACCGAAAGAATGAGAGTCTGATTCCCCATCAGGGCACAGGCCTAGGTTGTGGGTTCTGGTTCCCGGTCATGACATGTACAAGAGGCAACCAACTGATATTTTTCTTGCACTGATGTTTCTCTCCCTCTCTTCTACCTCCCTTCCCCTCACTCTAAAATCAATAAGCATGTTCAAAAGGCTCAGATGCCAGCCTCAATCACACCAGGACTACATGAAGAAAGCATCTTCCAAACTTGATGTGATATTTGAGAATAAAAACCACCACCATTGAAAACCAAAACCATTCCTTCCTTCCATCATCTCCAATGGCTTACTATATCAGTGCTGACTACAAAAGCACTTTGCAAGAACTGTGATCTCAATGAAAGTCAAAGGTCTTTTTGAGGGATGGAGAAGTGGAGAAACTACTAAGGATTGGAAAATGGATCTTGGAGTCAGGTAAACCTGGATTCAAATCCAAGCTCCCATGATTTATCGTAAAAACTGTGTGACCTTGAACGACTTAGTTACTTTATTACTTCGAGCCTTAGATTCCACATCTGCAGTATGGAGATACTCAAATAAACTGATTGTTAAATAGATTAAGGGAATTAATGTTTATATAAAAACACTGAAGACAGTGTGTGATACAGAAGAAATGCTCAATACATGATGACACTGGTTATCATGTAAAACAGAAACATCTGAAAGTTTGAATGGCAAGAATTTGGTCATTAAGACACAAATGACTACATGTGTTTTCAATGGTTTATTCTGCATAAGCCTGTCCCTCTTTTTTGGAATTCAAGAGGATGTGATCTATGACTAGGAATGCAGCATATCAACACTGTCTAAACTCATAAGAAACCAGAGATTTATTTTCTTCTCTTTTGGGTTTTGGATCATCCTGGGTACCTGTGTGACTATACCTAGCAAGACTTTCAATTCATTCCAGTATCAGAAGCTGTACAAGAGTAGTCACATAACCTTAAAAGAATGTAAACTGGAAATAGCCTGGTGAACAAATTGATAACTCTGGTGCCAGAGGCATATTGTGATCGCACTGCTAAGTGTTTCTTCATTCAGCAGGGATGTTAGAAGGATTCTCAAGTAATACTGAGTCAAATCATTTGGAAACAATATAAAGAAACCTGCTATGTGTTACATTGAAAGTCTTTTTGTGCACTAAGTATGCGTTACCAAGATATTATTTTTCATGAAAAGTCAAGGAAACAGGTGAAATTTTATCTTGGATTATCCTAGCACCTGACACTCTATTAGCTTTAATCACACTGTGCTTTTAGAGGGTTTATGTTTTAACTTTCTTTGTTTTATGCTAGTCACTTCAGAATTTTAAAGTGTTTTTAATTACTTCTTTTTAAAATAACATAGAACACTTAATTATTTTTAATTAAAGACAACTGTACTTGATCAACAATAAAAATAACACATAAAACATTTAAATTAAAGAACTGCTGACACGGTTACTGTAAATTTTTTTCTTTCCTAGATAAGTATGATGGCTCTATGGCTTCATTCTTTTATGCATTTTGTTGATAAGACTTCTAAAATTCCTGACCTATAATTTTATGCCCAGAGTAAAAATAATCAGTAAGAGTCCTATTTATTTTGTTCCTCTGAAGTCAGGGCCTATAATTCGAGCATTCTAAGTAGAATAGCATATCCTTGTGAACACAGGATGGCCTTTAGGAGTTGAGAGATCTGGTTTAAATCCTAGCTGTCCAGTTGACTATAATGTTTTATCCCTTTGGACCATTTGTTTAACTGAGCTAAGCCTCCTTTCCTGATCTACAAATATCTGTACTTCATACTGTTGGTTTGCAAGTTAATGATAAATTTCATATAGATCCATTAAGCACAGTGCCTAGTACATAGAAAATGTTCGGTGATTGTTGGTGGGTTATCACTATTATATTATTCCACAGTTGGGCAATACCAATGTCCCATGCAATCCAGGTGTGTATTCAATTTCGCTTAACTTAGGAACATGACCATATATGTGCATGCTCACAGGGGAGAAGAAAGAATCCTTCATGATATGGCAATTTTGCAGTATCATGTAAAAATATGAACTCACAAAACACATTTCCTCTCATACCTACAAACTTTGAACAAACAATGGTACTTGCCTGCTTGAGTCATAAGAAGAGAAAAAAAAAAGATAGAGACAGAATAAACAACAGAAGTTGGGGGGCATATTCTTGTGTTAATAGACCAAATTTGACAAATCTAAGAAATAAAAACATTGCTGAATATTTTGTTCTGTGGACCAATAATGAAATTCACATATCATCTTACTTAAGGTTCAATGCACCTAACAGGACTATTCACATAAACCGAGGGATAAAGTTTCCTGGAAGAAGGCAGTATTTTTTGTTTGCTTGGGTTCATTTTGGTATCATTTGTTTTCAAACATCTGGAGTTAGTTCTGTCATCTCCCTGAAAAAATGAAGCACAAACTAAAAAGCAAACACCAAAAAACAACTTGATTTGGAAATTAGAGGTTTGCTTTAATTTTCTTTTGTGACTATCTGAGAATGCAGTATTCATTTGTTCTGCCTAAAGGTTTATGGAAGGGTCAGGAGAATTAACCTACACTCAATCCTCTACTCTAGGCCTTCCTAAGCTTTCTTATACTTACTTTTGCCATCTTTACTCATAGGAGGTTGCTAGTCTTGCTAAAAAACCATCTACTGAAGGAATTTTTAAAATTCTCACCCAAGGACATTTTTTCCATTGCTTTTAGAGAGATAAGGAGAGAGGTAAACATCAATGTGAGAGAGAAGCATCAACTGGTTGCCACCCTTACACAACTGGACCAGGGATCGAACCTGGAGCCTAGGTATGTGCCCTGCCTGGGACTCAAACCACAACCTTTCTGTTACATGATGATGCTCCAACCCCTGGCCTGGGCTGAAAGATTTCAAATAGAAGATAAGATGAATGGTATAACCTTTTTGCTTGTTGGTGGGGTTGTCATTTAATTCCAGGCACAACAGGAGGCAAAACAGATAGAGAGGAAAAGGTTGTTCAGAGCAGTGAACTAGGGTTACAGCAGCACTGTCTTTTCTGTGTCCCAGAGATGTCCTGAGCATGACAATGAATATGAAAGGGAATTCTATCTATGATACCTTTTCATCATTTTATCAAAATTTTTTTCTTAGAAAATTTTTCTTCTCCCTTTCTAACACATTCTTTGCTTGAATTGTTTTGGCAGCTAGTGACATTTTTGCAATTTGCTGCACGTGCCAGCCACCAAGGATGAGTTACTGGCAAACACAAATCCCAACATCTATTACCACTAAGTGATGTGTAACATGAACCAAGTCCCTAATTTGTTAGTATAAGTGGATGAAAATCCTAAAGAATACCAAAGATAAATCAGGACTCATAGACTCTTCCTGATCTTTCTCGCTCCTATTTTAGAATGATTGTGTCAGGTTACAAACGGGAAGATTTGAGCCAAGGTGAGTTGTTCAGCATTTGAACAGATAATTGAACAACCAGATGATAAGAGAAAAAAATCTACATAAAATGATGGCAAAAACTCATTAGCTTTTTCAGCTGCAACTAGGGACAAATTAAGGCTTTCCATTAAAGAAAAGAATCCTACACTTTAACATCAAACAATACTAGATATTCCTTTCCTATAGTTGTTCATTGTGTTTAAAGGGCATATTGGATTGAAGGAGTCATGACAAATGCTCAGGGCAAAGAATTTCCAGCTGCAGCAACTGTACTCTGAGAATCAGTACCAGTGAAGATTTTATCAGTACTATAACACTGCTTAACTTGTTATTTCCCATAGATTTCCACTTATTATGGTACAAGTGACCTATAAGGTCCCTCTTATGCAAGATCTCATGAATATTTCATCAACCAATCAACTATAATTGTAACTGACAGGTATAGCTTTCTCACTGGGTAACTGAAATCTTGATTAGCTTGCTCAAGTACTTAAGTGTCTCAGGAATACACATTGCACACCTGTATTGATTCTGTGGTTAGATGGGGATTAAAGTCATGGTTATTAATCTGCATAAATATGGTATTAATCATAGTGGGTCATAGGTAACTTGATAAACCAAATCAAACAAAATAACACATTTTCTGCCTTCATAGATTCCTGAGTCACTGTGTCCCTTCCTTCCTTTAGACCAGACTGGTCTCTCCCCATATCCTTCCTAGACTACACTGCCTTCATCCACCCTTTAATTTTTGCCTTCCACTAAAGCTCCTTCCCCCTCCTTACTTCTGCCTCTCTTCTCTCTGTATGTTAGTCTATTCCTATTCCTCTTCCTATTCCTCTATTCCTATTCAGAGCTGAGGAAAGCCCTTACAGTACCCTACAAGGTCTTATGTGATCTGGCCCCCTCCTATTTGTCTGGCCTTATCTTCCCCTCATTGTTGTGTCCCAGCCCACTGGTCTCCTTTTCTCAGCACCATTACATTTGTATTCCTTCTGCTCTCAGCTTCATCATGTCTCTGCTTAAAAGTCTCCTTATCAGTGAGGTATTCCCCTGATCACGCTACATAAAAGAACCCCCCAACAAACTCTCTGGCTCCCTCTTCCCTAATGTAGTCTTCATCACATAAAAGGTCAAAATGTAACAACACTTTAGATACTGTTCACATTTTCTGAGATTTAGCAGCCTGGTCTCTTTATATAACAATAATTTTTAACCCCGGGAATTATCAAAACAGTAGATTACCAAGAATATCTCTACACATAGTTCCTTGTACACCTTTGATGTCTTACCTGTAAAAAAAAATCTTAGTGTCCTTGAAATAAGCATTACTCATCTTTGAATGGTAGGCTTCTTCTTAATCATTAACAGGTTATGGTTCACTGAATCTATGGTTACTTTAAAAAATATGCCAATAGTTAGTGTTTCTGAGGCCTGATATCCATGTCATTTCTCTCACTGACATAGCTTAACAGTCTGCAGTGAAAATTCACTTATGCAAAGATTAGTGTTTACAAAGAAACTTCAAAGTTAAAAGGAAAGATGTACCCTCATTTTGAAAATGAGTATTTATTGTGAATGAGATATTTTTAGGATCCACAAGCATCAGTAAGACACAGCTTTTCCTGCAATCTTTTGCTTTAAGACAAATCTGTCTGAAGTCTGGGGAGGAAAGTTTATATGAAAAATTCCTTGAGTTTATTTGTATAAATGACTGCCTTTTGGCAGATGGGAGACTCATAGAAGAAACTGATCTGCTCTAGGTGAAAGAGCCGTTCAGTAAATTCTAGCACATGTTCACTGAAGTAGTCCTCTTGTATTCAGCATGACTTGCTTACTATTCGGCCTTCTTAGAAAACAAATAAAAAATTAGTGTATCTTTCACATGCTGTTCACATCCTGTGGTTTGCCAGACAGACAGATCTTTGCACCCCAGCGTGGTTGTGAAGAGAAATGCAAATACAAATTATTAAAATTGACAAGGCAAAAAGACTATTATGTGCAAATTTTCTTGAATATTAAACTTGCAGTTGGTTATAAAGTGGTCATGCACTCATAATAAAGGCTGGTTGTGCTCTCCAAGGCCTTCTATTAAAATCTGCCTTACAAATGCGAGAACCTGTGATCTGAAGTTGGAGGGAAAACTGCCTCTCCCTTCACAGTCTATTAGGATGCTGAACTCCGATTAGCTGGAAGTTAATCTATAATCTGTAACATGGATAAGGTGTCAAATGCTGCAGGTTTCTGCAGATACATTTTTCTTAGGAAGTGTCTGAGTCTTCCACTTTCCATCTGGGGGAAAAGAAAAACAACTGAAATGGACATGCTTTTATGGGCCTCCACTTGTTTCAAGTCCACAAAATGCTTTGAGCACCTATAGGAAGTTAATCTATAACATTTTAATTAATGTTATCTTTAACTGAAGGGACAAAATGAAACTCTAAAGTGATTGATATAGTACTTTAATGGCAAAATGACCTGGAGAGATATGGGTGGGTGGAAAGGACAAAACAATGGTATCTTACAAGCCTGAGAGCTGAGTTTACTGCCTACTACTGTCACCAACTTAGAAGATGGAAGAGGCAGTACAATCAGTAAGGTTTTGATAAGACCAATTTGGGTGGGTGGAAAAGCACCTGGAGACTTGGAAAAGAATATCAAATTACCTTGACAAGTAGAAATATAGAATCAGACAGGAAGGGCCGTAAGGAAATGCTTGCTGTAGTCTTCTGCCTATGAAAAGGGTTTCTTGACCTCCTGTGGAAACCTCTGTTGTTGGTTAATCACTTCTAAAAGAAAATACTTCCTCATGTCTAAATAAAAGCTGTAGGTTTATTAAGCCTGTATCGTGTCTATTGGTCAATAAGAAGTAAAAACCTGGTCAATATCATACTTAATATTTTTCATACAGGTGCAAGTTGTCCCCAGGACAAGTGGTGCCTAAATTCCACAAAAGTAAAGCTAATCAATCCTCAAATGCAATGCAGGTGCATTTCCTAGTTTGTAGGGTAAGGGTTTTGGGGGAAGGGCAGTCAGAGGGCCCCTCAGGATAATTTGTTTGGACCACAAATTAAGCCATTCAATACCATCTTCTAGAATAACTCTATCACAGAGAGTTCCTTTTAAAAATTTATAATGTTAATACTTTCCTCTGGGTTTTCTCTCTACCTGTTGGACTTTTTTTTTAATTATAGACTTCTTTCTTCATCTTTGTATGCCTCCGCCCCCCAAAATAATGGACAAATCTGGAAACAATAACTTAAGAGATGGGCTAACCAATATCTAGTGTAAGGATACTCCCAGTTTTCCATGTTCTCATTCTCCTAACATATCTTAGCACTTGTTTTGTAACATTTTAAGGTACAATTGTAAATTTATAAGATTAGTTCCAATATATCAGTTTAAATCACTAATCCTGTTTTTCAAAAACCACCTTGGGAAGCCATTAAATCATTTTGGTGAGGGCCCTTACTCTGTGATTGTAACTGCTCGTTCAGAATTAACTGCAGAATCAAATAAAATTGGTTGCATTTTAGAGTCACAGTATTTTTGACCAGAGGTTTTGTTACCCACTTTGATTGTACGTCTTATTCGTAAAACTTGGCTCATCACTTTTAGCTATTTTCAAAAATTAAATCCATTGTCAAATTGCAAATACTTAGTACCCTTGAAAAGATCTAAACCACATGATTCATAACCTTTAGGGCAAATCCCAAATAGGTATTTCCAAAACATTTAGGGATATATCATTACTTTTAAATTAAAAATATGGGGGGGGTAAAATTCCCCCCCCAAACTCTACACACTTCTGATTTGTCCTAACAAAATAGTCATCTCATATACTGCTGATTGTTCCCCTAAGAGTAAAGAATCTTTTTCTAGGGAATCTGTATGTTCTTGTCTCTATGTTACCTGCTTAATGCACTTAATTATTTTATATTTTACTAATGTCTACTTGCACTTGATCTTTTTTTAGAAAATTTATTGTCTCCATTGCACTTGATAATTTTTCTTAAGGAAATGTACCCATCCAAAGGAAATTTTTTAATGAATTGATTGATACAAATCCTACTGGATATATTGCCATTGATAATTTTTCTGTCCTCTAGGTGATGGGTGGGAGAGACAGGGAAACAAAAAAGAGGACAAGGAAGATGAAATGTTAAGATAAATGTAGACTAATTTGTATTCAGTGACTTTGCCTTCACTGAGAATCAGGAAACACTCATTCATTCATTGAGTATCTACATTAATTGTCATGTACTGTTCTAACTCCTGGAGGATCAACAATGAGCATTACAGACAAGGCTCTTGCACTCCTGGCACTTTGAAGTCATCCAAAGAAGCACAGCAGTGTTCATTCTCTTTTAGTCAGTTTCCCAGACTCACTCACCTGGAGCACTGTCTTACCATGAGTTAACAGAATATTCTAGAGTGCAGAATCTAGATCTTCTTCTTCTTTTTTTTTTTTTTTTTTTTTTACAAATCATCACTAAGAATGTCAGATGGGAGGGAATCAAAATCTTAACAAATAGAGTTCTTTATCGTGGACTTAGAAGTTACCAATTCTTTCACAGAAGTAAGTTAAAATGGTTTTGCTCAGTTTGCTTTTTCACAAAGCCACCTTGATTGCCAGCCAGAACTCTGTGCCCTTCTAAGTAGAAAGTGATTATTTGATGAATTGTTACACTACCTGCCAGGATATTAACAGCAAGATGTCCTTTCAGTAATTATAGGGTAGCACCTTTCCCTTTACTGATGTTGTATGAACAATCAGAGTAATTTTCACATATAGAGAAATCTACATAACACTAAACAAGTAATGGAAGGCAAAGAACACAACTAAAAAAGAAGCACTGATGACATATGGGAGAAAATGGCAACACAGCCCCTAGAGATCACAATGGTCCTGAAATTAATCTGAAACTTCCATGCTATATTGTTGATAAGGGGAATACAGTTTTCAGTAGTTAGAAGAGAGAGAGCATTCTTTTAAACCTCTCGTCCCTCAAATTAAATTAGAGATGCCAAGGACTGCATCATTAACTATCACTATCAGATGCACTCATCCTTTCTTGTATATAATGTTGATATGTCGGTTAAATATTTGATACACATTCAGGTATATGCACATATATTCTTTAGGCATGTTTACTACAGCTACAGTCTTGGCTTAATTTAACAGCCTCTGAAAAGTCAGGCGCTGAGCTGGTTTAGTTTGTTGTGTATGTGCATTGTACTCAGATAAGCCCTCTTAATTATAAGCTGAATACAGCACTTATACAAAGAAGATATGCAATAACTATTTCTTTCTTAAAAGACATTATTTATTTATTTTTAAAGAGGGAAGGGAGGGAGAAAGAGAGAGAGAGAGAAACATCAATATGCGGTTGCTGGGGGCCGTGGCCTGCAACCCAGGTATGTGGCCTGACTGGGAATTGAACCTGCGACACTTTGGTTCGCAGCCCGCGCTCAATCCACTGAGCTACGCCAGCCAGGCAATAACTATTTCTTAATAAATGAAGATAGTGATGATTAATTTAGTGTAAATACTAGTTTTGCACATGTGATAATGTTCATATTGGGTTTATCCTTTTTGACAGATTGGCCCTTTTTTTTAAAGAGCTGTACTTAATTCATGGGCAGAGACGGATTTACCATGAAGCTAATGAAGCAAAACCATCAGGATCCCTCCTTTGCTTGGGAAGGACACTGGCAATGTTTTCATCTGGTGGTGTGTTTTTATAAAATTTGCAATAGAAAGATATATTTATGTTCTTCTTTTCAGTAGTTCCTCCCCAAATGTATAAATGCAGGCCTCACAAATCTGGGTCCTCCTCTGTTGAAAGAATATATAAAAACCTGAAAAAGAGTCCTGGCTTGTGTAGCTCAGTGGATTGAGCATGGGCCTGTGAACCAAAGGGTGGAGGTTCGATATCCACTCAGGGCACATGCCAGAGTTGCTGGCCAGGTCCTCAGTGGGGGGGGGGGTGCATGAGAGGCAACCACACATTGATGTTTCTCTCCTTCTCTTTCTCAATTCCTTCTCCTACCTATAAAAATAAATAAAATCTTCAAAAAATTTAAAGAAAGCCTGAAAAAGAAATCTGATGAAGACTGAGAGGAGTGCTAAACTTTAGGAAATGCCAAACTCTGAACAAAAGATGGGTAATTAAGCTGAAGGAACATGGAGTTAAGGAATATAACTGGGTCCATGGACATGGATTGGATATTTATTTGACTTGGGGTGGTGAATACACAATACAGTGTACAGATAATGTGTTGTACAACTGTGCACCTGAAACCTGCATAATTCTGTTAACCAGTGTCACCACCAATAAATCAATAAATAGGGAAAAATACAGAACAAAGCTTATCAGGTATCTTCCATGTTTCCAGAAGGCAAAATAATGGTTCTGAATCTGAATTCTAAGAAAAGAAACTCTGAGAATTAACAAGAACTACAGCAAGGATGGCAAAGCTGTGAAATCAAGTCAAGTTATGAAATTGCTTTCTCTAGAAATATATATTTAAAGATTAGCTAGCTACCTTCTAAAAGGGTTGGGAAAACATGCCAGGAGCCTGATCTGTGAGATAAATCCATAGGAAATTCCTCGGTTTCTAGTCTAGGATTTTTTGGTTGTATAGGTATGTGTGTCTGAGTCAGTATTTTATAAAACAGGATAAATAAAATGAATATACAATTTCATGTCTCCCTTGACACCACAGCCAGAAAAAGTTGATGTGTGAAAATAATCTGAAAACAATTGTTATAATGTGGATCACTGTGAAATTGGGTTTTGATGGGATAGAGGTCAGAACCAAAGATATTCTGCTTTAAGATCTCCTTTTGAAAACTAGAAATAAGGACATTGTTATATACTGGTGATTGCATTCTGGGAAGCAAGCCATTCCTTCTGTATAAGAGCACCATGGCTACATTCCACAATGTAAAACCCATCTTGCTTGTGATTATATCCTTGATCATGACCTAGATTTGGTCAAATATCCCTGCTTACTTACTGATGACAATATCCTTTTCTTACTATGCTAATGATCTACTACCCTCTCTTTTACCCCCTTTCTCTCTGGATACTCTGTAATTATTTATAGAGGAGTTTTCTGGCTTCATCATGAATCTTCTGCTCACGTTGCCTTATGTATTGGTATAGAGGGAGTTTGCCATTATGCTTGACATGTTGGGCAAATAACTTATGAAAGGATTTAGGGAGTGTACAGACACACTGGATTTTATTTCTTGTATAAAACGTTGCAATAATAAATGTCATGTTTTGGATTTGACTTCTTTCAATGTGAACTTCTGTATAATGCCTTTTGACTCTAGGTTCTCAAGTACAATGCAATTTTACATTCTGCATATTGTCAGTATTTATAGTTAAGACTTGCAAAGATAAATTATGACAGAATATTCTTAACAAATTTAATGTGACTAGATTTCATAAAATGTATGACTGTTTCTTTTTAAATGACAGCAAATATCCAAAAGAGAGAACTTAAAACTTTTTCCTCTCTTCAAAGGGTCTTTGAAGATGGCAAGACTTAGAGAAGGTGGAAAGATCAGGTATAGATTTGAAGAAGACTCCTTCTCTAGTGATTTTTATCATAAAGAGAAAAGTATCCTGGAGACATAAGCAGAGGAGTAACTGGCTAAGGATAAATAATGAAGATTTATGGGTCATAATCACAGGTGAATAGTAAATCAGAAAATGATGCTGAGAAATGAGAGGTTGTATATTCAAATGTACAAATAAAATGGACTAAACACAGGTATTTCCTGTAGCCACAGAAAGCACTATTTAAGAGTTATAGATGGAAAATAAAGTTCACTTTGGAATTTCAAAATTTAGAATGATGTGGCAAATACAGACAAGTTTAAGTAGTCAAATATTTGCTGAATCAATGTTGATGAAGAGTCAAAGGAGTCATTAAAATAATGAAAGTTTTTTTTTAAAAAAACTGGAAGAGAGGAAGGAGGAGAGAGAGAGCAGGTAGAGGGCTTTGATGCATTTAATAGAAAAGGCCTTTTTTTTTAGATTCCTAGCACAAAAGGAGCATAATTACTAGTTATAAATATGGTTACCAATCAATAAATATTTTCTGGCCACTTCTATGTGCCACACACCCTGCTGTGTGATAAAAATTCAAACATAAGTGAGATACATTTATTCCATTAGAAATGCACAGCATAAACAACATGGTAACTCTGCACATCACCAATTATAATGAGTAGAGTGTTGCCACATTAATAACATGATACGAACATAGAAAATAGGGAGCAAGTAATTACCCCTGGAGTGCCCTGGATGTGTGGCTCAGTTGGATGCAGCAGTGCCCCTTGAACCGAAAAGTCTCAAGATCAATCCCCTGTCAGGGCACATACGCAAGGTGACCAATTGATGTTTATCTCACCTTGATGTGTCTGTCTGTCTGTCTGTCTCTCTTTCTCTCTCCCCTTCCCTTCCTCTCTCTCTAAAATCAATGAACATATCCTCAGGTTAGTATTAAATTTTTTTTTACAAATTCTCCCTGGAGTTGGAAGAGAAAGTATTAGGAAAGATGTAATGCAGAAAGTAGCCATTTACTGGAGTCTTGAAAGATGCAAATTATTTTGCTAGAAGAAGAAAAATTGTGAGCATGATTTCATTTCAAGCAGAGCAAAAGGACAGTAGTTGGGGGTAGAGTGCCAGGGGCTTCCAGATGCTAGTTTACACTTTCCTGTCACCTACAGAAGGACATTAAAGGTTTCTGAGAAGGTATGTGTCCCAATAAAAGCTATGTTTCAGAAAGAAATATCTGGCAGTGGTATAAAAATAGTTTAGAGGGTGTTAAGCCTGGAGTCAGATAACAAAAAAGATTATTTTGTTAGTAGCAGTAGTCCAGAGGAGAGACAGCAAATACCAAAACTCAAGCTGCTAAAGTGAGGATGTTTCAGGAAGAATCAACATAAAATTGAATAGATGTGGATGGTGAGGAAAAAGAAGATATCCAGTTGTGCCATTAACTAAAACAGAGAATATGGGAGGAAGCTGGGAGAAGATGTCATGAGTTCCATTTTGTGTTTGTTTTTTTTTAATTATTTTATTGTTGTTCAATTATGCTGAGCTTGAGAGAGCTGTGGGGAATCTAGTTCGAGGCATTCAACAAACAATAAACTTGACTGAAGAATAAAATCACAACTGAGGAAAGAGTAGAAACCATGGGAATAGAAAAATTTTGTAGGACCAAGGGTACACCCTTGGTAATACTCACATTTAATACAGAAGGATAGGGAACCAAAGAAATAGACTAAAAAGAGATTTCTACTGAAATCAAAACCAAGAAAACCTGACCTCATTATGACAAATGACTGTTCTATGGAAGAGGCTATGTATGTACCATACTATAAGGTAGATTGTGGGGAATTCTGGAATCTAAAGCATATATTGTGTTCCTTATATACTATAGGCACTATGTGTCTTTTGTCTCCAGGGACATACAAGTGAGGTAAGGACTACTGGCTAAGCATGACTTGGGTTTCACACACTAGGGCTGGGTTCAGTCCCTGCAGTCATCCTGCGTCCCATGCAACAGGAGTGCAGAAATCTGCCTCAGGGACAATATAGGAAGAAGCTAATGTCACATGGAAAAGAAAGGGGAAATCAACAGCCATGATGTTGCCACATCTCTTCCAGTGAAACTCCAAATTCCCATCTTCTCTAAAGCAATACCCTCTTTGGGAGTGGGGAGGGAGGGACTGGATGAAAGAAGGTGAAAGGATTAGCCAAAGAACATGTGTGCAAGACCCATGGACACAGACAACAGTGTGGTGATGGCCAAAGGGGAGAGGGCATGGGGGGTGGGTAAAAGTGGGCAAAGAGGGGAATGGGGACATCTGTGATAGAATCAACCAAAAAAAAAATGAAGGAAAAAAGAGAAAAGCTATACTTGCTTAAGAAAAGTCTGCATTTGAAAGTTAAAAAGCAAGAGACTACACCTGTTTTCTATGATTGCCTAGTCAGAATCTCTCTTCACTACCTGTCTGCATATCTGAAAGCTCTTTTTATAAAGGGCCAGAGTAAATACTTTTAGCTTTGTGGGTCATATAGACTTTGTCTCAACTAATCAGTACCGCTATTTTATTGGGAAAGCAGCCATAGACAACGCATAAATAAATGAGCACAGCTGTGTGCCAACACACCTTATTTACAAAAGCAGAGGACAGGATGAATTTGGCCGCTGCTTCATGGACAGCAGATTCCTGATCTTTATCATGGAGGAGGCCATTACCAGAGGATACCCATCAGAAAACCAAAGATCATAAAACTGGATTATGAGACCATAACAGACAGTTTTAGTTTTGGAATGAGCTTTATGGGAAAAAAAAATCCTACACCCAGGAAGACTAGGCAGCTACATACATGATGTTCTTCCAGAGGTACAAGAAAGGCTGCCTTTCCCCAAATATTTCCTCTGTCAGCTAGAGATGCTGCAGGAAGTGCCTGATGGTAGAATTGCTCTGCTGGATTAGGCATTGCCCTGAATTTAAATGGCATGCATGCATCACAGAATGAGTGATGCATTAGCAGTGAGTAGTTTATTATAAGACTGACCACATGACATCTAACAGAGAACAAAGACTAGGGCAAAAGGAATCCAAGATGAACTGTCTTTGTAAGTTCCATATAATTTTTTCATATATTTGGCACTGAAAATATGCCTTTACTCCACTACATGTTTTGTTACACATGCCATCTATTATCAGAGCTTCCTGTGTAGACACTCATTTTGGAATGTTAATGTCTGTCTTCCAAAATAAGGTATCTGAGTTACCCTTGGGGAAGAAGCAGTCCCTGAGGTTGAATTTGTATCTTTCTGAAGGTTTTGCTTTGTTTTGTTTTCGCTTGAAAAAGAACAGATGTGATTTCATAAAGACAATACCCATACCTTTAGAAAGAACATTTGGAAAATGACAGACATTTTTCTCCTGATTTTCCCATTTTAAATTTTGAATTGGACCTGTGTCTGAAAGTAATCAATGTGCCATGCTTCCAGGTATAGATCTCTGCCTATATTCCACATTCCAGAAGATAATATTACAATTTTAATTGCAATGATAAGGCCATTGGCAAAACTCTCAAGTGAGGTAGAGTTCATTTTTATTTCTCTTATACTATACATAAGAAGGCACAACTTATGAAATAGTTACAATTTGTGTGGAAACCATCTCATTGTAATTAGTGAAATATTCTAAAGTAGAGAACTCATTGGTTCCTATATTTAAGGAAACAGCTATCGATATAATACTACGATGTAAGCCTTAACTTAAAATTCTGATTGTACAACGAACTTTATAAATAAGGCTTAAACTTTTCAGCCACCATCATGTGGCCATTCACTCCACTTGGCACATTTTTTTTTCTTTCACTTATTATGGCACTTATTATGTTCTAACACATAATATAATTTTCATAATTATGTTTATAGTTTATTGTCTCACTTTCCCCATTACATATTAAGCTCCGTGAGGGCAGAGGTGTTAGTAAACTAAACAGTGCCAGTGGCTTTAACAGTGTCTAATTTAGTAGGCGCTCAATAAATATTTCCTGACTGTATGAATGAAAAAAGCAAGCCAGCAAAAAGGGAAAGTAGAGCTGTCCTGTGTAAGTATATCCCAGCTAAAGACAGAAAACAAAAAGGAAGGGATAACCTGAAAATAAATGAATAATGTTTTTAATTTACATTCCCATTCCCCACGATTAAAAAAGAAAACTGTTTAAATAAACATAAGTGTGCATTTTACAAATATATCTCATTCATTTGTATTTTGCCAATTTGGAACTTTTGACAATTCAAACAGGGATGAGAACGATGAACTTTTGTGTTGTCTGCTTTACAGAAACTGTTAGTGGCCTGCCTTAATTCACCCAACATCAATCTTCTTAGTTGCTGGCAGAACCCTAGAGTGGTTTGGTTGCTCATGTGCAGGGAAGGGTTCCCCTCCCAGTCCCAGAGGTGAATAAAGATTAGTCTAAGATTCTCCTTGATGGTGATGATACTTTAGAGATGGGAACGTGATCTAAACTTGACAACAGAATTTGAAGGAAAAATTGGTGCAGAGACTTCTGGGCACATTTTTTCTGTTTAATTAAAAAAAATCTTTATGGGAGGCAACACCCTTCTATTTATTAAATATTATATTTACATGTGATACGTGGAACAGTTGCAGGCAATGTGCAACCATGAGCCAACATGTTAAGGATGACAGAACAGAAATATTTGGAAAATTGGAGGACCTGGGTAATATCATTAATCTACTGAATTAACCAATTCTGTTACTGTCTTACCTTAACATTTCTTCTGATGTATGACAGAGAGTAAAACAATATTCTTAAGCTAATTTGGTTAAGCTTTCTGTTCCTTGACAGCCAAAAGCATCCTGATAGACTATGAAAAAGAGCAAATGTCAAAACATGCTACTCTGTTTAAAAGAAAAGTTAAATCAATTATTTTCAGGTGTTTATAAAAATACTTGAATAATGTCTACAGACATAAGCAGGTATAGGAATAGTTATAAATTAATTTGGCCTATGCATGAAATCCTGCTTCCTAAAGGGTTACCTAGAATATCCTTTGCCTAAATGATACTCAAATGTAAAAAAAGAAAAAAAGAGTGCATTTCTATGAAAATATTATGTGCTTTAGACTTTTGATGTAGTGTCAGCGAATGACCACATGATTATGATGTATTAAAGAGGCTCAATGTCAAATTAATTTTTATTGATAACTCTTGTATTTTAAACTAAGGAACATGTACGTAGGCCAGTACTTTATGGTAGATGTCATTTAATGAAGGAGGAGGCCTTTTAACACTAAAAATAATTAACTTTCAAAATAAAGATTCAAATTTGTTGGGGATATCAACCCATATCTCCCATCTAGAGATTTTATTGGTCCCTACAGTTGTATTTTATTCACATTTTAATCAGCTGGTATTATTTTCCTAATCACTATTTCATTAACAGGTTTCTAATGTACATAAAACATTACTTTTTTAGTATCTCAATTTTTTTTTTATTTTTTAATTTTATTCTTGTAATGATTTTTCCCAAGTTTTATTAATAGTACACAGAAGAACCAAACTTTCTTATACTGGAGACAGAACAGTTTGGAATAGTGGATAATTTGGTTTTGCTCAGTTGTCTTTGGTCTAGAAGATAAAAACAAAAACCTGAAAAGGGAGAAGGGTTTTCAGGTTTCAGGTTTTCTTGTGTGCGCTATTAATAAAACTTGAAAAAAAAAAAGAATTGCAGGTAAACCATCATATTGAGTAATAAATTCATTGAACACAGACTTTATAAGATTTTGAAGAATAATGGTCTTCCAATACCTTCCATTTCAAAATGACACTTCCATGGATGAATGGTTTATTCCTTGGCTTTTCAGGAATACTGTGTGATCTCTGTTATGCTCACAAACCCCATTAAGAATATCAGGAAATACTGATTATTGTGGGACAAAACACTTACAGAAAATAAAATCAACTTGGGATGGTAAACACAAAATACAAGATACAGATGATGTATTATAGAACTCTACACCTGAAACTCAATTTTATTAAACAATGCCACCAATAATTCCAATAACAATATAAAAAAGAAAATTAAAATAGGTATATGAGCAAAAACAGGAACCATTTCATCATCAGGATTATAATATGTTTCAGATCTAAGGGAAAAAAAGGTTTAAGAGACTGTACTCTATGACTGCAAAATTTGTTGCAAGGAGAGAATGAGAGAAAACAAAAGGAAAACATCTGTATGTTTAGGACACTGATTTTAAATAACACTAGTACCTTTGTAAATCCTTTTGTGATTAAATTAAAAATCTTTATATAATTCAGTTCCCATTTATAAACTGAAAGAGAGCCTAGTTGAAGTAAATGGTTCTTAAACCAAAATATACAGCAGACACAGACAGCAGAATACTTTTAAAACATTAGTGTGAATGGAGCCAACTGGTAATTCACCAATTACCAATTTAAAGCTCCTTGCCACATGGAAGTCTGATGAAGACATTATGTAGAAAACAAAAAGAGAAGGCAAGATTTTATTAGTCTATTTATAGGTGGCTTGTAATAGTCAATTATGGTTCACAGGGTACCAAAGACCAGGTATTCTAGAAAAAGCATAAAAAAAATGAACCAATTAACATTTTAATCACAACTGAAGACATAACCATTGGAACTATATGCTGATGATCCTATCCATATAGGCATAACCTATAAGAATTTTTAAAAGTAAATATAAATTTTAGGGCTTAAATTTTTACAAAGATTTTATTATTAAGAAAAATATAGTAACCATCTAACTACATATGTGCACACACAGAGAAATGGCTGGAAGTATACATGCCAAGGTATGAATTTTAATTATCTCTGGGCAGTAGAATTTGATTTTTATATGGTTTTTAATTTCTCTACAACTTACATGCAGGATTTCAAAATTTTACAACTCATTATGACTCAGGACATCGTACAATGATATAGAAAACATTGAAAATGTTAAAAATACCTTGCGGTGATTAGGTTGATAACTGAAATTATCATGATAACATTAAATTAATGTGACAGATGTATTATTACTTTATCTAGTATAAATTTTACACTATGATTCATCTCACATTGTTTTTTTTAATTGTTGTTCAAGTACAGTTATATCCATTTTCCCCCAACCACTCCCTGCCACCCCATGCACACCCACCTCCCAGTCTGGATCCTATGACCCTTTGGCTTTGTCAGGTTTTTTATACATGTTCCTTGACGATACTTCCCCTTTTTACCCCCATTATCCCCCTCCCAATTCTCCTCTGGTTACTGTCAGTTTTTTCTTTATTTCACTGTCTCTGATTATATTTTGCTTGCTTTATTGTTCTGTTGATTAGGTTCTACTTATAGGTGCGATCATATAGTACTTGTCTTTCACCACCTGGCTAATTTCACCAGCATAATGCTTTCCTGATTCATCCATGCTGTCACAAAGTATAGGAGCTCCTTCTTTCTTTCTGCTGCATAGTATTCCATTGTGTAAATGTACCACAGTTTTTGATCCACTCATTAACTGATGGGCACTTAGGCTGCTTCCACCACTTGGCTATTGTAAATTGTGCTGCTATGAACATTGGAGTGCACAAGTGTTTTTAAATTGGTGTTTCAGGATTCTTAGAGTATAATCCAGCAGTGGAATTGCTGGGTCAAAAGGCAGAACCATTTTCAGTTTTCTGAGGAAATTCCATACCGTTTTCCACTGTGGCGGCACAAGTCTGCATTCCCACCAACAGTGTACTAGGGTTCACATTTCTCCACAACCTTGCCAGAACTTGTGGTTTGCTGATTTGTTTATGGTGACCATTCTGAATGGAGTAAAGTGGTATCTCATTGTGGTTTTAATTTGCATCTCTCTGATGGCTAGTGATGCTGAGCATCTTTTCATATGTCTCTGGGCCTTCTCTATGTCCTCCTTGTTGAAGTGTCTGCTCAGGTCTTTTGACCATTTTTATTAAAGATTCATTTATCTATCTATCTATCTATCTATTTATTTTTAGACAGAGGGGAAGGAAAGAAGAAAGAGAAAGAGAGGGAGAGAAACACCAATGTGTGGCTGCCCCCCATGCAAACCCCTCTGGGGACCAGACCTGCAACCCAGGTATATGCTTCAGACAGGGAATTGAGTGCCAGCTTGCAAACCAGCGACTCACTTGTTTGCAAGTTGGCACTCAATCCACTGAGCCACACCAGCCAAGACTGCCCATTTTTAAATTGGATTGTTTGTCTTCCTTGTGTGGAGTCCTGTGAGTTTTTTGCATATTTTGGAGATCACACCCTCACCTGAGGTATCATTGGCAAGTATATTTTCCCATACAGTTAGTTCTCTTTTTTTCATTTTGTTGATGTTTATTTGGCCATGCAGTAGCTTTTTATTTTGGTCAAGTCTCATTTGTTTATTCTTTCCTTTATGTCTCTTGCTCTAGGGGACATATTGGTGAAAATATTCCTGCATGGACTGAGATTTTCCTACCTATGTTTTCCTCTAGGATTTTTATGGTGTCACAACTTATATTTAAATCTTTTGTCCATCTTGAGTTTATTTTTGTATATGGTGTAAGTTGGAAGTTGAGTCTCATTTTTTTTTCATGTACCTGTCCAGATCTCCCAATACCATTTGTTGAAGAGGCTACTTTTACTCCATTTTATGCTTCTGGCCCCTTTGTCATATATTAATTGACCGTAGAGACTTGGGTGTATTTCTGGGCTCGCTATTCTGTTCCATTGATGTATGTGTCTGTTCTTATGCCAGTACCAGACTGTTTTGATTACTGTGGCCTTGTAATATAGTTTCATATCCAGTACTGTAATCATTCCTACTTTGTTCTTCTTTCTCAAAATTTCAGTGGATATTTGAGGTCATTTATAGTTCTATATAAATTTTTGAAATGTTAGTTCTATGTCTGTGAAATATGTAATTGGTATTTTAATAGGGATTGCATTGAATCTATAAATTGCTTTGGGTAATATGAACAGGTTGATGATGGTAATTATTCCAATCCATAAACACAATATGTGTTTCCATTTATTTGTGTCTTCCTTAATTTCTACTTCACATTGTATAGTTTTATGAGCACAGGTCTTTTACCTCCTTGGTTATTTCTAGGTACTTTATTTTTCTTGCTGCTATAGATAATAGGAGTCTTTTCCTGATTTATGTTTCTCATATTTCATTGTTAGCATATAAAATGCCTTTGATTTCTGAATATTGACTTTGTATCCTTCTACTTTGCCAAATTCACTTACTAGGTTGAGCAGTTTTTTGGTGGAGTCATATAGGGTTTTCTATGAAAACTATCATGTCATCTGCAAATAATGACAGTTTGGATTCCTCCTTTCCAATTTGCATGCCTTTTACTTCTTCTTGTCTGATCACTGTGGCTCAGACTTCCAATATTATGTTGAATAGAAGTGGTGAAAGTGGACAACCTTATCTTGTTCCTTATCTTAATGGGAAAGCCTTTAGGTTTACCCGTTGAGTATAATGTTGGCTGTAGGTTTATCATATATGGCCTTTATTTTGTTGAGGTATGCTCCCTCTACTCCCATACTGCTGAGTGTTTTTATAATAAACAGATTCTGTACCTTATCTAATTCTTTTTCTTCACCTATTGATATGATCATGTAATTTGTCTTTCCTTTTGTTTATTGATTTGAGAATATTATACCATCCTTGCATCTCTGTGATGAATTCCACTTGGTCATGGTGTATGATCTTTTTATCATATTGCTGGATGTGTGTGGCCAATATTTTGCTGAGGATTTTAGTGTCTATGTTCATCAGTGATATTGGCTTGCAGTTTTCTTTCTTGGTTGTGTCTTTATCTGCTTTTGGGTTTAGGATGATCCTGGCTTCCTAAAAAGAGTTTGGAAGTGCTCTCCCTTCTTGGATTTTTTAAAATATTCTGAGAAGGACAGGAGTTAGCTATTCCATAAATGTTCTGAAAAATTGTCCTGTGAAACCATCCTGTCCAGGGCTTTTATGTGCCAGGAGATTTTGTATTACTGCTTCAATTTTATCAGGTGTTATTGGTCTGTTCATGCTTTCTGCTTCTCCGTGACTTTGTTTTGGAAGATTATATTTTTCTAGAAATGTGTCCATTTCACCCAGGTTTTCAAATTTCTTGGCATATAATTGTTCCTAGTAATTTCTATACTCTCCTTTTTATTTCTGTGACATCAGTTGTACTCTCTCTGCTTTCGTTTATGATTGTGTTCATTTGGGTCCTGTCTCATTTTTCCTTGATGAGCCTGCTTAAAGGCTTGTAAATTTTGTTTATGTTTTCAATGAATCAGCCTGTGGATTTATTGATTCTTTGAGTTGTTGTTTTAGTCTCTATGTCATTTAATTCTGCTGTGATCTTCATTATTTTCTTCCTTCTACTCGCTCTGGGATTTGTTTGTTGTTATTCCTCCAGTTTTTGTAGACGTAGGGTTAGGTTGTTTATTTGAAATGTTTGTATCTTCTAGCTTGTATTGCTATGAACTTCCCTCTCAGGACTGCCTTTACTGTGTGCCATAAGGTTTATACTGCTGTGTGTTCATTTTCATTTGTTTCCAGAAGGTTTTTGATTTTTTCCTTGGTCTCATTATTAACCCATTCATTGTCTAGCAGCATGCTATTCCATCTCCACAAATTTGAGTGTTTTTGACTTTTTTCCTTGAGGTTGGTTTCTAGTTTCAGGCCATTGTGGTCTGAAAAAAAAATGCTTGATATGATTTTTTTCTTGAATTTGTTGAGGTTTCAGGAACATCACATGATAGACTATGTGTTCTATTTTTGAAAATGTTCCATATGCATTTGAAAAGAATGTGTATTTCCCTTCTTTGCGATGAATGGATATATATATATATATATATATATATATATATATATATATATGTATCAGTTAAGACCATTTGATCTAGAACATTGTTCAATGTCACATTATCTTTGTTGATATTTTGTGTGGAAGGTCTGTCCATTTTTGACACTGGAGTGTTAAAATCCCCTAGTATAAGTGTGTTGTTGTCTATATGTTTCTTGAAGCCCTCTAAAATTTTCCTTATATATTTGGGTGCTCCTATGTTGGGTGCATATATGTTTCCAATGTTTATGTCTTCTTGATAGATTCTTCCCTTGAGTATTATGAGGTGTCCTCTAGTGTCTCTTTGTATGAGTTTTGTTTTGAAGTCTATTTTGTGTAATATAAGTATTGCTACCCTAGCTTTTCCCCCCATCAATTTGCTTGTAATATTTGTTTCCAGTCTTTCACTTTCAGTCTTTGTAGGTCTTTTGTCTTGAGGTGGGTCTCTTGTAGGCAGCATATGTGCTTGTGCTGCTCATGTTTTTTTTTTTTTTTTATCTGCTCAGCTACCCTATGTCTTTTGATTGGAGCATTTAATCCATTTATATTGATGGTTATTTTTGAAAGGACTTATTCATTTCCCCCTTTGTACTTGTGTTCCTCTCTATGACCTGCTCTTTTATTTCCTCTTCTTATATCAGTTCCCTTATCATATCTTGTATTGCTGGTTTCACGGAGGTGTATTCTTTCAGCCTTCTTGTGTCTGGGATACCCCTTATTTCACCTTCCATTTTAATTGAGAGCCTGACTGTGTACAGGAGTCTTGGTTGTAGGCCTTCACTTTTCATTACTTGTAATATTTCTTGCCATTCCCTTCTGACTTGTGTTTATGTTGAGAAATTTGCTGCTAGCCTGATTGGAGCTCCATTGTATGTTACCTCCTTATTGTATGTTTCTGCCTTATTGCCTTTAACTTTCTCTCTCTGTCTTTAAAATTTGGAATTTTAAAATTCCAAAATTAATTAATGGTGTGTCTTAGAGTGGGCCTCTTTGGGTTTATCTTTTTTAGGACCCTCTGTGCTTCCTCAACCTGAGTGGCTTTTCCACTCTTCAGATTCTGGAAGTTTTCTGTTGTTATTTTTTTCAAACAGGGTTTCTATCCCTTACTCCTTTTCTCCTCCTTCTGCTATTCCTATGATTAGAATGTTGCTGCATTTCATGTTGTCTTGCAGCTCCTTTAAGCTATCTTCATGGTTTTTGAGGAATCTTTTTTTGTGCAGCTGCTCTACCTGGGTATTTCTTTCTACCTTGTCTTCTGGCTCACTAATTTGGTCCTTTGCTTCATCCATCCTGCTTGTAATTCCTTCTAGTATATTTTCTTTTTATTTAAGAGACTTTAATCTTCTTTTCTTTCTGGTTCTTCTTTATAGTTTCTATTTTCTTTTTCATACTGTTTTAGTTCCCACTTAGTTGCTTGTAGTTGTCAGTGAGTTCCTTGAGCATCTTTATAACCATTCTTTTGAATTCTGTATCTGATAGTTCCATTTCATTTAGTTCTTTTACTGGGGAGACTTCCATTACTTTTGATTGTGGGTTCTTTCTCTGTCTCTACATTTTGGAGATAGTTTTTGCTTGTTTCTGCAATTCTGGATGCTCTTCTTTCCTAGCTGTCTTTGCAGTGTGAACTTCTGTGGTAGGAGTTCTGTTGGATTCAGTGGTGCGGAATCTTTTACCTACTTGTCTGGATGCTCTAGGCTTGTCCTTTTTTCTGTTTGGGTGGCCTCTCTTGTTGTACTTGGGCTTTACCTGTTGGTGGCTCCTTTGTTGTTGGGTTCTCCCCTCCAATGGGTTTACTGGTATTCACAAGTCCCACCTTGTCTTGTTTGCTGTTGTACAGGTCTTGCTCAACAAAGCAGTATTATCAGATCACCAAATCTATGCCAGCAAAAACAGAGCATGTGATGCATGATTGGGCACATTATCATGATGAACCTGCCAATCACCAGCTGCCCATACCTGCAGCCTTCTAAATCATGCATATAGTTTCCATGGAGGAATGTTCAAACTTAATGCAAAATTTGATACAGATTTGTTGTTCTATTTGCTCATTCGTTTTGAATGAAACATCCACACAGTACACATATTCACTCAACAGAGTCTACTTCCCCCACTGACTAGTATAGTGAAGGCATCGTTATTCACACATACACATTCCAATCCACTCTCCTTGGATGACAGGTTATATTAGTGTTGTGCAAACCATACTTGTTATATTAACAATGGCTGCGCTTTCTCCGGACAGACTTCATATGCATCATATTTCTTTATCAGTAGTTGTATCTTTGATTTGTTTCCTTCCCCACAAAAACATAAACTCTGGAGGCCAACATTTTGATTTTTTCATCTTTGATCATTTAATTGATTGTGTTATTAATTTACTAAGTAATTCTTGTTTGTCCTTAGTGATTAGCACTGTGCTTGACCCAAAATAGGCTAATTATAGTGCTGATCACAGAAAATATGAAGATGAAGACATTACAGGGGAAAATGGGCTATTATGGAGGTTTGGAAGTACACAGAAAGGTCTCCTGGCCAAAATGGTAGTGTTAGGATGGGTTTCTTAGAAGTGACTTGAACAAATTGGTAAAGCAACTGGGGAGGAAGTAGGGGGAGGTGAAGAGAAGAAGGAGTAGGCAGATTAGTCAAAAGGAGCTCAATGGGTAGGTTTCCAGGGAGAGTACTGCCTCCCAGTACCTTTATCAGGGCCAGGGCATCTTTTCTGATAATAGATTGATTAAAAAATAGACAAACAAATGAGGATGAAGCTGAATCAAGATTAGTTCAAGAAACTGAGAGAATGGTACTGGTACCATTAGCCTTCAGGATCTTCCTGCTCAGGTTGTAACAAGCAGACTTTGATGATAATCAATAGCTTTGGACAATGTTAAGACCACTGGAAAAGGTCATATTGTATACCCTGCTGCTTATCTTACAACTTTCCTATTGCTTGGTGTTTGGACATAATTCAATAATAACTTATTTATAGGGAGTACTTCCTTGAAAAATTCTATTTGAGGTATTGTCACTAGAACTAAAAATACTGCATTTTGCTTCCTGGTTCTAGTTCTTACTAGACTTCAATAAGAAAAGTGTAGACATTGAACTGATTTTGTTAGTATTTTTCAGTGTTAACTATTTCATTGTCATATATTTTTAAAGGGCAATATTCAGCTTGCCATAAACAATGCCAACAACTTTCAGAAATATTTTTAGAAACATTTATGATATTTTATAATCCTATAATATTAATCTAAAATGTATACATGTTTAAACACTCTTTATACCAATAGGCACTTTAATTCTGTTGGGGAATTTGGGTCCTCTACATACCATGTATGCCAATACTGTAACAGGATAGGTCAGACCAGAGGTCATTGGAAAACGGGGTAACACCCCCCAATTCCTGCAAAGAAGCAGTGGGGCACCTGACTGCTGAGGTGGCAGATTAAAAATATCATGCCTTCTCCAAGGGGGAAAGTGTGCTGATGGAGAAGGCATGGAGTTTAAGGCACATTATATAACAAAGGCAGTATAAAACAACCTGTAGGGGTGGACTTCATGCAGAAGGAGGCTGCTGCCTGGGACAAAATGTAAACAAAGACAACTTGACTGTGAGAACTGGTAACATAGCTGTGGTGGTAGGAGCTTATATAGTGCTGGGTGGGGAGCTGCAGGGGCCAGATAGATGCTCTACCCTGGATGGACAGATGCCTGTGTACCTGTGTGTGGCTGGGAAACTTTTTCTCTGATTAAAGGTGGCCGCTGACTGAATGTGGGTCAACAATACCAAAGAGGTGACAAAAACGGTGAACACTGATGCACTGTAGGAAAAGCTGGGCACTTTCACTGGCTTCCTGTGCACATGGGATTTTGGGAGGGCCTTTTAAAATCAAAGGCATGGAAAGACTTTCTTCTCCTGACTTGCTTGCACTCTTGGTACAGGCACTTGGTATGGAGAAGTCATTCTCTTTCTTTGAAGCTTGGTGCAAGCTTTTTCTCTGGGCTTTTAGCAGTTGGATGTTCTGGGTTTCTGGCCCTGCTCTACACAAGGATGAGACCACTTGTGAGACCACAAGATGCTGGACCCACCATGGGTTTAGACAACACATGGATGAGAGCCCATCCTGGGGCATGTTCCTTGCCAGGCTCCAGCATCTGAGACACCATGATCCGGTACAGCACAGCACACAATTCCTAGATCCCTACATGGAGACTGGTAACAGTGTACCCTAGATCCTGAAGGACAGAGCTGCGGCAAGAAGGTGGCAACTCTGAAACCCACGAGTGCACATTCCAGAGAAGATGAAGATCTGTTTGCATGGCTGGCTTAAACTCCAAAAGGACAGACAAGAAAATGGGGAACTTCTGGGTGTGGTTTTGGCTTGTAGTCTTAGGGAACAAGAGAAGTTTTTTCTGGGTCTCATGGAGAGGATGGCTCTGAGCAGGAGTGCTGTCCGTTCTCTCCCCACCCCACTCCACCAAGGTAGGATCCCTGTTAATAAAAATCTTTATCCTTCAACATAAATCGGTGGGTCATATATAAGGGTGCCAAGTGGCCAAAGCCCAGTTTGCACAGTTACATTATGACATATTCCTTTAGTTCCTTATATTGTAATATTTAACTTCTGTATACAAGGAACAATCATTTCAGAAAAATTGGACATTTACTTTTGGCCTAGAGTAAATAGTCAAACAGAATACAACAGTTGAAAGGTGAGACCTTTTTTTAAAGAAGAATCCAAAGATCTGTGTATAATACAGTAAAGGCTGTTCTCTGCACAGCTAGAGAATGAGGTATTCTGGTCAAATATTCTGCTTAATAGAGTTACCATATATTTCACATGGATTGCCTATTTTCAAAGTATTGCAGTAGATCAAAGTAAACCTAAGGCTACAGTAGCATGGTTGGTGGCAGCTGAGCTCAAAGGGAATTATCTGGGTGTGTGATTAAATAGAGGGAGCTGGTGGGCCCTTAGGGGCTCTATTTGCATGAAAGTATTTGAGCTGGTATTTTATTTATCTCTGTCTTTTAGGAAAAGGAAGATACATGCCTAGGTTCCTGAACAAAATGGAGGCAGGAGAGCAATCATGGATTTTATGGTCTTAAACCCTTCAGCTCTCCAGGACTTGAAAAAAATTTAAGTGACTAAGGAGAAAGGGATCATGAGATAAGGGAAAAGAACTGTTTTTATGAAGGGTCCTATGAAGCATGGCTATCTCTGCACTGAGGATAAGCCCATTATGGTACTGTGAGGACTGGGGGCAAATATGCAGCAGTAGGAGACTGCAAACTCCCCCCCAGACATAGGCAGACACTTCCACTGAGGGCCAAGAAAACAACTTTATCAGCAAAGGCATTTAGTAAGGGGAGGTGGAGAAATAGAGGCAGAGCTTTGTCAGTTTTGTTCAATGTTACGGCATCCTAGAATTGCAGGCACTCAAATATTTGTGGGATAATATCAGGTAGTGATTGCAGGTGACATGTTTTTGAGCCAACAGGAGATTACTCCTGATGTACTTCTGGGAACTGAAACTTTTCAGGGAGCTCAGTCCTGCCACACAACGGATAAAGAAGAAATAATTTGTGATATTTGGATTATTGTTACTAAGGTGACACCTCCCATCTGAATTCATAGGTAATGAGAACTAGAGACATTTATCTTATAAATAAAACTATACTATCAAAGTGACACATCAGGATCTTTGTAGTTTCTTAAGGACATCATCATAATATTAATTACCATTTTATTGGCAAAGGAAAGATATATCAATTTATGAGGCACATAATAGAAATTTTAGTTGATGAAATTCTGGATAACAGAGTTTACATGATTGATTAAGTCTCTTCTTTGTTAATGAATATATTTGGTTTCTTATGTAAGTCCAGAATTTTTATAACACTGCACTAAAGTTACCATTAAATGTCAAGTGTTTTGTGAATTACAGGTTTAAAAATGTGTCAAAATAACTTAGTTTTCTTAGATCAGGAATTACATATGCAATCTTGCAATGCAAATATTCCTCCTCATTTCTTTAAAGGTAAATTGCATTTAATGAATGAATAAAATGTTCTGTATATTATCAATTTAGTATTTTGAGTCTACCTAAATGCAGATGCTTACTTTGGCTTTTCAATCATAGTTTCAATTTAGACAGGATTGTTTTCCTCTTTAAAGAGGAAGGTGGCTTGAGAGGCATGAGAGCTTCTCAAAATTAAGTATCTTCATGAGCCAACACAAGGAGCTCTCAGACAAGTTTAGATTTTAAAAGAACAACTAATAAGATGGAAAGAAGCACATCCCTAACTGAGAATTAAGAGTGACTTTGGTTCCCATAACTCCCCATGCCATAACAACTATGGGAGCAATTAAGGCATAAGGACAATCACACATTTGTGTCTGAGATTTCATTTAGTTTTGATACTACACTCCCAAAGTTTCTTCCTATTCTAACACATTCAAGTTCCCTTGGGCACTTGCTGTTGCTTTGTTCTGTGGCTTTCACTTACCCTACCTGACATCCCAGTCTGGGAGAAGAGGTCATACTAAGTGATTGTACATGGCTCATTCAGAAGACATACTTGGATGTTTTGGCCTTTAAGTAACCACAGTTCTTTAGATTTTGTAAACCACTTTAATTTTAAACTGCATAGGTTTTATCCTGAGGCCAAAAGGATGTCATTCAAAGTTAGTAATGGTAAGAGGAGCAGACACAGATACCAGTCAGGGCATCATTGTAATAGTGCAGGTGAGAGATTGGAGCACCTGAACTAAAATGGTGTCAATGGGCTTGGAGAGAAATGGTTGGATTCAAAGGTATGTAGGAGGTAGAAGCAATAAGACTGAACAATGGGATAAAAACTCCATGATTTATACATATCACTTAGCTTCCTAACACTTAGTCATTTTGATGTTCCTTTAACAGCTGTTCAAGAATTGTTAAAGGAATGTCCTGATTAAAAATATTAAAGTTTATCAAATGAACAGTAGCACTTATTTTGTTAAGGGAAAATCTTCTAGCATGATTAGTAGTAATGGTAACATTTCCTTCTTAAGTTATGTCAATGAATCTAATTCTATAAAGCCTTCTAGTATATCAGATATAGAATGAGAACATATACATGACCAATATTTCTTGAGTGCCTATGTAACATATTGTTCTTTAAAAAACAAGACAAAAATACACAGAAGCAGTAGGAAGGTGACATATTTAAAAAAATATTTTCTATAGTTTATTTGGAGCTATGAAACTTATTAAAGTATTATATTCACCTCAAACACTTTCTCAACTGCTGTAATTAATTTTTATGTCTAAGCAAGATACTGCATGGTGACAAAATGTGTAAGGTTCACTGATTTTGAATGTTCTGTTGAAAATAATGCCCCTAAAAATGACTGTGGATTCATCTATTTGAACTAGTAGAATGACTGAAGGATAAAGAAGAATAAGGGAAAAAGATGTTTAGATATTATATAAACATGGAATTTTATTTTCTTCTATAAAATATTCAACCTAAATTTAGGAATTATTAATTAATCTTGCTTATAATGTAAACAGCTTTTAAAACTCCAATCTCAGAGAAGCCAACTGGAAAGAGAGTCTTAATTCTGAAATTAGAAATGCTTCCAATAACATATATCTTTATGCCAATATATTTTATAGCACACTTATCTTGAATATCTTTAATATCTTCATTAGTTGAATAATACTAATGATATTGAATAATTATAAAACAGATATTGAATACAGCAATGTTTCATGAAGAATACCCCATTTCATTTTCATTAATTTGAAAGTTATTAGTTTGAAAAAGGTCCTAATCCATGTCAACCCCTTTTGTTTAATTCCACTTTCCCCATCCTTTAGAGAATATCCCTTTGAGGAAGATTTTTTGGTATGTGCATTTTGTTTATGCTACACATGCCAAATAGATCTCACAAAATGAAACTCTGAGCTCATCTGGAAATAATTTTTGGTAACACATGAATCAGAACTCTTATTTTCTTCTCAGCACTATTGGTATTTTATTGCTTCCATCTACAGTACAATATGCTTTTAGCACTAAGAACCCTGAGGTCAAACACATAAAACATGAAAAAAGTTGGAACTTCTGGCGATTACAATTTTTGTCTTTCCTTCAGGGTTCTTCCTTCCCCTGGGAGAGTGAACTCTCTTTAAGCTCACTATGAGACAGGAACATGGTGGGCACAGATGATTGACTGAAGTTGGTGATGTTGACTTAGGAGTGTTCATCTTATAGGTCAGGTGTAAAACCCTTAAATCTGCTGGTCAAAGTCTGCTTGTCAGACTCCTATGGATTTTCCCAGACTCTGCCCAAATGTTACTTTCTCTATGAAGGTTTCTCTGGCCAGCTCAGGAAGGGTTAGGCAGTTCTTCCTTAATATTATTATAGCACCCTGACATATTCCTAGGATAGTGCTTATTCAATTATATTTCACTTATTTGCCTCTTTCCCTCTACCTATGTATAGGGAGAGACTATTCTCTTCCTTTTATCCCTAGACTAAAGCACTACCAAAATCAAGTTGGTAATCAATACATAATAATCAAATGGATAGATAGAGAATAGCTAATAATACTCTCCATCTGCATAGCATAGGTTACATGGTGTTTTCACATAGCAGTGAGGAAGACATGGCAGGAATTATCCAAATTTTGTAAAAGAAGAAACAGATATCCAGAGAGGTTACATGACCAACCCAATTCAAAAGAGCTAATAACTTGCACACCTAGTTTTTATGTGAGCCAGTCACTAAAGATAGGTAGAGAGAAGTGGTAGTAGTAGTATTCTGTCTAAGATGGCAATGGCTGGCCGGGGCACAGTGTGGAGGCTGGTTACCTGTTTCGAAAGCTTCAAAACTGATTCTTAGCAGTTTCTCAAGAAGTTAAATGCACTCAACACTGGAATACCGAATGCCAACTTATTTACAATGAAAATGGTTTGTGACAAATCATTTCCCTGTACTTGAGCTACATGTAAAGTAAAGCCAGTAGACATATGTGTATGTCTTTAGGTATGTAATGCACATATATAACTCTATGAAATTCCAACCATGACTCATAGACTACTAAAGAATAAGTTCTTAGAGATCAGCAATATAATCCCTCCACTTTACTAAATGAATAAATGAATAAACAAATAAATAAGCAAAGAGCTAAAAAGGATAAATGACTTACCTACAGTCACATAGCTTATTACTGATAGCCCAAGGGCACAGACTCAGGTCTTCTTAACAATTATACCCTTACATGTTTTAAACAAATTATTATTGAGAAGTACTACGAGTATACTTCTTAGCAAGTCTTCTAAGTATCTGGCTAATATGACTAACCATAAGCTGTCACAGAGAAATGTTCCTTCATTAAATGCTCTAACATGGGAGACATGTACCAAATTCTATCCTGTGTCTATGTATTGAGCAGGAAGGGGAGTACAGGTAATATTTTAAGGTACAATCCACATTAAAATGAGGCACTTGATATATTAATTACATTTATTTCTCTCCATTCACCCATAGACACTGATATTACAAATATAACCCATTGGATTTAACTTTTCAGTATGTCAATGGAAGTGTCTTTTCTGGTCCTCATTCCTTTTCAACATGCTTTGTTTTTTTCATTTTGAAAATAATCTAAGTGGATATAACCTGGGTGTTCATATGTTCATATAATATTTATGACTTTTAAGTTCTAAAATTAGTTGGACCACTCATTATCAGTATAACATATTTTACTACTTATTGGCCAGCTTAAAAGTTAAAAATGTGTGTCTATTAAGAGGCAAACACCAAAGGCCAAAACACGTTATATTCTCAGCAAAAAATGAAGATAAATGATCATATTTATGAAAGCTTTTGGTTTAGCTTCTATTACCAAGAGTGGGGTGTGCTCTAGGTCCTATGTCCTAAAGTTGGTAGATGAAAGCAAACACTTTCTGCAAACATATTTGTATCTCACAGGCTGTACAAGATGCCAAAACCAAATGATTTCAGGGGGCAACCACCATTAATTAAGAGAGGGAGCTTTATTTAACAAACAACTACTTTTGATAGAAATATACCTTGAACTACAATAATTAGTTTGCTGATTGGTCTTCCTGCTGGGGATAACTGCTAGAATTCCTTCTTTAAAATAGATGAACCTTTACCTGTTTGATATCAACTATAGTGCATATTTTTCTTCACTACCATAATCAGAGTCTGTGCTCTTCTGCTCCACAGCAGGATACAGAGTAGTTCTACACTGTTTATACAGCAAAACTTTCATTTCCCTCTACCATCATAATTGGCAGACTAATTGCCCCCTTCAAATAATGCTAATATTTAATATTATCCCTGAGAGTTATAGCTGGAAACAAGAGCCCACATTCTGAAAGGAACTTTAAATATTCAAGGTATTTATATAGTTCAACTTAGAATCCATTTTTCATCTAGACTATGAAAGAAACTTGTTAATCAATCATAGTATTTTAATGTATTATGTGAAAGAATACTTTAGATATGAATTTTAGGCTAGGTCAAATTATAGTATTATGTTGTATAAAAATCAGGATCATTTAAGCACCAATTCATTGATTTTCTATAAAATTTCAGTAGAAAAACTCCCCTGTGTACCCAAAGTTGAAGATAATTCATTTTGGTCTCCATTATACATTAAGTCACCTAACAATTTTTACTTGTGTCCCAGGTATAAAATATCTGTCAATTACTGTTAAAGGGCTATAACAAATCAATATGGTTAATAGGTATATAAAATTCCAACAGAAGACATTATTTAAAAACAAAAGCAACAGGCTTTGTAATACTTTCAGATATATTACTTACCAGAAACAATGTTCGGAAGTTGCTGAGATCGCCAAAAAACTCTTCTATGCTCACTGTCTTAGAGTCAAAAACAAAGTATTCTCCAAGATTCTCGTAGAGCTTTACCATGTTGCTGTGCATGGTGGACAGTTTGTCATACTGCTCTCTGGCACTCTTTGTAAAGCTGTAGCTTTCTGTTAAGGAACATGATCCAATAGTACCTCAAAGGCAAACACTAGATGTTAGACTGAATTATATCACCATTTGTACAAATACTTATGTATTAGTTTGCTAGGGTGCCATGACAAAATGCCACAGACTGAGTAGCTTAAACTATAGAAATGTATTTTCTCACAATTCTGGAGGGTGGAAATCTAGTATGAAGTTGTTGGCAAGTTTGGTTTCCTCTGTGGCCTCGCTCATTGCCTTATTGTATATGGTGACTTCCTTGCTATATCCTCACATGGTGGTCCCTGTGTGTTGTCTGTGTCCTTATCTCCTCTTCTTATGATGACTGTAGTCACATGGGATTAGGGCCCACCCTTACAGGGCCTCATTTTAAGTTAATTACCTCTCCCATGGCCCTATCTCCAAAAAGTCACATTCTGAGGTTCTGGAAGTTAGGGCTTCAACATACAATTTTTGGACAGACACACTTCAGTCCATAACCAGTTGTTGGTGTCATTATATCTGTTAGTGGGTTTTGAAAATCTATGAATTAGGCAGAAGTATTTAATGTATAACTGTGCAGAACATGTTTGCTAAGTCAAAACACATAAGTATAAGTACTTGCAAAGTGCCTCATATCTTTTTTTTATGTACTAGGTACAGTAAAACAACAACAACAACAAAAAAACACCAACAAAATCTATGCAGCAGAGAGAAAGAATGAGCTCCTACCCTTTGTGGCACCACGGATAGACCTGGAGAGCATTATGCTGAATGAAATAAGCCAGGCGGTGAAAGAAATACCATATGATCTCACCTATAAGTGGAACCTAATCAATAAAAAAAGCAAACAAACAAAATATAACAAAAGGTACTGAAATAGAGAACAGGCTGACAGTGACTAGAGGGGAGAGGGGAGGGAATTTCAGGGGGAAAGGGGAAGGGTTAACAGGAACAACTATAAAGGACACATGAACAAAAACTAGGGTGGGTGGAAATGGGAGAGAGGTGGGGAGCACTGGGGGTGGGGCTGGGATGGGAGAAAAAGGCAGAAAACTGTACTTGAACAACAATTAAAAAAGAAAAAGAAAAAACTTAGAAAAATGTATATATTTTCTTTTTTCAGTACACATATTCCATATAGGTTACATATGTGTGTGTTTATTGCTCATGGTGGGGGGAAGGAAGGGAGAAGAGAGGGAGAGACAGAAAGAGATTGATTCTGCTGTAGTTCTACAATATAACCTTATTAAAACCCAGACTGCTGTTTGCTGAGCCTGAGCCAAGGGGCCAGATAATTTCTAACAAGTTCTAAGCTGATGCTGATGCTTCTAGTCCAGGATTATATTTTGATCTGTATTTTGAGTAGTATGCTCTAGAATAGTAGTTATCCAGAAATTAAGTAGATCATTGTTTTACAAATTTTATTGAAAAGTGGTAACTATCACTACTATTCAAAGCATAAAAATAAAATATATAAATTTGTCTGACTAAAGGTATCTCATATCTAAATTTATACATATAAAAAGAAATTATGGTACTTTTTCCTAATTATAGAAGACATACTTATAGAAAATTATCTCTTGCTATGGCCCGGTGACTCAGTTGGTTGGAGTGTTATCCCATAGACCAAAATGTCACCGGGTTTACATCCTGGTTGAAGTACAACTAGGCTGTGAGTTTGATCCCAAGTCAGGACACATATGGGCGGCAACTGATTGATGTCTCTCTCTCTCTCTCTTCCTCTGTCTCTAAAATCAATAAACATATCTTCAGGTGAGGATTAAAAAAGAAAAGAAAAAAAAAGAAAATGATCTCTGTAGGAGACTTAGAAATATAAAAACATAAGTAAACAAATTTTCAGCAACACAGAATCAAGTATTGTGACCATTTTGAAGCATTTCCTCTGGTCTTCCTTCTATAGCTGATAATCTATGAATAAGAATTGGTAAGAACACTTTAGAGGAAGGTAAGCAGCCTAACCATGAAAAATATAGGAAGCCAAATTCACCTTCTAAAATTAGAGTTAAATCTATTAAAAAAACAACAGCAATCACAGAAGTAAAATGTCTTTAAATGGAAAGGTAATAGATTTGGAATTGTAAATGAATAATAGCATGCTTCACAGTATGCTAGTTTAAGACCCACTCTACTGTGTATTAATAATTTGTGCTAGTATTTTATCAGGTGCTGATAATTGTGTCCAGAAATACTTGATGTTATAAGATTTTCTGAAATTTTCAAGGTGTTTTATTGTAACCTGGGGCCAAATTTATTTTCCATGGGAACACAGCTCCAGTTTTACAACAGAAGTCAATGGGGAAATCAGACTATTTCTGAAAATTACTTCACAGCTGACACTTATGGGATAGCACATGATTTAAACAGGGAGATGCCCCTACCCATGTTCTTTTTCATGCTACTGAAATATTAGTATTCACATTAGCAACCCATCAACCTGTTCCCTACTAACAAGTGACATTAAATCTTTTAACTCTCCAGTCCATTTTGATTTCAATAGACCTGAAAGAATGTATTTCTGACTTATTCTACTTAATTTTTACCAACAAAGTGTTATAGGTACTGCTACAAACACATTTTTGTTTAACCTCTGAGAATATTTCTATAATTTTAAGAAAGTGTTCAACATCCTACTTAAGAGTTGCAGAAATATGACAAAATACTTCATTTCTTAGCACAGAATGAAAGTGAAAATTTTGTTTTCTAGTCTCTCTTCCCTAAATGAAACACTCATTCCAGAGACATTTTAGGCAGAAACACTTTTCAAAGTTCACTTAGACTCTATTTTCAATGCAAAGTACTAAATTACATATTTCAGAAGGCTCAACATCTGTACAACACAGAGAAAAAGAAGCAAGGGATAAAAAAGGAAAAACACTGTGTTTTCCATTTTAATAACACAGATTTTCACCAGGTAATATATGTCCATTTAGTGATGTACAATTTCATAAATTTGTTCTAGAACAAAAACTGATTTCAGAAATTCTGTCTGTGTACCAAAGTGAGACATTCTGAAAAGGAGAAGGGCAGGATAAAAAGTATTTTCTACCCCTACAATCCCGTGAATAAAACATATGTGGTAAGCTTCTTGTCATCGTTCTTGGTGGTATTTTTCTTTTGCATCTGACTGCCAATGGCAATGGCAACAAAAAGAAAATGAGAATAAGCAAATGGGACTATATCAAACTAAAAAGGGTCTATGCAGTGAAGGAAATCAAATAAAAAAGGAAGTCAACAAAACAAAAAAGTTATCCTACTGAATGAAAGAATAGACACTTTTTTCCAAAGAACACATACAGAGGGCCATCAGACATCTGAAAACATGCTCAACATCACTAATCATCAGGGAAATGCAAATCAAACCTGAGGATATAAAGAAAATAAAAATCTTGTGTACTGTTGGTATAAATATAAATTGGTGCAGCCACTATGGAAAACAGTGTGGAGGTTAATCAAAAACTTAAAAATAGAACTTCCATATGATCAAGAAATTCCACTTCTAGGTATTTATGCAAAGCACATGAAAGTAAGTTGAAAGAACATATACACCTCCATGTTCATTGCACCACTGTTTACAATAGCCAAGACTTGGAAGCAACCCAAGTGCTCATCAATACACAAATGGATAAAAAGTTGTGGTACATTTACACAATGGAACACTATCCAGCCATAAAAAAGAGTAAAATCTTACTATTTGCAACAACATGGATGGACCTAGAGCATATTATATGCTAAGTGAAGTAAGTCAGAGGAAGACAAATACCATGATTTCACTTATATGTGGATTCGAAAGAGAAAAATAAATGAACAAACACAATCAAAAGAGACTCATAGGTACAATGATTAATGATCAGAGTAATGGTTGCTAGAGTAGAGGGGATTGGGGGACTGAGTGAAAAAGGTGAAGGGATTAAGAAGTACAGACTAGCAGTTACAAAACAGTCACAGGGATGTAAAGCACAGCATAAAGAATATACTCAATAATATTCTAATAACTATGTATGGTACCAGGTGGGCACTGGAAATATCAGGGAAACACTTTGTAAAGTAGATGACTGTGGAACCACTATGCTATACGCCTTAAGCAATACAAAATAATATTGAATGTAAACTGTCATTAAAAAATAAAAAAAATTTCCCTGGCTGGTGTAGCTCAGTTGATTGCGAGCAGGCCTGTGAAACAAAGGTCGCCAGTTTGATTCTCAGTTGGGCCCTATGCCTGGGTTGCAGTGGGGGACATGTGAAAGGCAACCACACACTGATGTTTCCCTTTCTTTCTTCTTCTCCTCCCTTTTCTCTAAAAATTAATAAAGTCTTAAAAAAACAAAAAATACTAAAAGAAGATATATGTACCCATGTGTTCATTGCAGCATTCTTTTCAAAAGCCAAAATATAGATCACCCAAAATGTTTATCGATGAATGAACAGATAAAGACATGATATCTGTATGTATGTGTGATGTGTGTGTGTGTATGAATGATGCAGTCTGTGTGCATATGTGGTATGGAAAAGATGCAGTCATTGTTAATACAATGAGAATGGTTTGCAATGACATCAATGAAACCTGACAGCCAAGGAGAGGGGACTGGAATGCACATGTGTGAACAATAACGACTTCACTGTACTAGTCAGTGGGGGTGGTAGACATTGCTGAGTGAGCAGTGTGTGCTGTGTGGCCATTGTATTCAAAATGACTAAGTGACTAGAGCAATGAATCTATATCAAATTTTGCATTAATCTTGAACATTTCTCTGTGGAAACTATTCAGATGATTCAGAAGGCCGCAGCTATGGACAACTGGTGACTGGCAGCTTTATCATGGCAATGCATCCACTGATGTACCACATTTTATGCAGTGTTTTTTGGTGAAATATCAAATCACCCAGGTGACTCAGCCCCAGTACAGCCCAGATTTGGTGCCCCGTGACTTCTGGCTTTTCTCAAAACTAAAATCACCTTTGAAAGGGAAGATATTTCAGACTGTTGATGAAATTCAGGAAAATACAACAGGGCAGATGATGGTGACTGGGAGAACTGTGTGAGGTCCCAAGGTGCCTACTTTGAAGAGGACTGAGGTATCATTGTCCTATGTACAATGTGTCTTGTATCTTGTATCTTCTCCAGTAAATGTCTCTATTTTTCATATTACAGGTATGGATATTTTCTGGACAGATCATAAAATGTATATATACACACATATACATACATATATATACACACAGATACATACATATAGACATACACATATAGCACATATGTATATACACATACAATTGAATACTAGTCAGCCATTAAAAGAATGAAATCAATCAGACAGGCAGAGATTAATAATGTATGATTTCACTTACATGTGAAATCTAAAAACAAAATAAATTAACAAACAAAATAAAATCAGATACAGAGAAGAGACTGGTAGTTGCCAAAGGGGAAGAGGGTTAAGACTGGGTGAGATGGGCAAAAGGGATCAAGAGGTACAAAGTTCCATTTATAAAATAAATAGGTTATGGGGATGTATGAACATCATGGTGACTATAGTCAATAATACTATATTGCAACTTTGAAAGCTGCTGTGAAAGTAAATCTTAAAAATTTGCATAATGAGAAAAAAATGTGTAACTTTGTGTGGTTACAGATGTTGTCTGGACTTACTGTGGTGATCACTTTGTAGTGTATACAAATGTTGAATTAGTTATGTTGTACATCTGAAACTAATATAGTGTTATATGTCAAATATACTTCAATTAAAAAAAATTCAACCCGATACAGCTATAATTCTTTTATAGGCATGTACTCAAATAGAAAGTAAATTATTTTCTTTATACTTTTAGGTACGGTATATATTGTTTTTGACTATTTTGGGAATTGTTCATGCCTGTCCATAAATTTGTTGAAGGTAGGTGTAAACCTTGCCCCTGACTGGTAAAATAGCTGATGGGGCTTATAACATGCTACCCCAAAATATGGCACTGTGGAATACTGAATGTTCTAAGCTGAAGAAGTTTGAGAAAAAAGAAACAAGAAGGTCACTCTGACCTTTTCTTGGTCCTTCTCTCCTGAGGTAAGTCATAAGGCCCTCATATGAGAGGTGGCTTCCTTATATCAGGAGAAAAGGACCATCCATATCTCTAAGATGGAGGGATACCAAGAAGAACAAAATGAACAGGCCTTGCTAAATTACTCCCAGTTTATCACACTCACCTCATATTCATTTTACTATACTCACCCCATATTCTTTGATGTAACATATCTTTCCATGACTTTCCACTCTATCAATCCTAGCATAAAAATATACAAGTTTAACAATTTCTTTGGGTCTCATTTTCCTATTAAACTGTATAGTGTCATGTGAAAGTTATATTCAATAAATTTGTATGACTTTCCCTTGTTAATCTACCAATCTACCATTGTGAGTTAAATTTTGTGACTGAGCCAGGGTCCCTAAGAGGGTTGAGGAAAACTTTTTTACATAGTAGTACTTCATCAAATATTAGTCAGAGAAAACTGTTCATCATTATACTTAATTTTGATGTAAAGGGTAATTGTTAACACAGAAAACTTGTTCCGTCAGAACTGCAATAAGCCTTTGCAGGGCACTGGGGATGAAGGAGTTGATGTATCTCACAGTTAATTGAGTGAAATCAGTTTTACAATTTCTTATCTTTGTAGGCAGTACATTAGTTATGATTTTAATAAAAACTTGAAATTTAAACATCATTACTGCTGGATTATTGAGTACATGGAAAGAAAAATCAATTTGAGATCCACTTAACCTTCACACAAGCTTTCGTTAGCAACATGGCATAATTATTCACTTAAATAAAAGGAAGTCACAAATAGATAATTTATTGAAGGACATAGATAGCATTTCCTCTTCCCATAACCTCCCAGACAAGATTTCTCTAAATGCTAAAAAGAAAATATTAATTTTTCCTTTTAACTTGAAAATGTCATTTTAGTATAAAACTATTAATATTTCAAAAATTTAACTTAAAAATAATAGTAGGGCATATTACAGCATCTGAAATTTACTTAAAATCACACATTATGTGACGAGTGTAAGTTGGCAAATATTTTAAAATGTAGAACATTAACAAGGACAATATTGAATTCATATATTAATTTGCATTAGGATTCAACTTAATACTTTAAAATAGTTCAGGATATTGACTACAAAATTATTTTAAAATTAAGATTACAAAATCTAGGCATAGACAATTAAATAATATCACAATGATACCATAGTCAATGATAAAGATTTTAAAACAAAATTTACACTTTTTAACATATAGGAGGCCATTATGTTACTGGAGAAATGAAACTATTTTGTCATGAACCCACTTTTTCACAGATGGCCTGAGTCAGCTGGGTATAAAGAAAATGCTTTTAAATCAGCTTCCAATTAAAGCCAAAAAGTGATAGTTATTACAGAGGTAGGAGGTACAATCAACACTGCTACTTTTCTCTACCCTTTTACTATTCGCTCCGTTGTGTCTTTTGTGTACATTTATTTTACCCTTCCTTTGAAGACAGATTCTATCATTGCCACCTGAGGTACACGGCACAGTGATTTTGCCATTTATTCAAAAATATTTATTAAGTGACTAAGTATCTTTTTAGGTGCTGAGGATATAGTAGTGAGTATTCACACAAGGCCACTGGACATTGCTTTTATGGAGATTACAGTTTAGTGGAAAAACATACACTGAAGAAATAAATTTAAAAAAACATGTTTAAAATTACAAATTGAAAATGTTCATTGCAAAACATGGGTTGTTTGAGAGTACATTTGGGAGACCTAACTTAGGCTCATGTTGGGGTGTGAGTCGGCCATGAGTATAGCAAAGCCTCTTTAAGGATCAAACACTGAGAGAGACCTGAAGGGGAAAAGTCAGGAGAAGGAGCACTAGGGCAGTGTGAGTGAAGGCTCTCAAGGATATTAAATATGTCAGGAACACAAAAAAGAGAAGAAAGGTCTGGAATTCTAGAGCCTGAGGAGTATGTGGGAAACAGGAGAGACACAGTTCCTGAGGTATGTAGGGGCCAGATTCTGTAAGTCTCCTGAGCATGCTGATTTTTTTCTGAGAAAAATGTTAAGTCATTGAAGAACTTTATACAGGGAGGTAACAGGAAAAGATTTCTTTTGCTGGAATGTATAAAAATGTTAGCTTAATACATACGCCCAACACATACTAACAACAAAAACAAACAAACAAACAAACCCAGGACTAATGGAATATAGAATACTGTCCAAAAAGTCTACTTGCTACATCCTAACTACTGATGAAGAGAGTATATGTTATATAAATATCCAATGAAAGTATATTTGATAAATTATTAAGAATGTTACAAAGAATCAAAGGCAGTTAAAAAACAGCAGATGTTAGCCAATACATAACTATTGAGATTGGGATAAAATACTTGTGTTTAGAAATAAATAGTTGTGCGTAGAATAGCAAAAAAGTTATGATTATAAAATTTTGAGATTGATGAGTATATTTTGGAATGTCAGTACTATCATTTAATATCCATGGTATGCACACAGACATTAATTAGGTCAAGTCATACCTCCAGCCTTACCTCACATTCAGCTCACAGCATCATTAATCTTGTAGTGACAAGGTAAAAGAAACTCTGAGAGATTAAGTAGAGAAAAAGAAAGTGAAGTGTTAAGACATGGCTCCCAACCTCAGTGACTTTATAAACTAGAGCCAGGAGTAAGAGAAATAATAGCAGAGCAGGAAAAGCAGTAACTAATGTTCACTGAACTCTTACAATGAACCATACAATGAAGTAAATGCTTTCCCTTTTTTATTCTTCCCAATGGTCCCATGATGCATATATGCTATTAGTAAGTCCATTTTACACATGATGAAATTAGCCTAAAAGTGATCAGTTGACTTTCTCAGTGCCATCTCCATAGTAAGTGGTGGATTCAGGATATGAACCCTGGGTACCCTTCCCACTACCCCACGGTACAAAACTATATGCATTTAACCAGCATGCCATACTGCTTCCCAGGTTTATAAAAAGTAAATAAATAAAAGTGTGTGGTAAAAATAAATGAAGTTCCATAAAGGAATTCAACAAAGATGTGGAAACACACCAGAAAGGAGTGACTTTGCGATTATTAGGAAAGGCTTCAGAAGGAAGTAACTTTCCAGTACCATATGGAGGTATGGAAAGGATCTTTCTACCCAAAGAGAAGACACTCCAGGAAATAAGAATATACTAAGCAAAGATGTAAATACATCTGCAGTTATCAAGCAACATTTACCATTCAGGATAACACAGTCTGAGTAGGCAGGGAGATGTGATGAGTGACAGAATAAGTCACCACAAAATATTCCTCATTGACATGAGAGTTCTTTTGAGTTGCAAGCACTTGAGAATACAGCAAATGCAGGGACAGGCTTTCTCTGAACTCCCCTTATTTGCTTAGACAGATTATCCAAGAGGAACTCAGTTGTCATAAATCTCTTCCCCTGGACTTTCATCAAGCAGCAAGTATTGACTCATATCAAAGAAGAGGAGACTAGAATTTGATACCACAGCCAGACAAACTTTGTCACACACTATCATGACTTCATCTATTCTTCTAAGGGCATATTTGTCTTTCCTAAAAATCCATTATTCTCTCCTCTAAATGGCCTACATCCTCTCTCACTTTCCCTCATTAAGATGGCATGTGAGCTCTCAAAGCTCACTGTTTGTTGGACATTCACTTTTTCCCCTGTGATGTCCCTGTGAACATAATATCAAAAATTCATAAATCTAAGTATTTTTCCTCCTGTTCACCTGCTTACTGTCAGTTTGTTTCATAGACCCAGCTACCAAACCTAGGAATACAGAGGGCAAGACTTTCTTTCCCTGCTCCTGGAAAGGTGTTGACTGCACGTGCAAGTCAATTTTTCTTTGTAGGCTATGAGTAATCAATGATTTTTATACAGAGAAATATGACTTTACCTTTTAGTAGGAATCTACTTCTGGCAGCAGTGGGAAGGATGGTTTGGAAAAATGAGAGACTGAACCCTGGGAGAGCACCTAGGAAGCTAATAGAGTAGCACTGTGAATAGCAAGGAAAAGGTAGAGTCCGTGGGACATGGTGACTGACTATATATCAGCAGTTAGAGAGAGGGAAGTATTTAAGGATGTCACTTGTGTTTTCCAGCCCATGTGACTCAAAGGTATGTTTCATGTATACTTATTAAAAAAACTTAGTAAACAAAATAGGGAAGATTACTGGGGGCAGGAGACAAATAACTAATTTTGACCATAATGAAACATCAGATGTTCATGTCTAACAAGCAGTTGGAAATATGTGGTCTCCTTGATACCTTGGAGATCAGCTTGTGTGGAAATAGTGAGAACTGCAAAGCCACAGAAAATGGAGCAAAGACATCCTCTTGTCCAGTCAGATCTAGATCAGGACAGTGCCTTAATCATGCTCCCTTAACACTCCTTCATTCCACTGAACATGCCCTACATTTCATTATGTTTGTCTTTGATACACTACCACACAAATATAGACTATTCTGGAAATCAAACTTTAGCTAAGAGAACAAAATACCAGATCCCACAGTCTGTGCTAACACTTTCCAAGGATCATAAAAGATCATTTACTACTAATGTCAGTGAAGTGAAACATATACTCAGTGTCAATTTTGACCAAGGATAGGTCTTTGAGGAACTAAATTTTATTGTTTTGGGTAATGCCAGAGTTAGGTATGAAGGAGTTTAAGATCCATGACTAGAGATTCAAGAAAAACTGTATACAGGTGTAAAATTAGAAATGCTGATGCCAAATGTCTGAGAATCACTGTTTCTCATCATTGTATGCAATATTTTTTTACAGCATGCACTTCTGCTATATTACTTTAGAATACATTTCTAGGTATTTGGGATTGATTGTTCACTGTAAAATACTTCTCCATATTCTTTGGGCATTTTACGTTCTCGTTTTCTTACACTTGCTTTCAAATGCCCATTTCAGGCTTTGGGATTATTATACTGAATTACAGATAGTTTCCAATCACATATTTTCAATCCAAGTAGTTGTTTCAAATTCAGCTTATAATGCTTTATTATTTCCTGCTTATCTTTCCTTAACTAAAATCACCAATGAGGTACAGAATTGGCATCAAAAAGGAAAAAGTCTTCCAAACCAAGTTGACTCATACAGTTAAGAGGCAACTTGGTGCATTCTAAGAACACGTAAACTGAGGCAAGGTATTTAATACAATTTTTGCATGGACAAGGTACTCTGTAGGATTCACTTCTCATAGAAATGAAAAGAGGAGGGACCTTACAAATTCCGTAAGGTTCCTTCCAGCTGTAAAATGGTGGATTCTGTAAGTATTCAGATAAAACAAAGCACTAACATCTTGAGAAACAGTGATGACAATGCTTGGATTTCTTTAATGGAAATACCTGATTATATAAGCTAGTTGCTGAGTTTTACATTGCCTTCCTATTTTAGAGTAAATGCAGTTGAAGCTAAATATATTTTGCATGCTTTTTTTTTTTTTGGTATGAAACAGAGTTAAGGGCCTGGTAAGTACACAGCAACCTCATTCTGAATTTAACCAACAATAAACTATCTCAAAGACAAACCTGTTACTCTAAAATAAATAATAGCAGTGAAACAAAGCTTTGTATTTCTAACCCAATTGTTTATTGAGGACTCTTATTTCTTGTTTAATCTGGGCTGCTGGCCACCTCTGACATTAAACTTCCAACTTGTAGTTCTCTAAGCTTTCAGGAACTATCTTCCCTTAAGAGTCACTTCATGCCATTGCCTTATATAAATTTTCTTTAGATGCTCAGTAAACCTAACCTTAATACTAATCTCTTCTTCCTCACTTACTAAAAATTTTTGCAAGGTTGAAAACAAATGCATTTTGGGATATAAAGAACATTAATATCTCAGCCATGGCAGCCAAACATTTCAGAACATTTTCTATGCTTATTCAATATAGTAATAACTATTTTGGAGCAACCCTAGACCAGAAATTCCACTAGGAAAATTGTATTCATTGCTATAATGAAATTCTCTCAGAAAAATCTCATTTTTTGCACCACATTTCTTATGCTTTTTAGCAACTCTTCATCTATTTTTAAAATTTCTCTAAACATACATGCATTTATGTGTGTATACCTATGCATGCATGTGTGCTTATACACATTTTTTATTTATTTCTTTTACTGTGCCACTAATGAATGTTGTGCTTTTTCTAGTATATATTTAACATATGTCTTAAATATGAAATTGCATTATTTAAGTTTGAAAGACATGGTTAGATGCTTTATGTAGAAGAAGATATTCAAATATAGTGGCTTTATTTCTAAACAACACATTATTTTTCCTTTCTTTCCTTTGTTATGAAAGATAAAAATGTGGCCTGTGAAATTTTTCTGCTTGGGGAAAACAAACAATAACACAACAGCTTCAGCAGTGTTCAGTCTGTGACATGGATACAAACTAGGACTGCAAATCTATCTTTAATGTGTTTGTTCTCTCTAGGTGTTCATGACATCTCCAAAAATTATGTGATCTTAGGAATCATATATATTTCAATGTCAATGTGCTATGCAATGCCAGTACTTCTATAAAAAAGAAAAAAAGAAAAAGGCAGGATCTCAAAGAGATATTTGCATTCCCCTGTTCATTGCAGCATTATTCACAATAGCCAAGAGGTGGATAAACATCTAGGTGTCTGGAGACACATGAATGAATAAAGGTAATGTCATATATACATACAATAGAATGTTATTCAATGATACAATAGAAGGGAATTTGTGATATGGTACAACATTGATGGACCTGAAAGATATTATGCTAAGTGACATAAGCTAGATGCAGAAGTGCAAATACTTCATGACACCATTCATATGAGGCATCTGAAACAGTCAGATTCATAGAAGCAGAAAGTAGAATGGTGGTTGCTAGAGGAAAGTGTAGAGCTGCTGTTCAATAACTATGGTTTCAGTCATACAAGATGAAAAAAGTTCTAGAGATCTGTGGTACAACATTGTGCTTATAGTTATTTAACATCTCTTAAGAAGGTAGATCTTATATTATGTATTTTAGCACAATTTTTGTAAAAAGGCAAACTTCAATCGAGATCATTAACTCCACACAAACATGCACGGACACAAAATGAATCCAAATTTTTACTAGTAAGTCTGAGTAGTCTCAGGGTTCTTCCAAGTTCATGGTAGAGGAGACAGTGACTTTCTCCTTTTCCCTTCTCCCCTGGCAATTTAGTATGCACAGACCTTGCTTAGGAGCCCGGAAGGAGTGAATGTGTATGCATTGTGTATGTGTGTCTAGAAATGGAGGCAGAGCATAAAAAATGACAGTGGATATGCCTAGAGAGATTTTGAGACTTACAATTTAGAGCTACTTTGTGACTTAGAAGCCTTTTCTAAGTGTTAGCAGATTTACCCAGGGAATAACAATAGAATTGGAGCTACAGTGACAATAGAAACATTCTATGATTAAGCTAACTAAAAGCAGAGTACCCAGCTGGGACCCGCCTGTGGATTCTCCCCTTTGTAACTAACACCCAGCTGCCCTGGAAGATATGTTGCTGCCGGACAATACTGAAAGTAGTCATTGGCTGATCTAAGGAAATTCAGAAACAGAGATAAACTGCAAACAAGTGATATAACAGGTTATATATACCAGCAGCCAAATAAGTGAAACAGTCTCACATATACAAAAAAAGAAAACATAACACTCAACCAATTGTTAACATACGCTTCTATTGTATATTAACACTTCAATCTTCTTAAGTTTATTGCTTTTTTTAAAAGGATTTTATTTACTTAGAGAGAGGGGAAGGGATGGAGAAAGAGAGGGAGAGAAATACTGATGTGTGAGAGATACATTAATTGGCTGCCTCTTGCACGTTCCCTGCAGGGGCCTGGCCTGCAACCCAGGCATGTACCCTAACCAGGAATCGAACTGACAACCTTTTGGTTTGAAGGCTGGCACTCAATCCACTGAACCACACCAGCCAGAGCTATTGTTTTGTTTTTTAAGTGGGTAGTTTCCTTTTAGCATCTCAATGTATTCTCATATTAGTGGGGGGAGTATCTGTAGAGGAGTTATTTTCACTCATTTATATGTATAAACCAAAATGCATTTCTTTTATCTACAAATACCAAGGCACTGTAAAGTCACAAAAGCGCAGTGTGTCAAAATGTTAGGCTGTTAGTTATTTTTGCATAAAGCACACACCCAAAAACATTTTAACTGAATAGCAGATGGCAGAGAGAAAAAAATCAGTTAGATTACAGTGTGGGTGAAATATACCCAATAAATTCTGTAAAGATATAAACCTGGGCATGAGATACCATATTAAGAAAATGGAATGTCTAATCTGATTTTTTCATCTTTACTGTTTTTGATTTATCCTGTCTCTATAAATACATTATATCTATTTTATCATGATGACTTCAAGCTATATTTTGATGGGAAGGGGGGTTGGAGAGAACATGTTTACACTGTAATACATCTTGGGAAATAATCTTGGAATAAAGACTTAATGATGTACAGTATTTAATTTAGATAAAAATACTAATGTATTAATGAAAAAAGATGAATATGGCTGTATAGTCTAATATATATGAGAAGTGTCTTCAGCTCATTTTTAGAATCAAATTAACAGAATATTTATATATTTTAATATTATTCAGCTTATAAATTATTTTTCCCAGTCAAAATAAAATAAGTAGAAAATAAGGAGATGTATCTCAGAAGAATATGTGGAAAATAATTAAAATATCTGCACATTTACTACTGATTTAGTACTTTCAGCAAATGAGAACATTTTATGCTCTGGCTGGTGTGTCTCAGTGGATTGAATAGCAGGCTGTGAAATGGGGGTTCACAGGTTCGGTTCCCAGTCAGGGCACATGCCTAGGTTGCAGGTCATGTCCCCAGTGGAGGCCATGTGAGAAGCAACCACACATTGATGTTTCTCTCCCTCTCTTTCTCCCTCCCTTCCCCTCTCTCTAAAAATGAATAAATAAAATCTTTTTAAAATGGTATTTTATTTAAATTAGGTTGAAACTGAGATGCATAAACTAAATAGAAAAATGACAGATGCTAGATCCAGAAAAAACAATAAGATAACCTAACACTTAGTATATTTTTAGAGCAAAGTGATATGATTCAATTAAACAGTAAAATACTACATACCTAAATGTTTTAATATTATTACAAAACAAATACACACATGCCCCAAGCTAACAACAGGTAAGAAAAATGATTGTTCTTGGAGGGGCCTCTTTGCCTTCAGATGCATTGGGAAGGAATTAAATGGATTGTAGGGAAGGGTATGAAAAATTCTATTTAAAAAGGCAATGTAAGTATTAGGGAAATGTCAACTTTGAAGAAGGATTAAATACCTAACAAAGAAATTTCCTAAGCATGCAGACATTTGTCTATAAAAATAAAAGCTGTTGAACATTTTATATTTTAGATTGTAGGCATAGAAATTCATTATAGTGTAACTATTGTTTATAAGTGGTGGGGAATCATTGTTAGCCAGCTTTTCAAACCACCCAATCAAACAACCTCTTTCTCCTGTTTACTTGAATCTGCTCCTGTTTCTCTCTAGAAATAACCAAGTAAAAATATCACAGAGATACCTTCCACGAAAACACAAAAGCACAACATGCATTGCTCTCCAGAACAGGTGTGCATAAATTACTATGGCAGGCTGTGAGTGAATCTCTGCTATTGTGTTGCTGAGCTTAATATATGCACATTTGCCAAGCGAGAGGATATTAATCAATCATGGAGAGTCACTGAGTGCAGCTCAGCACAACAGCGAGACCACATCTTGCTTTCCTTTGATACCATTTGGCTGAAACCTTAACTCTAGCAGCAATGTTATCCTTCTGAGACTAGGTTTTGTGCCATTCTGGACAAACTGAAAATGGTACTGCTACAGCTCATTATAAGTTTCATAGCAGGATCTCACAACCCTAGGAAGCAGTCTGTTTTGTATGCATTAAAGAAAGTCCCAAGTCTTGGGCAGGTGGGTAGGTGGTTATTTCTGGCTGAAATTTTGCTAAGTTTCGAAATCTTTCCTGCTTTAATTAGGAGCTCTTCTTCTCAGTTATTTTGATGCTAATAATATATGGCTGTCACATTCCTTCTACATGTTCCCAAATCATGATACAAACATTATTAAATCTAATCAATGTTTATGAAGGATTCCATATGCTACCTACTGTGAATCTTTGAAATGTTATTTTATTGGATAATGCGTAAAGAAAGGTGGCTATGCACAATGACATGCTTCTTGTTCCTCCCTTGATTTTTATGAAAAATTTCTACAGATAGTAGCTGCTTGAAATTTGTATTTAACCATATTTAAAAAGGAATATATCATTTACTAGACTTCTATATAATGTATATTTAAATCCACAAAGCCTTTCAGTTCTAAAGTAGAAAATAATTAACTTTCCCTTTACTAAATTAAAGAACAGAAGCAATGCTACAAATGACTAAAATACCTAAAATAACATTAGGAAGAAAACCTAAGCAGTGGAAAACTTACTCATGCCTGAGATATCTAAGAGACTGCTGGGCATGGACCCCTGCTGTGCATTGCAATATAATGTCCTTCCTGCTCTCTGTGCTAACAATCAACTACTGATATTCAACGTGGCCATTAAAAGTAATTCTAACCAGATGGTCCTGTATTTCAGATGTGTCTATGTATTTTCTCTCCTTGAGCAATGCTATCAAGTACATGATGTCTCTAAGAAGCAGAGCTGCAGAGACAGACTGTGCACTGAGAAGGCATGATGTCAGCCACAGAACAGCCTGCTCACTGCTCACATGCATAAAGCAGAGAGTGGGGCTTGTCCATTTACCTCTTTATCCATAACCATGTGCATGAAGGGTGATCATCACTAAGCTCGCTGTTTTTAAACTTTAAGATGAATGATATATATGTTTAAGAAAAAACAATTTACTTTTATAACTTTACAGCAGTCCAATATTAAATGGTTGTTGCTACCCGAAGAGAGAATATAGAAAGAGCTGATCACTGCTCTTTGTCTCTGGACATTGATAAATTCGAGTCTTCAGGTGCACAGGCCTTTTATACTGTACTACATATAAGATCTTCCAGATCTCATAAACCTTTGTGTTTGAGTACAGACTATCAAGATATGTCTGTTAGATCAGACAGAAAAACAACAAGAACAAACTGAGATGCCATCATTAAAAATATGAGAAAAAGCAAAAAAGTTTTATATAAAAGACAGATTTTAAAAATGTATTATTTGACTAGATTATTATATTTACTGTGAACATGGGGGTTGACTGTTTTGTCATTTTACTGGTCATATGATGTCTTTCAATCACTAGTACATTCTTTTCTAAGATGTTATTTATAACATCTTAGAAAGCTATAAAGAAAACTATAAAGGGGTTTCTCCTTTTATTTTCCACTTTTGAAAATCTATCTTAAAAAGCACTAGAAGTGTGTAATTTCTCTACTGTTTACTTGTATAGTTAAAAGAAGGGCATTCAAAGCCTAACAGGCAGGCACTGTTTTTTATACTTAATGAAAGGAATTTTATATGAAATGACAGCTGCTGTTGCCACCTGAAAATATTAAGTGGTACATCTGGCTTTTAACTACATGATACATTTATCTATTCCTTATTTACAGCTTTCTATATAGAAGTCAACAATATATCTCTTCTCATGAGTCCCATATTACCCCCTTCCCCCTGCTGAAAACTTGCCAGAACCATTCGCCAAAGCAGATGCCCAAATGGGAATGTCACGGAAGCCTTTGAATCACCAGTACAACACTCGTTTCCTCTTTATATGTGTTTTATTAAAACTAAAGTCAGCTTCATGCACCAAACAGTGACTATTTCCCTTCAATTGGTTATTAGTATAGTCAAATTAATAGCCTTTAGATTCTGAATAGACAAATGAGGGCCAAATTTTATCATTAGGCCCAATAAGTTATTCAGTTTAGCCTATAAAGGGCCTCTCTTTTCTGTGCTTTCTTTTTAAAGACTAGGAACAAGTAAAGAATTAATGTCAAAAGATTTCTATTTGCAAAGATATCATGAGGCCTACCCAGAAAAAGTCCAGCCATAGTCAATATAATGAGAAGGGTTTGCACGACATTGATGTAACCTGGCAGCCAACGAGAGAGGACTGGAATGCACATGTGTGAACAATGATGACTTCACTGCAATAGTCAGTGGGGGCGGTAGATGCTGTTGAGTGAGCATGTGTACTGTGTGGCCACTGCATTCAAAATGACTGAGTAGAGCAATGGATCTGCATGAAATTTTGGGATATGCTTGAACATTCCTCCACAGAAACTATTCAGATGACTCAGAAGGCTTTTGGGAACAATGCAATGAATGCAGTGCAAATAAAAGTGTGGCACAAACACACTTCAAAGATGGTCAAGAATCTGTTGAAAGTGATTCATGTTTTGGAAGGCCTGCAACAAACAGAACACCTGACAGTGTTGAATGTGTACAGGCTGCAATCAACTAAGATGAGCAACTGACAGTGAGACAAGTAGAAGCTGATCTGGGGCTTTCAAAAACTACTGTGTCTGAGATTTTGACTCAAGATCTTGGCATGAAATATGTCATGCCAAGATTTGTTCTGCAGCTTCTGCTACCAGAGCAGAAGGAACATCATGCTGCAGTTGCTAATGGCTTGATTCAAACTGCTACCGAAGAAACAGATTTCCTCAAGAAGGTCATAACTGAAGACAAATGATGGGTCTACAAATGATTCAGAAACAAAGGCCCAGTTATCCCAATGGAAGGTGCCTGGTTCTCCACACCTGAACAAGGTGAGGCAAAGTTGCGGCAAGATAAAGACCATGTTAATTGTGTTTTCTGATTGAAAAGGTGTTGTCTGTCATGAATATGTACCTGCAGACCAAACAATTAATAAGAAGTACTATCACAATGTTCTTCATCTGTTGAGATACAATACAATGAAAATGGCTGCAGTTATGGGCAACTGGTTATTCACAGCTTTGTCACGACAATGCATCTGCTCATGCATTGCATCTTGTGCAGAGATTTTTGGGGAAACATCAAATCACCCAGGTGACTCAGCTCCCTTAAAACCCAGATTTGGCACCCTGAAACTTCTGGCTTTTCCCGAAACTAAAATCATCCTTGAAAGGGAAGAGATTTCAGACTATCAATGAGATATACGCAAATATGATAGGGCAGCTGATGGTGATTAGGAAAACTGTGTAAGGTGTCAAGGTGCCTACTTTGAAGGGACTGAGGCATCATTGTCCTTTGTACAATGATCCTTGTATCTTCTTCAATAAATGCCTCAATTTTTTTCTTTTTTCTTTTTAAACAAGAATGTGTAGTTGCCTCTGGCGCACCCCCCTACTGGGGACCTGGCCCACAACCCAGGCATGTGCCTTCACTGGGAATCCAACCTGCGAGCCTTTGCTTCACAGTCCGAAGCTCAATCCACTGAGCCACACCAGCCAGGGCAAATGCCTCTATTTTCTATAGCACATGGCAGAATACTTTCTGGACAGACCTCAAATATCATAGTTTACAGCAAATACTAATGTTATAAAAGAACTTTTGCTATTAACAACCCATTTTTTAGTCAGGAAGAAAATCTCAAAGCACCATCTCTAATCTAATTTCAATTTTGATTGGTAGCTCTTTAATTAAAAAGTTTTTTTTCTTTCTTAAAAAATAATTGAAATCAGTAGATTCGGTGAGTCTCAAACCCCTCCAACACTGTCCACATTAAACCAGTGGCTAAAAGTCAGCAATGGTTTCTGGTGTATTTTGTTTCCACATCCTTTCAGGTACACACATGCAATTTTGTGATTCAAGGAGTCGGCACTTCATATAAACAGGGATGAATAGTTATAAAACATATACCAGTGCCCTCTGGAAATAATTAAAAATATGGCCTTCCCTGTATTCATTTCCTTTCTTTTTTGCACTGTCCCATCTATACCCTATGAACAGCTTCCTCTTTAACTCTAAAATACATTTGATTTCTTTTGTATTCTCCACCAAAGAATCACATGCTTAATCTTTTAAAAAAGTGCTATGAATAACATAATTAGGCTTCTAAATACATTTATTTTTAATTGCATTAAAGCTAATAAACATAAATTCAGCCAAATATGGTCTCTAATTCACAAACTATGTAGGCTATTTTCTTTTCCTGAAAGTGTGTTTTTTTTTACTATCTTTAAACGGGTCTCCAAAGTAAGAAACATAAACAATTTATTTTGATTAAATACACTGGGATATGCATTTCATGAATACATTAAAATTTAGTTACAATTAAAATTTCAGCTCAACTGCTATAAGTGTTTGCATTTAATAGTAACATTTGTTTATCCAAATATTTTAGTAAAATATTTGTCTTTTCAAATTAAACTACATGAAAATATATTTCTAAAGATATAAATTAGCATGACATTTGTTTAAATATGCCTAAATTCAAAACAATTTCCTGTATGATTTTTAACCAAGATTGGAAGGTAAATGGCCTTTTAAAACAACACAGCATATAGATGATATGTTGTAGAACTGTGTACCTAAAACCTGTACAGTTATGTTAAGTAGTATCATCCTAATAAATTCAATAAAAACACATATGTATGTAAATGCATGTAACATACATGCATGCATATATGTATGGGAATGACCATAATTATACATAAGGTTCTTTAATTTATATTACTCCTTATTCTGCAATGATAATCTAAAAGGAAGCAAAACTTTGGGGGAAAACATTATGCCAATGATAGTTGAACATGTTTGGTTGCATTCTAGGAGCTACAATAATGTGTCTACCATATACTACTTGCATTTTTTCCAATTTTTATTGCATAGTAATACTATGTTTCACATGGCATTCTTTGATCTCTAACACATACAAAATGAGCCATGTTACGAAGCTCTACTGAACTCTTTACCTTTAAATTAGTTTCCATACTGCAAGTAGAATCCTAATTTCCTAGTATATAACACGATTCAGAGGTTAATTGTCCATCTAGCAATCTTTCTTTCAATTTCCAGCTATTAAAAAATTGCATAATACTATTCTCAGTAGTTCAACTTAGAAAATGTGCTCCTATTCAGTCATCTTATAAATGTCATAAAGGATAACTAACAACTATAGTGGACTCATAAGTATTAAATTAATAATATCTCTAATATCATTTGAAATTAAAGATATAGCTTTCAATAATTTTTATGTTTCTTTTTACACCTTCTATGTTGAATATAATGTTATAGATTTCAAATAAAAGGACAGATCCTTTGATTCATAGGTTTTACTGTAAGAAATTTATCAAAAAGCTCAGATTTTCTTACATACAATGCAATCTCAACTTGAGATGTTATTTTGAGGATAACAAATTTCTTCCAGTTTCCCTAGGACTTTCCCAAGTTTAGCACCAAGAGTTCTGTGTCCATGGAATCTCTTTAGTGCTTGGCAATATCCGCAAGGTTGGTTACTCCAGAGGTAAGACTCAAACATATGGGCTCTTAAACTGTTTTAACAATTTATGGTCTGAATATTTCACAAAAACCATAGGCTTTGTTATTGGTGTTGGAAAGTAACGTGTCTCTTGGCAGAAATGGAAAGAGTATATTTAAATATGTAATATCAACAGCTTTTATAATATCCTGAGTCCCTGCTCAGCACCAAGCACTACACTAGGCACTAATTCTTTTTTTAAACAATATTATGAAATTTTTATATTAGAAATATTTTAAAGTTCTGGTGCCCTACAAAAGAGTTAAAACCCTCCAATTAGAATAGGAAAGTGATCATTTCCCAAACATTTATGATTTATAAATGTTGTGTGTGTGTGAATATACCATTAAAATCTCTAGATTGACATGGTGAGGAAAATGAACATAGACTAAATCTTGTTTACTGAAGATGTGGGTTAGGAAGCATCAGGGATAACTGGAGAGATAAGCAAATTCTTTATTAAGTTCTGTACACTTTTTTCTTACTGTATAATCACTTTCCTCATCAATTTTAGAAAATTCTCAACATTATGAATGGGAAACAGACATGTGCAATGTTCTATGTTTAAATAATTTTAAAAAGAATGTTTTGAGGAGTATATGAAAATACAATTATTTCTAATCTGATCTTTGTCCCAGAAAAGAAAAAAAAATACAAGTACTATGTTTTCTTGAAGATTCTTTTGTGTTTCAGACTTTATGAGAAAGCACTATATACTTCTAATTCTATTAATAATACAATTGAGAGGCTTTATTTAAGTTAAATATTTCTATAGTTTTACCACTGCCCTTTCTCCAATTGTAGGTGATGTTTAACACATTTGTGATTATTTGACATGTTAAAAACTATAATCAAGTAACAGCGGACCCATTATAATCACTGATGTGATCAGAATATATTGGTTCTTAAAGTGGAAAGGGGACAGTAAACATAACTACTGCTCACTTCAGTGACAGAACAGTGGTACGTTCATCACATTCTTTTGCAAAGCAAAATATTCCACAATTCTTTTAATTTCCCTTTAGTATTATTAGTCAAAATATGCTTTCACAAAAGGCCGCACATGTCTAGGATCATATTCAACATGGTTTGGTGTTCATACGAATATTTCTTCTATCAAATCAATGTATGAGTTTTAACACCTGGCTGATTTAACTTCAATTATCATCAGATAATAATGACAATAAGAGCAATGCCTATTTATAAAGTAAACAAATGAAATCATTCATAAGAAAGCAAAATATTTCAAATCTGAATTTTGCCTTCCATTCACTTGGCAATAGCAGGAGGGGCATTAAAAAAAGCCCTTGAATTTCTTATTTTAAAACATTCTTACAAAGTTGTTTGAATTTAAAAAGTTAATTGTTAAGAACTACCAACAACAAAAAAATGGACAGGACTGGAGAACTTACTTTGCAATCAGAAAACTGGTGGTTGGGCCATCAAACAAATGATGACATTTTACCATTTTCAGTGTTCACCTGCTTTAGTATATTTCTTACAGATTGCACCCAGAGTGGACATAGTAATCCTCTGCTTCAAGCTCAATATAAAGTCACTCTGAATTTTCAGAAAAGAATAGGAGCATTACAATAGTCACCATGCAATTAATATTCCAGCCAATTTGCTTTCTCATTTTGCCTAGACTCCGTGCATTCATTTCTATAATCTTTCTTTTTCAATTTGTGCTGTTCCTATTATGGAAGCTAGTACACATCTAACTTTTTCATTTCACTTAGACCCCAATATACAAACATATTTGCCCCATCTACATAAGAATGTTCCAAATTTGCTCAAAGCAAATGGAAACTCAGAGGGAAACTAATCAACTTGTAAAAACATATTTTTTGTTAACGTGTAAATAAAGTTTGTCTAAACAGGGCTTGAGGTACCGAAGTAAGAACTGGACTATCTCCCTTCATCAAATTGCCTATGCTCCCTATCCCCAGTTTACTTGTTTCTTTGGTCTTTATAAATCAGAGGGTTTGAAGACAAGAAAGTGGGAAAAGAACAAATAGAGGGTAAGAAGAAAAAGAGAAGAGGAAAGAGGAAATGGACCATCTATGCTTCTGTATGTATGTATATGCCATCTACATACAAGAAAGAGTAATCTTCTTATGACATCCCAGAGTAAATAAGTAACAGGCTGGAGGGCATGGCCACCCAAAGGGCTAAGGGGTGTGATATCTCGATGTAGTGAGGCTAAATCTTTGAGACTGTCTGCTCCAGATCTCTAAATCCTATATAATTTAGAAAGATGAAAGATAACACAGAATCAAAATTAATTGAAATGCTTATGTGTTTTGTGGGGAGCAGAAACTACACATATTTATAATTGAATGATGGCCAAATATGCTTATTTAGGCACAATTACATGAAACATTTAGAATAGACATGAAATCAACAATCCTCACATTAATAAATATGTGAAGTGGTTTTATCCAAAGTTTTTAAATAATACCTTCCCATTCACATTCTTCTAATTCAATAGGAATGTGTGCTCATCCATGGCAATAGGCACTCTACAAATGTCTCTCATTTATCCTCACAATAGAGAGACTCAAGTAGAGGACTTATGGTGATAGATGAAGTAAGCATTATCTAAAGGCAGAGCTGAAATTTCAATGCAGAACTCTTACTGCAAATCTTCCTACTAAAGCTGTGGTTTCTGCTTTTTTAAAATGTAAAGAACACTTTATTTTCACAAGTTCTACCAAAAAATCCATTTGTTTTATAAAACATATGAGAATGGAGCTGTTGTGTATAAGAATGAGCACAGGGGGCTGACTGTAAGGTTCCCATCCTATCAACAATCTCTGCTGTATTTTGAGAGAAATGCAGATCTACAGTACCCTGGAGCACACTTTGAGAAATGACTGCATTGGATCATATAATTATAAAAGCCACATCTCACATGTTAACCTACAGTAAAAATAGGACTTAAATGTATGTAGCTGTTTACACTGCATCATGCGTCAGGTTTCTTGTTTTTGTGTATACTTATACCCCTTACTGGGTTTCTAATTACAGAGAGAAGAAGGATAGCAGTCTACTAAAAAGAAGATTGATAGATAAAACTAAGTATACAGTCAAAAGTCATATATTAAAGGTATTTCTATAATAATGGCAGACAATTGTTTCTTATCATCCCTTTCTGTCTCACCACAAGTATGGCTAGGAGAGGAAAACATTAAAGATATGGGCCAACATGCCTCTAAGGATTCTCTAACTGAAACGTTTCCCAGCAACAAAACCAACCCTGCCTTCCAAGGACTCAGGGCACAACTGACATCCATACACAACATGCTATCTTGGAAACAGCAATTTGAACAAATAACCTTTGTGGTTTCTAATTTGGACAAACTGAATGATGTATTTAAGTATTCATCTAAGTTCTCTAACATCTTTTCAGGCCAATGCTAATTTTTCCCTTATAAATTCAAATGCACAAGAAGAAATCAGCCCACATTGCAAAGATGTGCAGCACACAGGCTGCTAGTCAGGTAAAAAGACAACTTTAGGCCAACAGATAGACTCTTATCTTAAACTCCTCCTGAACAAATACTGTGACCCCTTTTCAAAAGTGTATTATCAGTAGTCTTGACAAATACCTAGCAATGTGTACTAATTTCTGATTTAGATACAACTCAGCAGGACAGACTTTCCATAACACTATATTTTACTGTGGTGAATTTTCCTCATGTCTTCACTTACCTAGAGAATATATGTACAGTGTCAAATATTTTACTCTCACTTTTCTGGTTATATACAATACTTCTGGAATGTTCTTTCCCATGCATGGGAACATCTGTGAGAATCTTAATTAGGAATCTCAATGTCACTGAAGCTTTTACTGATTACACTATCCCAAATACCAGCATGCCAATGCTCTCTTCTTTGCTTTCTTTTTCCCATGGTATTTATTACCTTCTAAAATACTTTGTAATTTTTTAAAAAAATAGTTTCTCTGTTTTTCCTTACTACTAGTATGCAAGCTCCAGAAAAATTTTATCTGTTCTGTGTATTACAGTATTCTCAGAGCTTAGAATAGTATCTAGCACATTATTAGGCACTCAATAACTTCTTGCTGAATGAATGAATGAATGAATCAATCAATCAGTGGATTGGTTTTTTAAATTAAGCTGATCAGTTGAGTAATTCACTCTTCATTTTATTCTATTCTTCAAATCCCATTCATGCTGATTCTTTGGTGGCAATTTTGCAACTTGACCAATTCAGAGTGAGGAAATTTGGGAGGAGACAAGGTAAAGCAGTCTAGTGAAGATTTCTCTACATTTCTCTCTGATATTCTTTAGGAACAGAAGCTGGGCCTTGCTTTCCCTTTCCTTTTATTTCCCTCTAGGAAGGTCACAATTGCTTGTCCAGCAACTTTCCAGTTACATGAAGATTAGAACTAGCAGAGAAGAAATAGTTTTGTGCACTCACCGAGACTTGGGCCCTAAAACTGTTTCTTTGGTTTCCTCACCCAAATGGCCCTATAGTTCAAGGATTCAAAGAGATCCTTCAAAAGATGAGATGAAATCCTAGACAGATTATCTTTGGTTTTATATAATTGACGCTGTCATCTATAAAAATGGGTAAGAACTGGCCAGTATCTAAACATAGCACTAGACATCAGTAGACAGTAGAAAAGTTGCTGGGAAACATTCCAGCAGCTGTAAGGAGATTCAGAGAAATATCTTTCTTGAAATGTTATTTATAAAGCATTTTGTATAGCAACACTAGCAAAGGAAATGATTTCAAAAGTATAACTGCAGTTTCTTTAGGTTATTCTATGACAAAGTTCTTTTACTGCTAAAGCCCACACCACATCAGGAAACATTATACTTAAGCCTTGAGAATGCATCAATGAAAATTTTGTCTAAAAAATAAAACTGAACGAGCCACTAATTGAAGAAAATGTTGAATAAACACATGCTAGCATAGGCTTTGTAACCCATAAGAGGTGTAGGTTGTACAGAAGTGAAGGGAAATGAAGTATAGCAAGTGAACCAAAGTGGCAGGATTTGAGGGCCAGAGCAGCGCTGTCACTTCAAATACTAGGGATCTTAATAAGCATAATGTGGGAAGACTTCTGACCTGGAAGTGAGTCAAGGTCAGTCTGTAAGAGCAGAGTAGGTTAAGCAGTAATGAAATACTCCTTCATTTAAGTAGGAAGGTATCTGACTTAGGCCTAGGTCATTCCATTTCTTTACAACCTTGCCTCGGTCTTTTTTTTTAATCATTGCTAATATGTATGTCTAATTAATTAGTGTTTAGACAGTAGTGACACTGTTTGAAAATGATTCCTTTTAACATCAAAAAGCTATTAAAAAGTAGATGACAATATTATCTCTGAGACTCATTAGGCTGTTTGGAGGATCTAAATGTTCTGACTTTCAAGCCACCTGGAGTGGCACAAACACGGATTTGGAGATCTAAAGCTTGATCTCCGAATGGCAGGAGTAAAAATAGTAGGTAGAAACAATTCATCTATAAACAAGGTTGAGTCATGCCAACCTAGTCTTTGATGATGTCTTCTTACAACTAACAGTACATGCTAATAAAATTTATGCAACTAATGCTAGTTCTATGTTTTAAACAGAATCTGAAATGTATAAAAGCTTAACAAGTGTTAAGGAAAAATTAAAAAGAAAAACTTTACATGGCTTCAAAGTCTTCTCAGGCAGAACCTATTGCTTACTTATAAATCATACTTACTTAAAGTATACTTCCAATAAACTGATCATTCAATTCTCATAAGAGATTACTATCATTCATTCACAAAAGGGATTCCCTTTGTGACAAGAAGCAAGACTCTTTCAGACTTGGGACAAAACTAGTTTGCTAAATAAGACAGAAGGATTAAATCTGAGAAACAGTTAAACACTCAGCTTTTGCACAAATGCTTTTTTCACTTTTCCTTCTATGGTAAACTACAATTATTTCTACCTTATAGGAATCAATTTCTAGCTTCCCATGCCAATGGATTTATAACTGACAAGAACATTCTGGTAATTCATATTGGCTTTTTATTCATGCCTGCCCCCTCACAGTAAGACCCTACTAAAAAAAAAAAAACAACAACCTTATTTAAACGTATAATAAAAGCTTTTCCCTTAAGCACTCAGGTCTCTGAGTGGGCCGGTCTCAGTGGACACTTCCAACCTTGCACTATCTCAGTCACAATTAATTATCTATCCAATAATCCAATTAAATATAACAACCCACTGCTCCTTAACTGTTAGATTTGCCAACATCTCAGACTTTGTTAATTGTCTCTCTGGTTTGGAAAATCTTATCTCCTCTCCTACTTTAGCTATATAGCTGAAAGTCAGTTTCTTTGAGGTAGAGGATAAAGTTCCAGAGCAAGTGTTCATGTACTCAAATGCTTTGAAAGTTGTGTTGATAAATATGAAAATACCCAAGGGGAAACAGGTTTGTGACTGTATTATTCTCAAAACACCCAGAAAATAAGCATGTGTATGTGCATGTAGAGGGGCAGAAAGTGGTAGAGTGACTGCAAGGAGGTGGTGGAAGATATAGTTTTCCAGAGTACCTAGCCTTGATTCTTTTCTTCCTTCAGATTGAGTCCAGGGTCTTGGTAATGCTGACTTGGGTTCAGGGATGAGGAAAGCTCAGTGTTTGTAAATATGCCATTAAATGAGAATGTACAGATTATGGAAATACTTTATTGTAATTAAAGGTGGGTGTGTGTGGAAAAGAGCAATGGTACAGAGAGAGCTGAACTTTCCAGATGTGGTGACAGCAAGCCTAATTGCTACCCACCACGAAGGGCCCTTCCCCCTTATGCAACTCTGGGAGCCAGAGGAAACTATGCTGAATTCTGTTATATGTACTTCACCCTGTACTTCCTACAACATGGTGCATCCTTGACTAACTAAATTGGAAACTTTTTCTAACCTGAGAAAGAAAGAGAAAGGGAGGAAAAGAGGGAAGGAGAGGTGAAGGAGAGGAGTTGAGTGTACTGCCAGTCTTAACTAATCGGAAATGCCTTCAATGACACTTGGCTAGAACATTGTAAATTAGTTATAGCAGGTTAAACTTCTTTTTAATATACTCTCTATTCAACCTTGCTCAATTTATTTTATAGACAAATGTTTCTGGGGCCAGACAGCAATATTAAAATGTCACTGGGCATAAGGTTGTTAAAAGCAATTCCAGGTGAGTAAAACATTATCCAGTACAACTGGCTGACCTACCCTAGTGACAGCTCCCTGCCTTCTTACCCTCCTATTCTTTGGCTATTTTCTCAGCCTGGGATCTCTTAGATACTGCCTTGGCTCAGCTGAGGAGAGATGATGCCTGTTGACTTTGGATATTCTCCTCCCATGACTTTTGGGTTACAGTGAATCTGCTGCCCTCCCACTTTCTGTACATTCACCTTCCACTCTGCCCAGTCCTCTCTAATTCTTCTATTAAGGTATGTTTCCACTATGCTGCATTGCCTACCTTGTTGTTTTCTCCTTGAAAGTGTATACCACTTAGAAACAAATACAAAAGGAAAATAACCACAGGTCCTTTCTTATAATGTAACAACAAAACACAGGAAGAAATACATTAAAAAAATATAATCCTACTCTTTGGGTAGCAAAATCGTCACTTTACAACTTTGCAACAACTATAGCAGCAAACAGAGTACAATTTCTGAAAAGACAACATCATGTCAGTGTTTATACATAACAGCATCCTTTATTAGAAAGAAAACAGCTAAAATAAACACAAATCACAATGACAGCAGGCATTGTGCTATCAGCAAACCTATCAAAATGGAATCAAACTTCATGAGATGAACACCATCAAACAGATATGTGCAAGTCCTTTTCCAATATGGGAAACACTGCCACTTCAATGTGAAATTACAGAACTAGGGCAACTATTTCCAACAGTATATCTATCTGGGCTTTTTTTCAGTGTTATTCTGTTGTTAGAAATGGTTCACAGAGGGGTTTATCCTATAATATGAGGGTCTTTCATGATCACAGCTTCATTGCAGTCCCAGGTTTTTAATATTGCTGTGATAATTATTCAAGTGATTTATTTTTGAGATCAACTAATTCCATTGTTAAATGCCTCTTTAATGTTTTAAGTAACTCATGCTGCAAATAATATGGTTAAAAACAGAAAATCCTTGGACAGTGTGTATACAATGCTGGTAGGAATGGATCACGTGTTCTAAAAGCACTAGGGGAAGGGTTTTCAGGAACAAGTATGAAGGACATACAGACAAAACAAAAGGGGGGTAGGATCTAGGGTGGGAAGTGGGGATGGCTGGGGTGGGGAGGTGGTGGGGGAAAATGGAGACAACTATACTTGAACTACAATAAAAATGTGAAAAATAAATCAATAAAAGCAACATCTTTCTTGCTGATGAACAATAATCAGGCTTGCATTCATATATAGATTTACAAGGTTCTGAAGTCCTAGGTATCATATATGGCATATTGTTTATTTGTATAGTATCTAAAAATCTTCTCTTCTTTCCTATATTCAACACCAAAGGCATTGCCAATGCATTTTTTAAAGTAACCCTATTATACATTTCTTCTTCTCCTGAACACTTCAATGGGGATTTCCTAATATCAGGAAGCTTCACTAATAAGTTCTGTGTGCATTTAAGTTACAGTATATCAGAAATTTTAAAATTTTGCCCTGTGTCCATTTTAATTTTACCTTTGACATATTTATCCAAGAATAGCTACATTATCTTTTCCCAAAATACTGTGCATCATGCTTGACACGTTAAAAGATATTAAATGCATACACATACAGCATGGTTAAATAAGTTGGGAAACATTTCACACCATAGCTTCTCTTAGAAATTTACAATAAAATGAGAAATTCTGAAGTAAATACACTTTTTGATCTTTGTTTAACTAGCATATACACAAGTTATTTCCCACAATCTCCCTGTCTACCTCCCCTGGCACACAAACACTTTTTCTTTTTAAAATGTATTTTAACATTCCATGGAAAAATATTCTGTAGAACACAGTTTGGGAGCACAAAATTCAATAAATAAATAATATCTCCCATGTATTTGGTTAGCTAAAGTCCACTTAGTTTTTCCTTAAACTAAAATACACTTAAAAAGACTATCACCAATAATTGTATTGATTTGCATACTTTGAGCATATCGGCTATCTCCCACTATTGGCTTCCAGTGGGAGGAGGCCACAGGTGCTGCTAAAGATCTTCCCATTCATGAGAGCCCCACAGCAAAGGATTATTTGGCCAAAATGTCAGTAGTACCAAGAAACGTTGCAAACTACTTTTGATACATTTGATTAATCACAGCACCTTCTCCATAGATTGTACAAATCTATTTTTTACCAGAGAAAATAGATTTTACTGTAATTTTTTGTTTTTTTTTTCTATTTTCCTTTTTTTATTGTTGTTTAAATACAGTTGTCTCCATTTATGCCCACCACTCCCCCCATCCCACACATCCCCCCTCCTACCCTCGGTCCTACCCCCCTTTGGCTTTGTCCATGTGTCCTTTATACATGTTCCTTGATGACCCTTCTTTCCCCTGCTATTTTCCTCTCTTTATCCCATCTGGTTACTGTTAGTTTGTTCTTTATTTCAATGTCTCTGTTTGTATTTTGCTTGCATAAAATGGAGTAAAAATAGCCTCTTCAACAAATGGTGTTGGGAGATCTGGACAGCTACATGCAAAAAAATGAAACTCAACCAGCAACTTACACCATACATAAAAGTAAACTCAAGATGGTTAAAGATTTAAATATAAGTTGTGATATCATAAAAGTCCTAGAGGAGAACATAGGCAGGAAAATCTCAGATATTCCACACAGCACTATTTTCACCAATATGTTCCCTAGAGCAAGGGAGATAAAGGAAAGAATAAACAAGTGGGACCTTTTTTTTTTTGCATTTCAGTTGCATTTTTACTTTTCTTGAAAGAAGAAAGCACAACACGCCAATAATGTTGCATATATTGTTCCATCTTCAATATCAAAATGGCTGTACAAAAATTCACCAATTTTGGTAAGTTATTTTTAAATGTATGCTGATATGACAGCTGTAAAAATACAATCTAACATAATTGTTTTGAATGAAGTTAAAGACAACTAAGCACTACTAGTATCATCCTACTAAATAAACTAAACAAACTTTTTGGCCAACACAATATACTTAAACATAATTTCAATATCTCAAAACAACAATGTATCATAACCCTCTTTCTTGAGCATACTAGTTTATCAAGAATGGTATGGGACTGGGACTAAGAAATAGAGGACAACACTGGGAATTTTCAACCCTCTCTGTATGTCTTACAATATACGCAACCTACAGTTGGGTGTCTCCTGTTGCTGGTAACAAATGCAAGATGATCTGGTGCTCCAGCCTTTTGGATGAAGGTAAAAAAGTAAAAGCAATTGGGGAACAATCCATAATCTATTATTAGAAGCCAAACCAAATTACAGCATGGGACAAAAGTAGGTTCACAGTTGTTGGTATGGAGAATAATATAATAATAAGTAAATAATAATTCAAGAATAAACTCTGTGTTTCACGTACTCACAATCATAAGCCCACTTTTGCCCACCCTGTATTTCTTTTTACTAATAAAAGATACCAAGTAACCAAAATTTAAACCAGTAAGGGCATAAACCTTTTATGTATACAAAGTAAAACAAGTAAAAGTGGAATGCAAATTTGAAAACCAAAAAGTTAAGTCAAGTACTAACAGTGTCAAGAGAACCAAAACAAAGTTGAACTGACATCTTAATTACAGCAAGTCTTCCTCACATCATTTGGTTATGCAAAGTACTGCAGGGATGACTAGCTGTATAAGTCAACATATACCTCCCCAGAAGCATTTAATAGTGGGTACCATCATAAGCAGATGCACCACAAATCAGAGCTGCACTTAGGGGATGTAGAAAATAGGGAGATTTGTTTTCTCACTCAGTTTCACTAACTCCTCAGAATGAATACACTGAGTTGCCAGTACTTTTATAAAAGGTTGAATAAACATCTAATATATTGACTGGGGTATACAGTTCTATGATCCTTTGCTGAGCTCTACTAACCTCGCCAAATCAGACCAGTAATATGATGCTACTCAAAGGGCCAATTCACTATGAGATATGGAAGTTGTGGAAGAATACAAGTCAGGTGTTCCTCCATGGGGGGCAGGTGTTTCATGACTGCCACCCGCACCTATGGAATGAGGAATGAATTAACTACAAACAGCATTTCTATGCAGTCAGCTCTTGGTTATGAAGACTTTCGGAGAAAGTGAACTGTATCTCTTTTCAGCATTTTGTTCCTAAAAATCTCTGGGTTTGATATTTTGTTTAAGACTTAAAAAGCTCTCAATAAAACCTTTTTAAAGTACCCTTAATTTTGCTAACACATTTGTTCCCTGAAAGTTAACCATTTTAGACTGAGTCAGAGGTGAACAGTAAATGATAAAGAATAATCTGGTAGTCTTTCACACATCTCATAACCTTCCTCCAAGAAGTTTTGAATACTTTGCTTTTCAAAATTGTTATAAACATATTTCTTTTCATGATAAAACTTAGAATACAATATCCCTATGGTATCTTATCTAACAGATATTTTATTTAAATGTTTAAGCTCTTCACAGAGGGCATGACTCATATTTCACTGTGTAAGTATCTTAGCCCTTTGTACACAATGAGGACATCTAATACATGCATTAATTTTATACAAAAGCTACTTATCCAATTACTTAGAATTTTTACAATTGTTATGTTATCAATAAGTATGGGGTAATTCTTCTTGTTTATTTTAAGAAGTAAGTGAAATACCAGTTACCAGTATAGTTAGTAACTTTGGATGGTATAGTATAGGTCTGAGGTCCTGATAAAGTTGGAAAGCCTCACTGAATTTTTCTCTACAGGAGGGGACACAAAAATCCAATAATTCATATATAAAACTGTATTTATTCTTACATGTTTAAACTTCTGTCACCTTCAAAGTGCTCTCTATTTGATGCAATACACCTATCAAGACATTTTATCCACTGGTCAAAATAGTTTTTGAACTCATCGATTTTGATGCCTTTTAGTGCTTCTGCTGTTTTTTGTTTCACCTCTGCCGTATTGGCAAAATGTTTCCCTTTGATGACTGTTTTCATTGGGGAAACAAAAAAGAGTCAGTCTGGGTGAAATCAGGTAAATAGGGAGGTGGGCATTGGGGTCACGCTGTTTTTGGTGAAAAACTACTGGACACTCAGCATGGTGTGGGCAGGTGTGCTCATAAATCACCCATCATGAAGTGGGCAGAGGATGTTGGAAAAGTCTTCAAAAAAAAATTCACTGAGGCTGAATGCAACCTCCCACAACAACTCCAACTGGTACACTGATACAGATGGGTTCCTAGAATACTAATCTAGTGGGGGGAAGCTTGTACTACAAGGGGAAAACCCTCCAGATGATAATTCCTTTTTTTTGGGGGGGGCCCTTCATGTATGTCTATGTTGTGTGTGTGTGTGTAGTAACTATATATAGTTATTCTATGCATGCATTTCATTATCCATAGTATATTTTGTATATCAAAAGAAGAAAATATCATTTCCTTTTGCAAAAGAGCTGAAGCTTGTTGTCTTTAATTTGTTCTCAAAATAGGTCAGGGGGCAGTCTGATTTCCTAAGACTTGTAGGATAATGTATCTTATCCATGTCCCTAATATCAACTTCCATTACTCTCCTGACAGCCATTCTCTTCAGAAACCCAAATGACAAGATATTTGACTAACATAAATCTTACTAGTATATTCTGGAGTGTGAGTCATTTTACCAATCAGGAACAAATCAAAATATCATTCAAACGTTTTTCATTGTTGGTCATTATAAGTCAAAATCTGTTACCAAATTCGAATGGGTACTTCACTATTAAGTACATCTGCTTTTTATATCTTATGAATCATTAACCACCCTAAGAAACTATATTGCCATATATACAATATAGACAGTTATGTACTCTGGAAAGAACAATGTAGAATTTATTCCGTGAATTACTAAAAAGACATTCTGTCATTTTCAAAGTTAGTAAAGGTCTCAGAAAACTTCCAAAACAAACATATGAATGTTCATAATAATAGCAAAATATGATATCTCTACAAATAACATAGAATTGCAAATTACCTGTTCAACATTTTCAACATTAATCCAATGCCTGTCAGTCTTACAACACACAACTGGGAAATTTTAAAAGTCTACTTATTTTGGTCAGTACACTTATATCAATCTCAATGTATATACCTAACTCTTCATTCTTTAATTGAAATATAAAAATGCTTTCCTTTAGATGACATTTACAATATCCATTTAGAACAATGCTGTCAAGTTGTTTAAATGAAAAGATCAGCACACTAACTTCATGTCAGGGGTCTGAGGTTCAAGACCTTATTTGGCCACTAACAAATAACGTGACCTTGGGAAAATTCCCCAGATCACACAGTAGTTCAGAAATGAGTGGCACTGTACTCAGTGATGTTGGAAGTCCCTGATATTCAAATATATGATTTAGATCTTCCTAAATTATTTTTCCATCAATGCATTTTTAAAAAATAAGTTTCGAGCTATGTAGTCTGTAACACAGGATCTTCTGATTTGTCCTAGCATTTTCTTCCAGCAGTCTCCAAAATGTAATACTTTATCCAGCAGGTTGATGGTAACCCTCACTGGCAACTTCATCATATTTAAGCCTAAATTATTATGTTTTCATGCAAATCCCTTGTCACCTCAAAAGAGAAATAGTATTAGTAAAACTAGTATCAACATTACTACAGTACTATTATTAATGCTAATAAATAATTCAATGCTCCCAGCCTAATTTAGTTCAAGATATCATCAATAATAATAATTGCTGTTATTATTACTACTTAAAAGACACTAAGTGCTACATCTATACTAGTACTTTTATATCTCTGTCTTATTTAGTCTTCTCAGTTAGTACTTGTTATTTTCGCTCTTTGTAGCTCCTTTTCTATTCTATCTCAAAAATGTGGTGATCAGATCAAGGGAGGTAGGCCAGCAAATTAACATTCTTCATAGCTTCTGTGGAAGGCATAAACCCGAAAGAGGGAAGAAAGGAACTAAAAGATCCCTGATAGTAATGCGAAAATACGTTAATCAAATCTGTAATTTCATAGACTGTTTAATAACAAAGTCTATATTCTGGATTGCCTGATGATGAATTTCTACACTTCTGACTTGTTAAAATGATTTTACAAACATGACTTCTTAAATCTTATCATTTAATTTTCATTTCCTTTTCAATCTAACTAGAGTTAGACAAGTGGTGTACAAGGGGGTTCCCCCAAAATGGAATCCTATTTTGAAGGATGGGCCCTTTGTAGTACAGGCTTCCCTTGCTAGGTTGACTGTTCTAGGAACCCATCTGTATCAGTGCACCAGTTAGAATTGTTGTGAGAGACTGCAGCATTTGGCTTCAGCAAATTTTTTTGAAGACTCTTACAATGTGTTTGCCCATTTCATGGTAATGCACCTGCCCATACTGTGCTGAGTGTTCAGCAGCTTTTGACCTAAAACAGCATGACACCCATGCACCATCCTCCCTATTCTCCTGATCTTGCCCAGAGTGGCTTTTCTTTTGTTGTTTCCTCAGATAGAAAAAAACCTCAAAGGGAAGTGTTTTGGCAATGTGGAAGCTGTGAAACAAACAAACAAAAAAAAAACAGCAGAAACACTAAAATGCATCAAAATCAACAAGTTTGAAAACTGTTTTGAGCAGTGGGAAAATGTCTCAGTAGGTGTATTGAATCAAATGGAGAGTACTTTGGAGGTGACTGAGGTTTAAACATATAAGAATAAATACACAATTTTTATGAATAAATTTGTTTCTTGGGTCCCTCCTCGTATTTATCACAGTATATTTTACTTCCATATTGACAAAAATCAGACTCTGCTGACTGCTCCTTATTATTAATCAGTGTAGTAGTGACAATGTCACGTATCATGTTTAATCTATGTATCTATTTTAGTAATTTTGAAAGAAAATTAATTTTATCATTTTCACTCTTTATTCAAATGTCCACTACTAATAAATTCCCAATATCTAGCATGAGGGTATTTGGATAAAATTATTTTAGTTAAGGTCACAATCAGAAAGAGGCAAGAAATACTGCAGTAGTTTGAATTGAAGAAACATACCCTAAGCCCTGAAAATTATGAGAACTATGTATAAGATTTTTAACACTTGCTCTTGACTTATGAGAATCTTTGGCTGTGCAAATGTGTTCTGTTTTTGTCTTTCCAGAAGATTAACTCAAAAAATTGTTAATTTTAATATCACACCCAATATATTGGTGTCTCTATATTAGAGGGGCTAACTAAAATATACAATAAAAGATTTCCAGAAGTTACAACACTCAGAACAAAATCTGAAATAAGCTTTAGTTTTTACCATAAAACTCTCAAATTCCACCCCATATTTTGTAAGATGGAAACAAAATAGTAGTAATAGTAATAGTAAATAGTAAATAGTAAATAGCAATAGTAATGGTTATCTTGGGGAGGGAAAGTCACTGTAATGATAATTTTTGGCACCCTTCCACTTATCAAAGCTAGTAGAACCATAACAATTTTCACTTGTTCTCTGCTTTAGTCCAACTCTGCAGGGGAAAAAAGTCAGTGCACTTACAAGTCACTGAAATAAATTGGCAGAGTAGTTTGGGGAATTGTGTATGATTCTTTCACTCACTAGCTTATGTTTGCCACCAGTTCTATTTTGGTGAATAAAACTCTACAGGGAAATTGACAAAAACATATTAACTGACAGGTAGGTAGAGCCCCTGTTTCTATATAAATCTATGTTATACAAGAAAGAAAGGAGTATGTCAGGACAACTTCCTTGATTTCCATCTCCATTGCTATTCTAGATATATTTTTTTTTACTCTTAAAACAAGCAACTCTGTGGGATCAAGAAACTGACATAAGCTGCTAAATGCAGGACTCTATTTGGATGTGCTCTTTAAGAAAATTATTTCCCAATAAGCCATCTTATAGTTCCACTTTCTTTTATGATTTGTTGTTTGTGTAATTTGTATATGTCAGAGTTGTTTAGGTCATAGTGCTAATGAAGACAAGGTCATGGATTCCTGCATGAGCCAGTTACCTTTGTAAAACAAACTGAAAAAGGTTCTGTAGCAAGTACCTTTACTACAACCAGCCAGGGTGCAAATTCATGTCACTGCTGAAAAGAGGAACCAGAGAGAATTCCGATGAGGCTGCAAAGACACCCCAAAGCACATGTTCTAATGGCAGTGAGTAAAGAGATTTTTCTTCATATTCGACCCCCATAATGTTCACATAACATTGAGGAATTGTGTTGTAAAACCACAACATGTCTACTACACATTGGAAACATTTTCAGAATAAATCATCAACATGTGCTTATGTGTGAGAGAATTTTAAAGTCTCACATGGGAAACAAGATATACGGTGCCTACTATATGATCCAGAGATATATGTTCCAAGGATGATGTATAATATGGATAATTACAAAACCATATACATAAATGGGAACATAAAGTGGACAACTTCAACCATACATAAACCAATACTTAAAGAGAATGGTATTTCAGGAAGTGGTTAGGTCTGCTTAAAGCACAGGATTAATGAAGGAGAAGAGGTAAAATTCTTGTAAGGCCTACTGAGTTTGAAGCTACTCCATTTTTCTTTGGGCTAGGGACAGGTAAATGTCCCTAGCCATCATGCTTTGGGAAGATTTATCTCAGGAGAGTGTATGAAGTAGGCAAGGGAGAGAGAGACTACAGAAATTGGATACTACTAGTGCAATAGTTCTGGCAAGCAGTAACAAGAGCTTATTCTAAGTAATAAGATAATGTGACTAGACAGATACAACTCTACTGTAGAAGTAGAAATTATAATACATATCAATTTGGTAAGCAGTTTAATGCAGTAGAACCTGGATAATAGAGCCAGATTGCATGAGTCTGAGCCCCAATTCTTCCATTTAAGTATCTTCTGACTTAAAGAAGCTACCTAATTTCTCTGCACATGGTTGGTCCATCTGTAAAATGTAGTCATAAACAACTTGATTCAAAGAATTTTCTGAGAATGAAATGTTAAGTACTTGGCACAGAGCCTGGCACATAATGTTAAATGTATGTCAAAATTAATATTATAATTAAGTGGGTGTGGGGGGCAAGGGAGAGAGAAGAGTGAAGAATACCACTAGTGATTGAACCTACATAACTAAGGAGGGTAGTGGTAGTATTCAAAGAAAGGTTCCAGAGTAAGGTGAACAAGTTTAGAACTAATTATAATGCGTTTGGGGGTGGGGATATATATCTAGTTAAACATTTTCAGCTAATCATTAGAAAATCAGGTCTGGTGTGTGGGATGGCAAACAAAAAAAGGAGATACAGACTTAACAGTTCTGTGCCTTGAAGGATTGATCAACACTCTGGAAGAACACCTGCCAAGTGATGGTTGAGAGGAAAAGAAAGGCAGAGAAATTATAAAAGCTGATGAAGTGTTTCCTATCGAAAGGCAAGATCTATTATGTCAGTGGAGTAAATAAACTGTAAAATAATGTCATGTACTTAGAACTTCATAAACATTAGTTGAAAATTTCCTAAACTACAAAACTACTTTCAATTTTATAATTCAATTCTATGACCTACATATTTCCTACAGAAAATGATATACTGATGATAGTGTATAACAAATAGTTTCAAGGTTCAAATAGAGAATGACATATCTAAATTGTTAAGTACTATTGATTTTTGCTTCTTCTTGCTGCTCTACATTCCTGTAATTATCTATGTGAAATGATATAAGGAAAACTAGTCTGCCTTCTGTACTTTATATGTGCATACATTTCTTGAATAACTCAAAGGAAAATATAGTTCCATATAAAACTCTACAGAGCTCTACAGAAATAATCTCTATCTTCTGATTCCAATGAAAAGGTTCAAAACGTTATTCAGAGCAGACACATAAGTCACCTTTTCTGAGTCTCAGTTTTCTCATCCATAAATGAAGACCAATGGATTAGAGTATTTCTAAATTACTTCCCATTTCTAAAAAAATACATGTATATTTTAAAATTCTTGTTGGATAGTCTGGCATTGGATAGTGAAAGAAAACAGGAAGCAGGACAGGTCAGCATCAGATAATCTATGGGTGCAAGTCAGGGCCTGTCTGTGACTTGAGAGGTAAACTCCAGGATAGATAGAGGGATGCCATGTGATAAGATCAACTGTGCAACTACTGAGGATAAGAAAGTTAGGAATCCACCCTGGCTGGTGTAGCTCAGTGGACTGAGCATGACCTGTAAACCAAAGGGTCACTGGTTTGATTTCCAGTCAGGGCACATGCCTGGGTTGTGGGCCAGGCCCGTAGTAGGGGAACATGAAAGGCAACCACACATTGATGTTTCTCTCCTCTTTCTCCCTCCCTTCCTCTCTCCCTAAAAATAAATAAAATCTTTTTAAAAAAGAAAGCAAGGAATCCACTCAGGTATAGGAGTGACTGGTAGACTGCCGATCAGATCCACACAATAAATTCTGCTAAATAGCTTCCTTCCAACTGTTTTTAGAGGATCTCCTCTTTGCACAGAAGCTTGCATTTCACTTGGTCTCAGATACTAAAATTCTACCTGAGATACTTTGAACATATTACTATGATAAAAAGAAAAAAAGTAGCTTTTGAAACTCAAATATTATTTCCTGCAGTAGCCCCTGTGAACTATAACTGCTATTTGTGTATAACTTAGGAACAGACTAAAAAAGAGAAAAGAATCAAGAAACGTGAAACCAAGACTATTAAAAGAGTATTGTTTTTTCCTGGACTTTAATTAAGTCCAACTGTTTAAGTACAACAGAGACACAAACACCTAAAACAATCCAAACATAGTGATTCTATAAAAATACTCAAATATTTTTAAAACATATATTTCCAAAATTTAGTTGTTATATTTACTATCAAAGAGTAGATTTTCTAATGCCTGAATGTTTAGTCAGGGCATACACAAAATAATAGCAATAAAGAAATGTCAACAAAAGAGAGCGCAAAAAGAAAATTTCTAAACCCTACGCATCAGAGGCTATAAAAACCTGAGATGTTGGATATCCTGAGATTCCAGGACACAGAACTACTGGAATTTATAGGCACGTTACACAATCTCTAAGAGTACAGGATTTGTTGGCTTAAGTCATTTGGCGGTGCACACGTGCGTTTTAAATCTCCTGCTATCACTCAATCTTCTCTTTCATTTAATTAGGGAATGCTTATTTGACTTGTAGACTACTTTCTCCTTTAACAAGCTTGAATGAGTATGTCCACTATGCAGTGGCTAAGCCACTTAAACATTCCTTTGTGTTCTTCTTCCTTTTGCATAAATTTCTAAATGATTTTTATTTCATTTATTGAGTACAGACTTATATCCTAACTGCTTCCAAATGTATTTGAAGTGACTTATAAAAAATTATTATATTGAGAAAATAGCATTGTCAAGGATAAAAAACAGTAGATGCCATCTAGAGGGAGTTGAGGGAATAGATAAGCTAATTTTGAAAACTGAGTGTTGAATTTGAATATAAATTCTCTGACAGCCAGGCTAAAGATAGGGTCATGTAACATTTTTTAATGCCTGATCAAAGAAAAACAGACATCTTTCTACAAAAAAAATCTTGCTGGCATTAAACTAAAACCTCCATCATGTGGATCTTTGTGTGAGGGGCTTTAAAAACACAGTAGACAATGACTTCAACTACACTTTAACAAAATCCACTGTATGAATGATGTGTTTCAGTTGCTTGAATAAATAGCTATTAATAGTAAACTAGCAGTATTAGTAAAGTAGAAATATCACTAGTGTAAATGTCAGAAGGGCTGATTCAAATCCCTTATACATCAATCACTGGTCACATAATTTTTGGCAAGTCCCTTAACTGTTTTCTGCTTTCTCAACAAGTATAGCAACATATGCCTTGCCTGACAGCCAGATGGTTGAAGGACCAAATGACAATATTGTATATGAAAGGGTTTAAGTGCTATACTAGTAGAAGCTATTACTAATACCATCACTACTATCACCATTATAAGAGTTAAAAATCACAGAAAAAATATGGAGTAGACACATCGGATTTCCTAAAAGCCACTGGTAGTGCTTTGTCTCTCAGCTCAACAATTCATTTTAGCACGTAGTGGTCAGAACTATCTTTATAATATACCTTAATTTATTCATTTACCTAAATCTTTCTCACCCTCCATTACTTTCAGGATAAAATTAAACCCAGGGCTACCTTCGCTGGCATGAGACCTGTGCAGTAACATAGGGGCCCGCACTTAGAAGAGCATTGTGCTTGATTTACTGGTCTTACGGAATTATGAACAGGGGCCCTGTATTGCCATTTTGCACTGGCACCAGAAATTATTTACAGCTATACCTTCTTTTATTGTACTTTATTGCACTTCACAGATGTTGTCTTTCCTTCCTTCCTTCCTTCTTTCCTTCCTTCCTTCCTTCCTTCCTTCCTTCCTTCCTTCCTTCCTTCCTTCCTTCCTTCCAAGAAACTGAAAGCAAGACTCTCCATCAACAAACATATTATGACTCACTTTATTGTGAGCTTTGCTGTACTGCAGTGGTGTGGAACGGAACCTGCAACATTTCTAAGGTATGTCTGTAGCTAGGACTGATCAAATCCCTTAACATTACATACAAAATACTTAAGAAAATGGTTCATACTTCTATCACCAGCTATTTTAAGTCTCAGTCATAGTAACTGTTTGCTACCCAAATGTCGCATGCTCTTTCAATCTCCTTCATTTCTGCTCAGAGTCTGCTTGCCCTTCTTCCTGTGTATTACAATAACATGGGTGGGAAGTCAATGGATCTCCTTTAAAATCTACAAGTGGAATCTTACTTCTGGCATCTTGTTGTATTTTACAATGACATTTGTGGGAAGTGGAGAAATACAAAGCTCTAATAACCCATGAACATGATGGTATTTAATCATATTGTTTTTAAAAAAATCTACTATCAAATGAAGAAAAATAAAAGTGGAAGGAATGTGGTAAAGAGTTGGCATGTTGTTGCTTTTATTGCCTCAACTTCACATTGAACAGAGTGTTCTGAGTAGCACGGATCAAAGAATAAGAACTATTGCCATGGTTCTTAGGGTTCCAGCCCTCAAAGATTCTGATTTAATTGGTCTGGGGTGGTGGCCAGGCATCAGTATTTTTCAAAAGTTCCCAAGGTGATTCTAATGTGTATCCAGGACTGAGAACCATTGAGTTACAAGAACTTTAAAGAGCAATAAGTTAAACGAGATGTAGCAGCTCAAGGTGTTGAGGTATAAATAAGCCAACTAATTATCAGAACAGGACTGCTGGGGAAGTCTATTAATGGACAATATAAATGAAGACATAACAGACTGCCATTTAAAGCAATTCAAATTGAAAAGGTTAGAAATATCTCAGCATATATTGCATTTGTGATTTATCCTGAATATTTGTGAGTTTCTGAACACACTGAACAATGTTCAGATATGTTGACAAGTGAGCACTGATGAAACTATAATTTCAACACCTGAGAAGAGCATAGACAACTATCCTGTAACTATGGACATGTTACATGTTGACATAAACTTAGAAATCACAATTTCTACATCCTTTCTGAATGCTCATATTTGTATCTCAACAATCGTTTACTTAACTGATAGAGTCCACAATTCATTTGTCCAAAAATCGGTATGTTCATCTACTAAATAACCATGATAACTGCAGCACCATGAACAAAAAAATCAGTAAGCTCAGAAAATATCTGGGAAGACTTCTTTAAGATAAAAACATTGACTAACCAAGTAAATGAAATAATAAAGTTACTATAAGTGAAGAAATGTTGCTTACAATCGATCTACACTAGAACAAATGACTTGTTAAGTACATGGGGGAGCTATGTAATCAAGGACAGAGAGGTTAACCAGTTTCAACTCGTTGGCTTTCCAATGCTGCAGGAAGGTGCTCCTAGAGTGAAAGATGTTTTTCAGAAGAGAAAATAATGGTTTATAGGAGAAGAGCACAGTGTCACGGAAAGAACAAAGGCTCTGAAATTACTTAGACCTGGGTTCGAGTTCTGACTTGTTCACTTACAGATTAGTCATGAAATAATGAGAAAATTGTTTAAATTCTGTATTTCAGCTTTCCTCACCTGGAAAAAAAGGGATTAACAGGTAAAACAATGATTGTTGAAGCTGAATGACAGGTACACAGGGGCTCATCATGTCATTTTCTCTACTATTGTGTATGCTTAATAGCTTAATATTTTCCATAATAAACAAGTTAAAAATAATATGTATCTTGCTGGGTTAGGGTAAATATTAGAAATAGATGTGAAGAGCCCAATCTGTTGTAAAAAAATAAACCAGTATTTTTTTCCTTAATATAACTTTCATTCTTTTACCTCTTCACTTTCATCCTTGTTCCTTATGGGCACACTCTTCAACAACAACACCACTCCACTATCATGCCATTGATGCCACCTACAGAAAAGTCAACCATGCTTCACTATTTAGGTCTTTGGCATTTGGCTCACAGACTCAATCTCCACAGCAAATCCTAACTAAATTATTCTGCGTGACTTCAGTAGCTCTCTTTTCTCTCACCACCACAAATTGGTAGTTTGTCATCACCTGGATGATAAATAAATGCCGATTCCACCTCTGAAATATTCTTTTTAAAATTTTTTTCAAGTGAATTTGGTATACAACATTAGTTTCAGGTGTAAAACATAGTGATTTGACATTTAAATACCTTATGGTACGATCACCATGGTAAGTCTAGCAACTAACACCATGCAAAGTTACTATGATATTACTGACTCTATTCCCTGTTCTATACACTATATTCCCTCATCAGGAAAATGCAAATCAAAATTACAGCTAGCGATCTCCTCACACCTGTCAGAATGGCTGTCATTAAAAAGTCAGCAAACAAGTGCTGGCAAGGATGTAGAGAAAGGAGAACCCTAGTGCTCTGTTGGTGGGAATGCAGACTGGTGTAGCCACTGTGGAAAACAGCATGGAGTTACTACAAAAAAAAATTAAAAACAGAATTGCCACATAACCTAGCCATTCCACCTCTGAAATATTAAACTCAAAATTCCCCCTCTGTGACAGTCTCAAGACCTTCCACCCTCATGTACACTCATTCTCCACAACATCCATGATTTAATTTTAGAGAAATTTCATTCCTTATTAGATTCATGTACGTTACCTGACTACTTAGAACTGCACAGCTCCTGAAATCCCTATGTACAACGTCCTATTTTGTGATCACAATCACACAGCCATTAGGCCCTCTCATTCCCAGTGCACCTGGTCTTCTTTACCTGCAGAAATCCTTTCATCTAAGCTATTTGTTGATTCCTGACGTCCCTCCCTTCACTACACAGCACGGCCCCATGACTTATCACTTAAACTATGTAATCAGCAACCCTAACAATTTCCTTCTATTTTCTGCTTCCCTAACTCCCAAAAATAGCCCTAACTCTGAAACAATACTCCAAGTACAAACTCTGCTGTTATATTAGGATAACTGCAGGAAACTAAAAAAGATCACACAGCTAGAAAGTAGCAACAATACAAATTAATAATTGCCAATGTCAGCCAAGTTCTTAGCATCATCTATGAGCCATTTGTGTTTGTATTTGTTTGCCGTTTCCTCCTATTCTGCACAGCTAATATTCCAAACCAAAACCTTTCTGAATTCCCATTACTAGACTCTCCCAGCTAAACAGAACATTTCAATATGCTAAATTTAATCTTCCTCTCCATAGACACAATGTTCATCTTTTTTAAGGTGTATTGACTCTTTGAACCTCTTTTTTATGAAGGTCAGATATCACCTTCAAAAGAGAAGAACTTAATTTTGCATTCTGAATACTGAGTTATCCACACTTGCATTGTGATGATCTGTGTGCTAGTGATGGCAAGTGAGAGCACTAGACACCACACAGTATAGAAGTGCCTTTCACAATCTTGTATGGTTTACTGACATATGAAGCCTTCAGGTGTAAGAAAAGCAGCAGAATACACCTCACATGTACCTAGGTACTAAAATGAAAACTCTTATTTTCGCTGACATGCTAATGTTAGATAAGCACTACATAGAAAAATATCTATACACTTTCATATGCAGAATTTTCAGAAAAAAATTCTTAAAATTGGGCTCATGACTTTCATATGCCCTCTCTTGGGAGCCACCTCTCAAACATGAAAGGGTTAATAAAGTGGAAGAAAATGGATTTATAGAGATTCTTTGGAAAATGCTGTTGCCATGATGTGACTCACCTGCTAAGGATGTACATGTGCATGGAGATTGCGACATCCTTCAATTCAAACTTAGTGAATGAAATCCCATCAGACTATTTGGAGCATGAATGTGTTCCCTGAAGTTAGGGGACACAGTAGAAGGATATGGGACTCATTCCTGCAGAAGCTAAAACTGCCTGGGCTGGTAGCATACATAGAGATAGCTGGGCTTCAATCCCTATACTCAGTTTTTCAGGGTAAAACCCCATATGAGTGTTTTCCACAGAATAGAACTGAGCCCTGTGGAAGAGATGAACTGAACCCTTTATTTTAGTCCTGTCCAAGAAGAACATCTGAGAGGATGAGGGTACCCAGACAGAGAATCCTTGTTATAATGTCTGTAGCAGGTAGTGCTGAGGAAAGTAGGGCAAGCCGGCATTGGCCAGGGAGCTCAGCTAATTGGAGCATTGTACTGTACACCAAAAGGTTGCAGATTCAATTCCTGGTCAGGGCACATACCTGCATTGCAGGTTAGGGCGCCAGTTGGGGTACATACTGGAGACAGCTGATTGATGATTCACTCTCTCTCTCTCTCTCCCTTCCTCTCTCTCAAAAATCAATAATAAAAAATATCTGCAGGTGAGGATTAAAAAAAGTAGGACTAAGGGGAAGTGGCAGGTTGAAGGAAATGCATTCACCCACAGCGAGTGAGTTGCCAGGGAGGCTCCCCAAATAGGAGGAGCATGTTGCTTCCTAAGCACTACAATAACCCAGTCTGGGAAGCAGAAAAGATTTTAATTTCAATTTTAAATCTGTGAGATTAGATTGCTAGTATTGCTAGCATGCTAGAAGATAGCACTGTAATTCCTGGACTGAGGCTATGTTTGCAATTTAAAGACACTTTGGAGGTCTCAAAGCCATGGGGACTGCCTAAATTTTCATCTAGGTGCGGGGCAAGTTAATCCCAGGGAATAAATAGTAAAGGAGGTAGCAGGAGAAACACACTTGCATTTTGACCATTTTCTATGGGTTTTGTTTGTTCAACACATGGGTTAAAAGTTATAAGATAAAAGCAATAACCAACTTTTTAGTATCTATCCTGACATCTTTTTGTACTATTACAAAATGTTGCAACATAGTCTTTGAAGCAATCATACAGAATGTCAGCCTGAACATGAATGAATCTTAAAGGCATTCTAGAAAGCTGAATTTGAAAGGTTCATGTGATGATGCATGAATTATAAGGAAGGAGAAAAGGGAATAAATACTTTAAATAATTGGGTTCACTTCCAGATTTCTTTCACTGCCAACCTGACTGTTATAAATATTTGCTAGTATCTTTCACACATTTTGCAGTGAGGATATTGTATTTTTTTTCTTGTTTTATGGGTAAAGAGGCAATATTACAGCTAGGTTAATAATTCAGGCAAGGCCAGTGAGCTTATTCCCTTAACATAAGCCTCTTCATTTCCAATACTACAGTCTTTCATCAGTGGGGTACAATGCTTTCATTTGTTCAAAAATGTGTCAAGGACTTGGCACACTTGCTCTATGCCAAGTCCTGTGTGAGGCAGTAGTGACAGGGAAGAGTAAGGTAGAGAGTGCTTACCCTCTACATATTCATAGACTAGAGTAGAAAACGATACACAAGTAAGGCAGATATGGCACACTGAACATTCCCATGCACCCTCCCCTTTACTCTGCTATAGTTCCAAATATTCACAGCTTGATAATTTCTTGGAAACTGATTCCTAGTGGAAGAATGAGGCTTAGGCACACAGTCTGCCTTACCACAAAAACTCAGAGCATGTTCATTCACTTACAAGGAATCTTGTAACTCTTATGTAATAAACATACAGACATGAATAAGAGATATCCTTACAAATGTGACAACTGCAAGCATCAATTATCTTGGCCTGTTCTACAACATACTGTGCCAAATATTCAGTCATTATAGCCTGGAATGGCCATGCTGGTTATTAAAATATAAAAACAAAAACCCTTTCACACCAGTTGGTAAAAACTGCTGTCCTAGCTACTTTAGCCCCTCATCTCACAATTTCCCAGATACACCCATGATTTAGCAACCAAACAGTAACATGGCAAAGTATGGGCCTCCTGGATCCTATTCCAGATGATGATTCCACCCATTCTGATTGGTTACTTCCTATGACATACCAGTTCTTAAATATTTAACTTAAAAAAATAGAGACACAGAATCATTGATTTGTTGTTCCACTTATTTATGCACTCATTGGTTGATTCCTGCATATGCCCTGACCAGAGATCTTACTTGCAACCTTGGCAGATAGGGATGGTGCTCTAACCAACTTAGCTACCTGGTCAGAGCTTCATGTGTTGAATATTTTAAATATTTCCCATGGGTACAAAGAAATGTTAACATTGGCCAAGTAGATGAGGTCCTCATTCTAGTATAAATGTATAGAAATGGGAAGAAGGCCCTAAGACATAAAGGTATAGGGAGAACTCTTCCCTTTAAAACACTTATTAAGCACTTCCAGAAGTATACAAGGTCTTTCCAGAAGGTATCCAGCCATGTAATATGAAAAATAGAGACATTTATTGAAGAAGATATAAGATCTAAGGAACATTGTACATTGGACAATTATACCTCAGTCCCCTTCAAAGTAGGCACCTTGGGGCCTCGCAGAGTTCTCCCAATCACCATCAGCTGCCCTGTTGTACTTTTCTGTATTTCATCAATGGTCTGAAATCTCTTCTCCTTCAGAGGTGATTTTAGTTTTGGGAAAACCCAGAAGTCACAGGGCACAAAGTCTGGGCAGTAGGAAGACTGGGTCACCTGGGTGATTTGATGTTTTGCCCAAAATCTCTGCATGAGATGTGATGCATGAGCGAGCACTTTGTCATAATGAAGCTGCCAATCACCAGTTGCCCATAGCTATGGCCTTCTGAATCATCCAAATGGTTTCCGTGGAGGAATGTTCAATATTAACACAAAATTTGATACAGATTCATTGCTCTATTTGCTCAGTCATTTCAAATTGAAAGGCCACACAGTACAAATGCTTACTTAATGGCATCTACTGTTCCTACTAAGTACAGTGAGGTCATCATTGTTCACACATGTACGTTCCAGTCCACGGTCCTTGGTTGCCAGGCTACATCGATGTCACACAAACCATTTTCATATTAACAATGGTTGGACTTTTTCTGAACAGGCTTCATATATACACATGCACACATGTGTATGTGTGTATACATATGTTTACATATACACATATATAGCCTCACCTATTAATAGATACATTATAGATGATTGAAAGATAGATAAATGATAGATATACACACATATGCTATCCCTGATTTATCTATCAACTGGCTATATGACCACATGCAAATTACATAGCTGGCTTAGAAACACTCAGTCCTAATAAATTGAATCTAAAAGGTATATTTCTCAGCCACTATCTACAACTACCCTTCATTTTCAAGCCTCTGTCTGGACATTCAATTATGCAATGATATTATAGTATCTCACTGGGGAAAAATGCCAGGAATGTGATGAAACATGAAACATGACAGTACATGAAATTTACTGTGTGAATCACAAGACAAGTCACAATTTTTATCCTTGTTCTATAACACTGAAAAGAACATTTTTGGGAACACAAGGAAAAAAACAGATGAAACTACAAGCATAAATTAATTCAGAGAGCTACTATTATCATGTTAGAATGGTTTCTTATCTCATTTTAGATATAACATGCCTCTAGTTAAAAGTGTCAAAAGCAAAAATATAAAGTACATTCATCAAGAGGACAATAAAAGAAAAGGATTAAGGATCAAATCAGTAAAAGAATGTGCTCTTTTTAATTCAATTGGTCTGTTATTTGGATGCATTGTTTTAAAATGCACTAAAAGTGGCTACTGGGGATTGCAATTTAGTACTTCTGGATGCAATCAGTTGCAGTGTGAAGGTATGTGAAAATCAAAACAAATTACAGAAGTCTTCTGTATATTAACCCGGGAGACTTCAAGTAGTTTACTGTTGAACTGCAGTTGAGTTACTGTTGAATTACTGTTGAAATTCTGAGGGCAGAATTTGACAAATTAGTTTTTCTATTCCCCAAACTTCACAATTGACACAACTGTGTTCTAAGTAAGTTAAAGTTTTATTTCCCCATTGTTGTTTTTTTTTTTTCCTTAAACAAAACATCCTACTAGCCCTGGCTGCTGTAGCTCAGTGGATTGAGCATGGGTTGTGAATCAAAATGTTGCTGGTTTGACTCCTGATTAGGGCACATGCCTGGGTTGTGGGCTAGGTCCCCAGTGGGGGCCACTTGAGAGGCAACCACACATTGATGTTTCTCTTCCTCTCCTTCTCCCTCCCTGCCCCTCTCTCTAAAAAACTAAATAAATAAAAATCTTTAAAAAGCATACTTATGTGGGTTTTCAATACATTCCTCTTTTCTTCAGTTAACATTAGAAAAGGCTAGCCTTTTAATAAATGTAGAGCTGGTGCCAATATTGCTTAGTATATTTAATATTAATGTGATGTTTACATGTTGTGGTCTTATCTTTCAAACTAAGAAGATTTGCATTATACATTTTCCCATACATTTTGATGAATTTTGCTGTGAATATATATAAAATGAATTGCACTTTAGCTTAGCCTTTCTCATAGGCCTTCTAAAATAGTCCTCTAATTTTAGAGAATATATTAATGACATGGTATCCAGAGCCTGAAATAATCTATCCCTGGACTTTGCCAAGTTTCACAAAGTCCTTGGAAAGGGAACAGAAAGATCTCTTCAATCATAAATAACCATAAATATGATAAATAGTAAGGGTAGTAAGGGTGTTAATTAAAATACAATTCTAAAGAAGAACTTGTTCCAAATGGATTATGCTATTTCAATGATGTGTTTATACATAAACATATACCATGTCCCTAAGAAATCCTTATCTGCATGTTTTGTCCCATGTGAGTCTCAATAGCACCATTAAATATGAAACAATCCTAGGGGCGCATGCAGAATTTGGCTCTGAGAATGTGGTTTAAAGTAAATATATCAGGATACAAAAAAGTAGAAAATCTTTCAATTTAATAGCAACCTAGTACAAAGTCAAAACACATTTTTACATTTTACTTCCTTTGCTTTTTAAACGACTGCACACACACCTGTAAAACAGTCATTATTTGGTTTAAATAGTGGTAACTGAAAGTTATACCAAAAGATCTCGTGGTTTTAATTTTATTCATCACATCTCTACCTCAGGGACCTGGGGAAATGCAGAAGAGTACACTGCATATTTATAAGGCCTCTGTTACCCTAACAAGCCTTGTTTGTTGCAATCTGCTTGTCAAACTCTTAAAGAAGTAAAATCCACACTCTATCCGCTATTGTATATGCAAACTTTTTCTTTTTTTATTTATTTATAACTTTTTTATTTTAATTGTTGTTCAAGTAGTTTTCTGTCTTTTACTCCCATCCGAGCCCAACCCCCAGACTTTCTAAGTTAATTAAATCAAAACTACATGATTGCCAGGAAGAGAAGTGATGCAACATCTGGATCTAGTGAATCACCAACTTTTCTAGGAAACCTGAAAACATAACACTTTTATTAACTGGGATTATATTTATTTATTTATCACTGACTATCATATTTAACAAATATTTAAAACCTGATTACTAAACTGTTCACTTAAACTCCAGCTTTAGTAGACCTACTATTAAAATTGTAATTCTAATCTGTTATAGATCTATTCACCTCTCAGATCTAACAGGAGCAAAATTAAAAGTACCGAGACTAAGAAAGCTTGTCAATTAGGGGAAAATAAAATTCCAGGATTTTATTCTGAGTTATGATAGGAAAGAAAAAATCCATATCTATATATCAACATGCACTTCTCTCTCAATATAGTTATGATGTAGAATATGAGTGATTGTGGTATCTACTTTACAAGCAAGTCATTCAAAAGGCTGTCATTCACCTGTCTTTTCGCTAGTGAACATGGTCCCAGATAATGACAGCGCTACAAGTGTCCTAGCCTGGCTGTGAATAGTGAAAAGATACCCTGAGAAGTATATTCTTCTACTTATTGTCAGTAGCTGCATCCTGTGATGCTATCAGAGATATAAATATTCTTTATCCTTTAAAATCTGCCATAATAAGGAGGAATTTTTCATCAGTGGTGAAAAATTAATCACCTCCAGAACACTATAGGGTTACATGTTTTAGAAATACAAACCTGGGTGGGCATTTTAAATAGTACAACCCAAAGAAAAAAGATTCAGTTCCCTTAAATCTCTATTCTTGTTTTCTTCCCCACCAATTTATAATAGCTTATGTAATCGGTGGCTCTGAAACAAGAAAGAAAGGTTTTAACATGAAAAATCAGGAAGCAAAGTGCGAAATGAGAGGAAAAAAATGCCAGGTCAAATCTAGAGATTAGACTGCTAGTCCATGCAGTACCTATAATTTGTTATATTATCTCCTTTGGGTTAGTTAATTACCATGTGTTTCTTTTCTTACTTTCAAAACTAGAAAATTAGACCAGATAGTCAAATTTCAGAATTAGAGGAACCATGGAGTGCATGTTCCTCTTGTACCTGCTTTGCTTTCTAGATCCGGAAACCAAAGTCCACAGAGGTACACTGCTGTGTTACAGCATTTGGTGAGGTGCAGGACACAAACATGAACTTCAGATGCTTGAAAGCCTGTATGTCTTGCATGGTTGTTTTATACATGTTGTTTTGTCCAGCAAATCAGTGCTGCTGAACTCTTCCTCATCTCAGTAGCTGTGATTCTATGCTTGTGACAATACAACCTCCCACACTGATGTACTGCAACTTTTGCTAGGGGCAAAGCCAAAGAAGAACATGCCTTGGAATTATTTTCCAACATCATGGCTATTTTTAGGCATCTAGACAATGGCATATTATTCAGCAATAAAAAGAAATGAGCCATCAAGCCTTGGAAAGGCATGGAAGAACTTTAAATGCATATTACTAAGTGAAAGAAACCAATCTGAAAAGGCTATGCACAGTACGATTGGAAATGTAAGAAAAAGCAAAGTCATGGAAACAGTAAAAAGGTCAGTGGTTGCCAAAGGTTCTGGGGGAGGGAGGGAGGTTAGGAATAGGAGCACAGGAGATGTTTAGAACAATAGATGGACAATAAAACCATTCTGTGTGATACTATGATGTTGGATATATGTTAGTATAAATTTGTCAGAACTCAAAGGCTGGATAAAACAAAGAATGAACCTTAATTTAAACAGTGAACTACAGTCAATAATGATTTATCAATATTTATTCATCAGTTGGAACAGAAGTACCACACTAATGCAAAATGTTAATTATAAGATAAACAGTGAGGGATGAATGGGGTACATGTGAACTGTCTCTACTATCTCCTTAGATGTTCTGTTAACCTAATACTGTTCCAAAATATAAAGTCTGTTAGCAAAAAGGGAGCTAGTTGTTTTTAAAGAAAGCTCTTGTTTTCAAAGATTTAGAATGAGGTATTCTAACTATAGAGAAGCATGATTCTAAATTCATACTTTTGGAATGGAATCATCCAAGCAGTGAAAGTCATTTCTATAAATCTTTCCCAATGGAAGTAATAGCACAGATTAGATCGAAGTCTCTGACAAGTAGTGTTGAACCTGACAGGCAGGATACGGATGAGATGGGTAGAGATAGCTCCAAAATCCAGTGGGAGGTCTGGTGGAAGAGTACATAAGTGGATGTACTGGGTGCTCTTAACTCAGCTGGAGTCTCTGGGGCATACATCTTGAGCTTCCTTATTCTAGTTGAAGCTACTCTATCCACTCAAGCTGTTTCCAGGGTCTTGATCTCTGTCTCTCTCTCCACACACACACCCCACTAGTTTTATTTGGTGTGAAAATTTCAAGGTTCTGTTTGGTTTAAGTCTTTAAAAGGAAACAGGATGACCACTTCTACTTCTTGCTGGTAATGATATCAAGGCCAAGAGTAAATGTGTGGAATTATTGCCACAGTAAGTTCCATATAAAGCCCAAGTATTCATCACAATTACCAGTGTCAAATTACATGTGAAATAGGTACTAACTCAGTCAAAACCTGATCTAACTATTCCCCTACCCCCAGGTGGCCTAATTAGTCAGCAGACTTTGGGGGCCATTTTTAAATGTACAAACTCCCCCTTACACAGAAGCTTACTGGAAAATACCTGTGTATCACTAACCAGTATATCATTGAGCCAATGGTAAATGTTTCCAGACCTGTTTTACACACACACACACACACACACACACACACACACACAACACACTATACAATCCTTCATATCATTAATGGAAACAGTATAGAACAATCTGGATTCAAACCCAGCTCTAACACTAAGTGGATACAAGATATTGGGAATTTTTCTGTCTGTGAGCATACAAAGTGTGACAAGCTTAAAAACAATGTATTTAAAGCACTTAAACACAGTGACTGACTAATGGTTTGTTTCAAGAAATGTCAGCTTCCTAAGAAGCCCTGCCATTCAGATGATATAATTATTTTGTTTCTAAGATGCACAAAACTAAAATACTTCCATGTGGAAATATATTCAGAGATCCCTCAAAAACAAAGCTGTTGCTTCTTGTAGCCATCATATTGTTAAGAATGATACTTATTTTGTTTTTTCTTATTTTCTATACTCAATTAATGCAATCAATATCACCTTTATTTGTTGGAATAGAGAATTACATGTGGCCAGTGGAATTCCTGTTACATTCCTGTATCTTATAAATTCTCCAGTCTGTTTGAATTATCTTCTTGTCTCCATTGGTATTACTGCACCTATTAATTTATTACCTATGAACTTAATTAAACAGTTGTTTACTGGTACTCCTTACAGGTCATTAATGGAAATGTTAATTAATTACAGGCCTATTACTATCAAGATTTCTAATGTAATAAAAGATCCTGTCCTGTCCCATTATATTTACATCCCAGAGTCATTCCATAGAGGCCCTGTCTGATAAAATATTGACTTATTCATAAAATGATTTTAAAATTTGTGCAACATTAAAGTTACCTATCAGTTAATTATAAGTAGGTAACACCAATAAATGCATGATGTTAAGGTTATGCCAAACAAGACAGGAGAAAGGATAATAATTTGTTCACAAATAGGCACCTTCAAGTTTTTAACATGGACATGCATCGTTTCATCATTTACAGAATCCTGTCACTGACAGAAGTTTTCATGGACTACAACAGAAACATCTATAGCTCTATATCTATATCTATTTTCATAGACAGTAATATATTGAGCTTAATATTCAGCCTTACCTTCTGGGTTCAGTTGATTTCACTTGTGCGATGCTTTATAAAAATGCCAACTGAATGATCAGAGTACAGACTCTATCATTTTGCTAAATTCTCCACTGATAACCATATTAACCAGAACAATTGGCACTAAATTGTTGAACAAAGTATAATACAGAACAAAGGGGCACCCATGATTATAACCTAGAAAAAGCCTGTCCTGGGCTCACATGGTAGCAGAAGAGCTTCTCAGATGGTAACAGGGAATCTTTTCAAATAGAGTTGAGAATTGATCAATACTATTATAGTCTTATACTTCTGGCTCCTTAATTATGTTGCTGTCTTTCAAACACTGTATTCAGACATTTCTCTTGGGGAGATTTGCTTGTTTAAATGATATTATTTAACTTGGCAAATGAAATTTTTTAAGAAAGTCAAACAGCCAAGTAAAATGATATTCCTTATTGTTACTACAGCATGTGAAAAGCATAAGAACAATTATCTAAATAAACCATAGCATTAATGAATACGACGTGCCTCTCATTCATTTATTCAAAAATATTTATTGCCTGCCCTGGCTAGGTGGCTCAGTTGGTTGGAGCGTCATAGTATACACCAAAAGGGTGCGGGTTCGATCCCTGGTTAGGGAGCCTAGGGGAGGCAACTGATCGATGTTTCTCTCACATAGATGTTTCTCTCTCCCTCTCTCCTACCTCTTTCCTTCCCTCTCTCTCTCTCTTTCTCTCTCTCCTCCCTTCTTCTCTTTCCAAATCAATAAGCATCCACATTGAGGATGTGTGTGTGTGTGTGTTATGGATTAAAATACTCTAAGTACACATATATAAGCATATTTTTATTGTTTACAAGGTCTGATACTAGCTATTTTGGGAAATACTAGGCTGAATTAGCAGTTTCTGCTCCCACATTTGTAATACTGTGGGGTAATTAAGGCATGTGTACAGGTGCAGCTAGCAAGAGACTGCTTATTTAAATTCTTACTTCAGTAAGTACACACAATATTCCTAGTCATCAGCTTGTGTCTTAAATTATAATTGCAATATTTTGGGTAAAAATTATATAGCTCAGTGCAGAGGACATATTTAGTTATTTATTTCTCTCCAATTGGTAACACCTGGCATAACATTTCTCACACAGTAGGAACTCCATAGATAATTGCTCAACGAAACAATGGAATTTACTAATTACTCTTAACAAATACCATCTTTGTTTTAGATGTTGGTGCCCCCAAAATACAAAAGACAATGAAGAATTCATGCAGGAAGCACGGGAAATGTTTTCTGATATTTTCCCTAACAGTCATTGAGTGGAAGAAGGTGTATAATCAGTCTATGTAGTGTCAGAAAGAAACAGGATCAATAGATGGAAGGTACAGGAAAAGCAGGTTTTGGCTTAAATCAAAACTCTCCAGCAATTACAGCTGTTCAAAAAATGTAGTAGCTATTTCAAAAGCTAGTTAGGTCCTTGTCATTGCTCCAGATGCTCAAACAGAGATCAAAATGACCATGTGTCAAAATGGCATAGAAGGGATTCTAGCACTGGATTCAAGAGCAAAAGTATAAACTTCTGTGTCAATAGGTAATGAAGAAGCAGTATAGCAAACCTGATTAAGGTTCCACCTCTAGAACCCCACTGCTTGGGCTCAAAATCAGCTCTGCCACTCAGTTGCTATGTAACCTTGGGAAATTTAGCCCCTTTGTATCTATATTCTCATGTAAACTGAAGTTAATAACATCTACCTCACTGTGGTTGCTAATAGGATTGAATGAGTTACTATTGTGAAACATTTACAGCAGTGCCTGACATATACCAAATACCATTTACATATCTGTTAAATAAATGGCACTGATGATAATAAGATTGTGTCTCAGTCTCCACCAAGAAGTTTTACAAATATTTCCCACACATTATCTTGTTTTTCTCCTAATTTTCACCTATTTCTCAAAGCCCTGATCTGAGTTCCTTACTTCAACCTCCTGTTGGCTGTGATAGTTTTGTGTGTCTCACCTGTGGCATTGATTCCATCAGGAATGTTATCATAATTGTTATAAACTTGCCTTTCCCCACCACCACACTGTAAATTCCTAAATATAGTGACTCTTTCTTGCCATCTCGCTCTGTCATTTGCCTGAATACATGGGAGGGGGAGGCCTTGAAAGTTTAAATTCAAGTGATAATTACTCTACCTCGTATTAACAATGAGAGAAGCATGGTCTACCACCATACCATCCTGAATGCACCTGATCTTGGAAGCTAAGCAGGGTTGGGCCTCGTTAGTCCTGGGATGGAAGAGAAGCATGGAACCCAAACACTTTATCTGCCATTGATTATTTATTACACTGATTAATATAATCTGTTAAGATTTAGGGAGATAAACATTAGCTATCACTTCTAAAACTGAGTAAATTTGAGCAAGAAATGGCAAGTGACTTTCCTAAGGTCACATGCTTGGTAGTACAAGGCATATAAATCTAACTTAAGCTGTATATTTTTCCCAATAGACCATACCATCTCAAAAATAAGTGATATTAAATCCTTGGCATGATGTTTTGTTAGTATAGTCATTTTTAAGTGGTCAGAGAAATGCTATAATATCACCACAGCACAGTAAATGTGACATAATGGATGACGACATTAAGTCTTCTTCAAAATATGAGTTGGAAATTTTTTCTGTTGATTTGAATTAGAATGATGTAAAAATAGTCCAGTGCATATTGTTCTGGAAATAGGTAGAGTGTAAATAATAAATAAATGAAATGAAGTTCTTTGTAAATGAAACAAAATTACTCAAACATATGTAATAGCACAATTCAGGGTTCAGTAATTTGTTTCATTTTATTAATTAATAACAAGGGGAGGGAGTGGAGAGTAGGCTACTGAAAATAATGCAGGGAGCTGCCAAGAGCCACACTGCACAAATGCCCGTTGGCTAGAAATCAGAACTTGCATATTTTCTGCTGGAACTCTTCAATTATGGTAAGTTGCCAGGCACAATACTGCTTAACTTTTCTCAGGCCACAATGGCTTATTTGGTAAATGACTCTAAATGACACACAAGTTCCTTTCATTCCGTGACCTGAGAGATCACTTTCTCATTAGAGGGAGGAGAACATTTAAAGTCAGAAGTTCCCAGGTGAGCAAACTATTTTTGGGGTCAAAATTGGACAGCTTGATTGTACATTAAGTCTTTTAAGTTACACAGGTACTATTCTGAACACTGAGGTAGGTCACAAGGAAATCAATGAAGCCTGGGAGCCATAAAGAGTTATGGATGTAAAGTGCTTACTTTATATCTCGGTGAATATCTTATTCACTAAGCAGGAACTGACATGCTGTGACATGAGTTTTCCATTCCATTTAGTGAGAGCAACTCCTAAGCCCATTCAATCACTGCTCCCAAGAACAAGTAGTTTCATAAACAGTATCTCATGGCAAATTTAGTTCTTGTCTGAGAACTTAAAAAATTTAATGGGACTTACTACTTGTTAGCAGTGCAACTGGGAGCTTGGCATGTTCTGTTTCTAGGTATTGCCATTCTTCATCTTAATGAGGGCACAAAAAAATAAACAGTGTGAAAAAAATCTTAGGACAGTGGGAAGGTCAGTAGTCAGAGACTAGCTCTTAAAGGGTTTTTGCTATAACCTATGTAGGTCAAAATTTTTAAAGAACAAGAAGACAATTTAATGGATTAAAATATTATGAAAAAGTATGTGACAGATGGTAAAGCTGAGCAACATTTAATGCAACATCTCACTTGGATCCAGCTGACACACCCCATTACATTTCATATAAAGTGTTATTATTGATAACTCGGAAACTCTTTGAAGATTCTTAATGTGTACAAAGTCAGATGGAACAATCAATAATTACAGAGTTAACTTAGATTACAGATCAACTCTCTGTGCAGTCCAAGTGTCACTGTCTTATGTAAGAAAATGATTTCTATGTGCACATTTTTGGTACAACACATCACTTCTTGGTTTGATAGCAGATATTAGAAAGCTTATTCTTGTAGACTGGCTGTACTTTGCAACCTCAGAATAAGCAGTTTGTTCTATGCCATGGGAATCTTAACCACAGCAGAGGATGTTTCAAAAAATAAATTGTACTACACTCTAGAAAATCAACAAAAATCACATTTCATGTCACTGTTCTGGCTCAAAGAATTAGCCAGTCATTTCTGACAAATAAACAAAGTGCAGTGGTTTTTCATTAAAGGTAAAGCCAAAATGGATTTGGCAATTAAAAACACATTGATGAGAAAATTCCTATGCTGAGTAATAAAAATATATATAAACATATAATTTCTTTGCTTTATACTTTACAAAAACACAAATTGAAATGTGAAATGCTTTAGCAGGATAAAGGGTTGATGTGCTATATTTCTTTCTAAATTTTCTCTTTTTCCTTAACTCCACTTTAAAGATGAGCTTATACCAGAGAATTACATAAGTGAAGACATTACAAGATATCCATCCACCAAAGTATCATTTGTACTCAGGTAGACAGCACAGCTGCTTCATATTAGACACTTAACCAGACATTGTGACCATGTTCCAATAAGGACAATGATAGTCACTGCACTAATTATCAGGCACTGATAATCGTGTGCAAACTGAGAGTGAAACACTTTGAAAGTCCATCATCAAAATAAATGCTGGTAACAGTCTTATGAGACAGAATCATCTGTATAAAATGCAAAAGAGGAGGAGGGGGTAAAGAAAATAGCCAGTATTTGTTCTTCCAAAGTTGTGGGCAAATTCTTGTTTTTCTAAATCAAAAGAATAGATTATTTATATTGTAAACTCCTATGAGGTAAGTACTATGAGGTACTCTCCATGAGATCTCTAGTGCCAAGCCAGGGTTAATCCTAAACACTAATTCATTTAGAGAACTGGCTTGTTAAAACTCAACTCAATAGCAATAGTAATATTACTTAACACCTAGATTGGTGCAGTTACGTCCGAACTCATCCTTCTCGAAAGGACCTACACGATATGCTTCCTACCTGTTTCTCAGTTTTCACCTTATATTAATTTTCCCTTTGGCCTTCTTTCTGTTCCTTAAGCATATGAAACTTATGCTCATTTCCATAATTTTGAACATGTTCTTTTCCCCACCCAAAATGCATTTACCCAGATTTTTCATGGCTGGAACCTTTGCATATTTGAGGCCTTGGTTCAAATGTCACCTTGACAAAAGGTCTTGTCTGCCCTCTCAATCTAAAGTAGCACCCTAGTCACTATCACATAGCTTATGCCCTTCAGTTGCCCTTAGCACTACATAGCACTGAATCCCCAATCCTCACTCCAGGTGTCCCCCAATGAAAACTGAAGCTTCATGAAAATGGGAACCTTGCCTGTCTCATTAATCTCTCTACCTGAAGGCCCCAGAAATATGCCTGGGACATAGGAAATATTTAATTTTCTTAAGGTACATTCCTGTATTCTGTCTTTCACTTTCCTTAGTCATTCTGCATGCCATTGGAAGATGGGTCGCGTTAGGCAGTACTACTTGTCTCCAGACATGCAATGCCCCAGTTCTGTAAGCGAGTGGAGCACATTTTGAGTGTGCCTCTCAACTCCACCACAGTCAGCTGCCTCCAGTTTTGATATTCTTACTGTGTACTGACCTAGACTGATGAAGAACCGGAATAATGATAGAATGACACTTGCAGAAACTAAGATCAATAACACGGGTAGTATACACTGACAAGAGAGAGAAAAGTAATTTCTCAAGAGACGGAAGATTGACCATCCCTGAATTCCTGGAGGGTAGAAGCTGAGGGGCACCAACACTAGTGTAGCTCAGAAGCCAAGGAACTGCTCTAAAATGTATGTAACCACCCGACCAGGTGGTCCCAATGGCATCAAAGGCATGTGCACATGTGTGCATAAGTGGGAAGGACATGAATAGCCACTTTTGTTTCAATACAGTGCATTCAAATGTGTGACATGTTCTCTGTGTCTCACACACATACACACAGAGAGACTCAAAAAGATGAAAAAGACAAGACACATGTGCATGTACTCACACACAAGGGGTGATCATCTGTGCCTCAGAAACAACAATGTGACGGTGTTAAAGCAACAAATGAAATAAAGTTTCAGAACCAAGGTAAGATGGGAAATAGAATACAGTATCAGTGGGACAAATATTTCTAAAGTACTTGGCTAATCCAAGATCATTAAGTTATGGTTAAGTTATGGTTGTAATACTCTGTTTATGAAGACAGATAAAAGCATAGTTACTCTGTCTAACAAAATGTCTAACACATGACTGGTGCTCAACATACCATATTTTGCTGTGTATGTTCACACACGTGTTTCTGCCCAAACCTTCAGGAAAAAAATCTTTCATTATAATTTTTAAATCCAACTATTTATTTATTTATATTTAGATAATTTTTGTATTATAAATGAATGTTAGCATTTATTTATGAACATATTATGGTAAAAGAAATTTTCTGTAACAAATAGTTACAAAACACAAGAACAGATAAAAGGTACAAGAAATTTTATGTATTGGTAACAAATTTACTATATTTACATATCTTAGAAGGCTGAGAATTCTTCGTCACTGTCAATATCAGAAGTATCGTATTCAATTTCTACATTACTGGTGTTGTCTGAAGAGTCACTTTCCTCATCGCAGTAAACCTCATTGTCTTTGGTTCCATCCATCACATTTCTGATGCCACATCTTTTAAACAATTTCACAACCACTTCCTTCTTGACATCATTCCACGATCTTAGGATCCAATCACATAACCAGGCGATGGATGCTTTCTTGATCCTGCCTGTAGGTAGTAAGTCATTACCAGCTGACTGCATCCACGATGTCCACGTTTTATTAGGGCCTTAAAGGGTTTGTTTACTGACACATCAAGAGGTTGCAGTTGGCTGGCTAGCCCACCAAGTATCACAGCAAGCAGGTTTTTCAGGTTCACTACAGTTGCTTTTGCACTTTGTGTTACATGGGCTTTGAAGTAATCAAAAACAAGCAAAGCTAGTTTTTAAATAATCTCCCAGGCCTTCTTGACCAGACCTTGTTAAACCAGATTTTCACACCTTCTTCATTCATCCATCCTTTTTCATGCACATGGACAATAACTCCACTTGGAATATTTTCTTTTGTAAATGTTTTTCTTTTAAAGATGATCATAGGTGGTAGCTTCATCCCATGTGCACAATAGGCTGGAACAACAGTGAAATGTGTTTTCTCATGACCACTACTTTTTTAAAAAAATATTTTATTTATTTATTTTTAGAGAAGGAAAGAGAGGGAGAGAAACATCAGTGTGTGGTTACCTCGTGTGTGCCCCCTACTGGGGACATGGCTCACAACCCAGGCATGTGCCCTGACTGGGAATAGATCTGGCAACACTTTGGTTCACAGTCTGGCACTCAATCCACTGAGCTACCACTAGCCAGGAGATGACCATTAGTTTTAACAGCCATGTTCTTTGCTCCTTTGACATCCACAGTTCTGCTGGATGGCACATCAAATGTGAGTGGGACTTCATCCACATTGGTGATTAGGGACAGCTCAGAGTTCTCAGTCTTTTGAAGATAACATAACAATGAAATTCCAAGACTTGATTCTCATAGGCTTCTGGAGGATTTTGGGCAAGTTTTGTTCCTGTCCTCAAGCTTAAAACTTCTCTCTCACAAAGTTAAAGCACAGTTTAGGTGTCCCTGAGAAATCATCAATGTTGTCCCCTCATGCAATCCTTTTACCTTTTTCTTGTATCATCTTGGTTGAAGCAGAGATCCCAGCTTGACACCACTCCAGAATCCAGGTCTTCACCTCTTGCTCCACCTCAGGTCACTGTGGAGGTTTCCCTCACTCGCATTGCCTTCTGTCTTGACATCTGAAGAAGTTTCCTTCCTGTTGCCCCACATCCTGCTGACACTCTCTGTGGGAGACGGTCCAAAGTGTGTCTCAGCAGCTCTGTTGCCATGCTTTTTAGCATATTTAATAACTGTTAGGTTAAAGCCTGCAGTGTGCAAAAACCATTTTGACATTTTCCAAGGGATTTTCCAAAAATTTCTCCCGCCTAAAGTATATGAAGAAAAATGTTGCATTGTTCACCCTATGGTAATAAAGTCAGCATCACCTATCTTATCAAGTGGATAACAATTGGCATCTTCTATCTTACTCTGTGGGTAACAATATGTCATTATTCATTTTATTGCATTGAACTGTTGGTTGAAACTGCTTTCATTGCAACTTTATCGTAAGTTCAACAAAATCGATTATCAGGTATTATTTTGCATACAGATATTGTTATTCCTTTGTAAAGTTACACTCTTAACACATAAGCATAAATAAAAGATTTAAAAACATTTATACAGATACAGAATTAGTACTACTGGTATATAATGCACATCCTTATATTTCCCTCAAAAATTTGGTCAAAACACCTGCCATATGTAATGCTCACACTTATTTTTCCCCTCAAAAATTTGGGCAAAAATTTATTTTTGCACTGTGCATTATACACTGAAAAATACAGTAATAATGGACTTCAGAAGTCTATTTCCCCCAAAAGGGGGCATTCATTCCAGCATTCCAATGGTTAATGTTCAGACTTGGGAAACCCTGCTTATTTTAATGGGACATAAGCTACTGGAGTTCCAGATAACTCAGATTCCACTAAATATTTGGTCAAAGAATTCCATAGCCTTCAATGCCAAGGATTCTAAAAATATGAAATGAATGGCCTATGGCAATTATTTGTGATCTGACTGACAACTTAAGGGGGGCTTTTTGATTGATCTGGAAATATAGTCAGTTACAATAGAAGAAAAAGAATCTAACATAACTTTCCATGGGCACTATTTGAATGAATCACAAAGTTAAAGAAGAAATGCATAAGTGTACATTTTGTGAATAAAATACTTAGAATGTTCTGAACTCACTAGTTCCTCTCTGCAATCTGTATTCAATGCCATACACATAATACCTGTCAGAGAATTTTCCCAAACTACTCCATGATATTGCTGCCTCAACATGCATTTTGTGTACTTAGGTGGCCTGCAGGAGCCTTAAATTGATACTAGTCCCTCCCAAAAAGCATGCCCTACATAAGTGCCCACAGAGTCACAAGCAAATATAAATTTCTGGTATGACTTTCCCAGAAACCCTTGTGAGCTATAGTCTCCCAGCTTCTCAGGGCTTTCCCCTTGTATTCTGCTTAGATCAGATGCATGCAGATCTTACCAAAGCCTCACTCATTTTGGTGTGAATTCAACAATCTGGCCTGAGCCCAGGAACCCCATAGCACTCTGCCCACAAAACCTAATAATGAATGAACAACACATCACTCTGCCAGGGTTGTACCTGTACTCTGCCTTGACCTCCCCAAGCAGTAGCTTGAGGCCTGCTACGTACTCCCCTAGGGCCTATGAGTAATAACTTTCCTTGAGGTCTTTCCATGAACTGGCTCCCTACCTGACACCCTGGGGCTCTGCTTAATATCAATTTTACAAAGTCACAACAATACCTTTTCAATCAATTCATAGAATAAAAGAGTCTAGGCAAAAAGACCCTTTTTAAAACATTTTTGTCACTTGACTTCTAGTGTCCAATATAGTTTTCTAGTTTCTTCCTTCCACACTAATTGTGCCTTTTACTTTCACCATGTCTTTACTTAAAATTCTTGTCATCTTGCTAACTTATTTTTAATTTTTTTCAGTTTGTGTTCAATATTATTTTCCATTAGCTTTAGGTGTGTCATCTTCCTAACTTCTAAATGTTAGGCTACCCCAAACCTTGGTCCTTTGACCTCCCTGTCTGCACTCTCTAGCTAATCTTTCCCTGTTCTAATAACTTCAAATACCTTGTACATGCTGATGGATCCTTAGTTTTTATCTTTAGTCTGGATCTTTCCCTACAGTCTAGGCTCAAACATTCAAATATTCTAGGCTCAACATCTCGACCTGTATGCCTAATAATGTCTCTAACTCAGCGGATCTGAAGCCAAACATTTGATACACCACTGTCACGACCACTCTTCTTCCTCATCCAGTCTTCCTTATATCTGTTAACTGCCATGCTCATCCTTTCTACCCCCAAAAGGCTTTCCACTGTACAATAAAGTCTTCCATGATCTCACTTTCCCCACCCTTTCTCCTTCTTACTTTCTTCTTCCCTTGATGGCTTACCAACCACACTGGTCATTTGCTATTCCTTGCACACTTCAAGCATGCTCATGTCCACACCTTAGAGCTTCTGCATTAATTGCTCCTTCTGCATGGAAGTCCCTTCTTTCAGTTACTCATACAAATCATATCCTCGATTCAGATCTCTGCTTAAGTGTCACTCCCTCTGAGAGGTCTTTCTCTCACCCATTTCATTTATCTTTTTTTAAAGATAATGTTTGTCACACACAAACATATACACAAATGCACACGTACAAATGAAATGAATTGCTACGTTTTTATAAACTTGCAATTCAAAGATATGACTTTGCAATCCAAAGCTAGATTTTTTGGTAGTTAAAAATCTATCATTTTAACACCTAAACCTAATGCAGGCAGCAGTTTCTTTTGTAGGACTAAGGCATGGCAGCTCTATTTCATTTTTATTTGAAAAGACTGATCCAGTGTTTTTATAGTTCTCAATTAAGCTATTTAAATAAAAAAGTAAATGTTTAAAGAAGAAAACACTGTAGTTAAGCTCCATGTAAAAGACTAATGGGTAAATCTCTGATGGTTTCAAAGTTTGGTTTGGATAAATATATAAATCTATTTGAACCTCTTTAGCTGAAAAATTCCAGCTCCCACAGGGTTAGTAGAGCTTTACATTTTCAATAGAATCTGACATAGCTTTTCAAATATACCCACATTCAATCCCTAACCAATAGTAAAAGCAACTTTGGCGGGCGGGGGAGTTAACAGAGTTTTTGCAACATAAAATGATCTCAGTATTTGGTTCAATATTAGAAATCTGTAATTCCAACTTTAAAGCTCCACTAAAAGCGCAAATCCAGTAAGGCCATTAACAAGAAACTACATATGTCGGAATTGCAATTAACCATATCATCATGGAGGTACCAAACAGTAAAATATTTTTAATGGGCAGAAGTAAACATTTGTTCTGCACCTCTTTTCTAAATCCTTATCCATCCTTCACAGTTCAGCTAAAGCACTGCCTTCTGAAGACAGCTGTGCTTAACTAGGTTGTCAATTGGGATGGCATTATAAATCTCTTCCATGTCACTTGCCATGATCACTTGTGGAGTTGTTTAATGTTTAACTCCTCCATCAGACTGAAACCTCCCTGAGAGTAACAATCACATCATATCTTTCTGTTCACCACTGCATTCCAAGGACCCAACACAATGCCTAGCACAAAGCGAGAACCACTAAATAAAATCTGTGGAATGAATGAATCTTAAAAAGCATCAAATAGGTGCAAAACTTAAAATGATAACTTTTGTTACGGAAAATTTCAGAGGAAGCATTCTAAGATAGATAAAAGAGCTTTTTAAACTGAAAAATTATATATATATGGCATCTCCAAACTATATGGCAGTTTTAAATGCATTATCAAAAGTAAAACAAAAAACCTGCCCCGTCACAGTCACTCATGTGCATGTACACACACATGCACACACAATCATATTTCTAATATCATAAACAATTTTGGCTTTACTCCTTACTTTGCTCAATAGTTGGCAGGTGGCAAGTATCATGCCATTCAGGCAAATACCACATGATACTTGGAAGCAGGAAGGAGAAAGAACAAAAATTATTTGTCTTTCACCTCTTTGCAACTCAACAAATACTATTCAAACTCTTTAAACAGTATTCTTGATATTTGAAATTTAACGTTTTAGTTTTTCCTAGTAATAGCTTTCATTATCCCAGACAAACAAGTCTACTTGATGTTCTTTCCACAGATTTTTTGATCTTTTCAGACTGAGTGCATGTGTTTGGTCTGTAACTCTCTATAACAACTTCCCTTGAGCTTTCAGTCAGAAGTGAACTTCCACTGTTCTGAACCGCTACTAAGATGATGTATGTGAACACTAGAGACCAAAAACCTCTATGAATGTACTAGGTTTTATTATTTTATAAAATGAAATTTTCATTATATATATTGCATTTATCATACCCATACTGTCTCATAATCATTTGGGTATATTGTTGATTCTGTTTACAAACTTACATGCTTCTGAAATGAAAGGTTCATGTCTTATTCATTTCTTAAACCAAACAATTGAATATGCTTTGTTCACAAAGTACATTCATGTTTTAAAAAATGACTGAATAGATATGTGGTCAAAGGGGAAATTCAACCCAGAACAGAGGGCAAGTTCTCTGTATCAATTATATACTGATATCTGAGTCTTTAGATGAATGTTAGATAACCTAACACATATGCCCCATCATATGGCATCTCAATGCCTATAATAACCAAGGAATGATTGTTGACATGCACTGTGGATTTAAGCTGTTTAATTCTATAATGATAATCACTGAAAAATGTGAAGTTCAGTAATAAAAAAATCCTATTTGTGAATACAAAACAGCTCACTCTAGCTGATCACTTCAAATCTTAAATTCTGATTCTCCTTCAATGCAATCTTAGTATCTCCATATAGTCCAGGTGGACAAATTATCACAATACAAAATCATTTCAATAGTTATCTAACCAAACATAATTAGTGAGGGGTTTTGGGAAATGTTTGCTTAAATAAAGACATTAAGTGAATTTCAAAATCAGACAGAATCACCTTTTCCATGACCTATGAGCGGATGTGGGAAAATATTTTCAACTACCACCTCTATAAAATGCTCTACTATCTTGGAAATAAAATGTCACCAGAGAGCAAATTATGCATTCATTCATTCACTACACATGTATTGAGCCCAACTATCTACCAGGCACTAGGATTATAAAAGATGATCACCACAAAACCAACATAGTAAACTTCCTCCACACAGGTTACATTTCAGCAAGAGTTGAATCTTATCTCCTCCATGAAGTTGTTCCAAACCACTTCCCCTACCTGGTCAACTGTTGATGTTTTTATGATCAATGCCACACAATTAAAGTTATTAAACATTCTCCTTTTAGTGAATTATTTCTCACAGGCACGCTCTTAACTAAAGGTTAAGGTTCTTTAAAGCAAGAGAATATTCCATGCTTCATTTTAATGCTTCAATTCTATGCTAACTAGCATAGGGCTAAGTTCTGCAGCAGCTGCTTAATAAATATATGCAGATTAACTGATAAAAACATGGAAAGAAATTTAGTTTTGAACCTAGAAAGATTGTTGGTACAGCCAGTTCTTAATTATCTATGCTACAGGAGGTAGCTAATACAAAACAAAGGATGATATACAATTATTATTGTATATTATCTGGAATGCATTTGGAATGGCGCTGGAATGCATTTCCATATGTCTCATTTGGGTCTCTTGCTTGTTTTGAGAATATATTTCCAACAAAATAAGAAAGTTGCAAAGTTAATTCCCATCTGTGGTCAAAACCAGAATGCTGTCTCAAACACCCAAAAAGAAGGGAAGAAATATTGAAGATGCCTATTGCATCGTTAGCCTGCACTACACTCATTTAGCATTGAAATCATCTTGTATTGTTTGTTCTGTCTTCTTTCTGTTAGTTTCACCTTCCTGACATTCCTTCCTAAAAGCAAGAAACATATGTTCATCTTACTTTATAAATGTCCTAGTGTTCACAGTATCAGCTTACATGGAGTATGCAATTATCTTCAAATTCATTTGTTGTTTCTTTCTCTCTTCTACTGAAGTGAAAAAGGCACTGATTTGCTTAATACCAAACATCTGGAAACTCTTGGAACAATTAGGTGTAAGCATCCTACTTCCTCCACAGGCATTTATTACATCTTAAAGAATGTGCCTTTTCATTTCAGTCTTAAAAAACTGAAACTTAGAATTTATATAAAAAAAAGAATAACTAAGATAAAATGAAAATGGACAAAAACAGGTCATGGTTATTTACAAAGATGACTGGAGGGAGGGAGGTATAAGGGGATGAAATGGTAATAAAAATATAATAAAGATTATATATTTTTTAAAAAGAACATATTCCTTGGGGGGATATTATTTCCTATTTAGCACATTCAAAGTAATTATCATACCTAGTCCAATTACAACATATGTGAGGTAGGTAAGGTAAGTACAATTGACCCTTGAACAACACAAATTTGAACTATGCCATCTGCTTATACACATATTTTGTTAAAATATATAGTTGGTCCTCTGTATCTCTGGGTTTCATATCTATGGGTTCAACCAATCAGGGATTAAAATCAGTATTTTTGATCCTTGGTTGGGAATCAATAGATGTGGAGGGCCGACTGTATGAATTCTTCAGTGACATTTTATATTAAGGGTGCTTTATCATATGCAAATTGTGGTATCAATGGGAAAGCCCTATAACCAATCCTCATGGACACCAAGGGACTACAGAGTTTTTCTTTTTTATTTTTTAAAGAATTTTTAAAATTTATTTTAATAGAGAGTGGAAGGGAGGGAGAAAGAGAGGGAGAGGAACATCAATGTGTGGTTGCCCCTTATGCGACCACCACTGGGGACCTGGCCCACAACCCAGGCATGTGCCCCAACTGGGAATCAAACTGGTGACCCTTTGGTGTGTAGGCTACCATTCAATCCACTGAACCACACCAGCCAGGGCACAATAGAGTTTTTAGGGAGCCAACAGTTACATGCGCATTTTTGGCTGAAGGTGGGGCACCAGTGCCCCAACCCCTGCATTGCCCAACAGTCTACTGTATTACTGTTTCATTTTCACAAATGGAGAAACCAAGCATCTTTACTAGGTTTGCAAAGAGCAAGGATAGAACTTAGGTGTATTGCTACTGAGTCCAAATATCTTCCCATTCAAATGGATTAATAAAAATGCTCTGCATTTGTATAGTACACTAACTTTCAAAAATACTTATGTATATATGGGTCAAATAAAGTAGAGAGAGTATATCCCAATATTGTGCCACAAGAAATGGGATGGATCTCTTTAAGTTTTGAGTCAGGTCCATAATAAAGAAATTTAGACACTAGTAATTGAACACGGTTGCTGTTCATGAATTTGAAAATGCCATAGCAGATAAGAAAGTGTCATTTCTTAAAAGTTTCCTTTTCATAAGGTGAAGATGGGTTTATTCCTCTACCCCTGGGAACCATTTTCAACCCAGTTAATCATGCCTTTCCTTACCCAAACAACATCAGTTGATGACTGGATCATATTCTTCTCATTATAGTATTGGGAAAGCTTTTCTGTAGTTCTATTTTTAAAACTTTCATTTATTTTCCATTGTCACCATTGGTTAAGTGTCTTAGTTTTAAATTAGTAGCTGAGAGGTAATAAATTCAAGATGATAATAATTCTAAAGGTTTCTCTTATGAGGTGCATGCATGTGTGGGTGTGTCCACCATGCAAGTTCAAGTGGATAAATTCAGTGAAGTATGTTATATATTTCCTTTCACTTATAACTTTATTAGTGAATTGAAACAAGGTAATAGATTATCCTATTTTACATTTGCAACACAAAATAAAGTAGCATTTCATGATTACTAAAAATAATGACTTACTTTCTTCCTTACATTTATAAAAATTTTAGTCTGCATCTTCTAAAGCTATTTAACTTACTATATCTTAAAGTTTAAAACCATATGAAAAGAACACGGAATATTAAATAAAAAGCTGTTTATTTGCTATAATTTTCATAAGCTATGTCACAGATTCTAATTAGAAATAACTAAACAGATTTCTATTATAGAAAAAGATACTGATATATTTTTTTCTTATGAAAATAGTAAATGATTGAGATTTTGCTGCAAGAGTGTATTAGTTGAATACCTACACTAATATCATCATCATTGCCTATAAACTGTGTGTATTTAACATACCATGCATGTCCTTCATGATTGAAAATAAAGAGTTAGAGTAAATTTCAAATCAAAGCAAAAGGAAACAAACTCATAGATTCCTTGCTTTGATACTCCATTTATGCTCTTGTGAATAGCGAAAGAGCTTTAAATTACATCTGTATCTATATAGATGATATACATATATGCTATATATTATCTAGGACACACGCATACACAAAAAACATAACCATAGTGGATCATCTACTTTTCTCAAGCTTTACAAATATACCATTTATATTCAATATAAATAAATCCCAGAAAAAAGGTTTTAATTACTTATAACTTAGCTTCAGTTGGGAATGATGACAATTTGTTAGGTTGGGAGTACATTAACTCATTTGACAAATTGTCTCACTGTATGTTCTGAAAAAAGATGATATATAGTTGAGACTCTAGTGGCCTAGAAAAGTTTTTGCATCTTTCAATTTAGCAATATATTCTTTTCTCACCATTAGCAACACACACAAAATGCCTATCAATTTGACAAATGAAGTTTGGAAAATATAGCTCATAGTCTATGTAACTTCAGGCTGAAGTTCGAACAAGCAAAACTCTTCAAATAGAAATTGTTTGTACTGACTAATACTAATACTAATATACTCCATTCGGACAGTTTCTTGGAATGCGATTTCTAAGAGTTTAAAAGATAATTCCTAACAAATACCCTCATTTTAAATCAAAACATAACTAAGGGATAACATTAGAAATATGTTAGACTTTCTCTCTTGTCAAACTGAAGTCATGCCAGGATAACATACAGCTAATGTTTACTCTTTACTTCCCAGAATGTTGTTTAACATTGATCATTGTACAATAAACATTAATGTGTTTAATTAAATATTTATTAAGACAACTTTCTAAAAATCATTATGCTCTGTTTGGTGTAGAGTGCTCAAAGATGAATAACAATATGTATCTGAAGAGATTTTATAACCCAGAGTGCAAAACATATAGGCATATAAGTAGAGTATAGGCAAGTCTGCAAGTACAATGAAGTATTAAATATATATCAAAACATAGGGGACAGGGAAATTAATTTTGATTGCTCTAACTAGGAAAGGCATTCTGGAGATGGTATAAGTGAGCGGCTAATTTTAAAATTAGCTTACAAACCTTTCAAAAAGAAAACATTTCTGATCTGAGTGAGAATGGAAAGGAAGCAATAATTTCACAGTGAACAAATATTCAGTTCATCTCCGATTTATGAAGCCTTCTGATCTCAGCGGCAGCACAATACCATGGTTACAAACAGAAGGCTTCAATCCTGGTCCTTGTAGGTGTTCAGAACAGGCCTTCCCAAAATATGCCACTTTGGTATGTGGGTTATTTTGAATGGAAAGCAATCAAGGCCCTGGGGGCTGAAGAGACATTATTACCTCTCCCTTAAATAATTTAAATTAGGGACCTTACCCATAATAAAAGTTACCACTAGAAATAACTTTTTATGACCTTTCTGTAGGGCAGGGTAAACTTCTATTTACTTAATATTCATTCTTCTTATCATCCTGCAATGACCTTCTTGCCCTCTGACGCCTCAAGGTCTTCCTTAGCTCAGAATGTCATCATCTTCCATTTTCCTTTTCTGTCGGTAACAATGCAGTGTGTGGGGTTCCCATGCTTGCATATATGTATTAAATTTGGTCATTTTCTCTTGTCAATCTGTCTTGTATAGATTTAATTAATAGACCAGCCAATGGAACCGTGATGCCTGTAGAGACAACTCTTTGTCTTCCACACTCTCATTAACCAGACTTATTATGTACAGGATCTCACATATCCAGTTGAACTACAAACCTCTGTAGCCTCAATGTTCACATACATAAAATGGGGTAAAAATAGTGACCACATCATAAGGTTGCTTTAAAAATCACTTGAGATTGTATATATACATTTATATGTATATATGTGAGGTTATATATATATATATATATATAATCTGCCCGGAAAAAGTACAGCCATTGTTACTATAAGAATGGTTCCCTTGACACTGATGTAACCTGGCAGACAAGGAGAGTGGACTGGAATGCACATGTGTGAACAATGATGACTTCACTGTACTAGTCAGTGGGAGTGGTAGACATTGTTGAGTGAACATGTATACTGTGTGGCCATTTCATTCAAAATGACTCAGAGAGTAGAGCAACAAATCTGCATCAAATTTTTCATTAAGCTTCAACATTCCTCCACAGAAACTATCCATATGATTCAGAAGGCCACAGCTATGGGAAACTGATGATGGGCAGCTTCATCACAACAATGCACCTGTTCATGCATCATGTCTCATGCAGAGTGTTTTGGTGAAATATGAAATCACCCGGGTGACTCAGCCCTGCTATAGCCCAGATTTGGTGCCCTGCAACTTGTGGCATTTCCCAAAGCTAAAATTGCCTTTGAAAGGTAAGAGGTTCCAGATCATCCATGAGATTCAGGAAAATATGACAGGGCAGGTGACGGTGACTGTGAAAACTGTGTGAGGTCACAAGGTGCCCACTATGAAGGGGACTGAGTCATCATTATCCCATGTACAATGTTTCTTGTACCTTATATCTTCTTCAGTAAATGTCTCTTTTTCAAAGTATGTGGCTGAATACTTTCTGGACAGACATACAACAGATATATTCATATTTCCAGCACTTTCACTAAACAGTTGCTATTAGTACTATTCTATTATCTATTTTACATTTATTATTAGTATAAGTAATTATACCATTTATTTGAAAACAATGGACAACTTGGAAAAAAGCTCCCAATACCATTACGAAGAGTGTATATTTCAAAGCAGATTACTCACATGCTTTTCTAGAACATTAGGCTTTTCAATGTATGCATTATGTCCACTACTGACCATGCTCTCATTTTTGTTTCTGTTTTGCTTTCCTGATTCCTGAACCCTCTCTCCCAGAGCATTCTCATTAAAAAAGTTTTGCTTTGAACTTCCTAATTTTTTTTAATCTGCGATCAGCAGGCAACTGAAGGTAAAAAAAAAAAAAAAAAAAACTCAAGAGTCAGAGCCAGCAAACTTCCCCTCCAATCTAGTCTTTAGTTCTCCATTCTTCTTAAAGAGGTAGCAAATAGCCTGCCTTACTACAATACATTCATAGAGAGAGAGAGAGAGGGGGGGAGAAGAGAAAAGGAAAAGAGACAAAGGCTTTGTTCTTGAGGGTTCTTTTTGTTTTTGTTTTGTCAATTTCATGTAGCATTTACATCACAAAGTGTGGATCATCATCTCACTGAAGCCTGTTACTGGCATGTTCTCAAAGGTAATTAATGTAACTTTGATTAAATAACATGTGAACTTTTTCAAATTTTTAGAAATAATTCTCTTAATAAAGAATGAGAAAAATTAACATAATTACAGTGCAAAACAGAATCCAAATCTGTTTTGAATTATCTGGCAAATACAATGTGCTTACTCAGTAACTACATTTTTAAACACTTCAAATGTCTCTTCCTCATACTATCAAGAAAACCCAGGCATTGATATTAGTTGACAGGGTGTTAATATAATTAACATTCTGTCAACTCTTCTTGTCAAGTGTTAATGGTGCCCCAGCTGCTCAGTCATTCTCTGTCCTCCAGCTCTTGAAATGATTTAGCCAGCAGTCAATCAAAAAGCTAAGGTGATTTGGTACAACAGACAGCCCTGCCATTAACAAAATCTATCTGAGTAAATGTGGTAAGAAGTTTGTCAACATGACATAAGCAGTATGGTTAACATTGTGTTTAATGTGCTTTCAGACAGTATAAGATGTTAAGAATGGATCATAACAAATATTTAAAGGTATAAGAAGCTCAAAGGATATACCGTGGTTATGGATAGGAAGAATTAACATCAGCAAAATGCACACATTACACAAAGCAATTTAGAGATTCAACACAATCCCTATTAAAATACCAATGGCGTGTTTCACAGATATAGAACAAATACTTCAAAAATTTTGATGGAACCACAAACAACCCCAAATAGTTACAGCAATATTGAGAAAGAACAAGAAAGAAGTAGGGATCACAATACCTGATATAAAATTATATTACAAGGCCACTGTAATCAAAACAGCCTGGTACTAGCATAAGAACAGTCACATAGACCAATAGAAGAGACAGAGAGGCCAGAAATAAAATCAAGTCTCTATGGTCAATTAACATTTGACAAAGGGGACAGAAGCACAACATGGAGTAAAAATAGCCTCTTCAACAAATGGTCTTGGGAGAGCTGGACAGCTACATGCAAAAAAAAAAATGACACTCAATCACCAACTTATACTATATACAAAAATAAATTCAAGGTGGATAAAAGACTTAAACATAAGTCATAACGCCATAAAAGTCCTAGAGGAGAACAGAGGCAGGAAAATCTCAGACATTCCACGCAGCAACATTTTCACCTATATGTCCCCTAGAGCTAGGGATGTAAAGGAAAGAATAAACAAATGGGATCTCACCCTGGCATATCTCCACTGGCATATCTCAGTGGATTGAGTGTGGGCTGCGAACCAAAGTGTCCCAGGTTCGATTCCCAGTCAGGATACGTGCCTGGGTTGCAGGCCATGACCCCCAGCAACTGCACATTGATGTTTCTCTTGTTTCTCTTGTTTCTCTCTCTCTCTCTCTCCCTCTCTCTCTCTCTCTCTCTCTCTCTCTCTCTCTCTCTCTTTCCCTCCCTCCCTTCCCTCTCTAATAAATAAATAAATAAATAAATATTAAAAAAAAAAGAAAATGAGTTCTCAATGACTTAAAAAAAAACCCACAAATGGGATCTCATCAAAATAAAAAGGTTTTGCACGTCTAAAGAGAACAGCATTGAAATGAAAAGAGAACACATTGTATGGGAAAACATATTTGCCAATGATACACCTGAACAATGGATTGATCTACAAAATATATAATGAACTTACAGGACTCCACTCCAGGAAGACAAACAACACAACTAAAAAAATGGGCAAAGGACTTGAACAGACACTTCCCCAATGAGGATATACAAAGGGCCCAGAGACATATGAAAGGATGCTCAGCACTGCTAGCCATCAGAGAGATGCAAATTAAAACCACCATGAGATACTGCATCACACCAGTCAGAATGGCCATCATAAAAAAATCAACAAACAAGTGCTGGCAAGGTTGTGGAGAAAAGGGAGCCCTAGTGCACTGTCAGTGGGAATGCAGACTGGAACAGCCACTGTGGAAAAAAGTATGGAATTTCCTTAGAAAACTAAAAATGGAATTGCCTTTTGATCCAGCAATTCTACTGCTGGGATTATACCCTAAGAACCCTGAAACACCAATCCAAAAGAACCTATGCACCCCAATGTTCACAGCAGCACAATTTACAATAGCCAAGTGCTGGAAGCAACCCAAGTACCCACCAGTAAATGAGAGTATCACAAAACTGTGGTACATTTACACAGTGGAATTCTATGCAGCAGAAAGAAAGCAGGAGCTCTTACCCTTTGCAACAGCATGGATGGAAATGGAGAGCATTATGCTAAATGAAGTAAAGAAAACCGTGAAAGACAAATACCATGTGATCTCACCTATAAGTGGATCCTAATCAACAAAACAGACAAACAAGCAAAATACAACCAGAGACACTGAGATAAATAACAAACTGACAGTAACCACAGAAGAGGGAGGAGAGGGATAGTAAGGAAAGAGCCACCAAGGAGCACGTATGAAGGGCACATGGACAAATCAAAGGGGGTAGGTTCGAGAGTGGGAGGCAGGGATGGGTACAGTGGTGGGGCATGGTAGGATGAAAATGGAGAGAACTGTACTTGTACAATAAAAAAGACACAATAGTAATCTGAAAGAATGTAAGCACCCCTATGTTCATTGTGGTATTACATACAATCACCAAGCTATGGAAGCAGCCCAAGTGTCCATCAGTAGATGAGTGGACAAAATAACTATGGGACATTTACATATGGAACACTACTTGGTCATAAAAAAGAAAAATCTACCCTTTCCAAGAGCATGGATGGACCTGGAGAACATTACGCTAAGTGAAATAAGCCAAACAGAGAAACAAATACCATATGATTTTACTTATATGTAGAATCTAGTGAACAAACTGAATTAACAAGCAAAACAGAAACAGTCATAGATAGAGAGAAGGGTGACAGGTATGGTGTGGAGTAGGTCAGTTGTTGGAGGGATTAAGCAAAAAGGCAAAAGGACTCAAAGACTCATGGACATGGACACCAGTGTGGGGATTTTAGGGGTAAGGGAATATAAGGAGGTTAAATGGTAATGGAAAAACATAAGAAGCTCTATTTAACAATGCTTTTCCTGTCAGAAAAGGGAAGGAGCACTAAGTAAAACTGATACTTTGATTTAGAAGAAAGAAAAACTCTCCAGAAAACAGAACTTGTAAAATTCAGAATCCACCTATAATATCAAGTTAAAAATTACGGCCTAAGGATTGGCAAGCAGTTCTTTCACAATGCTCCATCTCAGCTCTTAAGCATGGGTTATTTTACAAGTCTTTGAAACTATATGTGATTCTGAACCTCATCCTACCAGTATTTGCAATCTACATATAACACTAACATAGACTACATAATCCCTGGTAACCTTAAAAACTAAAAACAGGTGACCTCTACACATTTATGAATGAAAAACAAACGGGCTATGGCAAATAACTTCAGAAGCTGTTGAAGTTATCCTAGGCTGAGTATGGTCAATTTTATCCAGACATGGAAAATAATAAATAGCAACATTTTTAAAAGCTCAAGTATATAAAATTAGGCAATGTTTGATACACAGTATAAACTTTAGATTATAGATTCTATTTCAATTCACATTACAAGCAGTTGAACTAAGAATTTCCAATACTATTACAATGAATATATTAGCATGAATACTAAGAACTTTGCCTTTTAAAAAATTAGGAAAACAAATAATTTCTTCAAAAATTTTATCATGATTTTTGAACAATACACATTTTAATATATATAGGACTATTATATCCATGATAGATCATTCCCTTTGATCCTACAGCATCCCTATTATGACTTATAAGAGAATTTTCTCCATTTCTCCATGTTTTGTAGTCTTACACAATTTTGCTTACTTTACTCTTTTCACCTATTTTTTAAAATTATTCAGGGGCTCAGAGCAGGCCTCTCCAAGATGTGCCATTTTGACATGTTGATTAATTTGAGCTGAAGACAATCAGACCCTGTGGGCTCATTAAGAAAGTTACCTTTCTCTTAAAGAATTTAAATTCAGGGTTGTGCAATAAGAGTTACTATCAGAGATAACTTTTTCTGACCTATATACAGGGCAAGGCAAACTTCTAATTACTAAACATCTGGCCTTTTCTTTTCACTCTATGAATGACATTCCTCCCCTGTGAAGGCTCAGGGCATGACACCTCACTCCCTGGCTCAAGGTGACATATAAATCTCATTACTCTTTTAGTCTCTAAACCTCTCATATGTGTGGAATTCCCATATGTATGTATTAAATTAAATTTGGTTATCTTCTCTTGTTAATCTACCTCATGTTGATTGTTTTATTAGACCAGCAGGAAGAACCTAGAATGGTAGAGTAAAATTTCTTCCTCTGCCACATCCAGAACAAGCAACCAACTTGGGGTAGAGAAAGGGAGACAGAGGTGATGACCATTTTTCTAAATCCAATGGCTGTTCTTTGGAAGGCAGGAATTAGCCTGGGCCATTTCACTCAGAGGAGAGATTTCATTTGTTTGTTGTCCAATTTTTTTTGACATTAACTTTATAAAGTTGTGGATTATCCCTTCTAAAATTGATTATACTTTACATGCATGCTCTAAAAAAGTCACTCAGTTTTAAGTTCTGAGAAGATTTATATGAAGAAAAATTTCGTAGCCATAAGCACAACCTACTAGTGTTTAACAATATCCCTTTTAAAATACTAAGTAATAGCTTGAACACGGTGATCCCCATTTTCTCTAGCTCTAATATTCTGTGATTCAACACATACTGAGTTTCTACATATTGCTAGGTGCTGCATATTGTGATGGGCATATAAAACACCAGACATGATCATGGCCATGGGGATAGAAAGATAGGGAAGCATGAAAATGCCAGACTATTAGCAGCTAGAGGTCAAGTTTTCTATATTATGCAAAGCTATATGTTCATGGCCTGGCAATGCCTAGCATATTAAAAGTGTTTAACCAATATTATGGAAAGAGCAAGGGTAAACATATGGGGCTATGGGACTTTGTCCAACCTAGAGATTTAGTGAAGATTCAACTTGTATATTCAATCTGTATGCTTTCTGGCTGTCATGCCATTGTTGCTAACTATAGCACTGCTACTTTTCTAAAAGCTCAGAGGTGTGGCAGTGTTTATTCAGCTTTTGGACTCGCAGCGCTTATAAAGAGATGACTGCTTAAGTAGGTATGGTTAGTTTCAAGGGAAACTACTCCCATACTGTGCTTGTAGTTTTTCAATTTAAAGGGCCAGTGACCTGAAGCCAACCAATTTATTGGCAGTGGACAAAAACATTGGAAAGATCATCCAGTACAAAGAATCCTATACTAGAAATAGAATCATGGTTCTAATTTTAAAACAGAATCAATATCTCTCAATAAAATATCCTTCTCTTTTGAATCTGCCAGAACAGTAGAAAAATACTAAGTAGGCACCAGAATTCATACAACATAGATGTATATATCATGATTATGCACTTTCTTTGTCATTTTCAAGAAATTCAAAACTTTCAGTGGTAGACTGTCATTCAGTTTTCTAGAGGTAGAATAACTTCAGCAATAGTTCTATCATTATAATTCATTAATTTGGAGTTTTTAAACAATTTTACTCAATATTTTAACTTTCTATTCCTAAAATAAATTGCTGAATATTTTATTTGTTTTTCTAATATGATACATAAAGTTATTTTAATACTTTTTAATACGGTTTACAATACCCTTATAGACAAATAGTCATACTTCAATGCCACTTAAATGAAGAATAACCAACCATTCATCTGTAACATGCAGATATGCAAGACTCTGGATTTTCATTTTTAAGTGCTTAATTACCTGTTTAAAGAAAGAAATAAAATAAAAGAGTCCAGGCCAAGTTCATGTGGGTTTGAAATTACTTTTCTTTTTCTAAGACTCCTCAATAGTGCAAGCTGTTACGTGCATACACGCCAATTTAGAAGGAAATGTGAAAAAGAACAGAAGTATCAGAAATTTAATTGAAATATAAGATGCAAAAGCCAAAATCAGTCCTGGCTGGTGTGGTTCAGTGTATTGAGTGCCAGCCTGTGAACTGAAGGATCCCTGGTTCGATTCCAGTCAAGGCACATGCCTGGGTTGCAGGCCACATTCCCAGGAGGGGGCATGGAAGAGGCAACCGCACACTGATGTTTCTCTCCCTCCCTTCCTCTCTCTCTAAAAGTAAATGAATAAAATCTTTTTAAAAAGAGTCAAAATCAAAAGTTGAAAAATTTAGGCAGTATATTCAGCGACAGGACAATATAACTTATTCAAAAGACTAATCTAATCAGCAATAAAGCTAAATTTTCACATTAAGTATCCCACTGTGGGCAGTTACGTAATCCAAGGTTATTTTTGAGAATTTCCTGCCTCCAATCACCTGCAAATTTGTTTACAATATTCCTCTTTATGAAAGTACTCAGTATCACTAAAGGACCACACAAAACAATATTAATTTATGAGCCAAAAATCTAAGAATGAATAAAAATTTTTTAACGTAAATCTAAATTGCCATTCTCAGGTGATTCATGTTCCATACAGTAACTTACGAATTAGGCAGGGAAAAAACACATATTTGAGAAGAAAAAGGATTTATCCTTGAAACAAGGTGACTGTCATATAGTTGTTAAAGGAATTTACTTATTATCAAATAATTTACAATATTTATTCCCTCTAGATATATAAAATAGTGAATCAACCTGCAGTTTAAGATATTTCCTTAAACCCAGAGGAGTATGATATGGCTTTAACTTTTGAAAACCAAATTGAAAAAAAAAACACAGCTCTGATGTGGTTTATCTCTAGACACCAGATTTAACATTAAACAATTCAAACTAAATGCTAATTCTCAACTTTCCTTTTCATATATGTCTGTAATTTATACAGATATAACATATGTAAAATGAAAGCTTAAAACCATTTGTTTATCAGGAAATGCTTAATGTTGTATAGATAGCTACTGTGACTTATTTAAATATATAATCTATTAATCAATTCATCTATTCACCCATGCATCCATTTTATCCTTCACAATTCTTTTAATCTACTGCTATTAGTCATCCTCTGCCCTTGAAAATGCATACATGCCTTCAGGGGAAATAAAGCTGCACACATAATAAAAGATAAAAAATCTCTGACCAAAATAAGTTTTCTCCTGTTGATAATTTCCTTTAAGCAAATGGTTACATAAGGAGACTCTGTTTTGTTTTGGTTTAGGTCTAATCAAGCCTCATAAGACTTACCTTGTGTATCTTGTGGGACTTCAAATAAAATTATTCTTTGAGAAATGGCACTGTTTTCTTATGTAATTGTTCCCTTGGCTACTGTACCTGGTTCAAAACATCATGAACTAAAATTTATGCTGTTAATATAAAAACAGCCTTTACAAAACTTCAGCCACTGTGAACAGAATAAGTTTGGAACTATCCAGAAAGTACACAGACACACACACACAGTCACACACACACACACACACACACACACACTCAAATAAACTAACAAATAAACAAAATGTTTAAATAAAGGATATCGTCATCTTCTCCACAAATTTATCATGTTGATTTTCTGTTTGGGGGAATTTCTTGATGTCACGTTCCAGATGAACAATTTGTTGTTCCATTGTTGCAAGGTTGCTCTTGAGAATCTGAGCTGAAACTGAAGAACAATATGCGAAGCCTTTAGAATATTTTATCAGATATTTCAGAAAAAGATTAAAAGAAAACTGTATCAGTTAAAGTATTTTTTAATGTGGAAAAGACTTCCATGAAGTCAACTCACATTTTTTTGATTCACTGCTCATAAAAATTCTACTCTCCATTAACTAAGTGAAATTTGTAATATAATGTACCAAATTTTCAGGTTTAATATGAGAATGTCACCATTTCTGTCACCCATTAGTTCAAATGAATCTATTCCGACTTAAATTTATTGATGAAATTTTTAATATTTCATTCTTTAAATCTAATTTGAAGATTAAAGAGAAACTAAGGTTCAAAGAGATCTTATTTTATCAATGCATGTTCTTGACTTTATAAATAATTTAAGGTTAAATTACAGAACAGGATCAAATATTTTTCTTTTGTTGAAGTATTCTAGGTTGTATAAACCAACATCTATGCTAAAAGTTCCATCCTCTGGTACTCATACTTTTCATACTCATAGAGATATTAAAAATAACTATTGATACATATAGAGAATTTAGAGCAAAATCCAGCAAACACAAATTCATATACATACCCAAAAACTTTCAGTGTGTCTTCCTACACTATCATCACTTGCTTTCATTATCCCAAACAGTCTCTGCACTTTTCTTTTTCTTCCCTCACTGACAACCAATGATTTTAAGTATTGTATTGAAATTCCCCTAAATACATATTCCAGATCTCTCATGATGACTTCTTTTCAGAGAGGTACTTAAAACATATAATATTATTTTATAGATAGATAGTCTATTACTACATGATGACCAATTAGATATGAAGACATTCCTATCAATATCAATGGCATCTGCCAGGGTTCTAGTTGAAAAGACAAGTTTTATAATTTGATAGGTAGCCTGTGACATTGGTTCTTAAATCCAGACCTCTGAAACACTGTGTTTTTCATCAAAGAACTATGAAACAGAAATAAAATAATACTAAAAATTTTTAAGTAAATTCCAGTCTCATTCTGAGGCATATCATCAGAATTACAATGAAAAATTCAATATGTGACAAAATCAACCCCCTCACAAATTTTGGTAAAACTTTCCTGATACAAAATCCCCACACTGATTGCATACATTTATGACTCCATGAGTCATAATTTCCTCATATAAGGCCTGTCCAGAAGGTATCCAGTTATGTAATATGAAAAACAGAGATGTTTATTGAAGAAGATACAAGACAGAAGAAACATTGTACATAGGACAAAGACACCTCAGTCCCCTTCAAAGTAGGCATCTTGGGACCTCACACAGTTCTTCCAATTGCCATCAGCCGGCCCAACGTATTTTCCTGAATCTTACTGATGATCTGAAATCTCTTCCCTTTCAAAGGTGATTTTAATTTTGGGAAAACCCAAAATTAAAGAAGTCACAAGGCACCAAATCTGGGCTGTAGGGAGGCTGAGTCACCTGGATGATTTGATATTTTGCAAAAAAAAAAAACAAAAACAAAAAAAAACAAAAACAAACAAAAAAAACCCCAAAAAACAAAACCAAAAAAAACCCGTCTACATGAGACATGATACATCAATGGGTGCATTGCAGTGATAAAGCTGCAAATCACCAGTTGCCCATAACTGTGGCCTTCTGAATCATCTGAATAGTTTCCACAGAGAAATGTTCGAGATTAATGCAAAATTTGATGCATATTTGTTGCTCTGCTTGCTCAGTCATTTTGAATGTGATGGCCACACCATACACATGTTCTCTCAATAGTGTCTACCACCCCTACTGACCACTATAGTGAAGTCTTCATTGTTCACACATGTGCATTCCAGTCCACTCTCCTTGGCTACCAGGTTACATTGATGTGCACAAACCGCTCTCATTATATTAACAATGTCTGGACTTTTTCCAGGCAAAACTTATATACATGGAAGTTCAAGAAACTGAAAAATCAAGTGCCAACACTAAAGACATCTTTTTTTCTTATAAATATGTCAAACAGTTCTGTACAATTTTTTTGCCACTTACTTAGATCCACAAAGCTTGAAAATTACTATTTATTGAAGAAGTCTAATAGCACTTTGCTTGCCAAAAAATTTGCTAATGGCTTAGCAATCATTCGTTGCTGTATTTAGAGGACAAGTTAGCTGTGAAGGAAATCATTCTCTCTGACTTTAAAACTGAATTATTTTTTCAATGTGGGGTTTTCTGCTTAATTCTTGCTAATTATTCACAAGATTTCTCCTTATCCATTTGCTTAATTGAAAACCTGAAGATATAAAATTGACAAGTTGTTTATGTCATATTGGTTGCCTGGAAGAAATAAATACATCAGGAACTTTATGCAAAAAACAAAATGCCCAAAGGCCAGGTTTAGGCCACAATAGTAATGCTTCTACTAAGAGCAATAGTAAATCCAGTAGTAAAAAGAAGATGAAAAGGAGGATTCATCTTTTGATTGTTAAATACAGAAACAGTCCTAGCAAGTTGCTATGCATACAAAAGTCCAAATATCTCAAATAACAATAGACTATTTTTAATCCAGACATTGCTTTTTACCCTAAGGTTAAATTCTGAATAAAACACTACTTTCCAGATATTTCTTGTCTGCAATTTCACATGTCAGATCCTTAGTTCTCACTAAGTTCCTCCAAAGCTCTAGTCTAAATTCTCTATCATTTATAGGCACTTTTGTTTAAGTGATCTTCCACATGTTAGTTTCTGCTTTGAATGGGATTTTTTATTGTTGTGTACATTAACACAGTCTCCACCATAAAACCTAAAGCTACTTAATGGTAAGATCCATATCTAATTCTTCGCTTTTCCCTCAAATATTTGTTGAATGATCATGTATATCTCAAGAAATTTTGGTTCAGATTTAAATTTATGCTCATTTCTGCAACTGAATGTGCATTCAGAACTTAGATACAGTCATAGTGACTGAAAGTTACCATATCAATTATCATGTGAGTGTGGAAAGGAAGCAGAAAGTTGGCATCTGTCTAATTATTTGCAGAGGAGGCAGGGCTGCAGGAGATGCTTAGACAAGAAAGTGAGGGATTGAGATAAGAAGAGAAGGAACACCTTTCTTTATTAGGCTTCTCTGTTCTTCCCCTCTAATTAGTTATTAATTTATATTGAAAAAAAGAATGAAATACTGAAACTGTAATAATGTAAGGATTTTAGCCCACATGTAAATTTGTGGCTACACTATAGAAGCAATACCATTAGAGAAAATGTATACCTTTAAATTTGTTTGAATCATGATATCTTAGAGTTATAAGTGACATCAAAGGGGATTTGGACCAGCCCTTCAGGTTTTAAAAACTGAGGTAACAAAGAGTCATAGTCACTGAGGGAAACCAGTTTTGCTACCCTGATGCTGCCTTTTGGGGTATTGATTTTATGCTGTGTATTAAGAACCAAGACACAGAAAGAAACTTCAACCCTCCGTTTTTTTTCCTGCCCAAGAGATTCAGACAGGAAAACCTGCTTCAGGAAAGGAATCATAGGATGTTGCCTTGCCTAATTTGAATGAAGTATGTAAAACAAGAGGGCTTCAGGAAGGTGTCTGTAAGCTAGGGAACTCTTGTATCCCATTGTTTCTGGGTTGCCCTGAAAGAATTTTCTTGCTGTGTATATTCTACTCTTCCTCAACTACCTGAAAAGGGTCCATTCTCACTTCTGAAACCTAATACCCTCTTCCCCCTTTTTTCCTTTGTCCAAAATATGTTATATAGTCAATGTTGCTTCATTGGGAATGCCAAATGTCATTGGGATTTTCACAGATTCATCATGTCTATAAGAATTCCCCATGCCCTTATATTAAATACTGGATTTTCTCATGTTAATCTGTCTCTGATAATTTGATTATTAGACCAGCCAGAAGAATTCAGAAGGTGGGAGAAAAAGTATCATTTTTTATAGTCCCCACCCTATGTTTCTCAAAAAAGAGACTAAGAAGAATCTTGCTTTTTAAAGACCTTACTAAGGGTGATGGTGGGGTGTGACCCCAGGGAAATGGTATGAGGATAAATGGAAGAAAGCAATGCAAGAATAAGTTACTGAACTGACCAGAGCTGTATAAAAAATACAGCTGGTTGCTTAGTATCTCACGTTGTCTCCATCAAAGCCAACCTAATGGCCATGTGACCTATGTAGTGGCAAAGGACCCTGTGCTTAGAAGGGGTCCGTACTTTAATGCTTTGTTGTCACCATTTTGAAATTCTCAATAATTTATTAAATGGGGGTCTGCATTTTCATTTTGCATTGGGCCCCACTAACCATGCAGTCAGTTCTCATCTCCAAATAAGACAAATGAAAAACAACTGCAACTTGGAAGAACTGGTTAGAGGGACTGAGCAGTTCACGTGCTGGCTCCTTCTCATTTCCTATTCTCTCATTGGTGAAATTCTCTTACAAAGTGGCTGAACTTCTGGCTTTGGATGGGGTATAAATCATTTGGCTCAGGCCTGGAGGTGGGTGGTGGCACAGAAGGGGCACCCAGTGAATCTATGCAATGTACCTGGTGCATACACTAAATCCAGAACAGAGGATTTACTCTATCCTAAGTGGCTTATTCCCTTTTCTACATTTGATAAAACTTTTTAAAAAATTATTCACTTATAATCAACATCAGCTTACTTGAAGTTTTCTTAATCATCAGATCAGACTGCATTTTGCCTTATTGCCACACTGATCAAGTCTACTCCCTGTTTTACAGGAATGGCGTCACTAGTATGTTCTCAATCTTTCCAGGCTACATTTATTGAGTAATTAATTTGCACTAGACATTATTCTAAGTGGTTTCATGTATTAACTAATTTAATCTTCATGAAAACTCTGAGGTATGTTCTACTCTAAAGCAGGGGTATGCTATGAGCCAAATGATGTCTTCTCAGTCAATTGTAAACGTAAAGTAGTGTCTCTAGTACCTGGAAGGCTAGACAGTTGAAATAAAATCTGTACCCACTGGCACAAAGGCATATTATTTATATTGGGGAACAGGCATGGTCTGAGAAGCTAAATTGAACTAAATTCTAATTTCTGCCATACCAGCTACTAGTTGGGTTACCTTGAGTCAGTCACTTAGTAACTCTGGGTTGCCATTTCCTGACTTGCAAAATGAAAATAATATCTCTTAAGCAGTCATTCTAGTTAAGTGATTTGATAAACAGTTTCTCTTGTTATATCTATAAATTTTCATTTCATATTTCACCATCGTTCCCCCTCCTTTACTACAAATTCCTACTGTATGTGCCCTATTCCTACTGTGTGTATTCCTACTTATGTGTCCCAAGAATTAAACAACAATTTAGATGTATCTGAACCACAAAAGAGCAGTCACTCCCTACTTCCTATGCTGCTATGGCTTGATTTAATTTAATATGGGTCTTCTTTCTAATTGAGAAAACTAAACTTAGATTGTCTTCTCTGTAGGTTTTTTAAGGTACATGGAATTTTAGGTCTGTGAACCAGTGACAATTATACTAATGAGCAGCCAATATAATTATACTAATGAACAGCCAATTTGTTAGAGATACTAGCAGGTTCCAAATTTAAACAATATTTCTGGAAATTAAAACCTTTAGCCTGTATTTCCATGCAGACATTTAAAATTAGGTTTTTGGGGGATTTTTGGCTTTCTAGACTTCTCTAAAAGGAAACAGATTTTTTAACATGTTACAAAAGAATTAATGTGCTTGATTATCTGCCTTTTATATATAGGAGGGGGACCCCCCAAAACTGGAATTATCTTCTGGAGAGTGGGCCGCTTGTAATGCAGGCTTCCCCCCAATGGGTGAGTGTTCTAGGAACCCATCTGTATCAGTGTAACTGGTGGTGGTGTTGTGAGAGGCTGTGTTCATCTTCAGTGAATTTTTTTAAAGAGTCTTTTAATACATTTGCCCATTTCATGATGGATGATTTATGAGCACACTGGACCACACCATGCTGAGTGTTCAGCAATTTTTGAGCATAAAATCCTGTGCCCCATCCTCCATATTCACCGGATCTTGCCCTGAGTGACATATTTTTGTTTCCCTGGATGAAGAAAAGCCTCAAAGGGAAACATTTTGCCAATGTGGAAGAGGTGAAACAAGAAAAACAGTAGAAACACTAAAATGCCTCAAAACTGACAAGTTAAAAAACTGTTTTGAGCAGTGGAAAAACGTCTCAATAGGTGTATTTCATCAAATGGAGAGTACTTTGAAGGTGACTGAAGTTTAAACATATAAGAATAAATACACAAATTTTTATAAATAAATTTCACTTTTTGGATCCCCCTCATGTATATGTGTGAATATTGGGGTGGCACTGGTTCAAAAACCATACATATTTCAAGTATACAAATCAGTAAAACATCATCTGCACACTACATCATGCACCCACCACACCAAAGCCTCTTTCCATCCTCAGTTCCCATCCCTTTGGCCACCTCCACCCTCCCCTCCCACTTCCCTCTGGCTATGACCACACTGTTGTCTATGTCTATGTGATATGTAGATGTGTTTATTTTTGGACTAATCCCATCACCTTCCTTCATCCAGTTCCCCCTCAATCCTCCTCTCTGACAGCAGTTCCATGTATAGATGCCTCTGATTTTATTTTGTTGGTCAGTTTATTCTGTTCATTAGAGTCCACTTATAAGTGAGATGATATGGTATTTTTCTTTCTCTGACTGGCTTATTTCACTTAGCATAAAAAACTCCTGGACCATCCATGCTGTGCAAAAGGTAAAAATTCTTTCTTTTTTGCCTCCAAGTCATATTCCATTGTCTAAATGTCCCACATCTTTTCTATCCAGTCATCTATTGATGGGAACTTGGGCTGTTTCCAGACTTGGTTATTATAAATTATGTTGCAATGAATGTAGGGGTACACATATTCTTTCTAATTAGAGTTTCGGGTTTCTTTGGATATATTCCCAGAAGTGGGATCACTGGGTCAAAAGGCAGTTTCATTTATCATTTTTTGAGGAGACTCCACACTGTTTTCCACAGAGGCTGCACCAGTTTACATTCCCAACAGTGCACTAGGGTTCCCCTTTCTCCACATTCTCACCAGCACTTTTTGTTTGTTGATTTAGTGATGATAGATATTTTGCCTGGTGTGAGGTGCTATCTCACTGTGGTTTTAATTTGCATCTTCCTGGTGGTTAGTGAAGGTGAGTATTTTTTCATATATCTATGGGCCATGTGTGTGTCCTCTTTGCAGAAGTGTCTATTCAGATCTTTTGCCCATTTTTAAATTAGTTTGTCTTATTGGTGTTGAGTTCTGTAAGTTCTTTATATATTTCGGAAATTAACACTTTTGCAGATACATCATTGGCAAATAGGTTCTCCCATTCAGTGGGTTCCCTTTGCATTTTGTTGATGGTTTCTTTTGCTGTGCAGAAACTTTTTTATTTGATGTATTTCCATTTATTTTTTTCATTGTTCCCTTTTGCCTGAGGAGATAAAGCAACAAAAATATTGCTACAAGACATATCTGCAATATTAATGGCTATATTTTCTTCCACGATTTTTATGGCTTCACAAATTACATTTAAATCTTTAATCCACGTTGAGTTTATTCTTGTGTATTATGTAAGCTGGTGGTCTAGTTTCATTTTTTTGCAAGTATCTAATTTTCCAACACCATATGCTGAAGAGACTGTCTTTACCCCATTGTATCTTCTTGCCTCCTATTTCAAATATTAATTGACCATAAGGGTGTGGGTTTATTCCTGAACTCTCTATTCTGTTCCACTGATTTGTATGCTTCTTGTTATGCCAGTGCCATGCTGTTCTGATTACTATGGTCTTACAATATACTTTCATATCAGGTAGTATAATCCTTCCAACTTCATTTCTCTTTCTCAAGATTGCTGAGGTTATTTGGGGTTATTTTTGTGGTTCCATATAAATTTTTGGAATCTCTGTTCTATGTCTGTAAAATATGGCATTGGAATTTTAATAGGAACTGTGTTGAATCTGTAGAATGCTTTGGAAAGTATGGACATTTTAGTGATGTTAATTTTTTTCTATTTATGAACACAGTATGTGCTTCCACTTATTTCTATCCTCCTCAACTTCTCTCTTCATTATCTTATAATTTTCCGAGTACAGTTTTTTTACGTCCTTGGTTAAATTTATTCCCAGGTACATTATTTTTTGTTGGTTTTGCAATAGTAAATGAGATTGTTTTCTTAATATCTCTTTTTGATAGTTTTCTCAGTGTAGATCTTGAGGCAGATCTGTAAATGGTCTAAGCCTCTAAGGTCCACCTCCAGTTGTCAGCCATTCTACCTTCCCCTGAGGTCACCTGGTGTTCCGACAGAAACCTCCGAATAAAAACTGTAGAGTGGCCCCAGGCTGGCCACAACCCACAGACCCTTCCACAGGTTGTGACCTGGGTAGGGCAAGATGACCAGAATTGGGAGGACAGGGGTAGTGAGCACCTGCTTGGGGCTACATGGTAAGATGTGGCTCCTGCTCCAGAGTCAAACCACACATTCTCCACCAGAGTCTCCAATTCTAGCTCTTCCAGGAGGAGTGCACTGCAGGTACAGGTTGGGTACAGTGAGCCATCCTCTCAGCAGGAGCAAGCTCACCAGGGCAGAGCCACTGGGGTTCGGGGGGTAGATCAAAAGAGTCTTCCATTTGTTCTGGTTCTGGCTGAGCCTGCAGGGTAAAGACTAAGCACTTTGTCTCAGTCCCAGTCAATAGCCTCTGAGGGAGATACACTCCAAATGCCCCAACTCCAAGCAGGGCCCTTGCAGAAACTCCCTTACAGAACTGAGCTCAGTAGGGCAGGGCCAAAAGAACTGGGGGACAGATCCAAAGAGTCTACCATTGTGGATGATGCCAGAAAACCTTTAGGAGGGTGTAATGCACTTATCCCCTTTACTGGAATAGCCTGCAGTGAGTTTGCAGGGTAGATAGTAGTTGCCCGCCTTGTGATGCAGACATATGACTCAGCATCTGTGTCTCTGGTTCCTGGACAAAAGCCCTCCTGGGAGAAGTGCTCTGAAAGTCACAGCTGTGCATAGCACTCTTATTCCCCTTTGTGACTGAATTCAGCAGGGCAGGCCAAGTCATTCAACAGGTGGAGGAGGGTGCCAGTTGCCCACCTGAGGTGGGTAAGAATGGTTCCCTTTCCAAAGCTACACAGTTCAATCACTGTCTGAGTCTTCACCAAGAGGTTCTCCAGAAAAAGAGCTCTCCAGAGGTATCTGCTAGGTACCACCAGCAGACCCCTCTATATGACCTGAGCACAAGAGAATGTTATCACCAGTAGTTGGAGAGACAGGTAGTACATACCCCAGGCTGTTGCTATAACAACTGGATTGCTTGATGCTGGAAAGGTGGCATCTGGGTCTACAGGAGACTCCTTTCTATCCCAGGCAGAGTGAATCTCCACTGATTTTCACCACCAGATACTATGTGGGCTCCTCTTCCTGTCTCTGTTGCTCTGGGTTGGGGATCCCTGAATGGGGTTCAGACCCTACACTCCTGGAGTGAGGGAGTTCTGCAGCCGAGATATCTTTCCAGCTTCTTAGCTGCCACACATGGGTGCAGGGACCAACCCTTTCTGTGTCTCCATCCTTCTTACCAGTTTATATGTAGCTTCATCTATGAATTCTTGGTTACATTATTTCAGTTCAGCTGTCCTTCAGTTGGTTATTCAGATTGAGTGCTCTGTAATTTAGCTGTCAATCAGTTAGCCAACAGAAACAGGTGAATGTACCTTACACCTAGTCTGTAGCTATCTTGGAATCTCCTTGAATATATTTGGCTCAGTCTCAAGAGCTGAGAGTCAATGAATCTTGATTAGTTAATTATTTAATTAGGTTCTAACCTACATTACTTCTAATATTTCTTGTGTGCGTGTGTGTGAGAGAGAGAGAAAGAGAAAGAGAGAGAGAGAGAGAGAGGAGTGTGTGTTTTTTACAAGGGAAAAGGTGTGTAGGGTACATGGAGTGCTCAGAACATTTAAATAGCAGAGTGATTAGAAATACTTATCCCCTGCATAAATAGCCTCAGCCTCAGGGTGTATTTCTATACCTGTCATTAGATTAGTTCACTGATACAAATTAGGGAGTTTTTAATGACAGTGCAAATATTTTCTGAGTAAATTCCCACTACAGGCATTTTCAATGACTGATTAGTCATTCTGGTGGCACTTTATTTTTTTCCCCTCTCATTTCACTTTTTACATCTGCTAGTTAATTACTGAATCAAAACTATAACAAAAAATTAAGTTATAGCTATCGGGTTCTTTATTATAGATTTATTCCTTGTACTCTATAAACAATCTTTTAAGTTCAATATACTCTTGAGCTGTATGTAGGGAGAAATTTTCCCTACAAATCTTATTTATCTACTTATTTCAGTTGAAAAACACATATATAATTTTTACCTGGCTATAAGCATATATGAGTGGTACAACCTACATTGAAAAGATGTTAAATGACAGACATGCTCTACTTTATAATTGTAAAGAAATTAAAATGCAAAATAAATAGTTTAAGTGAGATTTTAAATGGAAAGATCCTTTAATTATGTAGTATATGTGAATTGATATGCATCTAAATGGACAAAAAGTACTCTGATGACATCTTTCAGACCATGTGCAAAATGTGTAACTTTATGTAAATATAACAGCTTTTGTAGGAGCTTGAGAAACTTTTCTCTAAATTAATTATTTCTATTAATTTTACCCATTGACAAAGTAACTGAACACTTCTTACATCTTTGCTATCAGAAAGGCCAAGTAAAAATTTACTCTGGCAAGTCTATATGTTAGTAGGCCCAAACATTATTATAAGTACCCTGTAATTTTCTTTAACTGAATATATTTAGTTGTAGAATTACTATCTGCTGAAGCACACAACATTAAAGTGACTCATCCAGAAAGCATATGTACAAAAGAAAAGGACATTACAAGCAGCCTGAACAACAGGCACAGTTGTATTCTCTCTCAAGTGCATTTATAAGTTAATAGTTTTACTTTATATGAATGCTGTACATGGAAATGAGGTAAATATATTTATATAATAATAGTAGCTAAAGCTCATCTCTGAGGGTTTCTTAGGACTTTGAAAAAATAAGTAGTGCCCTGGCTTGTGTGCCTCAGTTGGTTGAAGTGACATCCCATAATAAAAAAGGTTACAGGTTTGATTCTTGGGCAATGCACATACCTAGGTTGCAGGTTTGATCCTTGATCCCACATCCCCAGTCTGGGCACATACAGCAAGCAATCAACTGATGCTTGTCTCTTGAATCAATGTTTCTCTATATCCCTTTCTCTCTCCCCTCCTTTCCTCCTTCCTCTCTTTCTACAAGCAATGAAAAAATGTCCTGGGGTGAGGATAAAAAGTGAAAATAAAAATAAAAAATAAGTGGTAGTGACACCCAAATAAGAAACTCCTATAAAGAAAAGAAAAATCTGATAAAAATTGACTCATTCTCACAGAAAAAAAAATTGTTTAAAAAGAAACACTTCAACTATAATAGTTATTAAATGAATTTAAAAATACATGTCCCCAGTATGTGTTCATAAATGCCGCCATCAGTTGCTCCTCTAAGGTGATCTTGGGGAGAAGGTGCAGTGTTTCTAGACTGGATGCATTAATACGACTTGAACTGACACTGAGAGCAGAGGAACTTTCATTAGAAATTATGAAGAACTGCTTTATAAACCATATAAATATTCAACTCTAAATACTCCACTAAGCATATTTCAATTGTGGGTTCACATTTTACAGCTTTTAGCCTGAAAAGCTTATTCAAAATGCATTTTAAAAAATACACAAATGGATACATCTTTAAAAAAAAAACTTACTAATAACTATGGAGATTATGGCTCAAAAGATAGCTGGGGTAAAGGAGGAGGAAATGGAAAGTTTGAAATCCTCTGAAAACTGATTGGCAATAAAAAAATTCTGTGGCCTGACCACTGAACCATCGGCAGTGGACAGTCAAGTCATCCATGAAGAATCACAGTTCTTTCACTTGTTGTCTCTTCTGTCACTGTTATTCTGCTTGCAGCAAATACTATGCGTGAAATTTTTAAATCAAAGGCTTAAAAACAAATTGAAATACCCTACTCTTATTGACAGTCTTAGCTAAAGGCCAGGATTGGGAAGTACATATGCAAACTGAAGCTTGTATAAAATGATGCTGAATATAATCTTGTTGTAATACTTTGTTCTCATCATGAAAAATCTTTGATTCAAGCTCACTTCTTTTCCTTGAAATAAAAGAACCCTCACTCAGCCACACCTCGACCTGGGATAATTCTAATGGGTCAAGTTTTCACTGAGTTGAGGTTGGGCTATACAAAAGCATTCTCCCCTTAAAATTTTATGGAAATGGATAAAACAAAAAAGGTTGCCAGAACCTTCAAGTGCTTATAAATTCTTCATGACAATCCTATTGTAATGTCTTCACTTGACAAATGTATGCAATGCATTCTCCTTTCACCATGGAATTAGAACACTAGTGGTAATAAGGGACTCTGACAATAGAAGGTCTTATGCCCTGGCTGGTATAGCTCAGTGGATTGAGCTCAGCCTGCAAACCAAAGGGTTGCTGGTTTGATTCCCAGTGAGGGTACAAGCCTGGGTGGCAGGCCAGGTCCCCAGTTGGGGGCATCCGAGGCAACCACACATTGATGTTTTTCTCCCTCTCTCCTTCTCTTCCCCTCTTTCTAAAAATAAATAAATAAATTCTTTTAAAAAAATCCTTAAAAATAAAATCAGCTATGAAAATAAATAAGACTTATGGAAAAGGTAGACTTGTTGACTGAGACTAGAATAAAACATTAATTTAATCTTAATTAAATAACAAATTTAAAAATTTTTGAAATTACAAGTTTATAAAATTTGGAAATTTGAGTCTATGTTTATATGTGTTTACTTCTGAGTGATTGTAATTAACATTGTTTTTTAAATCACAAAGAAAAAGCACTTAGAATACAACTATATCCAATATTGCCAAAGTCCTATAAAATCAGATATGAGAAATAAGCACTGTTTATTTTATACCAAGACAACTACCTAGTTCTTGATTAAGCATTGAAAAATAATTTTATCTGAGCCATCACTTAATGGCAACTTTACTAACATGGGCTTACTCCTGGTATAGTATATCCTTAATAAGGTGTGGAAAGAATATATGATTGATAAACAAGTTGAGTACTTTCTTTTACATGCTATCTGGCAAGAATTAAATACATCAAAATAGTGTTGTCACAAAGTTACTTTAAAGGAATATTAGCTTTCTTGAGTAAGATTTTTGTGACTGTGGACTAATTTTCCATGAACTGTATTCCTAAACGTAATGAGACTGTGTAATTTGGTAGTTATTCTTACACTTGACCAGGTATTTGCAGAACAAGTCTAATGTGTGAGGTCCACAGGCATACATATTTACAAAGCCATCAAGTTTCACCCAAACTGAATATGGGCTGTCATCTCGTCAGTAGATCATTGTCAGTGCTGGGGTCATCATGCTGGAGTCATGCAAGTCCATTCTGCATCAGAGTCCATTCCACATCACTGCTGTCTGGATTAGCAGTTCTTCTGCTTGATAATAGGGTTACAGGTCATATAAAAGATGCTTGAAAGGGTATAGCAATCTGATGGATACATTTTCCTTATTTATTCATTGACTGTAGATACTAACAGGATTACTATATGCCAAAAGATAAAGTATTGACAATGCAAAGTAAAGTAATTAGAGGATCTAATTGTAATAATTATCTAAGTTTCTCACCATTGAAACAAGCTCATAAAAAAGCAGGGCTTTATCTGGATATTACCATCTCAAAAATCTATTCTACTGTAAATATTTTTGCCTAATGATCAAATAATGAATTAAAAGAAGGGGTGAGGTTCATAGGCAAGGCCGTCTAGATAAGGGATTTAAGTTTTACTCTAAAAGTAGTGGGAAAACACTGAAAGGCTTATAAGCAGAAAAGGCTGATGAAATTTACACTTTAAAACAGATAATTCTGGCAGCTATATGGCAAATGGAGGGATCAAGAATGGAAAGGGGGAAAAAAGTTAGGAGGCAATTATTATGATCTAGACAAGAAATCAAGGTGGCTTGGATTAGGGAGACCAAAGATAGTTGTGTTGTGTATTTTAAGACTAGAGCTGCCTTGGCTTTGGGTGGATGAAATGTGAGAAGTTAGGAAGAGGGAATTGTTAAGGATGACTTCTGGGTTTCTGGCACATAAGATGAAAATGGAGATATTTGCAAGGGAGATTTGTGGGGAAAGACAAGTGGTTTAGTTTTGGACCCACTAAATTTCAATAGTATGAGCCATCTAAACTGAGACTGCAAATAGGCTGATACATAACTCTGGAGCTTACCAGACAGGTCTGAGCTGGATGCATGAAACAATGAGGCATTTTCATACAGATCCCACTTGAGAATAGTTACACTGTCTCATTACATTGGTATAACAGTCTACAGTTAGTTTTTTGTCTGTATAAATCTAAGTAATAATTCCTGTATCCCTGACTCATTCCAAGTTCAAGCATTTCTAGGTGTTGGTTAAGATCTTTTTCCTCTGGACTATGCTTATAATGTATTCCTATTTTTTCCTTTTATTCTGCTTTTTTGTGAGTTACTGTAAATTTGCACAGGTATGATGTATATTCCTATTAACACATGTTTTTTTCCAAGTCATGTTGTCATACTTCTCTTAAAATAAATGTTGACAATAACAACCACACAGCTAATTGCATTTACACATGGGGCGGGGGGAAGTATACCTAATTTAAAAAGCTGCAGGCCTTTAAAACACATAGCCAGGAAAATATCTGCCAGAATTTCCTCTAAAGAAGGAAGAGAAATATGAAAGGCTCAATTGTTTTTCCTTCACAGTACACATTATAAGCATGTTAACATTGGTAGAACACGAAGAGTTAAGGGTAATTCAGCTAATACAACACAATGTAGGTTTCATCCTTCTTTAGTCCCTTTTTCACATTGGCTCTACTTGAGGGGTTCAAAGTAAATCCAGTCTCTTCCTGACTGTAGCTCTATAATCTTCTTGTAGTATACATACATTTTTAGTTTTTACTGCTGGTTGTTTAATCAGAATGGACCAATATAATTACCAGTGCTCAGTGTCTTGAGTGAATGGGGGAGCTGCATACATCTGCTTTGTTTCTAAGTCAATAATTGTGCTGCTGCCCTAGATGTGATGAAGTTGTTATAGAAGCTCCTCCATATGTGTGTGTGGGGCACAAATAACTGCCATATATATATATATATATATATATATATACACACACACAGTATATTATATATCCATTATATAGTATAATATATATTATATCCAATCATATTATATCTATAATATTATACATGTATATATATTATATATATAATTAATATATATATGAATTTTAACTTTCCATCAATTTCATCTTACTGGTTAATCAGCATGTTATATTTGCAACTGTAACCTCTAGCTGATAGTATTCTAAAATAAAGGTTTAACAATTATGGTCCTTTTACTCAAATAATTTTGCAAACTTATAAAGGATATGGATGTATTCTATGGGCCAGTAATGGATAAGAAAACTTATATTAGACACCTACCCAAATGGTCATTAATTTTAACCTAGGAGAACTAGAAATTAATTTATTATGTGGATATATCAATTTCCCACCAAATTCAAATTGATACTGTTACAGGATCACCTATGGTTGGCTGCTAAAAAGTTGCAGAATAACATTTTTAAGACATCATCACAGAAAATTCCATCCATGACAGAAAGCCAAGTGTCATGCTGGTAATACTGACAAAACAGATTTGGCACTGGACCTCACATATGTTCTTCCAAAACAGTTTTGCTACTAGCTCAACTAGCAAAACATGATAAAAAAAAGTTCTCACATTAACAACACTGTATTTAACTGCAATTTACATTATTTAGATAACATTGTAAAACACACCTAACAGTGTCCAGCAAATACAAGGTCCTGACTACATGTCAGTTAACCTGGTGGAATACAAATGAACAATATGCCCTACAAAATAGTAATCCTAGAAACACACATATAATTTAGTCAATAATGGTACCATAAATTCTGATTTCACACTATGCCAAACTTATCCTTTAAAAACTAAATAACCTGACTTTGCCACCACAGGGCTTAAATATATTTCAATAATTCAGTGGTTGTACTATATTCTGGCAGAAAAAAACATGGCCTTCAGAGTCAGACATACTTATTTCAAACTCCTTTTTTACTATTTACTGTGTGATTCTGGGTTAAGTTACTTTACCTTTGTGAACCTTAATGTCCTGATCTGTGAATTGGGGAAAGCAATTTTAACCTCATAAGGTTGTCATGATGATTACATGAAAAATGTTTACAAAGCTCTAATCATATATTAGCACATTATACACTAGACACATTATTTTTGTGCTCCTCACATCCATAGGATCAATAGAAACAAGGCTATTCAGTATATGACTGTGAGCTCTGGCTGGTTTGATTCAATGTATTGAGCACTGGCCTGCGAATCAAAGAGTCACCAGTGTGATTCCCAGTCAGGGCACATGCCTGGGTTGCAGGCCTGGTCCCCAGTAGGGGTTGCCCGAGAGGCAACCACACATTGATGTTTCTCTCCCTCTCCTTCTACTTCCCTTCCCCTCTGTCTAAAAAGAAATAAATAAAATCTTTAAAAAATATATGACTGTTAGTTCCCTAACTCTGATTATCATTTAAGGCCATTATCCCACACTTACTGCTCCTGAACTGTCATACTGATGTGCTCTTTCATGCCTCCCTCATTGGTTCACATTTCCTCTTCCTGGATTGTTTTTTTTTTTTTTTCTGCTAACTTGGCCTGATTCCTCTCCTATTCCTGATCCCGTTCCTTCCCCTCCTCCTTCTTTTTAAAGGATATAAAAGCTTTTAATTATTTCTTTATGGAAGTTTTAAACATAGTTTTTGTTTTTAGAGAAGTTATACATGTACGTGTTTAAAGAGTCAAATCACTGTATAAGTCTGCTTATAAAATCAGCACTTGTTAGCTGCCACCCTCTGTTTCCTGCTCCCCAGAGGCACTTGCTTTCTCTTTGCTGACTTAAAAAAAAACATGCCTTCCATGTTAAAAAGTGCTAATGTTACTAGATATTATTTTACTTTATTTTGTTTGACTTCTATCCCCCCAAATTTATTGATATACACATGTTGATTTCATATATATGAATGAAATCATATATATATATATGTGTGTGTGTGTATATATATATATATACATATATATATCAGAATAATTACCATCATAGCAAACAGCTATCGCCTCCATACCATCCCATAATGCCCATTTCATTTTTGTGGTGAGAACATTTAAGATCTACTCTCTTAGCAACTCTGAAGAATATAATGCGGTATTATTAGCTATAATCTCTATGCTCAACATTAGATCCTCAAACTTGTTAACTGTATAACTGGAACTTTGTATCCTTTGACCGCTATCTTCATTTCCCCCACTCTACCCTATCCTCATCCCCCGGTAACCACCACTCTACTCTCTTTGTCTGGAATCCCCATTCTTCTTGAGGTCAACTCTTTGATGGATGTTTTCATAACTCCTCTAGATGTAGTAACTCAGTTCTTAATGCACTCATAGTATTTCTGAATTATTTCGGATTTTCCAAACATTTTCATAGTGTATATGGCTACTTCTTTCAAGACAATTTTATTTTAGGTCCTGGAAGGCATACTGAGACTTTTAAAAATGTCTTTTTATTCTCAGCCTCTAACACTACAGCTGCCATAAAGTTAGTGCTTAACAGATGTTGTTTGAACTGAAACGCCATTCCTTTCATTTATCCAATTAGCAAACGTGGTTTTTAAAGTGTAAAATACCTTGTACTACTGAAAGTACAGTTACAGGTAACCTCATATAAAGTTAATAGGGAAAAATCACAACTTTTCTAGAAAAGAAAGAGGCTTAAAAATATTCCTAACCTTTGACATAGTAATACTAGTTGTTGTAAACTGTCTTTCGGAAAAAGTATGAAAGAGAAAGGGTTTTTGGCAAAACACAATCATTAAATCTCATTTGAAGTGTCAGGAATATGACATAACCTGGATGATCGGAGATAAGGGAATGATTAAAAACTTTAGTGCAATGATATGAATGATAATTATATACACAGTACTGTGAAGTTCATGAAAACTTTTTAATCACGTAAATACTTACGATTCCTTTCATATCAAGTGAAAAATCATCATATGTAAGTTTATATACAATGTGACCTTAATTGTATAAAGTCTTTTGTTTTAATAACCTCACTCTAAATGAAAATAAACTCCTTAACTTTGAATGGGAACCTCATTATCACTCACATGCTCATTAGGCATTTATTCGGAATAATTGCTGGGACTTAGGGTAAGCTGATAGGTAATAAAGAAGGAAATGAACCTTTTTAAGTATATAGGGAGATTCTCTGAAGCAGTACCTATCATTCACATATATATACATTCACATATAGAATAAGCAAAGATGCTTTGGTTTCTGAATAAATGAAGTACCTAACAGAGAAACAGAGGGTTTTTTAAAATCTGTTTTCTTCCATAAGACACAAATAAATACATGAACTGGGTTATTCAGAACTCTCAATCTATTCAAACACGTTTCTGAAAAGTCCCTCCACCCTGGTGAAATGGGACTCATCAAACACCTAAGGAAGGTATACAGACACTTTCGTGTAACTTAAATAGCATCTTGTCTCTTAAGTCATGCAAAGAAAAGCTGTTGAAAGTTTTCATTCATCTGCACAGGTTTGGAAAACATTAGGCAAAGTAAAGATGTATAAAAACTCCAGAGACCTGGAGGCATTCTGGCAACCATATATCTACAACCACATATATACATACAATCTGATCAAAGGATCTTCAAATTTTTCAAATGCCTCATGATCATTTATGAAATAGGGAAAAGAAAGTAAAAATGGTTACAAATACCAATACTAAGAGGTAATACCATGCATACCATATATTCTTAAATATATGTACGTATAAATTCTTTGGTCATTTCTAGAATGGGAGTTGGCCAACCACTGCTCACTATCCAAATCCAACTTGCTATTTCTGTACAGCCTACAAGCTGAGAATGTTCCTTACATTTATAAGTGGTTAGAAAAAAATTGAAAGAATTATATTTCGTGACACAGAAAAATTGTATGAAATTGAAATTTCAGTGTCCACAAGTCAAGTTTTATGGGAACAAGGCCAGGCCCCATCATTTGCATATTGCCTGTGGCTGCTTTTGCACTGGAGTGGCAGAGCTACTCCTTGCAACAGAGATTCTATGTAGTCTGCAAACCTTAAAATATTTAATGTCTGTCTCTTTGTGAAAAAAAGTTTGCTGATCTGTGTTCTATATTTTTATTGAGATGTAATGGACATATCATATCATTGTATTAGTTTACAAAATGACTTGATAAACAGTTGACCCTTGAACAATGCAGGGGTTAGGGACACCAACTCTTCCACCCCCACACACAGTCAAAAATCCATTTAAAACTTCTGACTACCAAAAAACATGACTACTAATATAGTATGGTCGAGCCATCGACATAAACAGTCAATTAACACAAAATTTGTATGATATATATATATATATATATATATATATATATAATATACTATATGCTTACAATAAAGAGAAAAGAATGCTATTAAGAAAATTATAAGGAAGAAAAATACATTTACAATATTTATTTTAAAGAACACACAGTTTCTCTTTCGTTCCTTTGCTCTCTCTCATTTCATTCTCATAATCACTCTATGAAATATATCTTGTTATTATCCCAATTTTTACATATCGGAAACCTGAGGCAAAAGGAGATTAAACAATTTCCTCAGGGTCATATACCTGGGTAAGTGGCAGAGACAGTCTTCAAAGTTATGTAGTCTAGTCTGTGTCCTTAACCAATGTGTTCTATTGTCCCTCAGGAATAAGTAAAGGCAAGTTTAGTCAAGCAGCATTTTCAAGGATGGGAAGTACAAACTGAACTTGGTACCTGAAGTCCTTTTAAACCCTTAATTGGGCACAAAGTTCTTTAATGTCTGTTAAAGGCACAATATTGCAATAGCAAAGGACAAGGCTACACAGGAGGAGCAAACCATAGTCCTTGTCCTCATGGAGCTCAGTGTTTTGTGGGGAGGTTGAAACAAGCACATAGAAGAATGTACACACTGATGAGAGTATCAGTCAAGTTATAACATACTAAAGAGTGAGAAGGAAGAAAGAACATTTGTAAAGGGGAGAGGGTTATATATTCCTTGAAGCATATAACCATAAGTGAAAACAATAGTTTCCATCTTCTCAGTCATGAATGAGAAAAGATGATATTCTGGGCCAGTGGAGGATGGTCTTGGGGCTTTAGGAGAACAGTTTGGAATTAATTTTTTTAATTTATTTTTAAAAGATTTTATTTCTTTATTTTTAGAGAGAAGAAAGAGAGAAATATCAATGTGTGGTTGCCTCTCACATGCCCCCTACTAGGGACCTGGCCCACAACCCAGGCATGTGTCCTGACTGGGAATTGAACCAGTGACCCTCTGGTTTGCAATCTGTGCTCAATCCACTGAGTTACACCAGTCAGGGCTGCAATTGCTTTTTTTTTTTCAGGAAACTTAAAATTAAGTGGAAAGCTCCTGACTCCATTAGGAAGCTACAGTTAGAATCCTGGGATAGTGGACCCCATCAGGTGGATGTCTGACTTTAATAATCTATTAAGGACTTCGAACTGGAATAGAGCATCAGAACAGCACGGTGTGAATGACAGAAGGCTAAAGGAGGTAGGGCTTGAGAAAAAAAATGAGAACTCTACAGTGGTTACATAGTATGTGCTTAAAATGTACAGGTCCCCTGGAGGGGAGCTAAGACGTTAGAAGAAAAGGTAAAGGCTAATAAAGAGGAAAGGAAAAGGTAGAATGAGGCCAAGAGACAGAGGCAAGGGCTGTGTGAGGAAGCCTGTGGGTAGAATGTCACAGTTTGGAATCCTGGAGGTGTCAATAGTCTATGTGATCACAAACTCTATATTTTACACACATACGGGGGAGCTGAGAGGTAGGGAAAAATTCATGCTGATGAAATGGAGGCCACGTAACTTTGAGAACATGTTGTAGAGTAGAATTCATTTCAAAGGTGGAGTTATCAACATTTATCTCCTGTTTTCTACTAAATAAACATATTTATTGCTTGGATTTGCATTGCATTTCTATTTTTGTAATTTTCTTCCTTTGATGATGTTTTTGTTTTGTTTCTTCTTTTGATCAAAGTTTATGTTTAAAAGGGAGAAGGAGAAGAAGTCTGAGTAAGAGAGTATGATTAGCATCAGGTGAAAATCAGATTTTAGAAGAGCGGTATTTTCATATCTCTCTGGAGAAATGCAGGTTGAAAAAAACTTTTTGTTCAGAGAATAGGTACATAAATATTTTTAATAATTTTCCCATATTTTCAAAGTAGGTAATATAAAACTAATTTGCAATTCTTTCAAAATGAGAATAAAATGTTGCTGTAAAAATTTTAGCTATTTACATTACATTGAAATTATGTTACATAGATACACCAGAATATTTTTAACATGGTGCTATAAACTTGAAGGCTTTTTCTTTTTTTTTCCCAGATCATTTTTATAAAGTGTCATGGAATTATAGTAAATTATTCTTAATTATATACATGCTTTTCACTTACCATATTTATTTTTAAGTGGCCACAGTTCAGACATGAATACATAATTGTAAAAAAAAAAATCACAGTACATCCAGATATTAAGAGATGAGCAAACTATTTCCCTAGTGCAATTTACATATGTTTTGTAAGCCAATTAACTTTCCTTGACCTCTGAAGAATACCAATAAGAATCCTTTATAGAGTAATTTACTCAAGAGGCTGGGAAGAACTAATATGCCTCCTACTCTGTCCAAAAGAACCCTGACCAGTGTGGCTCACTCGGTTGAGCATTGTCCTAAAAAGCAGAAGGCTGCTGGTTCAATTCCCAGTAAGGGCACATGCCTGATGTGTACTAGTTCCTGGTTGGGGGAACATGAAAGAGTCAACCTATTGAGGTTTCTCTCTCACATCGATGTTTCTCTCCCTCTTTTTCTCCCACCCTTCTCTTATCTCTAAAAATTAGTAAATAAAATCTTTTTTAAAAATGTGTCCAAAAGAGCCCAGTAAACACTGACTTTAGACCTCTGACCTATTGTATGTAATATTCTCAAAGTGGATTTTTCCTCAGTAAAGAAGAAAGAATTCATCATGTACCTTTGAGATTTCTTTTGAAGAAATTCTAAAGTTTCACTTGCAGGAGACTTCAGGAAATATATAGCAAATGTGGGACAGCATAATGACAACTAAAAGAAAGTTTATCTTGTATTCATAAAACCCAGAGTCCCACGTACTTTCCATATGACTTTTGATGAGACACTTAAACCTCTTTGAGTATCTACTTTCTTACTTGTAAAACTGGAATAATCTACCTGCTTTGCTGATCTTGTAGGATGGTTATGAAGATACAAATGACTTGGGGAAACTCTTTATAAATAGTGTTTATGACCTGAAAAACCCTTAAGCTGATGGTATTAAAAATGTGGTCATAGGGAGATTGTCCTGGGCAGCAGGATAGGGCCAAAACAGCTCCCTGACTCTTAAGTTATGATGGATAAAGGTCATACTTAGAAAGCAAGGCACAGTACATGGGATAGATTGTTTTCATGGAAAACTCTTGAGAAACCCCCCTACTCTACAGTAGGGTTACTTGTATTTATTAGAGTTCCATCAACTCATGAAAATAATTATGCTTAATTTTAGACCCATGGTATACACAATGAAATTCATAAGTTCCTTCATTGTGATTATCTATGAAGATTTTCTATCTTTTATTTGAAAATAAATGACTACCTGACATAGAAAAATTATTGAGGCCAATACTATAATACTGCTTCAATTCCAAATACAAATCTGTTCTATAGAGCAATGGACTATCCCTCCTATGTTTCATTTGCTGCCCTCTATACTGCTTCTCACCACCTACATGGGAGCCCAAGACCCTCTGTTGTTTCTCTATAAATTCTTTATCTTAATGCACTGCTCTTACATCAAGACTTTTGTTATTATAAGGAAGTTGAGGATTACCAATCTCTACATGCAAGGCCGAGTCTCTTATTTGAGAAAGTGTTCTATTCTCACACACCAACTAATTAAACACAACCAGTTGGGTGTTCAATGTCCTCATAACCAGCATATCCACACCTGAGTAACCACTCCTCCCACCCCCCAAACTGAAACTTATTTCTAATTATTCTGTTTTCCCCAATAGAAACACCATTCTTTCAGCTGTTGTCACTTAAAACCAGAGTTAGTTTTTACTCTTTATCCCTTTTATTAACTATACCCTGCCAGTTATCAATTCTCATCAATCATCATTTTTCAAAAATCTTTTTGCCTTATGTCTTTGCCTTCCCACTGCAACTTCCTCCTTTCTGAAGCCCACATCACCAAAAGGTTAGAAAATTGCATCTGGTTGTGGTGCTTTCAATCTATCTCACAAATACCTCCAGGATAAAACAATGCTCTTCTTAGAACACTGATCTCACTATATCAGTCTTTGATTCTATGAGTTAAAATTAAACCACTGAATTACATATGAAGTCCCAAAAGATACCATAGGTTACAGAAAGCAATTAGAAAGTAATAAATATGACCGACATCCTGAACACAAATCAAGATATTTTTGGGATAGAATGCTTTCATTAAAGTAATACAAATTAATAGGGGACTACAGCGCTTCCCCAAATACAAAAAAAAAAAAAACAAACAAACAAAAGTTACAATTTCCATGGTGGACATAAAATGAAATTGCTTTTGTAAACTTCATACACGAGCTTTATTGTCTCTGGAAATTAAAAATGCACCACTGCCCTTTGGGTAAAAACATGGGTTCTGCTATACATAGCCAGACAATGGTACAACCTTGTTACATTACTGCTTTCTCTGGGGTGTGGGTTATAATCTACAATCTAAACCAATTCTTTAAATATGCAAATCACATTTCATCTGGATATCCCTCACTGATCTTTCAAAGACTAGGTCTCAGCTACATGTTTAGCATGACACATGGAGAGAAATCTCAATTTTCCCAAGATAATATTGTTTTATCACATTTATACAGTTTTTTCATTGCAAATTGTTACTAGTGTCACACTTTAATAAGTAGCAAGGCACAGAGATTTTAATTTTATTTGAGATTTTATTAATACAGGGGGAAAGTTCTCCCTATTACTTTTCAAAAATAGAAAAACTGTTTTATTTACATAATTGTAAACTGCTCATTTTCTTTTCTCAATTATTTCTGCCTAATAAAGGCTAAGATCTTAGAAATAATAGAGTGAGTATACACCAATGAGTAGTACTAGAACAACAAGCAATGTTGGAAAACAATTTCTTTTTTGTTTTTCATAACGTGCCTCAACAGATTTCATTTTCTATATGGATCCTCTCCTCACAAAAATAGTATTTTCAAGTTTTCTGCCATAAATAGAGAGTCCAGTGTATGACCCCAATCATTTTAGGACTCATAAGCTCATATTATTTGTAGTCAGTAGTTCAAGTATTAGGCAGGAGGCCTACCATTCCCCCACCTCGAGATTTCTTCCATGCACATGCTAAATTTTCTTATAAGAAGTTGAAGGCAAAAGTTAATAATTTTAGGATTTAAACATTTACCTAGGATTAAGTTGGACAAAAAAAGCTGGATCTTAATTCTATTCTTTAAGATTTTATTTATTTATTAACAGAGGGAAGAGCAGGGAGAAAGAGAGGGAGAGGAACATCAACTGGTTGCCTCTCATGCACCTCCAACCTGTCAAACCAGGGCACATGCCCTGACTGGGGATTGAGCCAGCAACCCGTTGGTTCACAGGTTGGCTTTCAATCCACTAAGCAACACCAGCCAGGGCTGGATCTTAATTTTACAGTCAGTTTTATTTAATTATGCCTTGTGGCCACTAATCTGAATGCAACAAATGGGTTTGGCTTCCTGATTATCACCTTTTTCTGAGTGATCTAAAGAATCCCCTTCTTTTGCTTTAGTTTCATCCATGTCATGTGCAACTTTCACTTTTTAAGATTTGTAATAAACTAAGACTGGTGTGAAATGTCTTTCAAAACTTTCTCTTAGCTAAAGTCAACTTCACTAAATGCTTTGCAATCACTTTATCAGAGAAACTATATTCCTGTCAACTTCTTTTTGTATTTCTCACTGGGACCATCATAGTACATCACACATTAGTAAGGTTAAATAAATACTGCATAAAATGAACAAACATGTTACTATCGAGTGATCTGTTAGTCAGCTAATAAGCTGCATCAAGTCCCAAATAATAAGTGCACAGAATAGGGAAATATCCTTAGGTTATTCATGTGTTCTGTTGCCTACAATGCCTCAATAGTTTTTAAAAGATTTGATTTATTTATGTTTAGAGAGAGGAGAAGGGAAGGATAAAGAGAGTGAGAGAAACATCAGCGTGTGGTTGCCTCTCCTGAGCCCCCTACTGGGGACCTGGCCTGCAACCCAGGCATGTGCCCTGACTGGGGATTGAACTGGCGACCCTTGGGTTTGCAGACCCGCACTCAATCCACTGAGCCACTCCAGCCAAGATGCCTCAATAATTTTTTGTCTTGTACTGTGCTAAGAAAGCTTCAGTACCATGAATAGCTAAGCCATTTTGTTAAATCTGACCACATTCAGTGAAAAAAGATTATATAAATATTAATAGCAATATATCATTTTCTGTATCAGTATGGCATATTTATACAATTAAATGTGACCACTACAATATATATGAGGTCTGTCTAGAAAAAGGCCAGTCACTGTTAATATAATGAGAATGGTTTGTGTGACATTGATATAACCTGGCAGACAAGGAAAGTGGACTGGAATGCACATGCATGACCAATGACAACTTCACTGTACTAGTCAGTGGGGATGGTAGATGCCATTGAGTACTGTGAGGTCCTCACATCCAAAATGACTGAGCAAGTAGAGCAACAAATCTACAACAAAGTTTGTGTTTAAGCTTGAACATTCCTCTGTAGAAACTATTTAGATAATTCCCAGTTCCACAGCTATGGGCAACTGGTGATTAGCAGCTTCATCTTCACAACATGCTCACTCATGTATCACATTGAATGCAGAGTGTTTTGGGCAAAACATCACATCACCCAGGTGACTCAGCACCCCTGCAGCTCAGGTTGGGTGCCCTGTGACTTCTGGCTTTTCCTAAAACTAAAATCACCTTTGAAAGGGAAGAGATTTCAGACTATTGATGAGACTCATGAAAATACGATGGGGCAGCTGATGGTAACTGGGAGACCTATGTGAGGTCCCAAGGAGCCTACTTTGAAGGGACTGAGTTTCATTGTCCTATGTACAATGTTTCTTGTATCTTCTTCAGTAAATGTCTGTATTTTTCATATTACATGGTTGGATATCCTCTGGGCATACCTTATATATATTTATATTGATCGAAGTCCTTGAGGGAATTTACATATAAACATAATGGTTGAACCATATGAATCTAACCTTATTTGTAGGTCAATGTATCTATGTCAAGGTATATGTGACTGAATAAGTTCTAGTCCTACCCAGAAAAGCTGAATTCTTTGACTTCATTGACTACCTGAATATTTACAGTACATGCTCATAAACATACATTCATTCTCAACCCTTCAATAACAAGTCTTGGCATGTTTCTAATTATATTATGTAATTCCTAACATAGTATTTATTTGTATAGCCTTACATTTTATCAACTATTTTCCAATTTACAGTGGAAAGGACATTCTATTGATAACACCAATAGACTTCCAAGTTTTCCTGAGCTATTATTTTATTCAATTATCAGACATGGGAGAAACATTCAGAGATTTGTACCATAATTAAGTTTTAGCTCTTCTATCTCTTAGTTCCCACAAAATTTAAAATCTTTACTGCACCATCTAAGCATTTGTTTCTTTTACTGCTTTCTAAGTGTTTCTTATCTGTAAATCCTATCTCTTCGATAAGAATGTAAGTTCCTCTAGAGCAGAGACATCATGTTTTTCTCACAGTAGGCCCCACTGGAAGTCCTATTTATCTCTGATGTTAGAATTGGGATTGCCAACAAAATTTTCAGTCCACTATTAGATTCTCCTTTGCAGAGAGTGCATGGGCTATTGATAATATAATATTCAGAATAGAGAGACACAAGATACATGCTCTCAGGGTTTCTTTGTTTATTTGTTTTATATACCTTAACTAGGTAAAATGACCAACAGCCTATGGGAGTTGAGTTTGTCTTGGGGATGGTATTCAAAGCAGAACAAACAGTAGCCCTTTTTTACACTGCGAAGAAATAAAATGATGGACTTAGAATATGAAGGTAACATTTCTAGTAAATATGAGTGAGCAGCAATAAAGTTTTTAATACAGTAGACTTGACTAGGACAGGCAATTAGAAAATGAGGCAAGGTTAATTAATCAAAGAGTTAAGTTGAAGTAGGCATTTATGAAACATAATGTATATCTTAAGTATTTTAACCAAAAAAAGTATAAATACTATTCACTTGCCAATCTTTTCATCACAGAACTAAGATATGAGTTAGGATACTCTGATTGGCTCTCTGCAGAGGCTTGATTGCATATAACCAATCAAGAGATACACCCTAAACCATCTAGACTGGTTTCTCGATTTAAGTTCCTAGACCATAAATACATTCATGGAGGAATCAAAGCAAAAAAAAAAAAAAATGCCTTTGAAATCAATACATTATTGTTTAAGTGTGCTTACTGACACCTGATTAAAGGGTAATTTTTTAAAGATTTTATTTATTTATTTTTAGAGAGGGAAGGGAGGGAGGGAGAGAGAGAGAGAGAAACATCAATGTGTGGTTGCTGGGGGTCATGGCCTGCAACCCAGGCATGTGCCCTGACTGGGAATCGAACCTGTGACACTTTGGTTTGCAGCCCACATTCAATTCACTGAGCTACGCCAGCCAGGGCTAAAGGGCAAATTTTAAATGATTTCTAAAGTATTCAACATTGCTTTCATGAAAAATGGTTTATGGTTTTTTAAACACCATTTCTGAGTTCACGTAATATTTAATTGAAAGACATTACTGCACTGACAAGTACAACTGGCATATGCAGGAAGTTTGGAGAATATGCACAACAGACTCCTGGAATCCAAGGTCTCAACTGTTAAGAGCCATAGTGCCAGGGTGTCCCTGAGAATAGCCTTCCAGCTGCAAGAGCAGTCAGAGTGTCCAGGACATCAGTCAACAACTTACATCCAGTGAATTGTTAGCATTGATTTCTCAGGCAACTTGGTTTTAATGGGATAAAGGGAATTCTACCATAAAGGTAAGAGAAAGACAGCCCAGAAAGAGACACATCATTTAAGAACCCCTTAGTGAGATCACTTTCAATTTTCAGAATATTAACATATTTTGAACTGGGAACTATAAGACAGATATCTTTCTAAAAGAATGACTCATGTAAGGATTAAGATGCCATTGAGGCTGGAGCTCGTTTAATCTTAGAAATATCTATTCTTTTGTCAAATATATCTTGAAAAACCAAGAGAACACAGCGCAGTTCCCTTAAAAGACATACTAGCTCACCAAGCCATAATTTATTGCATTCATGAACACATACTAAAATTCACGGAAGTAAAAACAACACATAAACAAAGCATGTTTGTTTAACAATCTTCCCCTCAAGAATGAAAGAAGCAAATGAGTTTGTTGTTATATCTGCACACAATTAGATAGAACTAGGGTCATTAAAGGCAGTTTATGGATGGGCTTCATTGTTCTCAGTTCATAAGTGAAACCATTTTGCTTCTAATGAACATAATCCCCTCCTTAATCTTGACAGTGCTAAATTACAGTTGGATATGTAATGATCTCAATCTTTCCCTTAGTTTATTGAAGTGTAAAAAGATTAAGGATATACTAAGTGAACTGATGACAGGTAAAGAAAGACAATACAATAATTTTACTATGTGGTGATTAGAGAAACTGGCATTTACACTACAGGTTAACTGAACACCTTGAAAAGCTGAAAAACACTGTTTTCAGAAACTGACAACAATTAAGGTAACAGCACAACCCCAATACATTAAATACCATCATGTTTTTATCATTATTAAGAGTCTAAATTGGTCAGGAATAAGTACATGCTACTCCACACGACATTCAAGATTAATCTATCCTTTTGGGTTTCATTTTACTTTAAACTAAAAAGGATAACAGTTATAGTTTCCAGTAATTTTCTTTACTCTGAGCTAGACCCACCATCTGTTTTTGAACAACAACCACCAAAAAAAGAAACCTTCCAAAATATGTAACTGCTGCTTCCTGAATTGCTAATACTGAAATTCTTACAACCATATGTACATGATTCTATAGATGAAACTACTAAACTACGATTATTTGAGTGCTGGCTTAAAATTGTTGTTCATAAGTACTAGGACACTACTAATTTAATTCAGTAGAAATATTAGTATTACTACTTCTTAGGGAAAGTTTATTATATATCAATTGACCTACATGTTTTATTAATTAGAAAATATATGATCTACCATTTTGTACCAAGGACACTGAGATAAACCATCTAGAATTTGGAGTAAAAAAAAAACAAATCATATGTACAATACTAAAATTACTTCATTTAAAAACAAACAATTGTTGGAGAGGTTGTGGAGAAAAGGGAATCCTAGGGCACTGTTGGTTGAGAATGCAGACTGGTGCAGCCACTGTGGAAAACAGTATGGAATTTCCTCAGAAAACTAAAAAAATGGGACTGCCTTTTGACCCAGCAATTCCACTGCTAGGATTATATCCTAAGAGCCCTGAAACACCAATACAAAAGAACCTATGCACCCCAATGTTCATAGCAGCACAATTTACAATAGCCAAGTGCTGGAAACAGTCTAGGTGCCCATCAGCAAATGAGTGGATCAAGAAACTGCAGTACATTTACACAATGTAATTCTATGCAGCAGAAGGAAAAAAGGACCTCCTACCTTTCATGACAACATGGATGGAACTGGAAAGTATTATGCTAAGTGAAATAAGCTAGGAGGTGAAAGACAAATACCATATGATCTCACCTTTAACAGGAACCTAATTAAAAGAAAAACAAAATATAACAAAAGACACCGAAATTGAGAACAGGCTGACAGTGACCAAAGGGCAGAGTGGAGGGAATTTCAGGGGAATAGAGTGAAGGGGTTGCAGGAACAAGTATAAAGGACACATGGACAATAACGGGGTAGGGGGGCAAGGTGGAAATGGGAGGGAGGTGGAGAGGGCTGGGGTGTTGGGCTGGGGTTGGGGGAAAAGGCAAAAAACTGTACTTGAACAACAATTAAAAAAATAGTAAACATCACAGAAAAATTCACTTTGTATTCCAAACAGGAAAACTCAAAAGCAAGAGCAAAACCAAGATTGTTTTTTAGTTTAATGAAACAAAGTATAATCTCCAGACAACTGTCTCAAAATTCAGCGTACGCATGATACTAGCACTGTGCTTTATTTTGAGCTTGCCAATGAATGAATACTGCCATTATGACCTTTGTGTCTTTGTTTAATAAATTATTCCACAATATTATATATGTTGATATGAATTTAGGAGAAATCCAACAGGTCATTCATACTTAATATGTGTTCTGATCATTAAAAATCAAACTTAATTTTTGTATATGAATTAATCTACTTTTGTCTGAAACATTTTGTCATTCATAAACATGTTTTTCTATTCAATAAAGTAGACTTTCCTTTTTATTTTTTAACTACCAAAACAAACGAACAAAAAAAAATCATGAAGGAACAAGCCTGGATATGGTTGAGATGATTGTCAAAAATGATGTTTGCTTCAGTGTAATAACATAAGATTTGCTACAGAGATGTAAGTAACACTTTGATAATATTGGAATAACTTCATCTAAAGATACATTCTTTGGTACAAAGCCCAATTCAATTTTCATCTAAAAAAATAAGCACTTGTAGAATTTAAAAACAATCCTTTGTGAATTTCAGAATCAGTTCATTACAATCTAAAAACTGTCTCAGAAAGAAAACAAAGGTGGAGGAAGCACAATCATTTTGTTAAACTGTGGGAGAAATTTCATACTATTACTTTGGACAAAATTTTGAATGGGAAAGTCCAGTGATCAGCCTAAGAATTAATTCCCTTACTTAAAAACAAAATGCACATTATTTAGCTGCCTCTCTGTTGCATCAAATATTTTTATGCATAGCAGCGTTACCTCTGAGTAGATGTATTAGCAAAAGAAGCTTTGGGTAATAAATAACATATCAAACAATCCCATCAGAGAACTTCTACAAAGACAAATCTCGACACCTGTGCAAACATTGTTTTTAATTGAGTTAGGCTCTCTGAAGGTTTGGAAAATTGTATTTCATCCTTACTCAGCTGCAAGATGAAGTATACATGTGCATGTTTTATAATTCATTATTTATTCTACCTGAACACTACATAAGGAATAAAACTATAATAGATAAGGCTGAACCATACCAAATTGATATTTTATAGTTCAGAAATGGTTGAGTATCAGCAATTATACATGGTTTGACCTAATACAATATGTTTTTGCTTCAACCATGCCATATGGCTGAAAACTTCAAATCAATACACTACGCATATCCTCTAAGGGCACTTTAAGCTTTAGAAGTAGCAGTAACATTTGGGATGGATTCATTTTTACAGAAAAATAAGACCTTAGTCAAGGACCTGTTTCAACTTAAATTAGGACATTTGCTTTTCTTTTTTAATGGTAACCAGAATTTCAACTAAAGAGACCACCAAATGCTCATATGACTCCTACAACTGAATGTAAAACAAGAAAAAACACTGAACTGTTTTTTTAACAGTATTTACTCCTGCTATATAAATAGATTGTATGGCAAAACTACTTATGATATATGTGCATTAATATTATTATGTGACTTGATTAACAATATACATACACATATATATCATCATCATCATCATCATCATCATCATCATCATCAGAGTTGTTACACAAACTAATTATATTCACCTGGAGACCAAGGGCAGTGAACACTTTTTCCTATGTATCAGTAGATTAATTACAAAACACACAAAAATATATTTTAAACAGTATTGAGAAAATGTAAGGAAAACAATGCTTTTATACAAACTGTTTGCAATAGCAGATGCTATATGGTGACAGCAAATGAGTAAGGTCTGAGGCCACAAGCCACAAAGTAGAGTTTGGAAACATTCAGACATTGGCACAGCTTGTTAGCACATCTACCTCTCTGTAACCACGCCAACAGTGCCATGGAGTGCTTCTCTTTCCAGCTACCATCTGTTCCCACTGCTTTTCCTGCTTTCACCACATCCCCATTGTACAGTGCCCCCTCTCGCCCCTCCCTGTTATGTTATTCCATTGGAATTCCAGTATTTGTGTGGTGGGGGAGCAGCCAGAGGAATAGAGGTGTTTATTAGTAAACCCACATCTTCAGGTTGTTGCTCTATGTCCTCTCCTCAAGAACCAAGTTAAATAATGCTATTAAAGGTCATCTTAGATTTCATTTTTCCTTCTAAAACTCATAAGCACTGATAAGGTCATCCTGAAAAAGAGGGCTTGTCACAATGAAACTTCTGTGCATTTAGGATTTTAAAAACAGAACTTCTACTTCTCTAGCTAGGAAATACAAAAGTGTTAGAGTCCTAGGAGTGAGGCTTGAACTGAACCAGTTTTAACAAAGTATAACAAAGGAAATAACATTTCAACAGAAGGTGAGTCACATCTGGGTAGGAGGAAAATGCATTATATAATAAATGTGGCTTGACAATAAATACAGGTGTCATTTTCTGTATCCACTGTTTATTCTGCAAACAACCTCAAAATATAAACTGCCCCCCTTCCTACCATGAAAGGAATATATTCCTGAAAATTTATTGAGTACTGCTATGACTTTGCATGCTTTTTGAGAGACCTATTTTCAGGTTTAACTTGTCCTTGCCAATCTTCTAAGTGGCCTATAAGTCTCAGTGATGAGTATTTTGCAGACAGTAAATCTAATCATTCTGACATCTATAAAAGATATTTAGTTGCTAAGCAAGATGAAAAATGGTGGTGCAGAAATATAAAATCTATCTTGGGATAACAATAAGGCTACAACTATGGATAAGCATACACCTTCACCAGGGTGGTTTCTGTTTAGAGCTCTGTTTCATTTACTTAATATTTAAAAGTTATTTTTCATTGTTGTTCAAGTAGTTTTCGGCCTTTTCCCCCAACCCCTCCTTACCACCCAAGCCCTCCTCACCTCCCTCCCCCGTTTCCAACCCCCTTATTATTGTCAATGTGTACTTTATCATTGTTCCTGTAAACCCATCACCTTTTTCCCCCATTATCCCCTCCCCTCCACTCTCTGGTCACTGTCAGCCTGTTCTCACTTTAGGTATTATTAATATTCTTTTAAAGACTCTATATAACTAGTACATGTATATTTGCTCATATTATTCAGTGGATTTCATTGTAACTTTTAGCTGTGAATCTGTAAGAATAAAAAATGTGGCTCTAAGATGGCATTACAAAAATGACAACACCACTATTTCCTTATAAGACCTATAAGGTATGGGTACAATTTTCTTCTTTTATCTGTACATTTCAAATTTTCTGAAGTATCATGGAAAAAAACCTGTTGCCCTTCTTTTACTATGCTTTTCTCCAAACAACAACAAAATAATTCTGACCTTTACTTCAAAGAGTTAACAAGCAACCTATTTACATTTAATGTTCCCATATAGTATTCTATAAGAAAAGATAGTCAAATTGTGCAATATACTTATGTATGTTTATTGTACATCATAGAAAACAATAAAATATTATAGTATAGTGTTTTCAATTTTACTGTATTTACTCTATAAGAAGTTATATTCCTTTCTTCATGACTTGCTTTCAGAAGAACTTGTAAAATATAGGAAACATTCTTCATGCATGCATTACCAGTCTGCTAATTCCATACCTACAAAACACATTCATTGAACTCGCAGTATATTATATGAAGGTTTAATAATTTCTCTGAAGATCCTTTATCAGAAGACTGTATTTGGAAGGGGCATAAGATATCATATTCTGACTTTAATAAATAACATGTTTGTAAGTATGAGTTACTTATCTGTGAGTATTCCATAGATAAGAAAATGTTAGAATATATGTTGGGTTTGAACTTTTTTTGTTGTATTGGCAGGCAGTATTAGATTTTTTCCTGTTTTATCACAATGCTGAAGTTGACATAGCCAGTGGAATAAAATACATATACATGTGAGATATATCAATAACAACTGAGATCATACGTGTAACTTATCACATCATTTTATATTGCTATCTTCAAGAATCAGCTCAAACGTTATCTCACATGAAAAGCCTGTCTTTATTCCTCAGAATAGAAATTGAGTTCTGTGCTTCGTACTCCAAGAGCACATCTTAGATCTCATTTTTCAGAAATTTTAGGTTTTTTCCTAAAAGTAAGTATGCAATATTGTTGAATTAACAATAGCAACAAACAAGCATGAATTAACACATGTGAAATTGTGAGGAAATATTTGATTAGTTAGGGAAAGCATAAAATGATGGGAAAATATCTCCTTCCCTGTTGGGGGAGACAGAACAGTGGTTTTCAGGAAAATGGGGTGAGTATGATAGCAGTTGCGGATTACTCAGCAGATGCAGAGCAGTACAGGTACCATAAGCAGAACAGCTTTGGAATATGGCCAGGAAGGTGGCAGGGTAAGCACCCTCAAGAAACCTGAGAACAGAGATGCATTTTGTTCTTTCTTGTTGCAGCAGATGAGCTTCCTAATGAGGGGGCCAAAGGCATTACATAGGAGTTAGAGTTTATATGATATTGATGAACTATCTTTTTTGTGTCACCCAAAGAAACAAGATGCATTTGAAGTAACATGACACAACACCGTAGTTTTCAATGTTGTCTTGACCCACTGTACTGATAAGCATATGAGTAGCATAGGAGACGTGATGGGCACCATTCTGGTTGTTTGTAATGCAGCTTGGAAGACCTGTATCAAATATATTTCTCCTTCTCTATGATTTCAGTCCTTCCCAGACTCTTGGATTTTAATGTGCACTGTAGATAAACTTGTAGTGTTAAATCGATTGATGTTATTAAACTCAATCCCACATATACTCATTATGTACTTATGTGAGAGAAATACTGTTAGGTATGGCAAAAATCTCTGTCTTACATATCCCCATTCCCCTTTCCCAATTTAGATTCTGGTAGTTGAAACAAGGCAATCAAACATACAGTTGAAGAGAGAAAATAATGACCACCACAAGAGAATTACAAGAAAATGCTTAACTGTGTAAAGGAAGACGAAGACATGGTTACTTCCAGGAGGATATTGCCACTGAAAAGAAAGCATTTGAAATGGGGTTCATAGGATAGGGATACTTTATTTATAACATTGAATTCTACTGTCAAGGTCAGAAGACGCATACTTCTTTTCTACCTACTCCATTTGTTCTCTTAAAAACACATTAATTGCTTTCTTAAGAAAATTTGTAGTATGAGCTAAAAATTTTATCTATAACCCATATGAGACTCCACTGTAGGATTATTAAATATCTTTCAACAGTCAACATAATTTTAAAATAGGTTTCCTAAAGAGTAGAAACACTGTTACCAAGGACTCGGAAGGTGGGAGAATTGGAGAGATAGTTGTCAAAAGGTACAAACTTCCATATAGAGAAAATGAGTAAGTTCTGGGAATCTAATACTCAGCATTGTAATTGTAGTTAACAATACTGTGTTATATACCTGAAAATTGCTAAAAGAGTAGTTGTAAAATGTTTTCACTACAAACAAGAAATGGTAATTATGTGATGTGATAGAGATGTTAGCTAACAGTATAGTGGTAATCATATTGTGACATGTAAGTGTACCAAACCAACACATTGCACACTTTAAACTTATACAATGTTATATGTCAATTTTAATCTCAACAAAGCTAAAAAAATAATTGAAACGTAAAAAAAAGCATTTTCCCACAGATGATTTGTTAATTGAGGTGTATGTATAAGTATAATGACATACCTTGCTAAGAAACCCTATACAAAATGTGTCTTGGGCCCTGGCTGGCGTAGCTCAGTGGATTGAGTGAGGGCTGTGAACCAAAGCATGGCAGGTTCAATTCCTAGTCAGGGCACATGCCTGGGTTGCAGGGCACGGCCCCCAGCAATTGCACATGGATGTTTCTCTCTTTCTCTCTTTCTCCTTCCCTTCCCTCTCTAAAAATAAATTAAATCTTTAAAAAATTGTGTCTCAAGTACATCTACCAATTCTCAGATTGATTCAACTGTTCATTAAACATTTTTCCAATAGATAATTCCAGTGAATAAGTCTCTGGCACTATCATAAGGGGGAAAATCACCACAAAAATAACATAAAATAGTATAACTTTGGTCTCAAATTTGATTGCCAAAGCTATTGCATTAATTTCATACCTATATCCTCAGAGATAAAACATTTTAAAGTATGTGAGCTACAAATGAAAATAAAGAAAAATTTTCCCTTACTGTCAACTGGATATATGTGTTCTATATAAGTTTATGAATCTCATATATACACATATATACATATACATGTGTGTCTGCATAGGTAAATATACCTTTAACCACTATAGGAATGTAATTCGCTTAGGCAGCAGAGGATAGCAGCTGTAATATACAAATAGCCAAACCCCTATTATTTATCTGGTAGGCTTTAATATAAAATATGGGGGTTCACACACTACCTTGTGGTCCCTTACTGTTCATCCTCACAGCTAAAAGGGCACACGAAGGCCTACGGCATAAATGACAGAAGAGTCAATGGAGGATTTTTCTCCTTAGCCTTCACCTTCAATGATTACATGGCTGATGGTGAGCTAAGAACTTGATTCGCATTTCTCTTCTCCACAGACAGTGATATGATTCCCCTCACAGAGCTGCCCATGGTTAGAACTAAAAAACTAATGGTTTTTGAAACAACTGGAACCAATTTCCCCCAATCAGTGTACATGAATGATTCACACCACTGTTAATAACAGTTGAATTGTTGTATGATAAGGGGAGAAAAATCTTTTTTCCTCAGTGAGATGTTGACCCAACTTGGTAAAATGCTTTTAAATCAACCAACTGCTAAGAGTCAATGAAACAATACCACCTAATATCCAAGAAAATGATATTACAAAGATCCTCAGAGGAAGAACAGTAGGCCCCTACCCCTCTGAAGGAGACAGACTTAATGAGATCATTATATTTCCTTTATGCAAGTTGCTAAAAACAAACTGAAACTAAACTTATTCATTCAGATTGTGAAGTATATGTACACTGAATATTAGAGATTTGCTTTGAAGCAAGATAATAAGAGACTGAACCACCTCTATCATTTTCATTACTGGAATCTCAAAAAAAATCTGAACAAGGTGAAGCATGTCTTACCTAAACTGTGCTTATTATAGATAGACAAAACTTAAGAAACTGAAGAAAAACAAACTCAATACCCAAGTTTACAGTGTGCATCTTAAAATTTAAGAAATTTTAAATAAAAATTTGTAGAAAAATCATAAATATGAAAGATATTACAAATTTAACACCCCTCCTCACACATAGTAAAACTAATTTATACAGTTTGATCTATGGAATGTCAAAATAGAAGACTGGCCTTTTACCTATCAAGTAGCAGAGATTTTATTCTATGCTCTTACTACCAGCTACTCCCCAGTCTATGGATGTTGTGTCCTTTCATCATTCCATTTTTGTGCAGAAGCGATTTTCAGGCCTTACACTTCTTTCTTTTTACTGGGGCAGTCTCTTACTTGTCCTCTAAGATCCAGATCAAATGTCTGTCCAGCCATAAAGCCTTCTTGGACTTTAACAGGCAGAGCTGGTGTTTTTGTCCACTGTACTCCATAGCATTGAGGTTTTAATTGGTACAATATGAGTTAACATGCTGTGCTATAATTTATTTGCTTAGATATCTGCTTCCCTTACTCCATTGTGGGATTCTGGATGGTAGGTACTGCACTGTATTTATCTGTGCATCCTCAATGTCTTGGATATGTAGATGTTTACTCACTTCACTAAATGAGTTAGTGAAAATAAAAATGAAACTACTTTAACAAAATGATTCTCTACAGTAAATGAAGAGTACATTTGCATACCGCCTAAGTATATGCAACCCTTTATAAATCTTTGATTTAGTTAAGAGTTGTTGGAAACATTTTTTTTAAAAAAAATTGCTGCACCTTACCATCTGCTAATGCAAACAAAAATCCTAAAATATATAATAATATTATTTAGATGGCTCTGGTAGCTAACAACAGTTAGATAGGAAGTGAAAGAACTGGTTTAGCTGTTAGTCTTGTTGATATTAATACCTTAATGCCAACCAGTGTACATGTTTTAACGTTTCAATGAAAACACGCCTTTCAATTTTGATAGCAAGTGAGAACAGGAACATTTAAGAGGGCATGATGAGTAACAAAGAAAGGGGAAAAATCATAAAAAGAAGGAAGAAAATCTTTCTTCTTTGGAGAAATAAAAATGTGATGAATGTTTTCCGCTGAAGCTAGAGTCTGAAATATGTTATTATTTTAACACATTCTCATTTCATATCTCAGTAATTAGTCTCAGGTTGCCTTGTTAAAGTTCATGTACTCCGACAAGAAAAACATGTGCAATTCCTTTCTCTATAGTGGAGATAATTTCTATAAAGAACACGACATTGATGTGCATTCCAAAATAAAAAAAAATTCTAAACATCACCAATCAAAACTACATTTGCTACACATTCCAACAATTATTTTACAGTATACACACAGAACTAATAATAATAATGGCTGTATAATGTTGAAAATGCCCAAACCTTTCTTTCAGCTATTTAGCCAATGACTTCTTACTCACTCATTTGAAAAGTTCCATCAGATGCTCATTTAATTTTGGTGACAACTTCAATGAAGCAAATGTAGCAATTACAGGTATTTTACAGGAGTTGACTTATATTGGGAGAAGTAAGAAACATGCCTAATAACACACAACCATTCACTCGCAGAGCAAGGACTCAAAATCAGGTCCTATAACTCTAAATCCTGTAGACTCACCTCCTGTCTCCCATATACCCTATATTCCTTTCATCATTAGTAACCCACATTTGAAAAAAAGGATTCATATTACTTATTACAACATAGGTTATATTTATTTCTTTTTAATGAGAAAGGAAAAAATAGAATCTTGACTGAGGTTACTTTAAAATTAATATACATGATAGCCCAGGCTATTTAAACAAGAAAAAAAACAAAATCAGGCCTCCCTAGCCATGCAACTAATGGTTTAAGCAAAAACCCAAACCAAGTGTTCTAATATACCTTTTCAAAATAACCCAAAACAGGGGTCCCCAACCTCTGTTTAGGAAGCAGGCCACAAAGCAGGAGGTGAGCAGCAGGTCAGTGAGCAAAGCTTCATCTGTGTTTACAGCCACTCCTTATCACTGGCATTACCTCCTGAGCTCAGCCTCCTGTCAGATCAGCGGCAGCATTAGATTCACATAGGAGTGTGAACCCTACTGTGAACTGCACATGGGAGGGATCTAGGTTGCACACTCCTTATAAAAATCTGATGCCTGGTGATCTGAGGTGGAGCTGAGGCTGTGATGCTGGTGCTGGGGAGCGGCTGCAAATACAGATTATCATTAGCAGAGAGGTTTGACTGCACAGAGACCTTAATAAATCAATTACTTGCAGTCTCATATCAAAACCCTATCAGTGAGTGGCAAGTGGCAATAAGGCTGCATCTGGTGGTGGGCTATGAAGCTACTCCCACCTCCCTCCCCCTGTCATAGAAAGACTGTCTTCCATGAAACCAGTTACTGCTGTCAAAAAGGTTGGGGACTGTTGGCCTAGAAGATGGAGATCAAGACTTTTATTGTAATATATGCCCTAAAATACAGACTGATAACTTTTATGAAATAATTGTCACACTGCCCACTCATCTGACAATTTTTACTGGACACAAGGTCAAATTTTCAAAATTTAAAATTTGATTAGGTAGCAAGCTAACACAATTTACAAAGTGAAAATCTTCAAAACCAAGGTAGTTTAGGCAACAGTGCACAATGTGCTAGATGACACTATATATTTGCACAGTGTTATATGGCATAGAAGCTCTGTAATATGCTATGTAAACACAGAGGAAAGACAGAGCTCTACAAATTCTATTGTTAGGGGAACAGTACATAGGAGTAAAATTCTTATGTTCTGAGTGTGCAGTGTGCCATGGACTGGGTGATAGGATGAAGGAGTCAGGAAAATTAAGTCAGTTGTAGTCAGTAATCTCAACCCTAAAGAAGCATTCAGAAGTTGCACCAAATGGTCAGCGTGACCCAGGGCTAGCCAATATCTTAATTCCTTGCTCACAAAGTGTTTTCAATTTGGTCTACTGAAAGATTAACCTTCTTTCTCCAACTTTTATCCACATGAATCAAAGACCATGCCCATGATTCTATTAATAAATTGAACTAAAAAAAAAAAAACTCATATGAAAGAAAAAGCAAACCACTTGACTTCAGTCAATAAAAATCCAAAGCAACCCTGGCTGGTATGTCTCAGCTGGTTGGAGAATCTTCCTATAAGCAACTTAAAGGTGGCAGATTTAATTCCTGGTCAGGACACATATAGGTAGGTTGTTGGTTCCAGTCCTGGACAGGAAACATATGACCCGAGGTCTGGGCATGTGCAGGATGCAACCCATCAATGTTCCTCTCTGATACAGAGCTTTCTCTCTCTCCCTTCCTCTCTATCTTCTGTATCTTTTTAAAAAGCAATGAGAAAAATGTCCTCAGGTGAGGATAAAAAATAACAAAATAAATACAAATTAACTAAATAGATAAAATTTCAACACAGAAGATAAGTGATAATGTTAATATAAAAAATGGAAAAATACTAGCCCTGGCTGGCGTAGCTCAGTGGATTGAGCGCGGGCTGGGAACCAAAGTGTCCCAGGTTCAACTCCCAGCCAGGGTACATACCTGGGTTGCAGGCCAAAACCCCCAGCAACTGCACATTGGTGTCTCTCTCTCTCTCTCTCTCTCTCTCCCTCCCTTCCCTCTCTAAAAATAAATAAATAAAATCTTTTTTTTAAAAAAGGAAAAATACTATGATTCATAGTCATATGAATTTAAATCACAACAAAAGAGATTACCACTGTATTTTTACTGGTACATTTTTAAAAGTCTCATTTTAAGTTTTACATTAATATTAAATTTCTGTGTTCTTTCCACTGCCAACTTGTCTCAATCCCTCTTTCAAAGTAAGAATAAATACACAGATAAAAACTACTGTTTTTGAGGCTTTACTGAAGCTGATATTTATGTATTTCTGATGATTCTATACATTGATATAATCTTCATGGAAGACAAATTTTCTAGAAAATTCAAGAGCAGAAACTGTCAAAATTAAAGGAAATAACCAAATGAAAGAAAGCTATACATGGTTAAAGAGTAAAAGTATAAAGAATTTTTAATGGTGAAAGATATGCTAAGTGAAATAGGTCAAACAGAGAAAGACACATACCATATGATTTCACTTATATGTGGAATCTAACAAAACAAATTAAACAGACCAAGAAACAAGAACAAACTCATAGATAACAGAGAACATTTTGATGGTTGCCAGATGGGATGCAGTTTTGGGGCATGGATGAAAGAAGGAAAGAGATTAAGGAGAACAAATTGCCAGCTATAAAAACAGCCACAGGGATATAAAGTACAGGATATGGCATTTAGTAAATAACATTGTAATAACTATGTGTGGTGTCAGATGGGTACTACACTTAGTGGAATCATCACTACATAAGTTATATAACCATCTAATCACTATGTTGTATAACCACAACTATAATATTGTATACATACAATATAATATTGTAAGTTAATTGTAATTGAAAAATAAAATACTTCAGAAAAAGTGTAGAGTGCTTTCTATCTTATACTAAAAAATTGATTTGATGAAGTTTGCACAGCAATTGGAGTCAAGATTACAACATATAAAAGACACATGGACAAAGACAACAAGGGGGTGGATTGAATGTGGGAGGTGGGGGTACGTAGGGCAGGGGAGAGTAATGGGGGGAAATGGGGACAACTTTAATTGAACAACAATAAAACAAATTATAGTCATGAAAAAAGAAAAGGTAGCATGACAGAAAGAATATCATGCTTTTAAAATATTAAGTGTAATAAATGCAAATAAATAACATACAACTCTACAAACATTCCTTATGGAAAAAGACTGGAAAAAACAAACATGGAGACAAAAACTGACCAGTGTCTTAGATTCTTGAGAGTTGAGAAATTAAAAACATCTTTTGATTTCCTTAATGCTGTTTAAAAAATACATATACACACACTAAAATTAAAATAATGCAAAGGCTTACATAATAGTTCATTTAATTTTTGGCCAACAGAATGAGCATCCTACTCAAAAGATATTTTTTGTAAGAACATTCACTAGAATATTTTATTATCTTTAAACACCCCGAAATTCTACACATTCCTTTCTAAACATATATTCTCACAAAAAAACAAACTATTGTGCTAATGGAATTTATATACGAATTTGTCAAACGTTCCCTCTTTTGCAAAACTAGCAAAGAACAACCCTTATTTCATAGCAGCTAATGTATTAATTTGATCCAAACTAATTTGAAGACAGAGTAAAACAAATTAAGCAAATTAAATTCCATTGGAAGTTTTATTTTTATAGTCCAAATAAAAGAATTGCTTGACTTCTTGAGTTAATCTGCCCTCAGGCAGGTAAGCGTATAAGCAACCAAAATAAATGGGTTTCTATTCTCTTCTTGAGCTCAATTAAGTTTTCGAAAACAAGGATCATGTCTTGTTTACTATTATATTCTTATCATTTATTATGGCATTGTTCACACAGTAAATCCTGGATGAATAGATATGTGGATAATAAAGACTATTTCCAGGGAACTACACCAAATTTTTTTTTCATGTACACAATGACTTGCTCTAGTGGCAATATTCTTCCTTTATATATTAAAACAAGAATTTCAGTAGGAAAATCACTGCTGCACATGGCCTAGCCTACTAAGTATATGAGTAATGACTGATAAGCAATACTTACTGAAAGCATTATCTTTGTGTCTCTCCTTGAAGTTTATTAATAAAATACAGGGAAGAAGATAAGACAAATCTTACCATCACAATTTGATATATGAAAAAAGTAGGCAAATTCTGGCTGTTATACTTCCTAGCTTTGTAAGTTTGGTCATGTTACTTTTTAGTTTTCTTACGTATAAAATGGGGTAACAATGGTTCTTACCTCATAAGATTATTGTAAGGATTAAATACATTAATATAAAGTAGTACTTAGAATAGCTCTGACATATACTACGTACTACAAACTCAATAAATATGAACTGCTATCATCATTGCCAATCTTCTTCTTCCTATTGTTCTTATAAAACTTCCAGTAGATAATCTTAAAAGATGCCCACAGTGCTTTCTGAATGACTTGGGTTTATAGTGTGCTTATAATGTTACAGTATTATACTTGAATTTAGTATAAACTTACATGGTATCTATACTATATGACTACTAACATTTTTACTAAATTGATTACTTTCTTTAACAGTAATTAAAGTAAATCTGTAACTATACAGCTCAGCTATTAATTTTGTCAAAAACACACCAATATAGGTACCATCAGAATGATAAAGGATTGGTTAGGAGCAGTGCCAAAATTCAATAAAATGACAATAGGTCGAATTTATTGTTCAAGAGACCGACAGTGTCAAATAAAAAGAGGCAATATGGAGACAACTGAAGGTCATAAAATACTGAGATTATAATGAAGGTAATGCCAAAATTCAAAATAGAGAGTATGCTAAGAAAATACAGTCAAGGTAACCAATAACAGAAACATAGAAACAGAGTCACAAGCTATTAAAAAAAAAAAAAAAAAAACTTTAAAATTATATCATTCCTGCCAACGATGCTTTTACTTTTTATTTTTTATATATTTTTATTTTTGTTCCATATATTACTTTATTGTTGTTCAATTACAGTTGTCTGCATATTCTCCCAACCACTCCCCCACCCCATCCAAACCCACCTCCCTCCCTTGTTTCCACCCTCCCCCTTGGTTTTGTCCATGTGTCCTTTATACTAGTTCCTGAAAACCCTTCTCCCCACTGGTTTTGTCCATGTGTCCTTTATACTAGTTCCTGAAAACCCTTTGCCCCACTGTCCCCTCCCCCCTGGCTATTGTTAGATTGTTTTTAATTTCAATGTCTCTGGTTATATTTTGTTTGCTTTTTTCTTTTGTTGATTAGGTTCCACTTAAAGGTGAGATCATATGGTATTTGCCCCTCACCTCTTGGCTCATTTCATTTAGCATGATGCTCTCCAGTTCCATCATGCTGTTGCACAGCCTAGGAGCTCCTTCTTTCTCTCTACTGTGTTGTAGTATTCCATTGTCTAAATGTACCATCGTTTTTGGATCCACTCATTTACTGATGGGCACTTAGGTTGCTTCCAGCACTTGGCTATTGTAAATTGTGCTGCTATGAACATTGGGGAGCATAGGTTCTTTAGAATTGGTGTTTCAGGGCTCTTAGGGTATAATCCCAGCAGTGGAATTGCTGGGTCAAAAGGCGGTTCCATTTTTAGTTTTCTAAGGAAATTCCATACTGTTTTCCACAGTGGCTGCACCAGTCTGCAGTCCCACCAGCAGTGCACTAGCCTTCCCTTTTCTCCCCATCCTCTCCAACACTTGTTTGTTGATTTGTTTACATTGCCCATTCTGACCAGTGTGAAGTGGTATCTCATTGAGGTTTTAATTTGCATCTCTCTGATGGCTAGTGATGCTTAGCACCTTTTCATATGTCTCTGGGCCCTCTGTATGTCCTCCTTGGGGAAGTGTCTGTTCAAGTCTTTTGCCCATTTTATAATTGGGTTTTTTGTCTTCCGGGAGTGGAGTCATGTGAGTTCTTTATATATTTTGGAGATCAAACCGCCAAGGATGTTTTTAATATGACATAAGTACCACTATGCTGAGCATGGCTGACTCATAGCATCTTAAAAGCACTGCCTGGCCCTTTAAAGGTAAAACAATCTTCATTGTTTGGTCAAACATACTATCCTAAAGCCACTAATCTTTAAACATTTTTAAAATGATCTCAGCAGAGTTTAAAATGGGTCAAATGGTGAAAGAATGTATAATTATTGCTCAGCATTAGGGTAGATATGACTAAGATACATGGACATTATAAATTGAACATTTGAATGTCTGCATTATACACGTCTCTGTATATGTACATATGAATGAATTCTTTCAATGTACCTATTTAAAATAGATTTTAAGATGGAAATATCTAATTTCCTACTGAACTCCACAGTGGGTATGAAACAGCATTTTAGGACTCCAAAATAAGTACATTCACAATCATTCCTATATTTAAATAGTTGTTCTTCTTATAACATTTCATTTTCAAAAGTAGTCCAGAAGAGGCAAAGTTGAAGAATGCCAATAAAAAGTACATATTTTATTAATATGATACCTCATCTAGCTCTTTTTAAAGTAGGTAACCTTTAAAAAGTACTTAAAAAGGGAATGTACGAGATCATATATTCAGGTATCTTCATGGCTGAAAAAGTTTCAAATAATTCAATTCCATAGAAATCAGAGTAAAAGCCAAAGCATTAAGTTGCTATTAATAACGAAATGATTTAAAGAAGTTTTCCCTCCCTAACCCCCTAGCCAGCCCTAGTTCAAATCAGACCAGAAAACAGTGGCTGGAATAAAAGGTTCCAACTTCAATGCTGAGAAGGCTAATATTTTACAATAACTAGAACATTCTTAGAAACTTAAAAAAATACACACTGCTTCAATAAAGGGGAAAGGGACAAGATGCTAAGGAAGAAATGTCCCTAGAACAAACTTTCCATAAATGTCTTCTTGGAAGAGTAGAATGTAGAATTATGCCACTGTTAATATTAATATATATTATAAATACTGTAAATATTGGTATATATTATAAATACACATATACATATGTAAATATATTCCACATTCATATAGGAAATATAAACCATTTAAATTATAGATCATGACAAATTGAATTATTTTTATAAGTCCTATATTATCCATTTTTGATAATTACATGTATACATACATATAAATAGATGTGTGTGTACACACACACACACACATTTAATCATCAAAAAAACAACCCTATGGGATAATTGTTTAGACCACAGGTGGCTGACTATTACAAGGGGAAATTGTAAAAGTAGGGTATGGAAAAACTACTCAGAACACTGCCTTGCACCTGAAACAGCTGACTACAAGGCTCTCTTCCTCCCACCCCAATTTCACACTTCCAAGCCACCTTATTCTCTGCATGCCAATCCTTCTTTCTACATTGACTTGCCCTCACCTTTGATAAACTTTGACCAGGGTGGGCTGGACTGGGAGTAAAAGGGAGAAAACTGTACTTGAACGATGATTAAAATAAAATTAAAAAAAAAAAACTTTGACCACAGCTCACATGCCCATCTAAGATATTAAAATTACAAAGGATGTCTCCTGCTTTTCTTTCTTAACAGTGCTGTCAGGGATGGAACTATCAAATGAATGTGTTGGAAAATCACTGATGTTATAATAAAATCGGGGTACATAGCTTAAACTGTGTAGGTAAAGTTCAATATATTTGACAAAACCCATCAAGTGTTTACTTGCCTACACTCTGCACTATACTAACAGATACAAATACAGTATCTGGTATGGACTGTTCACCTGTAGCACTGAACATTTTCAAAGAATAAAAGATCAGAAGAAACAAAATACGTAGTTAAGACATTGTTGATGATTCCATACAGTCATAGTGAAATTTCACATAAGGATAAATATTCATTGCTTACAAAAGCAAATCTGTTAAGTACAAATTCAAATACATTTGTGCCTAAATATATGTATATGTATATTCAAATTAAATAAGTTCTAGTTTCATACCCTTTTTATAGGAAAGACTTTTGTGACCATTTATATTATTGGATAATTTTAATTTAAAAGATATTAAAATAGTATATTCCTTACACAAACAGACATACTGATGGGACCACCATGTTTTTTTTTTTCTGTAAGGCATAGCATCTTTAGATTTCTTAAACATGCATCTCTCTAGACTCATCCAATAAGGTATTTTGTTTTGTTTCACTGTGAACCATGAGCTGAGCTTCTCAACATTCATGACACATGTGCAATCAACATTCACTCTCGTTGTCTTTTCAGGAAGCAAATGGTGTTCAGCTGATTCTCATTAATCTGACTCTCAATCTGAGCCTATAAAGCTCTCTAAGTGATGCAAACATAACTGGCTTGCTTCAGAATACTGAGTAGCTGTTTCTTTTCCATTTATTTTTATTCAACTAGAAATATACCAGGGTTGGGAAATACACACAAAAAAATTAAAATTGGTTTGAGAGAATCTGGTAAATGGTATTAGCGAATCCTTGACAGACAATGTGGTTGTGGTTAAGATCATAAATTGATCTAATTAAATCAAATTTAACCTAGGGAAATGGATGGATGAAGGGCAGCAATCATTAAGTGGAAGGTACTAATCCTGTAATTTGTGTATATAAATATCACCCTCCTTTCCCCCTGGAAAACAAAAATATACCAGAAACAATGTCAGCAATAGTAGGGCACCTTAAATGTATTTTTAAATGTAGATAGATCACATTTTCTACTACAGAATTCTCTTGAAAAAAGTTGGCAACTTAAATTTCTCATATATTGAATTGATTGTTAGATACCTAAAGTTTATAACTTACACTATAACCTTCTAAGGTATGAATGATCAACCAAATGCTTCTCCTTTTTATGAACCTAGGTGATTCTAATCAGGAGCATTCTTAAAATGAGGCATACATACAAGTTTAAGCATATACATCTAGTGGGTACCAAAACTTTAAGGAAATATACAAAAAAACCAATAATGTGTAATTGAAGAAGGAAAATTAAATGGAAGGTAGAATACATAGAAGTCCAATTTCTTTTCATCCTCACCTGAGGATATGCTTATTAATTTGTAGAGAGAGGGCAAAGGAGGGAGAAAGGAAGATGGAGAGAAACACTGATGCAAAGAAACATCTATTGATTGCCCCTTGTACATGCTCCAGTAGGGGATGGAACCTTCAACCCAGGCCTGTTCCCTGGAAAGGAATAAAAACCATGATTTTCAGCTTATGGGATGATACTTCAATCAAATGAGCTACACAGGCCAGGGCAGAAGTCCACTTTATACGTGGCCACTGCCTAGCTGTTTTACTCACCATACCCATTTCCTACCTCTATATCCTCTCATGTACCAGAAGAAATATGCTTACTGCATACTTTACATGTATAACAGTGAGGATAAATTATATTCCCCATATTATGTGTTCTGAATTACATGTAAGATTATCTGTATGTCCATATCCATATGGACATACACATATAGACACAAATCATAAATAAGACAGTATACTCTACACCTGCCATGTGTAATGCTGCCTTAAGAAGTTTCCCCAATCCTAATATAAACCATCAATTTGCCTCATTATCAAATAATGGAAATAAGGGAGGTAATTCATTATAATCAATGGAATACATCAAACATTTTATTAGAAAGTTTTTATATTTGCATTTTCTGAATGAAAATCAGATGTACACAAGCTTCAAAGACATATGCTCAACACAGAAATCACCTTTTGAATGAAAGGTGCTATACAGTGATATCTGGCTCATTTTCAATATCTGAATCTTGAAAGAAGTTGTTGGTAAAAGGAATAGTGAACATTTTCTTTTTCTCTTTCCAGTCCTTGCATCCAGCACTAGTTCATAAATGAAGCATTTCATGTTATTTCTTTCTTGCTATGTCTACAACTTCTCTGTTTATTTACATTTGATGACATTTAGTTTTGTGAATTTCATACCACAAGAACCATATTTTCTTTCAACATATTTCTGTTAGTATCTGATCATATTCAAATACCTACAATCTTCTGTTATATCCTGCTTAGCTTCAAAACAGATAAGATGGCAGTAATACAGAATTGAATAAAGGAAGGTAAACTATAATACTAAAAAATCCCCTTTTTATTGTTCTTTGTTCATGCACTGCACTATAACAAAAGTGTGCACACATCCACACACAGCAATACATGTGAACGTGTGCAGACTTTTCTATGTGTATGACTATAACTCCCACTCTGAGTTCCATATACACTGATAAACTACCAAGCTTTGCTATCCTGTGCAACTGTCACCATTTTTTCAGTTGACTAAGAGTTTCTTAAGACTGAAGAGTTTCATCAGTGGCCTATTCTTTCATATGTTTTATCCCACACTTTTAAATTAAATGTAAACAAAAAATGCCAGGATTGCTTTGTTTTTACAAATAAAATTTTTAAATAAAATAAGGGCATGCTATCACATAATTGTTTTACCTACACGTGCATTTTTCTATGCGCCTTCAAGTTAAATGTGCAGCTACTGATAAAGGCTCTTCTGCTTATAAACACAAAATCCTGTTAAATACTGCCCCATGGATGCCTAGTCCTTTTTTATAAACAATATAATTATATTAGGTTACCTTTATTTCATTAATATATATAGCATAATATTTCAGCACCAAGAAACTGCAAAATGGTAGGCTGGTGTGGGCTGTCTTAGGGCTTGTACTAATTTTTATTTACCAGCAATCTTTGTTTTTAATCATTTCCCAATTTACCAATGAGATTAGTCGATCTCAATATCCAAAACACGTTCTATTGGATTATGCTGTCCTTACATCACACTTAATAGTAGACATTTATTATGACATCCATACTTCATGAGCTGTTTTAAATATAACTGGTATTACATGTTTTAACCATTTCCCAGAGGCTATAATTTGTCTTTTAATTTTGTTCATACTTTTTTGGGAGATTTCTGTATTTACTAATTGATATATAGCTAGATAAAATGATTTTCTATAGGTGAAGGTGTCAGAAAAGGTGCATGTTGTCTCCCTATCTGTTTAATATTAATGCAGAATTTATCATACAAAAAAGTGGGCTAGATATGGAGCAAGGAGGACTTACAACTGTTGGAAGAAGTATCAATAACTTACATGCAGATGACACCAAATTGCTGGCAGGAAGTAGCAATGATTCAACATGACTTCTAATGAAAGTAAAAGAAGAAAGGGCCAAAGCAGGACTGCATTTGAATATCAAGGTGCCTGAACTCATGATCACAGGAGAAATACACAACTTTGACATACACAAAGAAGACACTGAAACTGTTAAAGATTTTGCTTACCTTGATTCAGTCATTGACTCAAATGAAGACTATAGTCAAGAAATCAGTTGAAGTCTGAAACTTGCTTTAAGGGCAGCAATGAAAAATTAGAAAAGATCCCCAACAGCAAAAGTGTTATTAGAGATCAAGGCTAAGATCATCCACACACTCGTATTCCCAATTACTATGTATGGCTACTGAAGCTGGACAGGGAAGAAGGCTGGTAAGAATTTAAAAAATGGAGAGAAGTGGAAGATAGCAGCGGGGTAAATGGAAGCTAAGTCCACTCACTGGTGCCCCCAGAGTGGATTTTCAGCTGATCTTCTAACAAGTAACCTGAACAATCAACAGAACCTCAGCTGATATGAATTAATGAAGCCAAGGAGTGCAGAGGATGCTCCAGTAAGAGATTTTATAAGTTGAGGGGGAAATGCCCTGTCTGAGGCACCTTCAGCAAAAGAGAGATCAGACAGAAAATTCAGCTTAGTGGCTCCCTCCCATCCTGGAGTGAGGCTCTGGTCCCACACAGGGAAACAACCAACCCTAATTAGGAGAAGCTTAGAAGGATATACAAAGTGTGGGAGACTTAGGCTACACACTGACAGTGAGCAGCATGTCCATAGCTGCAGCATCATCTGGGAGACTTCCAGGAAGGAACTTTACCTAAAAATGTGAGAGGCACTGGGAGGCTGTGGTCAGCCCTGACCAAGAGAGATGTTGTGCTGTTTGGGGAGGGGGAAAGCACAGGGAAACAGCCCAGGGCCGCATACTGTACTGAGAAGTCCACATATAGACTGTTTTAAAAGAAGAGCTAAAGAAAGACTCGAGACTAGGCAGGGACCATGTGCTCTTGCACACATAAATAAGCAGCAGCTCTGCCAACAAAGAAAGCAGAGTGAAAGTGCAGTTCAGTCCCTCTGGGTCCAGCTGCACAGAAAGCACTGAAATTGCTCACGCTGTAGGGACTGTAGGACACAACTCAGCATTGTTGGAGAGCAGGGGACTGTGCAGAGTAGAGATTTTGGGCCTGAGTCTCCTGTGAGAGAGGCAGGCTGGGGACTGGAAGGCCAGGAGCTGAAATCTGAGATTTGTTGTGGCCAGGCAGGTCCCCTCACAGGCAAGTGTTCTCAATGCCCATCTGCAGGATTGCAGGCTTTCCAGATCAGTGAGGCCAGGCTCAGGAGCCCCCTGCTTGGTGCATATCTACAGGGGAAAGAAGGAGATACTCTGAAAGGGCCATTTCTGAACATCTATTAGGCACTATGAGCTGTAATAGTTCTTCTGGCCCTGATCCACTGAAAGCAGAAGAACAGAGAGATTAGAGACAGGCACAACAAGGGGTGTTCAGGACCCTGCCCAGCCTTGGCTCTTAGAGCTGCCATCAATACCAAGCAGCAAAGAGCTGCTCCTTTTACACAGATTGGTCCCTCACAGGAAATGGACAATTAATTCACCAGGAACTATACATTACTGGAAATAATCTGGGACAGATCAAGACATGTGACAGGGGGGTAAGGAAATATCTTCCCCAAAGTATGCACAGCAACCCCAGTGGTGACCCAGGGATTCTACTCTCCAGATCACATTAAAGCCCCCCTCTGGAGGCAGGTGCAGGTGATACTGACAGTGCTCTTGGATATTAAACGAACCACTCCTGGGCCTTGAGCTGATGGAAAGCTAGCAGGGCAGAACAGTGGGGACCAGCCAAGCATGAAGGAGATAGCCAGAAACAGGAATGCTTGTAACCTTGAACAGGCTGCCCAGGATGCCATTTGACATTATCAGTGGTGGGTCAGAAAGAGAAACACTGGTAAACACTAGAATCTGCTGAGATAAATTCCACCACAGTCTTCATTATTTGTGTTATTTTTTTCACCTGCATATATTTTAAACATTTTTCTTCAAGTTTGTTCCTATTATTTCACTATTTTCTTATTTTAGTTTGTTTCAAATCTCATAATTTACTCCTCCCTTCCCTTATTCCATTTTGCCTCCTTCCTTCCTCTTGTTTCTGTTTAAATTCCATTTTTTCTCTTTATACAACTAGTTTCTATTCTGCACTCTTACTACCTATTCTGCCTTCAAACCTCTCAAAACCATTTTTCTCGTCAGTAGTCACCTCACATTCTTTTTGCCATTCTTATAACATCCTTATTCACTCTCCAACTTTATTAATCTTTCCTCATTCCTTATAGATATGGTGGTTGTTTTTGAATTTCTTCAATTTCATTCCTAGATGTTCACTAATTTTGTATGTCAAATCTCAAATTTTACTCTTCCTCTTTACTATTCAATTTTGCCTTTCTCCTGCCCTTTCTTTTTTATTCTTTTTAAAATTTACTTTTGCCTGCTGTTAGCCTGGTTTTCATTCCTAACACTTTTTATTTCTTCTCCCCTGTATCCCCTCAAAATCACATTTCTTTCCTTCAGACATCTCATAAGCTTATTTTTCTTTCATTTTTCCACTTATTACCTTTCCACCTCTATTAATATTTGCTCATTTGTCATTGATATTACTGTGATGGATGTTTTTCCATTTTATTCATATTCTTTCATTATTTAAAAAATTTTAAACATTATACTATACTTCCAAATTCTCTTACTTCACTTTGCCTTCTCCATCCCTTTTTTATTTATGATGTAAATTTTCTTTTCTTTCTTTCTTCACCTTGCTTCTATTCTCTACTCTTACCATTTCTTCTCTTTCTACCCTCTCAGAATAATTGTTTTCTCCATTAGTCATCTCATATTTGTTTCTCCTTTCTTATAATAGTCTTAATCTCTTTCCACCTTTATTAATATTTGCTTATTTGTTCTTGATCCTTTGGTTGTGGGTTGCGGTTATTTCTACAGGTGTGGGTTTTGTTTCCCAGGCTGTTTGGTTTTGTTATGGCAGCACCTGCATAAGATCATAGAAGACATGGTGGGCAGTATGACTCTGCTACCAAAGGAAAGAATCCACCAAAGAATGACCCCAAAACAACCAAAAACAAAATACAACAAGAGAGCCCACATAAACAGCAGGAAGGGTATCCAAAGAACATCCACCTCAGGAGATCAAGATTACTCTAATGGGCATCACAGGTCTCCTACCACAGAAGTTCACAGCATAAAGCAGGCAGTCAAACCAAATCAATATATTATACAGAAACAAACAAAAATAGTACCTAACATGGAGAGACAGAGAAACAATCCCTAAACAAAAAGAAAGGAGTAATCCCCAGAAAGAGAGCTAAATGAAATTGAGGTAAGGAATCTATCAGACAGAAAGGTCAAAATAATGGTTATAAGGATGCTCAAGGAGCTCAGTAAGAATGACAAGAAACTCTGTGGAAGCTACAAGGAACTTACAGGGAACTACATCAGCATGAAAAAGGACATAGAAACTATGAAAAAGAGTCAGGAGGAAATGAAGAATGCAGTATCTGGAATGAAGAATACACTAGGAAGAAATAAAAGCAGGCTAAATGAAGCAGGGGATCAAGTCAGCAAGTGGGAGGATAAGGTAGAAAACAAATCACCAAGACAGAGCAAGAAAATGAAAAAAGACTCAAAAAGAATGAAGATAGTTTAAGGGAACTGTAGGACAACATGAAATGTGTAATACTATTCCTATGATAGGAATACCAGAAGGAGAAGAACAGGAACAAGAGACAGAAAACTTGTTAGAAAAAGTAATGACAGGAAATTTCACTAACATAGTGAGGGAAAAAGTCACAGAAGTCCAGGAAGCACAGAGGGTCCCAATCAAGATGAACCCAAAGAAGTTCACTCCAAGGCATATCATAATTAAAATGGCAAAATTTAAAGACAAAGAGAGAATCTTAAAGGCAGCAAGGAAGAAAGTGCTAGTAACATATAAGTGAGCTCCAATAAAGCTATCAGTTGATTTCTCAACAGAAATACTACAAGCCAGAAGGGAATGGCATGAACTATTCCAAGTAGTGAAAAGCAAAGGCCTGCAAACAAGACTACTCAGCAAGGTGCTCAGTTAAAATGCAAGGTGAAATAAGGAGCTTCCCAGACAAAAAGGGCTAAAAGAGTACATCTCCACTAAACCACCATTGCAAAAGAAGGTAAACACATTGATTTAACAAAATTAGTAAAACGAGAGAAAAAGAGAGGAGCACAGCTACAGAGGGAAAAATGCCAATGAATAAACACTTATCAATAATAACCTTAAATATAAATGGATTAAATACTCCAATCAAAAGAAATAGGGCAGCTGAATGGATAAGAAAACATGACAACAATATATGCTGTCTACAGGATACCCACCTTAGAACAAAAGATCTATATAAGCTGAAAGAGAATGGATGGAAAACAAAATTCCAAGTAAACGGACATGAAAAACAAAAGTTGGAGTACCAATACTTATATCAGACAAAATATACTTAAAAACAATGGCTATAATAGACTTAAACAAAGAGACAAACAAGGTCACCACACAATACTTAAGGGATTGGTCCAACAAGAGGATATAACCCTTGTAAATATATATGTACCAAACATAGGAACACCTAAATATATAAGGGGAATCTTGGAGGACTTCAAGAAAGATATCAAAAGCAACACAGTTATTATAGGGTATTTGAACACCCCACTGTCAAAAAGTATAGATCTTCCTAACAAAGAATCAAAAAGGGTATTGTGACATTGATGGACACTCTAGATCAAATGGATTTCATTGGTACATACAGAATCTTTCACCTCAAAGAAGCAAAATACACATTCTTTTCAAATGTACAAGGACATTTTTAAAAGATAGACCACATGGTAGAGCACAAAACAAGCCTCAGCACATTCAAGAAAAATGAAATTATATCAAGCACTTTCTCAGATCTCAATGGCTTGAAACTAGAAACCAACCTCAAGGAAAAATTCAGATATTCAAATACATAGAGACTGCATAAAATGTTATGAAATAATGAATGGGTTAACAAAGAGATACAGGTAGAAATTAAAAAAAAGAATCTCAAAACAAATGATAATGAACACACAACAACCCCAAACCTGTGGGACACAGCAAATGCAGTCCTGAGAGGGAAGTTCACAGCAATACAAGCCTATCTAAAAAAAATAGAAACATTTCAAATAAACAACCTAACCCTACATCAACAAGAACTGGAAGAACAACAGCAAACAAAGTCCAGAGAGAGTATAAGGAAGTAAATAATCAAGATCAAAGCAGAAATAAAAGACATAGAGACTAAAAGAAGAATTCAAAGGATCTATAAATCCAGAGGCTGGTTCTTTGAAAACATAAACAAAAATGACAAACCTTTAACCACACTCATCAAGAAAAAAAGAGAGAGGACTCAAATAAATAAAATCAGAAAAAAGGAGAAGTTACAATCAATAGCACAGAATACAAAGAATTGTAAGAAATTACCATGAACAACTATATGCCAAGAAATTTGAAAACCTGGGAGAAATGGACAAATTTCCAGAAACATACAATCTTCTACAACTGAATCAAGAAGCAGAAGGCCTAAATAGAACAATAATTAGTGAAACTGAAGCATAATCAAACAATTCATGGTACACAAAAGCCCTGGGACAGATGGCTTCACAGGCAAATTTTAACAAATATTTAAAGAAGAAGTAACTGCTATTCTCCTTCCAAAAATTGAAGAACAGGTAAGACTCCAAAACTCTTTTTATAAAGCCAGTATTATTCTAATTCTAAAATCAGTTAAAGACATAACAAAGAAGGAAATCTACAGGTCAATATCTGCAATAAACATAGATGCAAAAACTCCTCAACAAACTACTGGAAATCCAGATCCAACAATATGGTGAAAAAAAAATCATACACCATGATCAAGTGGGATTCATACCAGGGATGTAAGGATGGTACGATATTTGCAAATTAATAAACATAATACACCACATAAACAAAATCAAGGACAAAAATCACATGATCACATCAACAGAGGCTGAAAAAGCATTTAATAAAATCCAGCACACATTTATAATAAAAACACTCGGCAAAGTGGGAATAGAGGGAACATACCTCCACATAATAAAGGCCATGTGCAAGACACCTGCAGCTAACATCATATTGGACATGGAAAAACTAAAAGATTTCCTCTTAAGAACAGGAACAAGAGGAGGGTGCCTGCCTTTACCACTCTCATTAAACATTGTAGTGGAAGTCTTAGACACAGCAATCAGACAAGAAAAATAAATAAAAGGCATCCAATTGGAATGGGGGAAGTAAAACTGTCATTATTTGCAGATGACATGATAGTGTACGTACAAAATCCTATAGACTCCACCAAAATCCCACTCGACCAAATAAGTGCATTTGGAATAATAGAAGGATGAAAAGTCAATATTCAGAAATGGAGAGCATTTTTGTAAACCAACAATGAAATATCAGAAACAGAAACAAGGAAAAAATCCCATTTTTATAGCAACAATAAAAATAAAGTACCTAAGAATAACTTAACCATGAATGTAAAAGACCTGTACTCAGAAAACTATACAACACTGAAAAAAGGAATTAAAAAAGACAAAAAGAAATGGAAGCATATACCATGTTCATGGAGTGGAAGAATTAACCTCACTAAAATGTCTATACTACTCAAAGCAATCTATAGATACAATGCAATCCCTATTAAAAAACTAAAGACATGTATCACGGATGTAGAATAAATATCTCAAAAATTTATATGGCACCAAAACAGACCCCTAATGATCTCAGTAATTTTGAGAAAGAAGAACAAAGTAGGAGGGATCACCATACCTGTTATCAAACTATACTACAAGGCCACTGTAACCACAACAGTCTGGTACTGGCATGAGAACAGACACATAGGTCAATGGAACAGAATAGAGAGCCCAGAAATAAACCCATGTCCATACAGTCAGCTAATATTTGAAAAAGGGGGCAGGATCATAAATAGAATAAAATAGCCTCTTCAATGTACAATATTGGGAGGACTGTACTGGTACATGTAAAAAAAATGAAATTAAACTGCCAAATTACACCACACATCAGAATAAACTCAAGATAGATAAAAGACTTACATATAGGGTGTGACACCATAAAAGTCCTAGAGGAAAACATAGGCATTGAAATTTCAGATATCTGATGTAGCAATATTTTTGCAAATATATCTCCAGGGCAAGGGAAATAAAGGAAAACATAAATAAATGGGATTACAACAAATTTAAAAAGCTTCTGCATGGCTAAAGAAACCCATAATCAAAAATGAAAAGGGATCTGATCATATGGTAGAACATATTTGCCAATGACATGTCAGATGAGGGTTTTGTCTCCAAAAAAAGATAAAGAACTCACACTACTCACCACCAGTAACACAAACAGTCCAATTAAAAAATAGACAAAGAATCTGACTAGACACTTCTCCAAGGATGACATACAGAGGGCCAACATACATATGAAAAGATACTTCAACATCACTAGCCATCAGAGAGATGCAAATTACAGCCACAATAAACCTTCACTGGTGTGGTTCAGTGGATTGAGATGCAGCCTGTGAACCAAAGGGTTGTTAATTCTGTTCCCAGTCAGGGCAATGCCTGAGTTGAGGGCCAGGTCCCCAGTAGAGGGCACGTGAGAGGCAACCATACATTAACATTTCTCTCACTCTCTTTCTCCCTCCCTTCCCCTCTCTCTAAAAATAGATAAGTAAACTATTTGAAAAATAAATGAAACCACAATGAGATATTACCTCACACTGGTCAGAATGGCTATCACAAACAAATCAACAAATAATAAGTATTGGAGAGGATGTGGAGAATAGGAAACACTTGTTTACCATTTGTGGGAATGCAGACTGGTGCAGCCACCATGAATAAGAGTATGGAATTTCCTCAGAAAACTAAAAATGGAACTGTCTTTTGACTCAGCAATTCCACTGCTGGGATTATACCCTAAAAATCCTGAAACAGCAATTCAAAGAACCTATGTACCTCAGTGTTCATAACAGCATTATTTATAGTAGCCAAGGGCTAGAAACAGCCTAAGTGCCCATCAGTAAATGAGTGGATCAAAAAACTATGCTACATTTACATGATAGAATACTGCACAGCAGAAAGAAAGGAGCTCCTAGCCTTTGAGACAGCATGGATGGAACTGGAGAGCATTCTGCTAAGTGAAATAAGCCTGGCAGTGAAACACAAATGCCATATGATCTCACCAATAAGAGGAACCTAATGAATAAAAACAAACTGATGAGCAAAATAGAACCTGAGGCATGGAAAAAGGGAACAGACTGAGCGGCCAGAGTGGGTGGAGGGGGATAATGATGGAAAGAAGGGGAAGGGATCAGTCAAAGAACATGTATGAGTGACCCATGGACATGGAAAACAATGTGGGGATTGACTGTGGGAGTGGGTGGGTGGGCTGGTGGAGGAATGCAAAATGGGAAAATTGGGATAAGTAAAATAGAATAATTATACAAATTCTTTTAAAAGAATAAAAACATTATTGATTTATAATATGATATTCGAGGGGAGCTGCACAGATACCAAGGACCACCAGAAAAATGAATAGGCAGGTCCTAGAGCAAATTAGACCTGAACCATTGGGGGAGGCAAAAGTGATGAACCTGAATCTGTCATACTTGGGGCACATCATGAGAAGGCAGAGTTCTTTGGAAAAGAAAATAATGCTGGGAAAAACAGAGGGCCACAGGAAAAGAAGAAGACCAAATATGAGTTGGACTGACTCCATAAAAGAAGATATAGGTGAGGAGGGCTGTTGAGGACAGGACATTGTGGACATCACTCATTGGTAGAGTTGCCAAAAGTCAGAGCTGACTCAATGCATGCAACACACAAACACAAAGCAAACTTTTCCTGTGGTCATTCCCTAAGTCTTCATGCTTAGCAAGTCCCATCCTACCCTAAAATCAGACAATAATCAGCTATATATTTTTTTGTTTTCTTGGTAAATATATTTTATTAACTTTTGCTTTTAAATCTACATGGGAGAAATTTTAGGATATGGTGTGAGGTTGGGACCTATCCTCCCATATCCTAAAAAATTAACCAATTATCACAGAACTATTAAGTAATGCATCCTTGAGAAAGGTAGGCATAAAGTTTGGAAAGCAATTTTGATATATCTAAAATAAAAGTGTCCATTTAAAACCTGAATGTGGAATCTTTCTTTTGCTATCATCATTAATATGCTCCTGTACAGTGGTAAGCTATAAAATGGCTCATTTAATCACATTTAGTTGAGTCTACAATTTTATCATTAATTCAGGCTTAAACTCTATAAGTATACTATTTATTCTTTTCCCTCCCCTCTCATCATGGTGTTTGAGATAAGTTACCCCACAAGGTGGATCCACTACAACAAATTAACCAATTGGAAAACATTTCTAGGAGATTAAAATGAGAATAGGATATTTGAATACAAATGGTATCACTTTCAGAGAGGGAAGAGGGAAGACATATTTTAAGAATAATATGCAAAGAGAGTCACTAGCATGGAGCAGAGATAAGGAACAGATGCAAGACTTGGAGTCATATGATCTCAGGTTCTAGTCCTGACTCTGCCACTTACTAACTACTTGTGTAGTTTACATTACTTAGATATCTGGCATTCACTTATATCATTCATAAAATGGGAGTAACAGTACCTACTGTATGTTCTCATGTTATTAAGAAAAATAAAGTCTGATAGTAAATGTAAAAAATACATTAAAACCCAAAAAGAAATCTATACGTGTTTGTCATATATAACATTTTACACAAATATTAAGTGGATGATGGGTTCTACATCCCGGAGTATAAATAAATTCATCATACATGGATTTAAATTTCCCACTTGGCTTGACATACTAATTCCATCAGAGAAAAGAAACTGGCTAGGCATTTCCTTGGGTCAGATAATAATTTGTGAGGATACTAAAATCCTGCTTGATAAACAGCAAAATAAAGTAAATTAATGTAACAGATAATTAAATGCATTTTATACTAGTACCCACTGCACTCAACTCATCAGCATAAACTTCACCAGACAGTGAAATTGCTTTTCTAGCACCAGAAGGCAACTAAGTATTGGGATGGCCAAAAAGTTCATTTATTTTTTTTCCAAACAATGGCTCTAGTAGTGTCAATTTGCTTTTAACTTCATTTGAAACAATTTTGTTAGACTGCATTGTGACAGGTGTCATATCACCTTGCATTAAAAAACAAACTTAATGGAGAGGGGGTAGGTAGGGCAGGGAAGAGTTATGGGGGAGAAATGGGGAAAACTGTAACTGAACAACAATAAAAAAAATTAGCTCTGGCTGGTGTTACTCAGTGGATTGAGCACTGTCCTGCCAGTTCGATTCCCAGTCAGGGCACATGCCTGAGTTGTGGGCCAGGTCCCCAGTAGGGGGCACATGAGAGGCAACCACAGAGTGATGTTTCTCTCCCTTTCTTTCTCCCTCCCTTCCCCTCTCTAAAAATAAAGAAATAAAGTCTTAGAAAAAAGGGAATTGGTACTTGAAGCAAATTTTAAAAAATTAAAAGAACAGCAAAGGAATGCTTATCAAAATTGGTGAATTTTTGTGTAGCAATTTTAATATTGAAAATGGAAGAAAACATACATTTTCAGCATAGTATGTTTTATTATTTCAAGAAAGGTAAAAACACAACTGAAACACAAATAAAGGTTTGTGCAGTGTATGGAGAAGGTGTTGTGACTGATCAAAAGTGGTTTGTGAAGTTTCTTGGTACTATTGACATTTTGGCCAAATAATTCTTTGCTGTGGGGCTGTCTTATACATTGTAGGATGTTTAGCAGCACCCCTGGCTTCGACCCACTAGAAGTCAATAGTGGGAGACAGCTGACATAGTCAAAATATGGAAATCAATCAAGTTATTGGTGAAAATGAAAAATGTGTTTTTTACTTTATGGAGAAAACTAAATGGACTTTTTGGCCAACCTAATAGAATACAAACAAATGATGTCTTTTATCTTAAATGATACCAACAGGGAAACAATTTAGTCCAAGTATAAGGACAATGACAACCTTACATTTTTGACAAGAAAAATATACCTACATTTCACTTTAATAAAATAAGAGATAAGTCAATAACCAAAAAGTGCTTGACTGACCAAAAAAGTACCTAATGTAGGTAGCCAAATGCAGCACTGTCATCAAAATATAGGAAGTATGTACCTGGTAAAAGAAGAAAACTAAAAGTGACAAAGTTAAAGTTATCTTAATCATATAAATGTGTTATTTGGGAAAAAGAGCAGGCAACTGATTGCTTTATTCAGAGCTCTGGTTATAGTATATATACCATATAACTTTTTAGTATATGTATGTAAGTTTACACTCTACTGGTAGTATTAGGGTGATTTTTTTTTCACTTCATACCACACTACCGAAATGAAAGAAGGTCCACAGAAAAACCATTAAAATCTTTTCCCAATTAGGGCTAGCACAGTATCCTGGAATCACAAATCTCTCTATTCCCCCTTGTGATGACCTAGGCAACCATAACTAAAAACCTGTATCTCCTAAGATATGGGTGCTCTGGAGACCAATGCATCAGACAGATACAATGAATGGGCTGCAAATACTGTGAGTGCACATGGAATTTGGCTGAAAACAGAGCCCATCATCAGTAGGTAAGCAAGCAACTAGAGAACAGGGGATTACATTCTCAATCTGTTCCTGCTACTTCTTTAAGATTGGTAAAGCCTTTTTGATACTGTGTAAAACAGGCATTTTCTAACAGTGCTGGAGTTTTTCTCTTAAGCTAAAACCCCCCCTGCACAGAGAACAAGACTAAATAAGGAAGTGTCCAGAGTTTGAGCAGGCATCCTTTCTTGCCCAGATGTTGGCAATCTGCGCCTCTACTCTTACCCTAAGAAACCTGCAAATATCATACCTGCCTAGTTAAACATGTCTCAAGGGCCTTTCCCTGCAGAGGCAGGAAACAACAGGCTGAATGCTAGCGTTAAAGGTTACATTTTCTAACAATGAATCGGACTCAATTTTTGTTTTCTTTTTCTTTTTGGCTAGGTAAAGGGCAGCATTTTTTTTGGTAGTTGTTGTGTGTTCATTATTTTTTCTTCAGTTAGCTGAGGTTTTAATTTTGTATTTTTGGCAATTTGGAGCAGGCAATTTAAATGAACCAAACAATGTTATTTATATAGTTATCATAATGGGTAGTTTTAAATATTACTTATAATTTACTGCCCATAAACCTGGGATATACAGTTCATTTATAGCATGCAGCAATCATTTAGCATTGGGAGAGTTTAGGAGATGGTGGGGGGGCAGAGAAATAGGGGGAGGGAGATGGGAAGAGCATGTGAGCACAAGATTTTGACAAAAGTAAAACAAATGTTCAGAGACCGATCTCTTTTGTGTCTTGTTTCTCAGAGCCTTCTCTCTGGTTAATGTGACTTAGGGATCTATTTCTTTCTTCTATTCTCCAAGTGCTACTGCTAAATACCTCTAGTCAACCTCAGTCATTTATTATTCTGGGTTCACATATGACATTTTGCAAGTCAATCTTTCTCTTGATTGTCTTTCCTTAACAGTCAGGATAATGTCTTCATTCATCTCTTGAATTTGGTTACATAACTCAATTATTTGCCCAGCTTTTCTCTTTCTATATCCACCTAATTTGAAATTAGTGTGCACTCCTTCCTCCTTATTTTCAGCTAAAACAGCTGTCTTGGGCACAGTAAAGAAAAGGTAATCTTGCCAATACCCTTGGCTGTTATTTCCCTTTTTCAATTCTTAGCTTTCCAGTGACACCCTGTCTACCACATGCTCATATATATCCATGCTCATGGAGTTCAAAACCAGATTACTAGGAAATATAAATGATGATGGCAGTTTCAAAACATGATATGCAAAAATCATTTTATACTATTCTACAGAGAGAACACTTTCAATGTAGCATGATGTGGCATAAATGTGCATTTATTACCATAGTAAAACATTTTGAAATTATTTTTAAAGTATACACATATGACTATAATTAAAATGCTCTGCAGTATTGTAAATTCAAAGTAATTTAGACAACAACCATGGTTTCTTTTTAATTATGTATTTATTTAATTTTAGAGAGGGGAAAGGAAGAAAGAAGGAGAGGGAGAGAAACATCGATGTGAGAGAGATAAAAACACAGATCAGTTGCCTCTCATATGCTCCCCGACTAGGGTCCAAACCAACAACCTAGGCATGTGCTCTGACCAGGAATTAAACTGGCAACCTTTCATTTTGCGGGATGACACCCAACCAACTGAACTACACTGGCCAGGGCCAACTTCAGTTGCTTTTACTGAAAAACTAACATCTGTCTCTTATTAAAGTTATACAGAGCAAAGAACTTAATTAATTTCATTCCTGTAGTGGTTAAACTATGAAATAATATTGAACAGTGAAGTTAAAATTAGTTAAAACAAAATAGCTAACTTACAGTAATTTTTCAACATATACGTTAATCTAATTACCCTTTCCCTTTCATCTACAACACAATTGGTTAAACAGGAAGATGCCACAGTACAGCCATTTTCTGAGATTCACAGTTATTTATGCTGGATGGACTAATAGTCTATTGCTTCTGCTTCCTCCATTCCAGCTGATACTATGTAAGCCATCCCAGTCTGCCTTTTTAATATGCTCCTCAACCTCTTCTGTGGAGTTCTCCAATAAGTATGTCATTGTCAGACTTCAAGGCCTGACATCAGTGTATACTTTTCAATTTCTTTTTGGAAGTTGATGGTATTGTTTTACTCCCTGCTGTTTTTAAAAAATACTTTCTTTCCTTGGCTCCTAAGACACATTATAAACTGTGTTTATCCTCCATCTTTCTTAACAATCTTTTAGCAAGTTCTTTTCAAACCCCATCCTAAATGTAGGCATTATTCTCCGACATTTTATCTGCAAACCCTTCCACTTCTCCTCCAAAGGCTCTTTTTTGGATTCACCTACTATCTTCTTATAGATAGACTGTCTACGTATGAATTTCTAACTGCATACTTAAAATCACCCAAGGTATGTTAGCACCTTTATAAACCCATCATTTTTATCCTGCCTTCTTTACTCCTGTAGATAACACTCCTAACTTCCTTGTTTCCTATCAACTTTCAACTATCTTGGCTCCAAAGCCTTTAGTTATTATCTAATTCTTTTTTCTCACTGTCTCATATTTTGTCAATTTCCCATTATACCACTGGTCTGGTCACTTCATTCACATTGCTACAAACAAGTTAAGGTACTCATCACATCTCACATGGAAGGCAATAAATAATAGCTACTTAATTGTTCTCCAATCCCTACTCCTTTCTCTAATGCATTCTGCACATTTCTACCAGATTAAGTGGCAGTGTATGATCATACTCCTTAGCACTGCAGAGTGGTAATCAATATTATATGATTACCACTAATGTGAAGGAAACCAAAGTTTTACCACTATGAAGTTGCCTTTTGGATGTATTGATTTTAAGATGTTTATTAAGAAACAAAAGACACAGAAAGAACCTTTTATCCTTCTTGTCCTAAGAGATTCGGATGGAAAGGTCTACTCCAAGAAGAGAATTTTGGCATGTTGCCTTAGCCTAATCAGCCTAAAATATAAATTTTTGTATAAAATCAAGTATGGTAAACAAGAGGCTTCAGGCAGGGTTCTGTTAGCTAGGTAATTCCTGTGTCTCATTATTTCTCAGTTAAGAAAGGATTTTCCTGCCTTGTGTGTTTCTCTTATTCCTCAACTACCTGTAAATTGCCCATCCTCACTTCTGAAATATATTATCCACCTCCTCTTTCTCCTTTGTCCAAAATGGCATCTATACCGAACACTGCTTTACCATGTTTGGATTTTTCATGTATATGTGAGTTCCCAATGTACACGCATTAAACATTTGATTTTCCTCTGTTAATTTCATTATTAGCCCAGCTAGAAGAACTTAGAAGGTGGGAGAAAAAGTGTAACTGAGCAGAAATTTCATTTCTTTAATGTGACCTTTTCTCCTTTCTTTCCTTTGATTCAAACTGACCTCATCCCACACCCTGACTCACTTGCCTCCTTCTCCCTTGCACACCACTCCCTTAATCATTAAGGTCTCAGGACAATGAGGTCCTGGTCAGCATTAAACAATCTTAGGAACAAAACCTCAGGCCTATTTATTACAGAGACAGAGTTTCAACCTAATTAAAGATAACATCTATGGCTCAGCTGTGTTTCAGCTCCAGATCCAGAAAAGTGGACCAAGCCCACAGGCCACATTGGAAAACTAGGTGAAGGGGCACCATGGATGACATCAAGGCCAAATCCAATGATCAATCGCTCCCTACCCTGGTGTTGACCAATTAATACAGACTGCACCCCCAACTTCACCGTGATTATTGATTTTTACTCTATATAGTCCATTCCCTAGAAGCCATTGGGGAGCCAAGTCTTTGAGCACAAGCTTACCTGTGACTCCAGGCATGGCACCATTCCCTTAAAAATAAACCTGTACTTTCTTGGCTACAAGCTCCTATTCATGTTTGATTGGACTTTGATGTGTACAGGCAAACAAATTCCCCTTTGGTCTAGTAACAAAAGCATTAGATTTTAGTCCCCATAAATTCCAAGGTTGTCATGTTGCATAAAGTTATCATTCTATTAAATCTCTATGTAAAAAGCCACAACAATATAATTAGAGTGGGATCTCACAGACAGGATGATGTCATTCCTGGTAAAAATCACCTTTGAACGCCTTTCATTCCAGAAACAGAAACTGAGAGAGTGGGCCTTAGGTAGACAAACAAAAGGTCATAGCTACTTTTGGTCTACATTCGAGTGCCATAAAATACAGCATGATTTTCCTGGATGATTGAATATCAAATGACACTCAAAACAAGGAAGCAGACCAACAAAGTGGAAATAAGGAGTCAAGGTAAAGCCTTTCATTCATGTGGAATGGATCATTAGTGACAGGGATATTAGAATTCTATACTTTGCAAGTCAGTTGTTTTAGATTTTTATACCTTCTCTGTTTCTCCCTTAACAGAAGTCTTGATTAATTCATCAATGTTTCTCGTTGTGTTAAAGAAAGTAAAGCATCCCCAATTCTGTACCATGCTTGGGTATACCAAGCTAAGGGTTTCAACATCCTTATAAAACATCATTCCATAAAAGTAAGAAGTAGCATGGAATATGTAAACAACTGATGCCAAATTACTGGCAACTCTTTCTTACAGAAAATCAACTGGAAGGTACATATACAGAATATTTTTATTTCAAAAGACTTTAGGCAAATTGTCTCCATACCACTATGAGAAAGAAAAAGGCATATGGGCAAGCCAAGAGCACAATTAGATAGATTTTAATTTGTTTGAAAAATTAAATTCAAGTCTATTAATTATTAGATTGGTGTCAACTGAGTAGGGTATTTCTGGGAGTTAGTCCCAGGCATTCATTCTTGTTCCTGTCTTTTAAAATACATCAGTGACTCCAAAGATGTTTGAAGTAAACTTGTTAAATGTGAAAATGACAGAACACCTGAAGGGATTCTAATATAATAGTATGACAAAATTGAGATTCAAAGTTTTTTTTTTTTTTTTTAAAACAGGTAGTAGTACTAAACTGAAATCAAATTGAATAAATAAATTTAACAGGGAGAAACACAAATCTTACAGGTAGTTAAAAAATTGCACAGGATCCAGGATTTGAGACAATCTAACTAGAATGTGGTTTATAAAAAAAAAAAAAAAGGCCCTGGCTGGTGTGGCTCAGTGGGTTGAGTGCCAGCCTACAAATCAAAGGGTTGCCAGTTTGATTCCCAGTCAGGGCATATGTGTGGGTTGCAGGCCAGGTCCCCAGCAGGGGGCGCACCAGAGACAACCATACGTTGATGTTTTCTTCTCTTTCTCCTCCCTTCCTCACTGTCTAAATATAAATAAATAAAATCTCAGAAAGAAAAAAGAGTGAGGATTTCAGTTGACCACAGAATCAACATGTGCCCCCAGCAAGATGAAATTACTATACAAACTGAAAATCTTAGCGTTATCAATAATATAAAATGAGAACCTACACTCTAAACATTTGACATTGAGAGGTGGAGGGATAGGTTGAAAAATAAAAGAAAAGCATGTTAAAGTAACAATGAGATAATCACTTTATATTTGTCAGATCAGCAAACATTTAAAAGAATGACAGACATTGCCCAATGTTGCAAGGGTATGAAAGGTTCTTATCTTATGACATTTCAGTAGTAGGAGTTTTCATAGATACACCTTTACTCAAAAACAATTTGACAAATTACATAAATATTATTTTAAAAGCACATTTTCTTTGGCACCAAATTTCCATTTTTAAAAATAATTATTGTAAGAAAATATTCAGACAAGTGAGCACATAATAAAATAAAAAATAGAGATTTGACCTTTAAACCTATAATGCAGAAGGCATTATTCAATTATATTCTGCAAAAATCAGATTCTATTTGGCATATTAGGTTAAATAATGTCATGTGACATTTTAGGAGGGTCATTGCCAAATTATAATGAATGAGAAACAGAGGAACCAACATTCTGAAAGGGTCAATAAATAAGGAATGGTTGATAAAAACAGAATTATGTACCACAGAAAAGTAACTTTGGAAAAGTGAACCAAATGAAAAGAACTTCAACTATCTGAAAAAAACTGTTAGGGCAAAGAGGTTAAGTCTTGGATTCTATGTTTCCCCTTAAGGCAGAACTGGGTGAGAGCATACTGGAAGGCATCACAATTTAGTATGAAGAATATATTGTTAATGGGATAGAAGCCCACAGAAAGTACAGAATTCTGTCATGAGACATTTATTTCTCATCTCAGGGGTGATACAGAAAGCACTGCTGTATTCAAAAATGAGATTAAATTAGATGATTCTGTAAGGCCCCTTCCAACAAACAATATTTCACTAATCTGTGAAGCAAGTGTTACCCTAAATTATAAGAGAATCACACTTTTGAGTTTTCTACTATTTTTCAATCTGCTAGTCATTCAGCATATTACAGTTTGGAAGTTGTGCAAATAAAACTGCTGACTGCTCTAACATTACTAAGATACTATTTTGAGTTCATTTGCTAATTGTAATGATTGGTCTCACTGAGTCATATATGTATTACCCCAATCTCCCAGGCTCAGGAGGCATCTTTGTAAAATGGCCAGCTGGATTTAGGATTTGGCACACAGCTGTGGAGTAGAGATTTTCTGATGTGTAGCTAAGGAACAAAACTTATCTCATTAGACTATGAGCTAAACAACTAAACTTTCTGCTTTAAAATCTTTCTCCTGCTATTCTGTGATATGAATGAATGAATGTATATATGGATGCATGAATGTATATATGTATATATAATATGTAGGTATGCATGCATATGTAAGACATGACAGTAATAGAATAAAGGGGAAGGAAAGCAAGAGAGAAGTGACAGCATAGTCAAGTGACATATAAAACACTGCAACTAAAGTAAGCTACTAGCAGTTTTCCAAATGGAAAATGAGAGGGAAGCCCTTCTTTATCAATGATGGGAAATGGCAAGAGCACAAGGGAAAAGAGGAAAATAAAAGCTCACAGTCCTGGTGGCAGACAACTCAAAAGAGAGGCTATAATCTGAGCTCCATGGCATTGTGATTTATTCCGACATAACATTTTTTCATGATAATCATCTCATTATTTGGCCACAATTTAAAATATTGGTCAAATAAAATCTCTCAAGCTGGGAAGCTTCACCAGGTAAGGGGTTATAGCACTCCAAATCAACTGAAGCCAGTAAGAAGTTAATTATGCATTGGCAAATTACATTTTGCTGCTCATTAGTATTGAAAGATTATTGCATTCGGTTCCATGCCAGAGAACCTGCAAAATACAAATAATGTCCATTTTCTTTCTCATTTTTTTGTTGTTCATGCAGCACATATTTCTCTTAATGAGTACATGGCTTTTTAAATGATAGCTATAAAACAAAATAGCGCTATTTCCATTTCAGAGTAATTAGTAGTATCCAGCTTGAAATTTGTCCAGAACTAAAATGGTGCTAAAGAGAATCTGTCTTATGCTGATCTGTTCAAAATATGAAATTATGGCCTTAAAATCTGCTACAAAATGATACAAATGCTTCTTGCACATGATATTAAAATTTATAACCAACCCAGTTTAACACTATGAAAGCAAAAATAAGTAGTGTTCACCTTTTGAAAAGACTGTAATCTATACACATTTGACTTTATTATCACTCAGGACCTACTTAAGCCCTTACAATCTGATCTCTGTCCTTTCCCCTCTCCCAAAATTGTACTTTTATCATCAGTAATATGACCAAGGCCAACAAATCCAATGACCTACATTTTCATCCTCAACTCACTTGTTTTCTCTTCATAAATTTAGATTGTTGATTAAACCCTTTTTCCTGAAATTTTCTCCTCCATGGGCTTTCTAAATGCTGCTTTAGTATAATTCCCCCACCCAGCCTCTCTACCTTTCCCTTCTCTAGAATGTCTTATTTCTGTACTCAAATGAGGTGATCATGGAAGTTCTTTCCTTGGCCTTCTTCCTTTCTTACACACTCTTCCCTAGTGATCTCATATAATCTCATATATTCAAACCATGTATGTTCACTCCCTATTAGGCAACTGTCTATACTTCAATTCAGAGAAGTTCACAAATAATTTCTCCCCAAACAGAATCCTTTCCTTGAACTTAATATTCCCATATATATATATATATATATATATATATATATATATATATATTAAAAGGATTAAAAGGTATCACTATTCAGCAAGTCATTCTGGCTCAGAACTGTCCTTGATCTTTTCCTGTCCATATTTCAAACAATCCGGCATGGTGAGCTATTTTCCTAATCTTGGTTGCACCTATTCTGTGTTAGGCTTTCTTTGCTCGAACTACTGTGGTAAACTAATAACTAGTTCCTCTTTCAGGTTTTCCTCCATCCATTTCATTCATATCTGTCAGATCACTCTTCTCAAAGCCACCTGAGATAATATTCCACTGTTACTTAAAATTATTCAATGGCTCCCTTACTGCCTTATAAAGTCAAATCTCCCTAAAATAGCACTCAAGGCTGTTCTTGATATAGTCTCAAACTTCCTTTTCAGAAGAATTTCTCTAATTGTAAACCCTATGCTTGACCAAGATAGACTACTCACTACTACTCACATAGAGTCTGCACACTCATCAACTTGTACCTTGGTGCAAGGTACAATTTGTACTCTCTACCTTGAATTCCAACCTTTTTTCTTGCCCCTATCTTGCCTAGCTCCACAGGCCATCCCAAGATCTCAACCTACTGGAATTGCACCAAGGGATTCTACCACTTCTATGAAGCCTTCCCAGGGCCCTAACTAGAAGTTGTCCCAACCTTCTTTGAACTCCCAAAGTACTTTTTGTTCTGGACTTCAGGGTCCATGTTTATTGTTAAGGATCATGGCATATGACAGCAAATAGTGAGAGGGAAAGCAAATGGTTAATTGATGACTCATATTCTCAAGAGTACTTAATAAACATTCCACAATTATCCTACAGAACATTACATATTAACATATCATAATATTTTTTATAAAAATAAATTTATATCACATTATTGATAGCCATCTGTATATTACATAAAACACTAAAATAGTTACTTATATACTTAAACTTGTAAAAAACTGCCATTGTCATATCAATTCAAACTAGGGTTGGAATGAGAATACCATAGCTTCCCATGCAACCAATAAACATTTAACACATATATACAAGTAATTCCCACACCACCAGTAATACCATTTTACTGGTACATGGTAGAGGCTGGGTTAATCTACAACATAGCAAAGTGAAATAAGGGTAAAAAGAAACATAGTGCTGTTACACGGTTGCTAAATCACTGTCCTGAAAAGTTGTGAATATAATACTAGTCTTAAAAAATTCATAATAATAACCACCAATATCAAAACAATCACTTTTCCATATCTTAAAAGATAGTAATATCGTCATGTATTTTCTGTGCACCATTCTCTGCCAATGCCCTAAATATACCTGGACCTGTAAATTAAATTTGGTTGATAACTCTGCAATACTGAGAAATACCATTTTATAAGTAGAAAACTAGAGCCCAGAATGTTTATGTCATTGGTCAAGGTAAGAAAAAGCATCAGTGTTTTCATATTCCCAATCTAGTGCTTTATCTAGGAGACCAGTAAGACAAGCCAATTAGCAGAGTGATATTTCTTTTCTTTAACTAGGCTTTTGAGACATAAAATAAAAAAGGGATGCAGGAAAGACAAATAAACAGGAGATTCTAAAGGAAACATTATGTATTCTACTATGATAGCTGAAAATGCAGTAATGAAGGAAAAAAAGAAAGACCTTCCAGAAGAGTGAAAGGAAAGAAAGGGAGGAAAACAGAAAAAGGAAATGGGGCACAACTGAAGACTTGCTTATTTCTGTTTTGTTCTGAGAACCAATTTCGAAGTCACGTAAGTCAGTAAGTTTGGTGAGAAAACTAAAGCCAGCAAAGTATACAGAAAGTCAAAGGTACAAAGTCAAGCCAGCTGGGAGGGAACATAAACCAGTGGACAGAACACTGGAATTTAATGAAATCTAGGTTTTAATCCTACCCAAACCACTTAATCTCCAGGTGATAACTGGCAAGTTATTGAAACCCCAAGGTCTCAGGTTCCTCATTTGTAAAATAAGTTTGGGCAGCACGGCATTCCCAGTATGTTCCACAACTAAGAGTACATATATAATATAGGATTCGAAAAAATAACGCCATGCCCAGCTTTGTGAAGGAAGATAGGAAACTGCCCCAAGCCTATAGAAGTGGCTGTCTTGGACAGTGCTATCAGATAATAGGGAATAGGTGTAATCTGGAATCTAAATTCACTTCTATTCAACTAATCTAATTTAACACAATAATCACTAACAAGAGGCATTTCTATAGTATAATGTGTGCTAAGAAAAAGGAGACTGTAAAAGAAAAACTAAAGGTAAAGGGGGGAAATGAATGAGAAGGGCTCTGAAAAAAGAAAGGTTTAAAAACAATAAACTAGTCCTCATGTGTCAATAGCACCTGGAGCTAAAACACCTAGGCCCTTCTCAAGAACGATGTGTTCAGAGTAAGAAAAGAGCTGCTTTTTTATGTTAAATGGTAGAAATATCTAGAAAATAACCTCTCATTTTTATCGACATTTCTTCATTTGGAGGTTCCCAATTTTACCCTGCAGCTCCCTAAGTCTTGAGGTGCAGGTAATTCATAGAGCAACATAATAACATGCAGAAACCAGTAAGTGCTACATTTGGTGACATCCTCTGAACATACCTGTGAAAGACAACTCTACCAATTGTTCTATAAAACAGACAAATGGTTCACAAATAAACACCAAAGAAGATATGTTGTCAGTTAATTTACATAGTCATCATACACCTGGAAAGTAATTGACTTTGCACACATATTCCATCTGTAAAAATAGTTTTAGTAAAGCTGGCACTAATCTTTGCAGTCTTGTCAAATGCTTAAAATGAATTTACCAGAGCAAGGACCATCTGACTAAACTAATCATAGGCAGTTGTCAGCTATTTTACTGTAAACCGTCAATAGAAATGACCAAAGTTGGGGGGAGGGAGGCAGTGATTCCAACCCATCCAGTACTTTACTACAAATATAGTAATAAATCTCCATGCAGGCTGACATCAGTGTTACAAATAACATCATTTGCCATTCAGGCCCCAGCACACTGCCATCCTGGCTGCCAACAGAATCATGAAGGTAGTTACAGTATTTTTCTAACTAAGAATGGAAGAATGCAGTTCTTCAAAACAATTTTAGCTGTTCATGAGTTTCCTAAAGGCAGGGCTCAGAAGACTTTTATATTTTTTCTCCCCTTTTGATTTCACTGGTCAAAAACACTTTATCTTTTCCTATAATGTCAGTCAGTATAGAGCTGTGGCACCACCTATTGTGATATTACTTCAATGCTGATATAAAATGACAGTCTATTAGATGCTAGAGAAATAGAACAAGAAATTTAGTGTTCAAGGAAATGGAAATGATTGCTTTCCATAGTAATATAAAAGGCGATTCCAAAACAGAAGCCTTAAATCTGCTAGAACTTGTTTTTAATCTTCTGGAAATAGGTTTATAATGCAGTGTGTACACATGACTATCTTGAGTAGCAAAAGGACTTTGAGTATTAACAACATTCTTTCATTGAAGGGGCCAAAAGCTGTGATAATGGTTAGTATAATCCCTTGGCTAGACTTCTTCATAAAATTAAAAATAAATTTTCCCCCTCCTCCCTGTATCCCTCCAACCCTCAGAGAAATGCATGCTAGTAGAACAAGTACCATATCCTAACTAGTATAATCCACACTAAATCACCATTCTCTAAGCACAGTGTGGGGGGCAGTCAAAGAATGGTGTCTGCAAATGTCAGGCAAAACTGGTTCAAGAACCGCTCCTTAATAAATGTTTTAAAGAAGTTGTTCTAATTTGGAACTTAAAAAGCAGGATCAGTCAAAAATAATTAAAACAACGTAATGGAATAAATATACAGTTTTATTGATAGCTCTTTTAAACAGATTCAAACTCTTAGAAACTGGACTCTAGGAATTAAGTTTTCTGAAGAATCCTACATTAGGATAATTCATTAAAAATGTAATGTTTTGTAGGAAAACAGTTTTAGGGGCATAAAGGAATCAAATTATTTTATGAAAGCATTTATGAATACTTTCCCCATTAATATCTAAGATAACATATATTAATATAAGCTCCTATCATGGTTAGGAGCCCTAACACTCCCAACAGTTGAACACAATCCTAAAACCCAGGTGCATTTTTCTCATTTTCCTTTCTGGGTCCTAAGATTTCATTTCAAAACTTTATACTCTGTCTGTGGGAACTTAGGCAAATCTCCTCAAGTTCCAGTTTCTTCATTTATAAAATGGGGAAAATAATGTTATCTTACCTTAGAGGGTGTGTGTGTGTGAAATATAAAGGAGATAATGCACATAAAACACTTATGTGCCGCATAATAAATGCTTAATAAGTGGTATTATCATTCTATAGCTCAATACCGCTATTTTAGCTACTATTAAATTTTTATTATTATTTAAAAAATACTCCTATAAAGAATACTTAGGATTTATGTATATACAATTCAAAGTTGCCAAAAAATATACAAATATAAATCTATATATGCTAGAGATTTTCATAAGGAAAACTTATATTTAAAGGATGATATATTGTATATGTCATGCACTATAATAGTGTAACAGAGCAAATCAAACTCCCATATGGTCATAACTATGTTCCAGCACTAGTGTGCTCTCTAGGGATACAGAAATAAATTAAAGTTCAATGAAAGAGACTGTGCTTTATGGTATTCAGGGAAGCACACTTGGAGGAGGTAGCAACTTAATTAACCTAAAATGATGGGTGGGAAATAGCTTTTCAATGTCTTGGATCCAGGAAGTCTACATGGACAGAATATCATATAAATGTAAGTAGAAGAATAGAAAGGAATTCAGTTCACCTGGAGTACACAGTTCATAGTGGAAAGTTTTAGGAGACAATTTGAAACTAGGGGATCTGACCTGCAGAGCAGTGTTTGGATTGATTGTTAAATAATATTAGTTATGAGTAGTCATATACAGATGTAATTTTTAAAAAGGTTCACTATCAGGTATATCTTTTAAACTCTTCATTTGATCTGTTTTTCATCTAAAATAATATATATAAAAAAGAACAACAGAACATGCTTTTCCCCTGATTCCTGAAGCAACCCATTCTTACAGGGAAATATTCAGAAGCTCCATAAAAATGAAAAGGACATTTTAACAGACCTATTAATATTTTAGTATACAAAATGTTCAAAAAGGAGGGCAAGAGATGCAGATGTTTCTGCAAGCAGCAACAATGGCCAAGTTATTTGTTTTTTTGTAAATCTGAACTGAAAGAGACTACTCCTGATTCAGTTCCTAAGCAACATCAAAATCAGGTAAAATATCTGCATTGACCCTTTTGCTGAAAATCACAACAGAAGCCTCAAAAACAAACAAAAAAAGACTTCTAGATTGACCACAGCATTTCTCAAGATAGTAAATGAACAGAAAACTACAGAGTTCAAGCAGTTCAAGGTCAAAAAGAGAAAATGATCCCTGGCTGGCGTAGCTCAGTGGATTGAGCACGGGCTGCGAACCAAAGTGTCGCAGGTTCGATTCCCAGTCAGGCCACATATCTGGGTTGCAGGCCACGGGCCCCAGCAACCTCACATTGATGTTTCTCTCTCTCTTTCTCCCTCCCTTCCCTCTCTAAAAATAAATAAAATTAAAAAAAGAGAAAATGTAAGTTATAAGTTGTTTTCAAATAATAGAATCCTCTCCAATTGATTAAAAATATTATTTAATTCAAACCTATTTCAAAACTTGTATTCCATAAATTACTAGTAAGTTGTAGTTGAGAAATTCAAGTTTTTCAACTACAACATACACTCATACAGATGGGACTGTGTTTGATTCTTGAATGCATTAAGCGCTTATATTCACATAGATATGTGGTAGAAAACACATGTGACCTATAATATAGTATAATATGGAAAGTTTCTGATTGAAAAGTTGCTACAAAAACAACTGCTGCAATTCTATGCAGATTTTTGGTATGGATGGGATCTCTTTCTGTCCTCCTCTCTACTACATTTCTCCTCTTCCACTGGAACCCTTCCAATTGTTGCTATAGGAGCAACTCCTGCTATACTCTCTCTTTGTTCCCAGGCAACTAAACTTATTTTGAAAGACCACATTCTACCATTGTTTGCTAGTAAAATAACCTCAACTGCCTTCTTGATTCTGTGTGCAGCCAGGATGGCAGTGTGCTGGAGTCTGAATGGCAAATGATGATATTGGTAACACTGATGTCACTTCTGAATATGTTCCCGTGGATTAATGGTATAAATCTTTAAGGATATGTCAGTAAAATCCCATTTTCATGTATTCATATGTTCATTGTAGACTTATTTTAAATGATGTTGAAAACTGAAAATAACCTAAATGTCTAATAGGCTATTAGCTATATATAAACTATGTTCCATAATAAAATTCTATACTAGCATTAAAAATCATGAAAATGCTTAGTTAAGTAGAAAGATAAACATGATATATTGTTATGCAAGAAGATCACAGCAATCACATGAACAGTATTTTTATTTTTGGTTTAGATAAACAATTTATTAAAGTACACAGACAAAATAAGCCTAAGAGCTATAAACCAAAATATTAATAGTGGTTATGGATGGATCGTAGAAAATACAAATCTTCTTATTTTTCAGACTTTCCTAAATTCTCTGTAATAAGCACTATTAATATTTTGTAGTAAGTAAAGAATATATTGAAACTGTAAATGTCTTAGCAGAAAATATTGATTAGCAATCTCTCCATTCTGCTTCACTCTTAAACCTACTCTAGTCCAGCTCTTTTCCCCCACCACACTCTATCCCAATAGCAGTCGCACAAGGCAGGTTGTCAGATCTCATATTTCTCAGTCTTTATTTTACTTGAACCCATTTTATTTCACAAATTTCACCACTCTCTCCACACAAAATGTCCTTTAAGTGGCTTCCAAGGCACAACTTAAATGTCATTTTATTCCTCTGGTCACTGCTTACTACCAACCATTTGTTGGTTCCTCTTCATTTTCCAGATCTATAAGCACTGCAGGGTCTCAGGGATCAGACTCCACGCCTCTTCCCTTTTATATTTATATTTATTCCCTTAGGGATCTAACCTAGCCTTATATCCTCAAAGACTACATATATGTTCCCATATGCATAGAGCCAGGTATGATCTCTCCAGTAAGTCCTCACTCATATTTCCAAATGCCTTCTTGGTGTCCCTATTTGGGAAACTGATGGGTATAAGAACAGTAACATGCCCCAAAGGAAGTTCTTACCTCTGAACCTAATCATGCTCTACCTGCAATCTTCTTCACCTCTTTAAAAGATCACTTTCTCTTTCTAGTACTCAAAAAATGCCCCCCTAAAGGGAGGAGCTAATTATTTTTCACTCCTCTATTTTTCTTAGAAATTATGTGCAATCAGTTTCCAAATCTTTAGCTGAAAAATATTTTAAGAATTTGATCATTTTTTAATTTTTCATGATCTGTGATTTTGTTTTTAATTATCCTAAGACTTATGATCACATAATTTACAATTTTGTGTTGATCTATTCTCCTCTTCTTTAACCCTTCTACTGAGTTGGCAAGAGCATCATTACCAATCACACACATATGTAGTAATTCTACATTTATTTTTGAATAGCTGTTCAAGACAATCCTGAATTATAACTTAGGCTGACAAAGAATTCACAAAATTTGCTACTAGATCTTGTTATGCTGAATTTCAAAATTATCTGACCTTACAGATCACCTATAAAATGTGAGGAGTGTTAAATATTCTTTATTTGATATTACAGTCACAACCATACTAAAATGACTTTCATGAAATAAAAGAAAAAAGTTAAGAAAAAGGGTATTTTAATTAAATTGGCATAGTTAGGACCAAAAACATGAAATGGACAATGCCTATTTATCTTCAGCTTTTGCCTTGTAACAGGCTAATGAACACAATTTGAAATGCAAGCCAAGTCTTATTTTTCTAATAAAGAGTGAAGGGGTTTCCTCAGTATCAAAACATGTTAATATAGCCAGTTATATAAATCTAAATATAAAACTAACCTCCTACAGGTTTTGACACAGCATTCACCATCTCTGTGAAAAGTTGAATATTACAAATCAAGTCCACTCATATTTTTAGAAGGGTAAAACAGTGATAGCAGTTGCTCAACCAAAATAACCATCCAAGTTCAAAAAGCTTATCATATTCATTTAACTGCAAACCAATATTATTTAAATCAGAACTGCCCAAAAGAAACGTTCTACCCACCATTCTTGATTGGAATTCTGGTATGTGAGATCCATTTCAATACAGTACACATAAGAAAAAAGTCATGAGACATTTGTAATAAATACGGCAGTGGCCAACTATTACTCATTAGTAGTTTTATTTGTTGAGATAACTGATCAAATCTACCCTTTCTGAAATCTTCTTAATGCCAGAAAAGATCATTTTTGTTCCAGGGATGTACTTCTTGGGATTCTCTACATACTCCATCAGTGTAGCCTCTCCCCAGGTCATGCCTTTGTTCTTGTTGGCATCTATGTAAGAAAATCCAGGGGCCTGACCTTCCACCCAAACAGACCACGGAGATTTGGCCTAGTCTTGTGCTTGCCTCACTTTTTCACAGTATGGCACTGGGCACACTTCTAAACAAAAATCTTCTTGCCTATCTCAACATCACCCATTTTAAAATTGCTCTTTTGTGCGAAGCAACAGAGGTTCCCACTCACAAGCCAGACATCCTGCTCTCTCTGATCATTTTTTTTTTCAACACTACCATCACCTGGTCCAAGCCAGGATTACTGCCTGGATTACTGAAAAAGCCTCCTAACTGTTCTGGCTTACTCCCTTGCTTGCCTATATATTAATTTCAAAACATCAGCTAGACTGATCATTTAAAAAAAAACTCACTTAGCAAAACATTATTTTTCTGCTCAAAACTTTCCAGTGCATTCTCAATTCAAAGCAAAAGCTCAAGTCTTTACAATAGCCTAAGAGGCCCTACCCACTCTGGGCTTCTCTCATCAACCTGCCCTCATCTACCAATACTCTTCCACTTGCTCACTCCATTGTAGCCACCTGGTTTTCTTACTTTTCCTCAAACTCCCCCAAGCACATAAGTTCCTTGGAAACTTTGCACTTTACTGTTCTGGGCTACAGAACCTAACTTCTGATCATTCATACTCACATCTTGCTTTATGATTCTCTTAATCTTTATCACCATTCTTCTATGAAATCATTACCTGCTCATCTGTTCATTGTTTTCCTCCACAGACCCCAGGAATCTCAGAATTTTAAATATTTTCTTTCATTACTATCTCCATAATACCTGGGATAGTATCCTGCAGTAGCAGGTAACCAATAAATATTGTTTAAATGAATGAAAGAAAATTTAGAGGAATATCTTTATGATTTCAGGTAGAGAGAGTTTTGTAAACAAGACAAAAGAGTCTAAGCCATAATGTAAATGATCAATAGAAACTGATCATATTAAAAATGTTCAAATTCTGTTCATTAAAAGTAAGGGTATTTTTAAAAAAGTAAAAAATGATGCCTCAACTGTGACTAGATATTTGCATCACATATTACTAACAGTGGATTATTATCTCCAATATTTAAACAACAAATCAGTAACTTAAGAAAAGGATAACTGAAAAGAAAATGGGAAAAAAGACCCAACAATTTTTGAATAGTCAATGAAAATCTTTAGTCTCAGGAGTGATCACATAACTGCAATCTGAAACCATAGCAGGACACAATTTTATACCCACTAGGTTGAAATAAATTGGAAAGTCTGACAATATTAAAACTTGGCCAGAATGGGTAGCAAAGAAAATACTTATATCCTTTCATTGAAAGTATAAACTGGTACAACTGCTGTGTAAAAATATTTACAATTATATAGTAAATATAAAGACAATATGCCCATGACCCGATGATCCTTGTTGTTTTTTAAATGTCTTTACTAACATTTAAAAATACAAAAGACTATTATTTGCCTAGTTTTTTTCTGGCCTTTCTGGAAGGACAGGAATTGAGTCAGACACTATTCAATAGCCCCTGTAAATGTTTATGCTTTTATTTTCATTTGTCCATTTTTTTATTACATTGTAACCTGCTTTCAAAAAAGATATTCACATCTCTCAGTTTTCCCTAAATATTTAATTGTTCTACTATCTTTACTGCATCAGAATACTATTAATAATAATTGACAATTTTATTGACATTATGTTGCAAGCCAAATGTTGGAAGCAACCTAAGTGCCCATCAATAAATGAGTGGATCAAAAAACTGTGGTACATTTACACAATGGAATTCTATGCAGCAGAAAGAAAGAAGGAGCTCCTATCCTTTGTGACAGTATGGATGGAACTGGAAAGCATTATGCTAAGTGAAGTAAGCCTGGCAGTGAAAGACAAATAGCATATGATCTCACTTATACGTGGATCCTGATGAATAAAAACAAACTAATGAGCCAAATAGAACCAGAAGCATGGAAACAAGGAACAAACTGACAGGGACCAGAGGGGAATGGGGAGGGTACAGGGTAGATAGAAAGAGAAGGGTCTAGTCAAGGAATACCTATAAATGACCCATGGACATGGCCAACATGGGGGGATTGACTGTGGGAGGTGGGGAGCAGGGGAGAGCAACAGGGGAAAACTGTGACAACTATACTAGAACAACAATAAAAAAAATAATAAAAATTCGTTGGCGCTGATCTAAGCTCATTCCATACATTCATTCATTTAATACTTAAATAAACCTATAAGGCGGATGTTACTCTTATCTCCACTTTACACATGATGAAACTGTGGCACAAAGGGGTTAAGAAATTAGCCCGACATCATCCAGCTAGTAGGTAGCAGAAAAGCACTTGAACCTAGGAAAGCTGCTTTCAAAGTCTTTAGTTATACCTACCACACTATACTGCTTCTTAATACAGAACTTGAAAAGTTTACTAGATACAGCCAAAGAGAGAATTAGTCAATTAGAAGATAAATCCAAGGAAATTTATAACATTAAGGTAATAGTAAGAAGAAAACTAAGAAGAATTTAAAAAGGTATATTGCAAAGGGATATTAAGAAGGTATATCAAAAGATGGATAACATAAAAGAATAAACTTGGAGGACAGAATAAGTTTGCAACTATATCATATAAGAATTGCAGATTAAGAGACCATAATGTTACAAAATTAAAGAAGAGTCCTCAAAACTGAAAAATACAATGTAATACTAAAGACTGAGCTGCTTCTTAACTAAAAGAGAAGTAATAAGGCAGGCTGCCTTTATTATAATGATGGATTTTAGAGAAATATTGAAATGCAATGCACTGCCATTTAGTGCTCATGTTTTAAAGATATTTTGGTACTAGGGTTGGAATAATTTTCCTAGAATACAACTTTTATTAAACCACTCTCCTGCTTATGGGTATATCATGTCCACCTAGTCTTAATGCATGAATATAAACTCAATTTAGCTTTTCAATTTCCACACAACATACAGTAGTTCTATTTCCTAATTGGACCTAGTTAAATCCAGTCATGTCCAATCGAGCCAATGTTATCACTGCTATCTGCAGACAAACTATTTCTTCCACCTATGCATTTAACAGCACTGTTTTTTTCTTGCCTTGACTTCTCTCCACTGCTGGATACCTATATTTATAGAGGAGTTTAAATGTTATCTCCTCTGACAACTCTAGTCCACATTAATTGCTACCTTAACTGATATACTAGAATCAGTATTATAGGGATAATATGGATTTCAGGACAATATGGCTTGTGGTTTAGTGCTGTGGTTCCGGTTACCTATTGTCTTAAAATTTGTTCCAAAACATGATTTTAAGGATATATAATTATAGGACTCTGTATATTTCTTGTAGTTCTACAAAATCAGTATGGACTTTACACTGTGCCTATGTGACTTTTAAGTGAATTTCTTAACCATTTGTTCCCCTCCTAAAAAAGAGTGGGAATCCATAAGAATGTGGCAAATTTTAAAAGAGCCAATGTATGTAAAAATAAAAATAATAAATAAAAACATTTACCATGACAGCCTGCTAGTGTCTTCCTTCTGATTTAGGGGGTGGGGTAATGTAGCTAACTTCCATACTAGATTGAGTATCTGATGAGCAGGGACCCAACCTCACTCATCTTTGTATCATCTTACAGTATCTCTAGCATAGAGAATTATGAACAGTACACACTGTTCATTTAACTGAACTATATTCTAGGTCCATATTCTAATCCTACCAATCTTAAGAAAAAAGTGTTCATCAGGAAACCATTCTTAATGGCAGTCTTTAAATCCCATATTATATTTGTATTAAAACATGATAAATGCTTTTAAAGATATGGGGGATTTAGTAAAACAAACAAACAAACAAAAAACCAATGATGGGCTCTCTGTGCATTGTTAACAATGAACCCTATTTTTCACCCACTTCTACAATAATGTGCTAGAGTATACATGGCAGTGAATGGTACCCCAGAATGTGGCATTTTGACATAAAGACTATTTTGAGCTGAACCCAATTAACAATAAGATACAAGAAAAACTCCCCTCCCTCTCTCTACAAGGAAGAGCAAAATAAATCTTAACTTTTGGAGAAAACTCTAAATTCTTATCAGCCCAGAATGTCTGGCTCAGCACCAGAACTTACATAACAAATATTACTACCTAGCCCTTATCATCCATTAATTTTCTCCATATATTTATTTACCATTCCACATTGTCTTTGTCTTGTTAATTGCCTACAGAACTTACTGTTTTTTTTAAGATGTTATCTAAGCCTAATTTCTAACCCCTTTGAGTTATTTATCACTGAGCATGCCCATGTACATGCATGCATTTATAAACTTCTGTTTCTTTTCCTCTTGTTAATATGTCTCTTCTCAATATAATTTATAGGGCCCCAGCTAGAGAATCTAGAACGATAGAAAAAAGTTTTTCCTTCCCTATAAAAAGCAATTTTCAACCTTTTTCATCTATGGCACATATGAACTAGTTGCTAAAATTATGTAGCACACCAAAAAAGTATATTTTTACTGATCTGACAAAAATGGATATAATTTTGAATCATTCACACTGGATGACTATTATTGTATTGGCTGTTGTCATTTTTTTAATTTGACAATCTAAGGGAAAAGAGGTCAGTGTCCCTGACTAAATAGTCAGTTATTGCATGTTTTAAAAGTTCTTGTGGCACACCAGTGTGCTGCAGCACACTGGCTGAAAATTGTTGCTATAACAGGAACATTTAATAAAGAGTATTTGGCAGGGAAACTTTGAAATGCCAAATGTTATTAACTAATTTTTAACTGATCTCTCATACTAGAAAAAAATAAATCCGCTAAAACACTATTTAAAGAAAACATGAACAATTACTACATGAATATATATATATATATACTTTTAATTTTCTAAACATAATGGTTGCATATGAAATATGTTACTAATAATAACAATTAGAAATAATACTGAAAACTTGTGAGGCAACAATTATTTAAGATGAGGGATTAATTATTGCCAGTAGTAAAGCATTTATATCTACACACATAGAACATATGCCCAAATTATGTGTTCTTATGTTGTAGGCACACAAACTTCCTGTGTTTGGTGTATAGTGCTTTCCTGTTGTTATTCCACCTAAAGAATCAATTCAACTTTCACTAATGCCAGTGCTATTTTTTTTATACTCCTGTTAAATTTGTGCTCCTCTCTCTCACTTAATGCAAAGATATCTCATGCATGGATTCTGCTGGTTACTTTAATAGACCTATTTTTACTGGCTTAAGTGCGTACAAGGTTTATTTATTTATTTATTTTGTTCCACGGAGAGTAGGTAACCTTTCTGTTAGAAAGATTTAGTTTTAAAGATTTATTGCCTTGAGAAATTTTTAAGTGAGTCTTGCTGTTTTTCTATCCTCTTGCTAATTTGTGGTATTCATACAACAAGCTCTAATCATGAATCATAAGCTGCAAAAGAACCAAGACAAGAAGAGAAGATAAATCCAGGTGAAGGAAAATACTACAGATGTGCTAGTGAGAGGAAAATATGGCATCAAGAAAAATGCAAAAAGCTGCACAGCACAGACAGCTTATCTGCATGGGCATGAGTAAACATAGCACTGTGGAGAGGAGGGAGTAAGGGACAGATAGTTTAAAGCAAAGAAGAAGAGGTACCTAAACAAAAATCAGAAGTGAGGTTTAGCTCTGTTAAGATCATCCTGATGATGATCCAAATCCCAGAGGAAACATTTATGTAACCTACATATTCCTACAACTGGACCCCCAAACCCTTGGCCAAGACTACTTCATCTTTTAAGCCCAGAAGGAAGAAAACATGCCTATTTAGTGAGGGCCTCCTCTCCGCCAGGCACTTTGGTGGGCACAGAGTTCCACAACGACCTGGCCCATGTGTACTTTTCAAGCCTCACCGTATGTCACTCTCCCCTTTCTACACTGTTTTCTAAGCCACCCTTACTTTTCAGGTCCTAGAATATGTTAAACTCTTCCTGTGTCAGGCCCACTGTCCTGGTTCGTTCTCATACCTGGAAAACCTAAAACTCACATCACAGAACTCTGTATATTAAAGAATGTCTTATTCCTATGGTGAATGCCTCACCCCTCAAAAAAAAAAAAACACACCTGAAGACATAAATGTTATTTGTAACAAAGTTTCCCCTTTGCACACCCATCAATCAATATACGTACCTGTATATGCATAATGCAATGATCTGAAGGATGCACCTTGACATGTGACTAGTGGTTATCCATGATTTGAGGGATTAGGAATAATTTAAATTATTTTCAATTATTTTCTGTCTTTAGTTTTTTGTATATTTACTAACTCTTCTAGAATATTTTAGTTCTCATAGCCAGGAAGTTTTATAGTCAGAAAAAAAGAGACTAATTTAAAATAATACATTTTCATTTTGAAAAGCTGTTAGGTACATGCCTTATGTGAGTATAGAAATATATACAATCTCAAACTGTTAGTTTAACCTTTCGATCTACAAGGCACTCACTAATTTTTGGGTAGAATTAACCAGTTGTTTTGTGTAATGTTGATATATTACAGAGTACTTTTGGAAGCCATTACTCAATTGGTAACCAGAAGTTTTCTGGCTCATGGCTTCAAGACATACTCAAGAGTTTTTTGCCTACAAGGCTTAATTAGACTGAAAAGAATTTTCTTTAACTCTATGTATCAGTTATATTACCAGAGCTAACATTTGTCAGACAGTTTCTATAATTAAGGAACCACAATATAAGATTCCAATGAAATATTTCATAGCATAAAAGCTAGTTACGTTAATTTAAATGTTTACTACATACTTAATCATACTCATATCTATCACTACCACCACAACTTGAAAATGCATATGCCAACCTTTAGCTGTGGGTGACTTCTAAAGCTGAGTTATGAACCCCAAGTGAAATAGTAGGTTTGTAATGGAAATGCCGACAACCTTAACTATAGCAGCATGAACAACACTGACTATAATAAAATCTTTGTTCAGATATAATTCATATAAAAAGTAAAAGCCAAGGGCTATGAACAACAACTCAGTACATTTAAGCCATTTTCAACATATTTGAAATCCATATAATTCTATATTCCTTTCAAAGCAATACCTGATGGCTTTTCAGACTTCTGTGTTTTGTGTCTAAAAATCTGCATACAGTAATATCTCATGTGACTCCCTGTGAAACATTTTCCCCCTTTCTCTTCAGCTACTGAGAGTTCTAATGAAACTTTCATAAAATAAATGTTATTTTTGTCTGGTCTTGCTTTGCATTTTCAATATCCCTGGGAATGAACTTGTTCAGTGAATTCGGAGATAAAATAAAAGGCCCAGCAAATTCTGATTTGCAAAGCCTGTTAAAGTGATTGCATGAAAATTGTCAGTGTAAAACTAAAGAGGATAATAACGTTCCACAGTTTAATTAGCACATTTCCCCTCTGAATGTCAAAGCAGTGATTTCTTTTTTCTCTCATGAAAATAATAAAAAAATACAGAGGAAATCAATCCCATGACTCAAAAAGCTCTAGCAAAAGCAACAGTGACAGTCACTATTTATTTTTAAATTAAGATGATACAGTCTTTGAGCATTCACAGCCACTCAAACACTGCACACTTGGAGAGCTGGCAGTCAGCACTGTTGAAGAGAACAATGCTGACAACCGACAGAGTCAATGTTCTGGTTTGTAGATGTTCCCTCAAGTCCACTTGGCACAAACTTGTTAAACATTTGTTAAACAACAATGTATTTATCAATGTATTTATTTTGTAGAATTCAAAAATCTGGAGAATGACGTACAGTTGACTTACCTTATATTAACTGTTGCTAGCTGAATTTGGAAATTATTTACAGAAGATAGAGTTCTTTGTTTCCTCTGATCTCAGATATTGACTTATAATTTAAACGTTATAACATTTTAACATGAATAAGGTCCTAAATATCATCTTGCCAGTACCTTGATTAATCACAATCACTTCCCATTGTTTGGAGAACATGGAAGACCAGAGTAAGGCTTAAAATGAGGATGATTAACTGATTACTATTGTTAGAGAAACAACAGAGGAAAAATCTGTTTATAGATACAAATTTCTTTTATTGTATAATAAATTGTGAATGTGATTTACTTAGTATAAGACTGTATTTAGACAGAGGAGATTTGGCTGTGATTAGTAGCCATAGAAAAATAAATTATATTTTGCAAAATATTTGAACATTACAAGCATTTAACATCTCATTATGGCTCAGGATACATTTTTATGTGTTAGCTACTTTAAATAACAATAAATCTTAGAGAAATAATTACTTTTTAAAATAGAAATACAGACAGAATACAAAATACAAATATGCTAAATATTTGACCTTGGTACATAATTGTTTTAAAATTTCATCATGCAGAATAAACATTTCTTTGTATTTCCTGCCAAACTTAAATGACGATATTGAATCTGAAATTCCAGTTAGTTGTAGAACTTTCATTTACTTTGAAATAGTAGTGGTATGACACTGCTGATGCTAGAAGAGAAATCCTTTCAGGAAATCACATGTGTTTTGAAACACAGATACTGGTAATTTCAAAATTACCACATACATTGTTTAAGTGCAGTATCTGCACACACATATCCCTTCTGATTTTTCAACTTTTCTACTCATTGTGATTTCCTCATCTAATACTACTCATATCACTTCCCAAACCCAATGAACATTTAATTCCTTCATTTTTCCAAAATTTCTCCTTTCCTTTCCAGCCTCACTGCTATGGCTTGTCACCTGTGGGAGGAGCTCCAGTCCACAGAATCCTCCTGTCCACTGAGTGTGAGAAATAAGTCATCCCAGACACAATCTTGCTGTTCTGGTGGGAAAGGGGGTGGTGATTCCCTCTAGTGGAGGCCTTAAGCCCTGAGCCCTTCTCCCAAATGGCTTTCCTTGGGACTGGTATGTGTAGGGGTATACAGCGTACATGCATAGCTCACCAAGCAATGTCAAAAGGCTCTAGTCATACAAAAACAGGTATTATCTATAGATAACAATTGAAGGAACACAGAGTTTTGTCACAGGTCAGGATATGTTAGTCATGCTGACAAAAGAGGATCTTTAAGACGTATTTCATGAGATAAGGAGTTTACTCCTTAGGCCTTGAACTTAAACATCCAGTTTATATCGACAGGGCTATACCAAGCAAAGCAGAGAAAATTTCAAAGGATACAATGTATTTATCAGGCCTTATTCCCATGTGAACCCTCCGTGTTAGAGTCTGGTCATGTTTGCCATCTGCGTTTTTACTTGGTTTTCCAGACTAGCCCCTTTGAGGGCTTGCTCTCACAGGGCTGCAGTCTCTGAAACCACACACAATGGTCCCCAACACTCACCTACTAAAAGTATATCCCAGATCATAAAATGCTTGATATTATTATAAAATAATATTTGAGTACATAATGAAAGAATTTAAATTATGTTTGTGAATAACTTTTTCAAAAATCCTCAAAGCTAAGAAATGCATTTCTGTCCAGGTGTTAAGTTTCAAATCTACTCATTTACTTATGATGATATGACAATGTGGGAAACTATAACATACATTAGTGTTTTTGTTAAACAATCATAAAGGCATAAAAATTTAAATGTCAGTGAACATTTTTCATATACTTCTCTCTAGGAGAGGGTAATAAAAAACATATAATTTTTCTGGTGCTAGACCAAGTGTAACTCAAGATTTGTTAGTTATCTACATCCATTGAGTTTACTCAGCACACATTTGAATTTGACTTTTCTGGGTTTACTTTTGATAAACAGTATTTCTCAAGGAAAACAACTTGCTGGATAAGCATTTTACTCACCGTTTGCTGGAAATACAGTTGTCTAATTTCATTGTTAGTAATACAAAATGAAATATTTCAAAAATGTAATGGAACCACAAAAGCTCCTGAATAGCAACCACAATCAACAGAAAGAACAAACTATAATATAAAGCCAAAGTAATCAAAACAGCATGATACTGTCATAAAACAGACACATAGATCAATGAAACATTATAGAAATCCCAGAAATAAACCCACACCTTTATAATCAATAAATATTTGACAGAAGAATCAAGCACATACAATAAAGATAATTTATTCAATAAATGGTGTGGAGAAAAGTGAACAGATACATGCAGAAAAATGAAACTACACCACCCTCTTATGTCACACACAAGGATATATTCAAAATGAATTAAAGAATTAAATGTTAGACCCCAATCCATAAAAATCCTAGAATAAAACATAGGCAGTAAAATCCTGGACATTGCCTACAGCAATATTTGTTTTGATATATCTCCTCAGACAAGAGAGACAAAACAAAATAAACAACTAAGACTTTAAACTAAAATGTTTTTTTCACAGCAAAGGAAACCATCAACAAAATGAAAAGACAAGACATTGAATGGGAGAACGTATGCACCAATACATGTGATGAGGAATTACTATCCAAAATTTATAAAAGAACTTACAAAACAAAATGCCAAAAACTCCCCACAAACAAACCAATTCAAAAATGGGCAAAGGACCTGAATAGACCCTTCTCCAAAGAGGACATACAGGTGGCTAATACACATATGCAACTGATGCTCAACATCACTAGCTATCAGAGAAATGCAAATTAAAACCACAATGACATGCCATCACACACCTGTCAGAATAGCCATCATCAATAAATGAAAAACAACAAGTGCTGGATGGAGAAGATGTGGAGAAAAGGGAACCCTTTTGCACTTTTGGTGGGAATGCAGACAGGTGCAGCCACTGTGCAAAGCAGTCTGAAGATACCTCAAAAAATTAAAAATAGAACTGCCTTATGACTCAGCAATTCCACTTCAGGGAATTTACCCAAAGAAACCCCAAACACTAATCAAAAAACAATAAGTACCCCTTTATTCACTTCAGTGTTATTTACAATCATTAAGATATAGAAGCAGCCCAAGTGTCCATCAGTAGATGAGTGGATAAAACAACTATGGGGCATTTACACAATAGGATACCATGTGACCATAAAAAAGAAGAAAATTTTACCCTCTGTGACAGCATGGATAGACCTGGAGAACATTTAGCTAAGTGAAATAAGTCAGTCAGAGAAGACAAATACCACATGATTTCACTCATGTGTAGAATGTAATGAACAAAATGAACTAACAAGCACAACAGAGACAGACTCATAGATGCAGAGCAGCCTGGCAGATCTGGGTGGGGCCATTAGGGGACGGAGGGATCAAGCAAAAAGGCAAAAGGACTCATATACAACAGTGTTGTGATTGCAGAGGGGAGGGTCTGTAAGAGGGACATGTGGTAATGGAAAAATACAATAATTTTTTTAAAATTTAAAACCTGTTGGAAACGTGCTGCTCTCTGCCACAGGCAATTGTGTCAAGCTTTATATGTTACACCAATGATTACCACAAAACCTTTGCTTACTATCTATTCTCCAGGGTCTGCACATATGTTTAAATCACATCCCTTTCCTGAAATTACCTGCCTGTTTTAATTCCCATCAGACTATATCAGTGCATGCAAACATATCGTTATCAAGATATTATACAAATATCAGTCTTGATTTTAAGAAAAGCTGCTGGTTACAAGTAGGTATTTGAGTGTTGAAGGGACTTTTAGTATTGAAATATGGTTTGAAGTTAAAACCATAAAACTCTTAGAAGAAAACTCAGGGGACAATCTCCTTGACACTGGACTTGGTAATATTTTGGAGTTGACATCAAAAGCACAGACAACAAAAGTAATAATAAACAAGTAAGACTACAGCAAATTTAAAAGCCTCTAAAAAAGATAGACAACTTACGAAATAGAGGAAAGTATTTGCAAATGATACATTGCACAACAGGTTACTATCTAAAATATATAAGAAACTCGTACAATCCAATAGCAAAAAAAATCCAATTAGAAAATGTGCAAAGGACCTGAATAAACATTCCTCCAAAGAAAACATACAATGGGAAACTGGTATAGTAAAAGTGCTTAACACCACTAATCATCATGAAATACAATTCAAAACCACAATCAGATGCCACCTCACACTTGTTGGAATGACAAGTGTTGCCAAGGATGTGGAGAAAGGGAACCATTGTATACTATTGGTAGGAATGTAAATTGGTATAAGCACTATGGAAAAACAGTACGAAGGTTCCTCAATTTTTTTTTAAATTACCATATGAGCCAGCAATCCTACTTCTGAGTATTCTTCTGAAGAAAATAAAATAATCATCTCACAGAAATATCTGTGTCCCCATGTTCATTGCAGCATTATTCACAGTAGCCAAGATATGGAAAGAGTCTTTTAGTGGCCAGTGGTCCACTGACAGATGAATGGTTAAAGATATATCACACACACACACACACACACACACACACACACAAACACATATACACACGTGTATATACATATATAAAATGAAATAGTATACATCCGTAAAAGAGAAGTAAATCCTGCCATTTGCAACTACATGCACAAATGTAGAGGATATTATCCTAAGTGAAATCAGCCAGACACAGAAAGACAAATACTGCATGATGACACTTATATGTGGACTCTGAAAATGTTAAACACATGACAGATAGTAGAATATGGGTTATCAGAGTCTAGAGGATAAAGAAGAAGGGGAGATACTGATAAAAGGGTACAAACTTGCAGCTATAAAATGAATACGCTGTGGAGACCTAATATATAGCATAGTGATTATAGTTACATATATAGTGAGAAGCACATGGTAGTAGAGTTGTAAAGCTACAAAAATGGTGTCTGTTTTCCTCAATGCATTTTTCTGAAAAATTTCAATATGCTTAATGTTCTGGTTAGAAGATACTGGAATCAAAGATTTACAAAATAAATAAAAATTCTCACATATGGAAAAAAGCATAAGAATTTGTAGGTGATAAATTTTTGCATGCTTGCAGACCCTCTCAAACCCAGTACACCACATACTACTTCATGTTTGGTAATCTACAAATAACTATACAAGGGCTTCTATGATGATCAAGAGTTCATAGGAAGTAGTAGGTAATTTTCAGGGCTAATATATATAGCATACACCTGTGTATGTGTGTGTGCATTTCTGCATATATGTGTGCACTGGTAGTATTTTTTTCCTTAAAACAAAGTCTCTGTCACAAATAGTATATATGATACACTATATGCAGAAGAGAGAATATCTACATGTTCTACTTATCATTATTCTTTACAGTTTCAATCAAATTCAGTTCTTCTACATGCCACAGGAGCCCAAGGTACTTTACATTCTCTTGGATGGGCATTCTCCTAATTCACTTAAAAGTACCTTATTGGTTACCTGGATTCCCTAGCCCCAGGGTTTTCAGCATTTCAGCCTCTTCCCTTTCCTGTGTTCTCTCACTTGCTTGGTGTTCTGATCCACTCACATAGATTTAAACACTGTCCATGTGCTGATCACTTTCAAATGTCTATCTCTAGCCCCAATATCTCCCTGAACTTCCAGACTCTCATATTCATCTTCCTGTTGGACATCTCCATTTTTGTATCTAACAGGCATGTAAATGTATATACAAAAATGAACTCCTAACCCTCCCGTCTCCCAACCCTTGTCCTACTGTATGCCCCACTTCAATTGATGCAAAAACCATCTTTTTTGTTGCTCTCATTACAACCTTTGAAGTTATTGTTGAAGAAATCATGCTGGTATACTTCTCATCCAACTTCTCAGCAAATGCAGTTGGCTTTACCTTTAAAAACAGTAAGTCTACTCCTCATAACCTCCACTGCCGTCAACCTAATTGATGCTAACATCTTTCCACTTGATGGATTTCAACAACCTCCTGCTCTTCCTCTACTCTTGCCCTACTGCAATCCATTTCTCCACATGGCAGCCTGAATGATCCTTTTAGACATATGTCAGATCTCATTGCTCCTATATCTCCACCTGCTAATGGTTTCCCATCAAACTCTGAATAAAAGCCAGTGTCCATTCTAGAGCCTTTATGTCATACATGTTCTTATCCCTGGCTACATCTCCAACCTCTTTCCTATCATGTTGTCCCTCACTCACTTTGGTCTAGACACACTGGGTCCCTCAAACACATGATACATGTAGAATACTCAGGGTCTTTTTCATTCACTGTTTCCATTGCTTGCAATGCCCTTTACTGAGATACAAATTTGGCTTGTTATTTCAGTTTAATCAAGTTTCTGGCCAAACATCTCCAAAAAGAGGCCTTACTGACCATTACATGTAATATAGCACCCTTGTCATTCTCTATTCTCTTGCTTTATTTTTCTTTATAATACATGTGGTTGAGTGGAATTATATAATATTTGTCTGTTCCCTCCATGAAAATAAGAATTTAGTGTTATTCACTACTGTAGCCCAAATGTAAAGAATTGTGCCAGACATATGGTAAGTCCTCATAATTATTTGTTTGAGAAATGAGAAAATAAACAAATTAACTTCAGGATAACTTATACCTTATTATGATTATAAATATAAATGCACAGTGGATCTTCATTATTAAAAGATTCCACATTAGTAAATTTGCCTACTTGCTGAAATTAATATGTAACCCTGGTAAAAACTGACAGTAAGTCTGTGGTCATTCACAGACATGCACCGGTGCAGAGTGGTGGAAAATTTGAGTTGTCCCTGGCACATGTTTCCAGCTGAGGTCAAAAAAGGTGAAACTCTGACTTGTTTTAGCTAGAACACTGCAAACAACTGTCCTTTTGCAATATATTTAGAGTCATGCTTTCTTATTGGGGTATTTTGTTTTTTTGGTGATCTTGCTTTTTAAAATGACCCTCAAATAGAGTACTGGAAAGCGCTGTCTAGCATTCCTATGAGTAAGGAAGTTGTGATGTGCCTTACAAAGAGAATATGTGCTAAATAGGCTTCATTCAGGCCTGAGTCATAGTGCCATTGGCTGTGAGTTCAATGTTAATGAATCAACCATGTATATTAAATAAGATATCTTTAAACAGAAACACACATAAAACAAGGTTAGGTTTTGAATGGTTGATGAAACCGTTGTGTCAAGAGATTTCCCCCAAGAACAATGATTCAGTATTCACTAATTCAGTGTTCATTGTGACTTTATAGAACTAACTACTGCAAACAAGAATCAACTGTATACACCACATAGAAAATATAAAAACACAAGAGTATTACTGACAGTAAATATTGCTGTGAAGTCTAGTGTGATTGCTGTGATCTTATTGTATGTAATTTCATTTAAATTTATTATATTTATACTTGCCATGTCGTTAAAGTTCATTACAACTTGATTTTGTTCAATATATATTACATTATATATACATCCCATGTGTATATATCACATATGTATATGTATATTGTATGTATATGCATATATTACATATTGCATGTATAGAATTTATATTCTATGTGTACATATATTACAGTCTATGCAACATATATTACATTATATACACATAGTATCTTATTATTTTCTTTAATTATTTCCTATTTGAGATATTTCTAGCTATTCACTGTAGTAATGTCACAATGAAATCCTTATGAAAAATCTAGTGCCCATTTATGATCATCTTATTAGGACAAATTAAAAGTTTATAATTAGTTTGAGCCTCTTGCTATACTTTCTTTCCAAAAAGTTGAAGTCATCATGAACTTGGACTATTAATACCTAAGCATCTCCCTTATACCACCTGTACAGGTACTGTATAGATAGGGTTTGTTTTTAACCTCTGTCAAGTCAATAGCTGTAAAATTCTATCTTATTATTTTATGTGCATTTCTTCCATTTTGATGAGGTTGACCATTTTTGGTATGCTTTTCTTCTCAGAATGTTCTATCCATGTGCCATTTGCCCAGTTAAGGGTTAAGAATCATTTCTAATGAATTTCTAAGTAAGCTGGGATATATACTAAGACAATTAATAGAAATGTTTGAGATAACTCATTTTCCTTTGAACAATAGCTAGTCAGAGTGGTTGCTAATAGTAAAAGACATATGAATGAATGTACATGTTAATTTAAAACATACCTATACTTATGTGGAATAGGTTACTGAAGAAAAGTGGTATATTCTTAAAAAACAGACATAAATGTACAACTCAGGGACTGCAAGTCCTTATCTTAGATGTAAATAAACAAGTGTTTAGTTGATTACCATATCCTTCATGAAGAATGGGCAATGGAGATATTTATTCCTTGTTCATCATCACAGGGTGCATTACTATTCTCTGTGGACATGTAGAAGCAAACATTACTTGAATAAAACCCTTAATTCTAACAATACCATTTTTATATATTTATCAGTTTACTAGAGGTTTAGAGTAAACCAGTATGTGTTTGTATGATGTCGCTGGATGTTTCTAATTATAATAACTAATGTTCCTATTGAAATACAGAATCTGCTTTCCCAGTATCTCTTAAATTTATAGATATAATTTTCATATTTTATAGCTTTTTAACTCTGTTTTTAATATTACTCTCAGTGTTGTTACTGTGAAAAGAACAGGGGATATAAAAGAAGCCAAAAGCTTAGATCTGATTAAGTGTGTGACCTAGAGCACTTTACTTACTGTTTCGGAGACTCAGTCTCCTTTTCTATAAAACCACACTTCAAACAGTGTCTGCTACTTAGTAAGCTCTTTATAAATGGTAATAGTTATTATTATCACTATTAGGCATTAGGAAAAATGTATAAATAAGTGAATAAACAACTGCTAGCATAAACATTAGCTTTGGGTTTTCTTCACAGATGCAAGCAGGATTCATTTCCTTAAAATGCACATCAAATAATGCTTTATTAATATTTTTATTAGTTATTATAATATTTAAAATTAATGCCTTTTTTATTTCCCCTAATCATTTACTATTAATTACTTAGAATATTCAATTTAAAAAGATGTGCTTTTTCTTTTCTTCCATGTTTATACATACCAAGCACAAAAATAAAATAACAAAATAAGATACTGGAAACTTTATAATCAACTCTTGAATGTTGAACAATGATTCTTCCATCAAACTTTAGAGATGTTATTTAAAATAAGATGAGCTTTAGCCCTGGCTGGTGTAGCTCAGTGGATTGAGCACGGGCTGCGAACCAAAGCGTCACAGGTTCAATTCCCAGTCAGGCCACATACCTGGGTTGCAGGCCACGGCCCCCAGCAACCACACATTGATGTTTCTTTCTCTCTCTCTCTTTCTCCCTCCCTTCCCTCTCTAAAAATAAATAAATAAAATCTTAAAAAAATAAAATAAGATGAGCTTTGCAATCATGTTTTCAGTCTTGTTTATAAAAGACTATATAAAATGGAAAAAGTAAAACATCTAAAGAAAGTAAAATTAATATCATCATACATTCTTTCAGACAGCTTTATGATTTAATAAGTGAATTCTGACCTTCACTTTGAAAATAAGACTGAACAAACAAAACACCTGATCAAAATCATCTTGAAGTAACATCATGTTAGTGTGAATAAAAAACCATTATTTATCTATAACACTTTTTTCCTAAGGCATGTCCATATTGAAAATCTAATTTTATTATTATAATCATCTGGAGAAATAAGTAAACTAAATATGACCATGTCTATTTTTGAAATTAAGAAATGTTATTGCACAAGTTACGATATAGGCATACAGATCATCATACCAATCTATGATCCAACAAGTAGGCAGTAACAAAGTTAAACTAGAATGTATATGTCATGATTCTCATCTTTGTACATGTTATTTCTAGCATATGTTTCTTTCAGATATGACTACTCCAGAATCCTTTGGTATAGGGCTATTAGCTTCCAATAGAACTCAGGTTTTTTTTCTCATTATTTTAATAAATCTTTGAATAAAAGTGCCAGCTCCCTTCTGACTGTTCTGCATGAAAACGCCATTAAGTAGTCTGAGTTGCATGCAATTGGCACAAGTCAATATTATACTTTCTATTTACTAATTCAACTTGTAGAAGCTGAATTCCAGGAAAAGACCCCAATTAAATTCAGGAAATCACACCAGCAGTGTAGCCACCTATGACATGGTTGTAGTGTTCAAACCACATTAGAATTGTATAAAAAGTGGGGAGTAGAAGCAACTGTTGAGGTTACTGTGATACTGTTCTTGTAATCTCCCAAAATCCTTACTCCCTACATCCCTGAACCTTGCTGATCCTTATTGATGACCCCATTAAAAGGATTGGTAGTGGTGAAAACTGCAGTAATGGTAACCAAGTTGATTGCCACAATCCACCCATTTTTCTCCAGGGGTATAAGGGAATCTCCACTCAGAGCATGAGCCACCTTTTCTCATGACTGTGCTGTGGCAGCAGGCAGCTGGTTTCTTTCTTCATTTCTGTTGTTCTTTCCTTTTCCTTAATTTCCCCCTCTCCACCTTGACATTACTACTGAACATCAGTCCTTTAACCTCTTGCATCAAATATGTCTCTGAGTTTTACTTCACACATGAATGGAATTATAATAATTTCAGAAGTCAATCAAATGACATTTTATGTGTTCATATTCACTTTTCATCTAATGACCTTGAATCCCCAATGAGATAAAACAGCAATATTCCCACATACCCGTTTTCCCAACATTGAGGCAAAGACTTAGTGATAACAATGACAATAGTGACAGGCTCTTAGAGAAAAGTTTAACCCACCACGTGCTCAGGACATGTTCAAATTCAATGCTATACCAGATAGTATAATACTGACAACTATAGAAAGATCACCTAGAATGCTTACATGTATATTATGTAGTTGGAGGGTTTAGAAATTGTTTCCTTTTTAAAAATACTAGAGTGCATCCATCTATTCATAGACTAAAAAATAGCTTGATAATATCCTTAAGTGATATACAGCTTTCTAAAACATAATAATTTACAATAACAGCAGATCAAGTCTGACAACAAATATTTATACAATGAATGTGACCATTATAATTAGGTACAAATTAAAAGATGAGAACCTTATAAATTGAAACACTGATTCACTTTGCATAAAATGCATACTTTAGAAATTTGAATGGGCTGGCTTTGTAAAACTGCTTTGTTGTACCATACATGCACTGTGCATATATGTGACCAGCTGAAGAGATTTTCCAAACTAAATACACCCCTAATACTAGGATCCAGATCAAGAGATAGAACATGACCAGCACCCCAGAAGAGCCCTCATATAATCCATTCCAGTCACTAACCCACCCAATAGGCAACCATTATAATAATTTCTAACACCATAGATTCGCTTTTAAGAATACTTTTTGAAGACCTGCTTTTTTACTTGTTGCTTAATGGGCAAGAAGTTGAAATTAAATATCTATGAATGTATATTAATTCATGTAAGTAGCCACTATGGTGTCAAATAAAGACAATGACAAGGATGAAGCTAATGTTCAGTGAGTATTCACTAAGCCTAATTTACCATTCCAGTCCTGTGTTAGACTTTGCCCTAAGAAAGGAGACAAATGACATTACACATTAATTCAGAAAGCATCATGCCAGGACACAACCATAAACATGGCAACCATTATATTGTCATGAAAAAATTGCAGGATCGAGTTCCAAATGAAGACATTCAAATAAGTAACATGGTATAGGAGGGAAATGAGAGACCATGTAAAGTCATAACAGTTAGAGGAGTCACTATGGAGGGGTGAGATTTAAGCTGAGACTTCAAAAACATACGTAGGGTTGTGTGTGTGTGTGTGTACACACACACATATACACATATGTACATATACACACATATTATATATATATGAAACATAGTTCAACTTCACTAGCTATAAGGGAAATTCAAATTAAAACCAGAATGAAATATCACCTCACACCTGTTTGACTAGCTGTCATGAACAGAAGAAATAACCAGTGCTGGAGAGGTTGTAGAGAAACAGGAAGCCTCATAACTTCTGGTGGGAATGCAGACTGGTACAATCACTGTGGAGGTCAGTATGGAGTTTCCTAAAAATATTTAGAATGGATCTACCATATGACCCAGCAAACTTTATTCTAGGTATCTACTCCCCAAATTGGAAACTTTTATTCATAAAGACATATATGCCTCTATGTTCACTGCAGCATTATTCACAGTAGACACTAAATGGAGACAACCTAAGTGCCCTTCCATAGAGGACTGCATAAAGAAGATCTGATACATATACAAAATAGAATACTACTTAGCTTTAAAAAAAGATGAAATACTGCCATTTATGCCAACATGGATACATCTTCAAACTATCATGCTAAGCAAAACAAGTCAGATGGAAAAAAAAAAAACAAGAACCATGTGATTTCACTCATATATGGAATTTAAAACAGAAAGCAACAAACAACCACAACAAACAAAGAAATAAACAAAAAACATCATAGACACAGACAACAGTTTGGTGGATACCAAAAGTGAAATAGATGGGGAAGAGGTAAGGGGGTCAAATATATGGTGACAGGAGGAGACTTGACTTTGGGTGGATAACACACAGTAAAATATACAGATGATGTATTATGGAATGGTACACTTGAAACCTATATAATCTTATAAACAAATGTCACATCAATAAGTTTAATAAATATTTGATAAAATACTTAGGGCTCAAAAGGGCTAAGAGAATGGGGTGGCATTTCCATTTGGAAAAAGTACAGATGTTAGGCTCTGAGACAGGTAGGGCAATGGTAGGAGGCAGATAAGCTATGCACACAAATGCTTTTTCTAACAGAAAAAGATCCTGGGATGCAAAATCTAAGTTACTCTAACAAATGCCTATATAAGTCTATAAAAAATGTTGATTCAATTATATCTTAATAAAGTTGTTTAATATTTTTAATTCTAAAGATAAAACGTATAACTCTAGAGTGAAGGAGACTGTCATATAAGCAACCAAAGGTTATAAAACCAGTAACAGAATAGAAAGCATGTGCCAGAAGATAAGATGTAATGAGATAACATAGCACAAATTCTTCGATATTTCCAGCTCGAAAGGGATATGAAAATTAAATGTAAAACTTGATAGTGGACTGGATCATTTTGGACATTTTGGGGACATCTGGGAAATCATGAATGGTAGTAATCGAATAGTAGCAATACATGTATTAATTTCCTAACTTGGATGGTTGTATAGGGAAATGTCTTCCAAAAAATCAAAATTGGAACTGCCCTATGACCCAGCTATCCCACTTCCTGGAATTTATCTGAAATAACATAAAACACTAATTTAAAAGAGCATAAGCACCCCTATGTTCATTGCAACATTATTTACAATCACCAAGATAGGGAAGCAGCCCAAGTATCCATCAGTAGATGAGTGGGTAAGGCAACTGTGGGACATTTACACAATGGAATACTATTTGGTCATAAAAAAATTACACTTTGCAACAGCATGGATGGACCTGTACAACATTATGCTAAGTAAAATAAGCCAGTCTGACAAAGACAAGTACCATATGATTTCAGTCATGTGTAGAACCAGATGAGGAAACTGAAAAAGCAGCTCTGGATAGGGGCAGGGATTAAAGGGTGAAAGAATGGAGCAAATAGGAAACAGGACTCATGGACAACAGTATGGTGTTTGCTGGGGGAAGGGGGTATAAGGGGGACAAATGATCGTGGAAAATACATTAAAATTTTTAAAAAATAATAATGGAAGAAAAAAATAAAGTATTCATGGGTGATGGAACATCATGGTAACAACTTATTTTTAAATGGATCAGAGGTAAAATAAGTTCTTTATGCTGTAAAAAATGTTGATTTATGTTGAAACTTTTTACTTAAATCCAAATGGCCATGGTGTCTGTTTCTTTTCAATAATAATTGCTGATATGAGTGTTTTCAAGAGTTTCCTCTAGAAATGAAAATGAATCAGAATGTTTTTATACATTATTAATTGAAAATACTGGTTGGTAATAACTAGATTACTAACCAGCAGGAAAACATGACTTTCTTTCCTAAGTCCTTCTGACATTTCAGCTTGGAAAAATATATTTTATATATGTTCTTGACCTCCTATTGTTTCTACTATTTTTAAACAATTCACAGTATTAAAAAATTAGGGGAATTTGGTGAGAGTAAGGAAGAAAGTATAACAAACTGAAATATGTGTGACTTTGATTCACTAAAACTTAATATTCTTTAAAGGTAATAATATTTTTATGGTGTTGATAATGCTAATTTTACTGAATGAATTACATTGTAAGTTATTTTTAAAAGTACATATGAAAAAGTACAATGGAAGCTAAACAAAAAATTTAAATTGTTTATTAAAATAGTGTTAACAGCAGTGACCACAGGGGACAGGGGAGGGGATAACGGAAGAGAAGGATGAAGGCTTTACAGGAACAATTATAAAGGACACATGGACAATAACAAGGAGGGGCAGCAGTAGATAGAGAGGTGGGGAGGGCTGGGGTGGTGGGGAGAGTTTGGGGGAAAAGGCAGAAAACTGTACTTGAACAACAATAAAAAAACCACAAGGGCAAAAAATGAATAAATGAATGAGATGATATGATATGTGTACTCGGTTTAACTCAGACTGCTAACATTTAAGTAAGGTCAATTCTACTGATATTTTGTCACATCTCTGTATCACTCTGTGCTTCAAAAAAGTTAGACTAAAACTCAAAGTTTAAATCTGCTACGAAATCCTACAGTTTAATACTTGCTCATATCTTAGGTCCTATCAGTCACCGTACATTAAATGCTCTTGAAACAGTAAGATTTTGTTCCACAACTCAAAGAGTTTTTAATAAAACAAATAGTGGACAACGTGAAACCAATTTTTCTCAGGCATTAGAATAAAAGATAGAACTTTCAGCAGTTAGTCAGATATGACATATCCTATGATACTTTTAATCCTTACTGTTCACCATAAACCTTTATGGTTTGGTGGTCTCCATAAGTTTAGGTACTGTCCATTATTAACTTGATTGTTTCTAATTTTAACTTTTTCCTTGAAAGAAGTAAAATATGGACTGGGAAATATGTTAAGTCACAGTGTCCTGTTTATTTTAAATTAGATTGGTTTTCCTCTTGTGTTTACAGCAAACAACAGTTTTCAGGTTGCTCTTCCCTATTTGTCAACTTCCCACAATGTCTTATTTTCAAATATGCCTGCTGTACTAAAAAAAATCATACGTAGTGATACAACTTAATAAACATTTCTTAAGCATTTGCTTCTCCCTGAGATGCTGTGCTAACACTGAGACTATAGGGACACATGGGGCATATTCCTTGTCACCGAGGAACTCAATTCAGGATGTACATAAAAAAGCAAAGAATTAAATAAAAAATGCAAGTATATGTGCTACTTTACTAATAAGGCTTACATGCTGCTGTGACAGAAAGAAAGGAGAGGGCAATTTTGTCAAAATGAGGCTGGAGAGTCTGTGGACCACTACATACAGGAAGTATTAGCATTGACATTCCAGTAAGCCTTTTATTTGGTCAGCATTTACTTTCTATGTGTTTTCCAATATGTGAGCATAAATTCTGTGTTGTATATTTTAGATCACAAAGGGAGTAAAATGGGAGCTGAAATATATGCAATAAAATAACTCCAGATAATGTCTGCAAACTTTCATTGACTCTCCACTGAGCTGTGTGATTCCTTCATCATTCTGGGCCTCAGTTTCAACTGCAAAATGATGAATTTGGACTAAGTGCCATCTTGGGTGTCTTTTGGCAAGGACTTGATGATCTCTAAAGTTTTTGACAGCTCTGGAGTTTCAGAAAAAGTTTTGGGTTTTATCATTGCCCAAACTTTTTTACTCTGCTGTTATATTACTTTTCTTTTTCTTCATTTAATAGATTTTTCCCTATAATAATTCCTGTCTTCTAAACTGTTATCATTATCAATCCTATGAATAACTCAGAGGGGATAAATAGGCAATCAGAGTTACTTATTATAACATGGAAACATGGCAGAAATCAAAAGGTATAGCTGGTCATTAAAATTCACAATTGATTTAATACAAAAAAAATTAACACCGTTCATAAGAAACTTAGCCAGCTTTTATTTTGTAGGATGGCACTGATTTAACTAAAGTGAAACTCATTTTAGATTTATGCAAAACCTTAGGATTAATAGTACTTTCAAATCTATTAATATATTTTCCCTGTTGAGTGGAATAGTTTTAATTAAACTTTACTAACCCCTTTGGTTTAATCCCAGAAGATGACCTATAAAACACCAGAGCTTTTAAATCAAACCATAAAAATACTAAAAATTGAAAGTTAAAGTTACAGACATAGGGAGAAAAGAAACAATAAAGGATTTATAAAATATGTTCAATAAACTAGTAACACTTTATATCTCTATATCTAATATATATAAATACATGTACACACACACACACACACACACACACACACACATATATATATATATATATATATATATATATATATATATATTTAAAAGTAATCATTGAACAAAAGGTAGTTGTGGTTTATCAAAAATATATTCAATGTCTCAAGCCCTGGCGGGTGTAGCTCTGTAGACTGAGTGAGGGCTTGCGAACCAAAAGGTTGCTGCTGGTTCAGTTCCTGGTCAGGGCACATGCCAGGGGTGTGGGACAGGTCCCCAGCAGTGGGTGCACAAGAGGCAACCACACAGTGACGTTTCTCTCCCTCTTTCTCCTTCCCTTTCCCTCTCTCTAAAAATAAATAAATAAAATCTTTAAAAAATATTCTCAATATCTCAAAATTATCAGGGTGTATATAGCAACTCTTTTTTCTCTACAGATTATATTATTAATTACAATGGTAATAAAATTACATTGTACCATTTGATTCTGAACTTAATAAGGACTATGAGAATATGTGTTTAGAAGACAGTTAGGTATTCTTGTCCCTTACCCGGCCTGATTGCCTACCCTCTCTCTGACATAATATCTAAATAGATAAATAAACAAGTGAAATCAATCCCAAACAAAACCACTCTATAATTCTTTAGGTGACACTTCATAAATTTTTCCCACCCAAGTACCCCTAATTGAAGAGAAAATTGAACACATATATCACTAGTGATCGGCAGCTCATTTGAATTTCTTTGAAGTCTTCTCATTTTATTTTAAAAATTCACATGGATTCTGCATTCTATTCATACACACACATGATAATATACATGTATATATACACATGATAGATATATACATATATGAGTAGAATATATGTCTTCTATGAATAGAATATATACGTTTTCATGTAATATATATAAAATTAGTATATATGAGTAGAATATATATATGTTTTAATATAAAAATGATGTGTTTTTTCCAATATCCTTGAATTGTAGAGCTCTAGGAAAATAGGGTAAGTTTATGCCACAGCTTCACTTAACAAGGAATAAAGGCAATCACAAAATAAATTTTTCCATGGATCTCACATATTTCCTTCCTTCAGTTTTCCTTTCACTTCAAAGTAATTTTTTGTCAATTAATTGACAAAAAATTGAGGCCTATGCCTTTAGTACTGAACTAAAATAAATGTGTTATCTGCTATACCAAACAGGAAAGATCCTTGTTTATTATTATTAAAATAATCCTACCATATTATTATCAAAATAATAACTTGGATTTGAATAATCTGAAAACATATGCAAAAAGAATTAGTAGTCATACATTTATTCTTTACATATGATTACATAATTCAATGAACAACTAAATTAGTTTCATCTCATCTATACCCCTTCAGCTTAGAATACAAGTTACTGTTTTTGTTTTTGTTTTGTAAAGGTGATCATATCACAAGGAGACAGTCGTTCATCAAATAAAATGAATTATATGGTGTTGATCTCTTTTTATTTTTGCTGGTAGACTGTGAAAAAACATATAGATATAGATATCTATACACACACAGGGAGCACTGAAGGTGACAGAATGAGATTTAAACAAGACTGAAATGTACATTAAGCAAACAAGATAAGAGACTCAAATACCAAGGACAAGTATTTAACTATAAATAAAAGGTCACTGGCTTGACATTTCACTATGTATTGTTTTTTTTCCTGCAGACTAAATTCAAAAGTATTTTCTCCTAAGGCTTTAGTATTAAAGTATTAGGAAAAAGTAAAAGGAAATAGATTCTGAACTAGCTTGACAGGACAGATGCGATTTGCAGGCATGGGGTGCAGCATGAAATCGTACACACAAAAAGAAATAAAAATGGCTGTAGAGAAAATATGTCTGGGCACACTGAAATGAAAACTAGGAGGAAATGAAAGAATAATGCAACCAGGCAGAATGTACTTCAGAACTTTTTGTGTTGAGAACTCTGAGTCAGAATTTCAAAGGGAAAGAAAAGAACTAGTGAAAATAATGTGAGAATGGGGATTGTTGTGGCCCCAAACGGTGATTTAGGAAGAGGATTTCTGGCAACTGTCTTTTGAATACACTGGCAGGGAAAATACACAAAGGAAGAAATAATCAAAAAACAGATTTTGTTCTTCTAATAGGGAGAAAGAAGATGGCTGAGATACATACTTAGCTGAGACTAGAGGAACTATAGGTAGTCTTATGATCATGATGATTCCCTTTGAACAAGGCAATAGCACTGGCTATAATATTCATAGTAGCATATTAATTACTACTACTATTACTACTACTAATAATAATGGTATAGCAATCAACTGAATATTTACTATGTGCCAACCCTTTAACTGCTTACTTTGAACATGTTAATTCATTTTATCTTATTGTTATTATCATTTCCATTTTACAAATGAGGAAACAACCCTGAAAGTTTAAATTAGTAGTTCACGTTTACAGAACAGAAGCTGGGAACAGAACTTTATAAAATCTAACTCAAAATGCTCTGATCTATAGGCTACCTTAGTAGATAAAAAAGTATTATGATATGATATAGACATTGACATAGATATCGATATTTAGGCATTTATAGGTATAGATAAACAGGTATTTTAGGTATAGATAAACAGGTATTTAGACTTAAAAACAAAAACTGATATAAATTTCATTCCATACTTCATTACAGTTGTTTCAGATTGTTTTGGCCAAAACTATGTTTATTAGGTATATTCATGTAAAGTGCCCTTAATGTAAGAATTAAAAATCACCATTGTAAAACTGACATATCATTCTATGTAAACATATCCTTGATATGCTTTCACTCAAAATATTTCTTAAACTGAATATATGTACTTAAGAAATAAATTTAGGCCCTAGCTGGTGTAGCTCAGTGGATTGAGTGTGGGCTGCAAACCAAAGTGTCGCAGGTTCGATTCCCAGTCGGGGTACATGCCTGGGTTGCAGGCCATGACCCCCAGCAACCACACATTGATGTTTCTCTCTCTCTATCTCCCTCCCTTCCCTCTCTAAAGATAAATAAATAAAATCTTAAAAAAAGAAAGAAAGAAAGAAAGAAAGAAGAATTTAGAAAAAATTCTGATACAGGACAGTGAAAAATTAATAATAGCCCTGAAATGATCTAATTTCAGAATTGGCCTTATTTGTGGCATTTCTTATGTTTCAAATTATAATACCCATTCTATAAATATTGTTATTATTCCATATTAGTTATATATTAGTATATGTACCTGTAGTCATGCAGATGTGTTTCTAAATTCAAGGACCACTGCAGGTAGAAATGTAAACTGGTACAGAAACTATGGAAAACAGTACCATACTTCCTCAAAAAATTAAGAATATATTTTGTTGTTTAGATTCACACTGAAATAGAGGACAGGCTGACAGTGACCAGAAGGGAGAGAAGAGGGAATTTGAGGGGAGAATGGGAAGGGTTTACAGGAACAAATATAAAGGACACATGAACAAAAACTAGGGGAGTAGAAATGGGAGCCAGGTGGGGAGGGATGGGTGGGTGGGCTGGAATGGGAATAAAAGGCAGAAAACTGTATTTGAACAATGACTAAAATAAAATTAAAAAAGAAAATTAAGAAAAATAAAAAAATTAAGAATATAGTTACCATATGACCCAGCAACCTTTCTTTTGGGTACCTACGCAATAAACTTGAAAACATTTATTTGCAGTTATATGTACCTCTACGTTCATTGCATTATTCATGATGGGCAAGACAAGGAGATGATCAAAGTGTCCCTCAATAGAGAACTGGATAAAGAAGATGTGGTACATATATACTACTGGAATATTAGTCATAAGGAAAGATGAAATACTGCCACTTGTGACACAATGGATAGACCTTGAGAATATCATGCTAAGTGAAATAACTCAGTCAAAAAAAAAGCTAAGAACCATACGATTTCACTCATATGTGGGATATAAAACTGAAAGTAACAAATGAACCAATATGAAAAACAAACAAAAATTCATAGACACAGACAACAGTATGGTGGTTACTAGATGGAAGGGGCTAAAGGGATAGTAAAGGGTAAAGTGGGTTAAATATATGGTGGTGGAAGATGATTTGAATTTGGGTAGTGGGCACACAAAACAATATACACATGATGTATCATAGAAATGTATACTTGGAACCTATATGATCAAATTAAACAATGTTACCCCAATAAATTTAATGTAAAAAAATGAAAAGCAATTGCCAGAAAATTGCTACTATAGGTGTAGTGAATATAATTTTCCATCACATTATAAAGTGTTTTTTTTTTTAATAAAAAAGAAAGCAAATAAATAGTGCTTTGGAGATATAGTTTGTCTTGTAGTGCTATTGTGGTCCTTGAATCACAAAAGCAGCATACTAGATTAAAGAAATATGCTGAGGATTTGACTGACAATACCCGACCAGCAGAGACAACCACTAAACAAAAATATTTTGAGGTTTATAGACACACATTTTTCCCCTTCAAAGGATACTAACTGGTTTATCTGGATTGTAATAAACTTGGGAAACGTATATGCTTTTGAGTCCTTACTGAAAGTCCTCAGAGTTATAGAGAAATGTATTTACTAAAGTGCAATTTCAAATATATGATATATGGCACACTTTTTGTATCTAAAAGGGAAAATGTACTTCTCCACATATATAATGCCATCTTCAAAAAAAGGTTTCCTAATCCTCACTTTTCAACTTCTTACTAGAGTAGACAATACTCACTAACAAACAAAGCTGATTAGCTCAATCAAATTACACTTTTAGAGACATTTTTGCCCCCCCCTCCTGTTCCTCCGTGGTTCCAAGTCCTGCCCATTCTAGTCCAATGATGCCCCTGCTTCCTACCACACAGGCTGCTTAGAATAATATTGAGATCTGTGAGATGCCACCTTACTGCTCCAACCTTATAGTCAACCGCTTTTTCATTTGACCTAACACATTCTGCCACTGGCCTTGCTCATATTATTTGCTCTCTGGAAAGCATGTCCTTCTCATGCCAGTAAAAATACTCTTCTCAAGCTTCATCCTTTTGGCTTCTTCCAGAAACCTTCCCTTATCTACCCATTCTAAAGTACTTTCTTTTTTATCTAAACTGCAGTACATTATCTTTTGTGTAGCATTTTTCATAGTCATCCTTGTTTTCTAAAATATCTGTATGTGTATCTTTTCTTGACTCCTAGATTTTAAACATCCCCAAGCAAGAAATGTCTCACAATCATTTTAACATCACCAAAAGCCCCATAGTATGGTTCCTTTGCAACCAACATACACTCCAGTGTCTATGGAATGTAAGAAAGAACAGACTATATCACCAGACAAATGAAAGCTTCAATAACCTAGCAGCGTTAAAAATAAAATAAGTCTAAAGCAGGACATTAAAACACACTATCCTGTCAAACGTAAGCTAATAGAAACTGTCTTCCTGTTTTTCTTATATAAAAACAGGAAAAATGAAATTAATTTTAATGAATTATTAAATCGTACCACTTATATTTAAGCAATGAATAGTCTCAACAGAGTTGCAAATCAATTACCTTTGCTTGCACTTTCTATATGTTCCAGTTCTTCAGGAAATTTCAGGATATCCCGGTGTTTTTCCTCACAAATTTCAGCAATGAAATGCAAGAGGGTTGTTTTTTGATCTGCTGATTTTGTATCTCTGATCTGGAATGAAATACAAAAATTTTAGTATTTTTAGTAACATAAATATAGATTTTTTTCTGAAATAGAATGAATAAACTCAATTTATCACTAGTAATTTTTTAAAAGTTCAGAGTAGGTTCCAGTGGGGTCTAGTAACAATGCTGTAGATTTAAAAATGAGTTCCATATTTTAAAAATGAATTCCGTATTTTGGATGCCCAAAATAAGTGGAAAATTAAACTTGAATCTATATTTTTAAAAATGTTTAAATTATTATGGCAAAATAAATGATTTTTTGCAGTATTTACTTTTTATCTTCCATTTCTTGTTTTTTTTTTTTATTTTAATCATTGTTCAAGTATAGTTTTCTGTCCTTTACTCCCATCCCAGCCCACCCACCCATCCCACCCCACCTCCCTCCAGTTTCCACCCCCCTAGTTTTTGTCCACATTTCAAACAAACAACCTAACTCTACATCTACAAGAACTTGAGGAACAACAACAAAGACAGCCCAGAGCAAGTAGAAGGAAGGAAATAACCAAGATCAGAGCAGAATTAAATGACATAGAAACTAAAAAGCACAATTCTAAGGATCAATGAATCCAGGAGCTGGTTCTTTGAAAAGATAAACAAAATCAACAAGCCTTTAAGCAGGCTCATCAAGAAAAAAAAAGAGAAGACCCAAATAAGTACAAAATAAACGATTCTTATCACAAGAAAATAACTTTCATTTATATATTGATAAAAGCAGTCCAAATTAACCTATACTTGTTATCAGCATTCTACTTTATCCTTTATCACATAAATATATTCTTGAAAGCCAGATTCATTTGTGAGGTTATACTTATTTCTAGCTATCATTTATGCAAATTAATGTAAAAGAGTAAACATGTTTTACCCTCCTTTGCTTGCATTGGCCATCAAAAAGGAGTAACTGACACCTTCTTATGTGGTTTTATAAATGCAATCTGAGCACACAATCATGATGATGTGTAAAGTTTATTTGCCTGCTTACACACGATTTCCTTTGCAGACATGGTAGAAAAGGGATGCTTTCGTTAGAAGGGTAAAAATCTTTGAAGTGTAGGACACAAATATGTCTATGATGTGAATCTAAGTATTTTCCTTAATATAACTCTCATACTAAACAAAGCTGCAAATGAAATAAAAAATTTACTGAAGAACAAAGGATAAATATGGCATAAACTATCAAGTTTTCTCTCCTATTCAATATTTTAATTCTATAATCCTAAAATGATGGGTTTGTCTACTGATGTTCATACTGATTGGGGATTTTTAGCTTTAAGGAGTATTCTGTTTCGAATAAATGAGTATTCTTCACAAACAGGTTTCTGACAAGGCTGTGGAGGATATTTAGGTAATTACAGAATAATTTAATTTTACTATTTTTGTGACTCAGACAAAAAAAATACAGTCAGTCAATCAGGCCCATACTGAATCTGTTTTGTGCTACAGCTTTTTAACAATTGTTTACAGACCAATGACATAAACAACTTAAAAGAAACATTAGTCACCAGGCTCAAGAAACAGCCACAGGAGGCATGATATTGAAAGTTCAAGTGGTCACAATCACTTCTCTTAGAATTTCTGGCATTACCTTTTCCCACATAAGTAAAATATTTAAAACTCAGCATTATCATACTGATCCAGTAAACACTTTAAAATACTACAAGGTTGAAATGACACAATTCAAGGACATACTGTAAGAACAAAAAACAACAAAAACTTCCAAGGCAATTTGTCTTAAGTAAGGCTTGTAGTTGCAGAGGAATCAATGGGAGGCTCACTTTCCTAAAGAGAAGTCTTTACCTGCGATTATGGGTATATGGTGTTATGTGTTCACAAAGTCGTTTTCAGAGTATGCTGGATATTCCAAAAAACACGAAAACTGACACTGACTTTTTAATACAAATTATCTGAACTCCTAAATGCTGAAATCTAAAAAAAATCAGATGATTAGGGAAAACAAAAGTTACATCTTCTGAAGGGAAAGGAAATCAATGTATATGTTATGAACTTTCTGATGACAAATATACAGACAACAAAAAACAAAAATCCACCTAATTTTTTAGGACATCAAACTGTACAAATATAATTTTCTAAATGCACATGACCAAACACTAGAAAATAAAACACAAAAATGAAAACATAGCATGGTGCTTATATGTCAATTTTATAGGTGATCTAAAACTTCAGCTGTTGACATACATACTTACAAGTGCTTAATTTTCAGTACTTTTTAAGTGATAACTATTCATTCATAATATGTCTGTTAATTTAATTTCTGTTAAGAGTTTTAGTAGCATCAATGGCTACATTTTAAGAAGATAAATATAGCACAGCATTTCAGTTAAATAAATATCTTGGTATCTTTGTCAAAATTAGAAAGAGTTGTAGAAAGAGTAAACATGTATTTTTGAAATGCAATATCCCCTTCAAAGCATGGGCAAATATGGCCAAGTGCCTGTCTTATCAATCTAAGAAATACCTTATTTGGTACAGGAGACAAACTGATAAATCTGTATTGCAATATTTTTTTTAAATAACTCCATACAGAGTCCAATTTAGGGTTTCAAACTGGAAGAGAATCATCACAAATATGTAGTCTTGTTTATTTTTCTCTATGTATATGACCCTTAGACCAATCATTTTAAAATAAAATTTTAATATTAAAATAGAAGGGGAAATAATTATTGCTTATGAGAATATATCTACTTTGTATTGGCATATGTTCAGTCTCTCTTACCACAAATGCACCATTCACACATTTGCCATCGTCTCTCTCAGGACCTATGGTGTTGCTCAATGTCAACACAAAAGGCAAGAAAGAACATTCACCTTCAGCAATTCTAATGGCTAATGGCATTTATTTAATAATTTGCTATTCCAACTGTACTAGCTAGCTATATACATCTCTTGTGGTAGTATAAAAGTAACTTAATCTGAGTTTGTGTCAAATTAATTCTAGAGTATTTTGGGTTAGTTTATTAAGAAACACAATTGTTTTCCATTTGATATCTGGTTAACTAGAAATAATGTTAATTTTACACTAACATCAAATATTGCAATAATAGTTTCCCAGACTGCTTAAGTCTCAGTGGTGACTATACACATTTGAAGGTTTGCTGCAGCGAGGAGCCAAGTGCCTGTTTGCATCCATGCCTCTGCTTCCCTCTCTCCCTCTCACTAATCACTGCCTTTAGAAGATGCAAAAGAATGAAGAAACCGGTCACCCTACAGTTCGCTGTTTTGTATATATTTCTATACAATGAAAACACAAACAGCAGTTTCAGAAATTGGAAATCTCTGAAAAAATTTAAAACATTTTATATTTTAACAAGCTGAGCTATCAACAAATGATAACAATAAAACTAAGAAATAATTCACTACAATCACTGATAAAGTGCCATCAGTTAATAAACCATGTAGCAATTTTAATTATACTCAACTGACCAATGAATGTTAACCATAAAGATTAATAATTGAATTTATACTAATTGTATCTACCTAATCTCTAATAACTTCCTGATATGGTACACGAATACAAAATAGCTTTAACAGAACAAGATTTTTTTCTGCAGCAAATTCTGATAACTTTTCTTCTAGTAAATATGAGTGCTATATTATATTATGGAAGATAATGTTTAGAGTTGACATATTCAAATACATTTCCAAAACCTTCATTAGGCTGACAGCAAAAATATCTAAACTAACTGCCATGTAAAATTTTTTTTTCATTTCAAATATTCTCATTCAGGTGTGAAAATGTGCAGACTTTAGCCTGTCTTTGAAATCAAGCAGTTTGAGCATAGAGAAGCCAGCATAGCACCAGAGAGCCTGAGAAAACAACACTTTAATCATCTACTTCAGTCACACTCCGTCTTTCTGTGAAGGGCCGCTTCTGTAGTTAATTTTCCGTTCTGCCTATATGTAAGCTCATTTCTTCTTCCTCTGTCCTCAGTGGGAACCAAAAATAACTGGCCACTATCTTGTGTATAACCCCCTCTCACAGAGTAAATTTCCCTTCTCATGTGTCCTGTTCTCTAAACCAGTGACTTTCAACCTTTTTCATCTCAGGGCACACATAAACTAATTACTAAAATTCTGTACCCCATACACACACACACTATATGTATGCCTGCATACATACATATAGTACATTTATATATAATATGTAGTACATATTTTGGGGGGTGATCAGACAAAAAATCAGGTATAATTTTGATTCATTCACATTGGATGGCTATTCTTGTGTTGGCCATTGTCATTTTTTAATTTGACAATCTAAGGGAAAAGAGATCAGTGCCTTGACTAAACAGTCAGGTATTGAAAATTGCTGCTCTAAATCCAATAATTTCACTGAATTTAACCTCTCCACAACGATGTTAGTTATCAAATGTTTAATTTTTTCAGGATGAAATCAAACATTTAATTTTTCTAATTAACTAATTTAATTATAAATTAATTTATAATGAAAAATTAATTATAATTTATATATTATGGAATATATATGAATGGAACATTTTATATTATATATCCATATATTTAAGCATGGATTATAGAATATATATGTGACAGGAATAATTAGAATCCATTTAGAGTTTCCATTGCAAAGGCTCCTATCATCTGCTCAAATACTATATAAGGTTCTTGGCTTAAAAGGCCCTTTGTGAGCTGGCCTTTGCCTACCTTTCTAACCTGTCCCTGCTGTATAGCCTTCTCTTTAGCCTGACAATAGAAAAGAAAAATATACAAGGAACCAACAGTGAAGGGAAGGAAACCAGCACTCAAATAAACAATTTAGAAAAAAATGGAAGAAATAAACATTAAATCAGAACAGAATGAAGAAACAAGAATGCAAAAAAAAAATTTTAAGAGAGGCTTAGGAACCTGTGGGACACCTTTTAACATTCCAACATATGAATCATTGGGGTACCAGAAGGAGAAGAGGAAGACAAAGAAATTGAAAAGTTATTTGAAAAAATTATGAAAGAAAACTTCCCCAATCTGGTGAAGGAAATAGACATACAAGTCCAGGAAGCCCAGAGAGTCTCAAACAAGTTGGACCCAAAGAGGACCACACCAAGACACATCATAATGGAATTACCCAAGATTAAAGATAAGGAGAGAATCTTAAAAGCAGCAAGAGAAAACGACAGAGAAACCTACAAAGGAGTGCCCATAAGATTATCAGATGATTTCTCAAAAGAAACCTTGCAGGCAAGAAGGGGCTGAAAACAAGTATTTGAAGTCATGAAAGGCAAGGACCTACATCCAAGACTACTTTACCCTGTCCAGGAAAGCTATCATTTAAGATGGAAGGGCACAAACAAACAAGCAAAATATAACCAAAGACACTGAAATTGGGAACAGGTTGACAGTAACCAGATGGGAGGGAATTTCAGGGGAAAAGGGTGAAGGGTTTGCAGGAACCATTATAAAGGACACATGGACAATAATGGGGGGGTGGAAACAGGAGGGAGGTGGGAAAGGCTGAGGGGCTGGGCTGGGGGAGAAAGGCAGAAAACTGTACTTGAACAATTAAAATAAAAAGATGGAGGGGCAGATAAAGTGCTTCCCATATAAGGTCAAGTTAAAGCAGTTCATCATCACCAAGCCCTTATTATATGAAATATTAAGGGACTTATCTAAGAAAAAGAAGATGATCAAAACTATAAACAGTAAAATAACACCAACCCCACAACTGCAAACAACTGAACCTAAAACCAAAACAAAATCAAAACATACATACTAATAAGCAAACAACGAGAAAAGGAGCAGAATCGCAGAAACAGAGATCATGTGGAGGTTTATCTATAGTGAGGGGGAGGGAGGAGAATGGGGGAAAAGGGAATAAGAAGCATAATTGGTAGGTAGAAAATAGACAGGGGGAGGTTAAGAATAGTATAGGAAATGGAAAAGCCAAAGAACTTATATGTATGACCCATGGACACAAACTAAGGGGATGATTGCTAGAGGGAATTGGGGGTACCAGGTAGAGGGGGGAAAAGGGGAGATAAAAATGGGACAACTGTAATAGCATAATTAATAAAATATAGTTAAAAATTCAACGGTTCTCTATAACTTAGATCACAAAATTCAAATTTCTAATCAAAATAGATATCAGCACAGATTTTGGATTCAGACAGAAGAAGGTTTGACCCTTCATTCTTTCATCCCCTAGTTGTATGACCTTGGGCAAGTTACTTAACACTCTATGTCTCAGCTTTTCCAGCCATAAAATGGGTATCAAATAATACTTGTGCTTACAGACTTGTACAATTGAATAAGGTAATATATTACCATGACCATATCATTATCCATATAAGAAATGATGGGAGCCAGTTGTAGAGCCATGTACACAAAGAGGGGGTGTGGAGCCATCTCCACACAGAATTAGTCATAAGCATAACCTTAAAGTCCCTCTGTGCTTTGGCCACCTGTTACAATCATGATCATATCCCTACCTCTAGCTAGTATCCTTTACTTAACCCCCTTCAGCCATGTTAGCCTCCTAGCTGCTGCTCCTTATATTCACCAGGCATGTGTCTTACTCAGAGCCTTTATGAGGGCTTTTTCTCTGCATGGAAGGTTTTGCTTTTACGGAGCTGCATCTTTCACTTCTGTCAACATCTATTCTTAAAAGTCACTTTTTCATCATGGCCTTTTCTAGACTATCTAAAATTGTAATACATGCTCCTAATGCCTCTTACTTCCTCCCTCTTTCATTTTTCTTCATAGCAATTATCTCAAATACATTATATACTCTATTTACTTATTTATTGAATAGCTCCTTCCACTAGAATATCAGCCACACAAGTACAGAACTTTTTTGTCTTCTTTTCCACTTCTATACCCAGAATTCAGAAAAATGGCCTACACATGATCAGCACTTAATACCCTAATATATATTTGTTGAATACACAAATGGGTGAAAATTTCTATCAATTTTCTTACATTCTTCGTAAACTTATATGCCCTTCTTCTTTCATCAGGTGGTAGTATGCTAACTCCTCCTTTAAGGGGGAGTGGACCAACACTTGTTACCCATCTATCCTGTGCCTAACCTTAAAGTTAGGCACAGGATAGATGGGTAGTGCCTGGGCCAGGCACTTTGATAAGGCACTTTATATGCATCACTTTTTAAAAATTATAATTCTCAAATTTTTCAATATGTTAGTTATTAGTATGCCCATTTTATAGATAAGGGACTAGATATAGAGTACTTTAGTTGCTTGACCTAGGGCACACAGTTAGTCAGAGGTGGTGCCAGAATACAGCATAGTAACTTATGTATGCTACATGTATAATAGGTACTGGACTGAATTAAGTGTCATGGTTGACAGAGAAGGTGTGTGAAGAGGGGCAGATGTGGGGGTGGGGTTTAGAGAATGGTGCTGATGAGCCTTTCTCATGATCCTTGAACAGAATTAATAAATTCAGTTTTTGTTTTCCCATAGTGGTTCTATGTACTTGCTACAGCATTTGTCCCACAGCCAGTCTCACCTACCAGATTGTTAACTCATTAAAAATAAGAACTGTATCAATTCTGTTCAGTAAATGTTCATTGAATGAATAAATGTATGAGAGATGACAATGGTAATTAGGACCAACCTGATGATTAGAGAAACCTTTGGTGACCTTCAAGCACAATTTCAATACAGTGCCAGGGTCCAAAATAAAAAAGAATGACTAGGAAGAAAGAGGAGTTAATGTGTAAGTTAATTTATTAAAAATAGTGACTGTGGATAATAACTAGGCAATAATTTTAGAGGGGGCTGCAGAGCCAAGAGCTGGAAAATGGTAAGGCTAGTGACAAAAATTACTGTAACTCTTTGCCCCAAATAAGTTCAGCATCATTTGGCCTCAGGGGTTGAAACAATGGAAGGACTAAGAATTAAAAATCGTAAGAAAGGAGAATGTTTGGGCAATGACCACCTCACTAATTCTCACAACATGGTCCCTGAACCCACAGTATTGGCATCTTCTAAGAACTTGGGAGAAATGCAAATTTGGGGATCAAATACCAAATCACTAAATCTGAAACTTGAGGGTGGTGTCTATCAACCTGTGTTTTAACATACTGGAAAAATAATTCTGGTATCACCTTCAGGTTATTCTGATGCATGCTAAATTTTGAGAACCACTAGACTTCCTTGAAGGAAATGTTCAGGCAAGAGATGCTTGGGAATTGCCCACAGCTCACCTGTGCCTTCTCACAATTACTTTTGCATGTAACAAGTCGAAGTGTCAACATAATTTCAAAGCTTAGTGTCAATGTCACACTAGAAAGGAACTGTCTAGCAATCTGTGGCATCTAAAGGACAGAATCACTGTGAATGTTCTCAATTAATTTGCATAAAATGAGACTGATTTGTATAATTTACTACATACTTATCTAAGAGTAGATGGCCCAAACAATATGCTCCATGCTTCAAAGATTCTAGTACACTGCCCCTCATCCTTTTCCTAAACTGTATTGAAAATATACTTACATGACACTGCAGTATGTCTTGTCTACTCTGTATGACCAGAGTGATGGAGTAGATAACCCAGCAGATCATTCAGCCTTTTCAACTCAAGCAATAGACTTACTTCTATTTGGCAAATCTGAATTTTTACTTAAATATTTACTCAATATTTTTATTTTTAATTGTATTTTTCCATTGTTATTTAGTGCCCTTCTACAGTCCCCTCCACAATCTCTACACTGTTATCCATGTCCACGAATCATTTTTCCTTTTTGCTTGATCCTTCCATCCCTTAACTTGTCCCCCCATACAGCTGCCAACTTGTTCTATGAGTCTGTCTCTATTTTGCTTGCTAGTTGAGTTTGTTCACTAGATTTGACATATAAGTGAAATCATATGGTATTTGCCTTTCTGTGATTGGCCTATTTCACTTGGCATGATCCATCCATGCTAAGACCCATCCATGCCATCACAAAGGGATATTTTCTTCTTTTTTGCTCAAAAATTTTGAATGAGAATACCAAATTTTAGTTCCAGACATCAGGTTGCAATTCTTTCCATAAAAATCTTGTACTGAAAATATATTTCACCACTTCTAATTTCAGGGCTAATGTGTACTGGATTTAAGGAGAAAAACACCTCAACACATACATCATACACAGTTTATTCATATGCAGAGATCAGAATACAGTGGGTGAATGAATGTAAAAAAAAAGTGGCAGGAAGAGGAAGCATACTCCCTGTGCATGACACAGGCACACTGTATTTGATACTTGGCAACCCCATTTGGGGTTGCAGGCCAAGAGTGAGAATATGTTCATGGATTACTTACCATTACATTATACAGGAACAAAGCCATGGAATTTATATTCATACAAATCACACCCACCTTGCAGAGTGGCACAGAGAATTATCAGCATGAATAAAAGAGCACACAAGCAGCCAGTGGCAGGAAGATGTTCTCTCCCAGAAAGAAGCAAGAATGTGCAGGAGGAACACCAGGTTTCCTTGCACAAATTGCTGTAGAACGAGTATTTTTCAGACATGAACCCAATGTTCATATAAAAGGCATAAGAAATGAGGTAGTAAAGCAGTGTGGATATTACTAAGGAAAAAGTTTCAGGATACATTTAAGCAGGTCTGTCTTTAAAATGTATGAAAATTATAATGCAAGATAGAAGACCTTCTATACAGATTACATCTAAAGGAAGGCCTTCATCCACCAACCCCCCCCTTTCCCCTTGGTCTTTATACAAATGGCCATATCAAACTCAGCAAACTTATCAACAGATCCTGTATTCAGGATAAACTGGAATGGCCTAATTCCTCTGTGTCAAGGAGAGTGTTGTAACAGACAGCAAGGCCATGCAATATATATTTGTACTGGATTGTCCTTGGCAAGAAAAGAGAGAGTAAAATGCAGTGAAGGCATCTAGTTGAGTCATTGGGATAAGCCCATCTAAACTACCAATATGATCAGATAATTCAATTTCATTTCTTTTCAGTAAAAATTTCCCTAATCATGGCTTCTTTTATCCCTATTATATTTGTATATTCATGGAACAGTTAATATTTTAGCAATCATGAATGCTCCAGTGCATATATCAAAACAACCACCACTGTTTGCCAGTCTTGATATAGCACATGAATTCTAATGTTAGTCTCCTTTATTTAAACAAAATGAAGTTCTGTGTTCTCTGCCAAGGGTTGTTTACAAATTATTGCTTTTCTCAACACCACCACACATTGCAATAACAATGCAGAAGAGCATGCATTTTTTAAACATTTTATCTATTTATTTTTAGAGAGAAGGGAAGGGAGGGAGAAAGAGAGGGAAAGAATCAGCAATGTGAGAGAGAAACATAGATTGTTTGCCTCCCACACGCCCCCAACTAGGGACCTGGCCCGCAACCCAGGCAGGCATGTGCCTTGACTGGGAATTGAATTGGTGACCCTTTGCTTTGCAGGCTGGTGCTCAATCCACTGAGCCACACCAGCCAGGACATAGCATGTATTTTTAAGGATTGCAACTTCCATACAGACGTTAGCTCTGTTGCTATCACCAGCTAGGTTTAATATACATGCTCTCCTGGTTTTATTTCTAAATCTGTCATCAAGAATGATTTTCTGGGCTCTACATGACCAAGGGCTGACAATAACTCAGCCAAAACTAATTGACAGTAGAAAGACATCCTAATTCTTTATGTAGGCTCCATCTTCCCCGTTTTACAATCTTGATGTTGGTATTATAATGATATTTCCAACAAAAAAGAACAGATATCAGTTGTGTAAAAGTCAAACAATTTAAGATTTTTACACTTGTTAGGTTAATTTATGACAGCAATCTGTGAAAGAACAGCATAAACTTGAAACCATGACAACATTAAGTAGCACAAGTATTCATCTCAACTGTCAACCTTTAGGCCCAGCAGGCAGGCCATTTGTGATGTTAGTTTCCCAAAGACAATTGTGCTTCCTGCTCTTCCTGCTCCACCTCTCAACATTTTCCCTTCTAGTTTCACTTATTCAAGGACAATGCCCTGCATGTATGTATTAGCCTGAATTAGCCAAGACCAGTGGCAGATCAAACAACCATTTGTACTTATTTTAGGAAAGGCCAGACATAATTAATGAATTATGTCTATACTTTAAAAGGAAAAGCTGGACTGGGACTTTAAAGTCATCTTAGCTAATCAACCTGCCTATGGTAGGTGTACCAAATAAAAATTTCTCTAAAGAATAGGTTTAACAAAAAACAAATTATTTTAAATTGGTATAGAAATAGTTTGCAAGCATGAATATTTCTACAGTATTAAGTGGTTTCTTCTCAGAAATGGTTTAAGCAATTAACAGAAACTTTTTTATTCTCATGAGTATTTTACTTAACACAACTGTTTCAAATGTATAAGGTTTGAAACTGGGTGAAACAGTTTTTGAGTTTTTATTCCTGTATATATAGCTTTAAAGATTATCACCACCACCAAAAGTGTGTATAAAACTGATTTTGCTATGTATATATACTGTAAATAAATCATATTTCATGGTTAATCATTAGTGGTATTAGCTATTGAAGAACTCTAAAAGTCTAACACATGCAAAATTTGGTAAAGCATAATTAGAATTTAGCATTGAGGAGCAGCAGCTAGTCAGAGGTGAGTTACATAACTATGCTGCTGTTTGTATCTATATCTATTCACTCATTTCGACCACTATGTTCTATGAACATATGAACATAATTAATTTGTCATATTCTCCTCTTGAACATTTCCATTATATGGTTTTCATTGGGGGTCATTATTACTGATATTATTACAAATAATGCTAATGTGGACATTCTTTTATTATAATAAAATATACGTAAGATAAAATATACCATTTTAACCATTCAAAGGGCACAGTTAACTAGCTTAAGTACATTCACACTGTTGTACAACCATAATCATTGCACATCTCAAGAACTTTTTCATCATCCCATACTGAAACTGTACACATTAAACAATAACTCTCTATCCCCTCCCCCCACACACACCCCACCCCCAGGCCCTGGAAAGCACTACTCTACTTTCATTCTTTATCAATTTGACTATTATAGGTAACTCATATAAGTGGGATCATACACTATTTGTCCTTCTATGTCTGGTTTATTTCACTTAGCATAATGTCTTCAACATTAATAAGTGATTTACAAATATTTTCACCCATTCTGTAGGTTGCCTGTTTACTCTGTTGATAGAATACTTTAATGCTGTTGTCATTCTTATACATGTCTCCAAAGTCTTTATGTAAAATAGTTTATCTGGAGAATGTATGAGGAGTGGTATTTCTGGGTATTATATATTCAGCATTTCTAGATAGAAGCAAATTGTCTTTCAAAATAGACGTACCAAGTTACATTCTCACCAGCAGTTCCCTTTGACACATATTCTTACTCATACCTGATATTATGACATTTGTAAAATTTTGCCAATCTCATGGCTATGAAATTATATCTCATTATGGTTTAATTTAATTTAATTGTAGGCCTCAATGTAAAGTGGCACACTTTGGAAAACAGTACCTTTTAAAATTGAACCTATACTTTCCATATGACCCAACAGTCTCACTCCTAGGTATTTATCCAAAATAAATGAAATTCATATCTTATGCATGAATATTAATACTAGCATTATTTGTAACAGCCAAAAAATATAGATAGAAAGAAAAACAATAGTCCATCAACTGATGAATGGAAACAATGAGATATATCCATAAATGGAATATTATACAGCAATAAAAACAAGCTACTGATAAATACCATATTATGCTAAGTGGACATCAAACCAAACACCAATTAACACAAAAAATAGCATTACTGGATGATTCTGTTCATATGAAATTCTATTTTAAAAAAGGTGAAACTATGCTAACAGAAAGCAAGTGGGGACTGAGTGAAAAGGCTCATGAGGAAATTATACAGGATGATGTAACTATTCCCTATCTTGATTGTACTGAAGGCCACACAACCTATACAAATAATGAAATTCATCAAACTTTATCCCCAAAAATGAGTAATTTGATTTTCAGTTATACTTTAGTAAAGTCACTTCTAAAAATTACAGATTAATTAATCTTTGTGTTTTGAAATGAAAGTATCTCATTATAATTACATAAATATAACTCATGGATGTATAAGTTAACTTGATCAGGTTTCTTATATCTTTTTACACTGAGGAATGGTGTTTTATCTTATTAATTTATAATTCATACTGTTTACTTCCAGAGAGTGTTGGAACTGGTGATTATAAGAGTACTTTGGAGCCCTGGCTGGCATAGCTCAGTGGATTGAGCGCGGGCTGCGAACCAAAGTGTCGCAGGTTCGATTCCCAGTCTGGGCACATGCCTGGGTTGCAGGCCATGGCCCCCAGCAACCGCACATTGATGTTTCTCTCTCTCTTTCTCCCTCCCTTCCCTCTCTAAAAAATAAATAAATAAAATATTTTAAAAAAATTTAAAAAAGAGTACTTTGGAGTATAAAGGTAGTGGATAATTTTTTTACCATCAAAAGTAAAAATAGAGATTTCGAGCTAGACAAAGGAAATCAGAAAGTAGACAGAAAAATGCCAACTGGCTTTCAGGCAAAACAAAACAAAAACAAACAAACAAAAACATTTACTTTCCACATAACATAAACTTAAAACTATGACCTTAGATAACATTGGTCTTAAAATGGCTCCTGAACTCTGTGGTTTGCCTTAAAAATATGCATACCAGTTATTACATTATTTATTTCTATAAGAGCAAATGTTCTAAATTTGCTCTTATAAATGCCTTATAAATAATTTTTTACTAAGTAACTTAAAAGAAATTACAGGTTAATTTCAAATCTCTCTTGGCTGTGAACACATTTTACTTCTGAAATAATGACAACACAACAAAGTCCTAAGGAGAGGCTTTCAGAAGGTGATGACTCCCTGGCCTTTCTTGTCAACTTCATGACGCCCGAGATTTGGAAACACAGAGGGATTTGAATGTACCAGACTCTGACTGATGAAAACTCCTTGGCATTTTGCTTACACATCTCTCTCCAAATGCTTTTTCACTTTCCTCAGAACAGGTTTCCAAATAAAAGATTCTGTTTTAAGATAAGTATCTAGCTATTTTCTTGAACTTTAAAACTGAATTCCTTTCTCTAAACAGTCAGCCTCAGAATAGTTTATATTTCCTTGTAGCAAGTTGCTTTGCTCCTAGAATGATACCTCATACAAAGCATTATACAATGACTTTCTTCATTCTTATTTATCTGTAAAATAACATGATATTGCATTACTAAAGGAAAAAAAAAATATATATATATCCCAATCAGTGAACCAGGAAAAGACCAACATATAGTAGTCACACAGTAGTAGCATTATCTTACTGTTTTTGAATAGGTATTGATTAATTTTATGCAAAATTTAAAAATAATAACATTTAATTATAGTAGAAATACGTAGGAACTTAGAGAAGTAGTTTTCAAAGATACTTTATTGTAGCATAAAAAGGGAAGAGAGTATTCTGAGAATACTGATAGTATAAAAAAGCATTTAAGAAAGAAAAAAGGGGCAAGGCTTTGTGTTTGCCCCCCTGACATGAGTCAGAAAAAGAAAAACCTAGGCAATTGTTTTGGGGAAGGGTACATGTGAACAGGCCTCGTATTGTGCTTTTCCTCTCTAAAGAAGTGGGACAGCTTTACAGTATGGACTGTTATAGATCACAGTATGTTATTATCTTACAGTTAACCAGTATTTATATAGCAACATAAATTAGGTTTTCAGTATGCTACTATATAAAAGCCATCCCCGCACTCCCACACCAACCTCTGCCTCACTTCCACTGTTTACCTCCCTGACTCCCGCTTTTGAATTACAACATTCTGTATCTGGCAACCAGCTCATAAGGCCCTCACACACTGGAGATGCATGTTTTATTCCTCTTTATATCTGCAAAATATCTAGCACAGGGTTACACAAAAAGTAACTGCTCAACAAATGTGGCCAACTTGCTGCCCAATTACTAGCTAAAAAGTATTTATATGTACACTTGCCCCTCGAACAACATTGGTTTGAACTGTGTGGGTCCACTTAGATGAAGAGTTGTTTAATACAGTTGGCCTTAACTGCAGTTTTCATGGTTTTGATATGTAGTATTCGATAATACAGTTTTTGCTGTGTGATTGGTAGGATCCATGGATGTGGGGGGCTGACTTTAGAGACAAAAGGTATATGTGAATTTCCTACTGTTCAAGTATCTGTACCACCAACCACCATATTGTTGAAGAGTCAAGTGTACATAAATAGATCTTATATTCCCTAAGATTATCACAGAGACACTTGATGTTCAGTTTTATTTGAGTATTAACTGCTTCTTTATAAATTCCCTTTCATAGTTATGAGCTTTTAAGTTGTGCCAGGCCTTCATTATTAGTATGGCTTCCTTTGATAGGAAAACCAGTTTGCAAGATGATCAGTCACATTCAGTCATACTAACCTCGTTTTTTGAACAACAGTCTCATACAGGGTCAAAATCCTCTTCAAAAAGGTATTTCATAAAGTAAAAAGGTATTTGTTGCGGGCTGGGAACCAAAGTGTCCCAGGTTCGATTCCCAGCCAGGGTACATTCCTGGGTTGCAGGCCAGAACCCCCAGCAACCGCACATTGATGTTTCTCTCTCTCTCTCTCTCCCTCCCTTCCCTCTCTAAAAATAAATAAATAAAATCTTTAAAAAAATAGCATTAAAAAAAAAAGGTATTTGTTTTCAAACTTACTAATTATATTCACTAAATGCTGTTCAGGTTGTCAACTTTCCCCCACTGTGAGAATTACAAAAATCAGTCATAACTTTAAACTCAGAAAATGACTAAGCCAGTTGGGTTCATTTAAATCCTTTAGAGAAACATTCTTTGTGGTAAACAAAGGAAGATATACAGCTAGTCCCATTAATCAACTCTTTTTTGTTTTTGGTCTGCTTCAGTGCTGAAATTGTTTATTGTCAACCCCGATATATGGGGAACTCATCAAAAGTGTGGGTTTTTTTTTTTGTAAACTAGAGAATTATTCATCTCTCCTAGCCATACTACCTAACAGAACAGTTAATTCTATCCATTGTTTATTCACAATGACATCAACAAGTATAGTTATGGCACAGTATTAAGCTGTGTTTTTTTATATCAGTATAAGAATATTTTTTAAATGGAAGAAAATACAGATGTATTCATCCTTTGTGTTTCCTTGAAATGCATCTGTATTTAATGATCCATAAAACTATCACTCACTACAGTTTTATGTACAAATATATATTGCTGAATTTTTAATAATTATTAAAGTCAGAAGGAATATAATTTAGCAACTGACTTTGTTTTTTAAATGCTTTTTACAAGTTTGTCAATTTATGTATAAGAAAAAATATATAATTCAATTGTTTCTCTCTGATCATCCAATTCTGAAAATCATTCCTGATTACATCTGTTTCATTTTCTTTCTCTCTTAATTTCTCTCTCATTCTCTGTGTCTCTTTACACACACATACAAATACACTTTTTGACTTGATCTAGCTTTCAATTCTTTTTTCCTTGATATTTTCCTTACGTAAAGGTTTCAAAAACTGGAATGTCTTCCATATTAAAAAGCCCATGGTTTTGCATAGGGGAGGACAATAAATAGGCATAGCTAGTACACAAGGCAAATATGTATGTGTATGTGTGTGTGTGTGTGTATTCATATTACCCACCACAACAAGGAAGCACATGTAACTGTAACTCAGAGTTAATACCAGGGATAACAGCACAGGCTTCATTCAAAGTATTAAAAATCACAGTTAAGGGCATGGGGTTTGTGTGTGTGTCTCTTTAGAAGACAGAACATTTTCAAATATATAGGTAAAACAGAAAAAATGTTGAGAGAAAAAAAGAAAACAATGTCTCCAAAGCAGTCAGTATTAACAAGGAATGTTCATCAAGTCTGCATCACACAAATTACATTTACAAACTACTGTTCTCCAGAGAATTTAATAAACTGAAAATGGAGGGGTTATAATGAAGTTTTCATACAACCTATATGTTGTAAATGTGATAATATCTAAACAGATATAATCAAATTCTGAGAAAACAAACAAGTGCTACATTTAACAAATTAGCTGAGTAATTTGCACCAATAAATGTAAATTAACGTATATTTCAACTTAGAGAAAAATCTTTAAATAAACTCATGGAACAGCTGTAGTTTTAGAGGCAAGTAGGACACTAAAGGTGTGAGTTTGTTTCCTTTGACTAGGACTCAAGTTTTCAACAAAAGAAATTCTTTTAGATATACTCTTCATAACGATGCTAATTTGAAGAAGGAGTTCTACAAAACTGATTAATTCCTATGCTCAACACAAGTTTGCTTTTTCTCCATTCTCAATTCCATAGTGTAGGCTCCAGAGAACAAGAAAGATATAATGCATCTCCACATTAACATAAATCTAGAAAATGGTGTGATCACTTGGAAAAACTGAGGGAACCATTTTAGAAGAAAAAAACACACACTACCATCATTAAGTTTTCTTTCTACTTGAGGAGTCAATGTCTATGTGCAGACCACTGCAGTACAGAGACAGAAACAAGTGCCCTCCCTCTTGGTAATAAAAAAAGAGCTGATTTTGTAACTGAAGGACAAAACACATGGTAGTCTGTTCACAGGATAACAACATCAAGAAGCCATGATCATAAGTTTCCAACCTTTGGAGGGCTGCACTTTTAAAGAAGGCAAAAACTCAGGAGAAGCCTCTGTTTTGTTCAGGTATTAAGTGGCATGAAGGGCACTGAAGGTGAGAATTTTGGATTAGATTTCCAAGATGGTATCTAAGCATCTTGATTACTGCAGAAATGAGATTACTGAAGCAATCTTTTGGTACTAACATGTGCCCAATGCACAAGTCCACATGCATAAACTAAAAATATATGCTGTAGGATATATAATAAGACATGGGAATTTAAAGATCTTATGGATAATTATTTCTTTAAAAATTAATTTAGTGTTCTATAAATTTAAAAACTTCCAGACTTATTGACTCAAGTAATATTAATGCTTGCTGTTTGAAAATTACACATTTTGGTATACTGATTTACATGAAGAGTTCCAGGGAGCAATAACCCCATGACACAATAATAGAGACTGAATCTAAAATGTCACCACTGGCATAGTGCCACAGTGGTGCAACATTTGTCTTTAAATTCAAGAAACTATTCAGTGATTCTCAACAATGAGAGCCCATTAAACACAAAAAAAGTAAAACACAATGGTCATAAATAAAGTTCAACTAACAACAAAGCTGAACAGAGATAACCATTTAAAATTAAGAACAATATCCTATCCTCATGTCATTCTATGATGCTTAGTTATCGAAGAGGTTCAAAAATGGTGAATGCTCTTGCTTCAGTGTAATACAATGAGGCACAGACAAACTCTTAACCTGAAAGGTTTGTGTCCACTGGTCACGAATTATGAACAAATGTTACTGTGTATCACTATATGATACGATGCCATTGTAAATGCCAAGTACCATGAATGAGCTCCTGTGAATTTTGCTATAGAATGGGGCCTTATATAACTGATTACAACCAGTGAATCAGAGAGACTACCTACTGAAAACTCCCCTGCAAACAGCCCCACGGGAAGGAAAGTTTAAAAGACATATAAGGAGAAAAAAAAGAAAGTTTGGAAAGAAGAGCTAACATTCCATCCAACACATACTTGATAGTCTAATCTTAACTTACATGGAATTTTTCCAAAACAAACTATATCCCACAAAGCAATGTTCTTCTCAGCAAATTATCAAACACATCTCCCCCAAATTCAAATAATGCTAAACACTGGTAGAAAAAAGAACATATTTTGGTGAACCAAAAGAGACAATCTAATTCTAAAAATAGCTTGAGTCACTGAAATATTTTGAGTCCCAGGAAAATCTGAATTCCAGCTCTGCCTCTGACACTGAGTGATCCTGGGTTAGCCGTCTCTGGAGAGCAGATCCTCATTTGTAAAATACTGAGAACAGCAATCAACCTTGTCTACACAAAATGTATAGGACTTGGGAACCTACACACACAAAGCAACTGATAGCTCTATAATTATTCAGATTATCAGGTGATTTATTTATTATTTAATAATAATTAATAATTAATAATATTTATTATTAAAATATATAGGCTCTACTGCCTGGATACATTAAAATCTTTTCAGGGAAGAGAAACTTTGCATCAATATGCCTACATTTACTTACAATTCAATTTGAATTTTAAAAAGAGAGAGATTCCTCATTTCATAGGTTACCAGTCAGAAAAATCCATATGTAATTTTTCCCATTGTCTGAATACTACAAATGCCAGAGCTTGTTCTTTAACGCTTCCTGGAAATGAGCTACTACAACCAAACCTTCCATTATACTGAAATGAGAGGCATTTTGCTGCAAGGATTTTGGACATAGAAAACCTAGATTTAAGCCTGAATTTAAACATTTACTAGCTTTTTAGTCTTGAAAAATCACATACTTCATTGGGCTTTAGTTTTCTAATTTGTCAAATGGGGTTAATGATAATTAACCTCCCTGAACTGCAAGGAAAGCACTTTATAAACTGTAAAAACACACCAACCAAAGGTGTGGACTACTGACCAGTATTTACTGACTTTTCCTAGGGTGACTTTTAGTATATCCTATAGTGGTTATTTTCTAAAATGTCTTTGGTTTTCAATGAATAGTTCTATATTTGTTTTTCAAACAATATTTGAGGGTAAGTTGCTGGTTCATATTTTTAGCAAATAATACATGCTTATGTTTTTACAAATAAACCATAGCAACATTTTATGATTACATATTCAATAGGCTTGCCGTTAAAAAAATACTCATATCTGAGAAGTACTAAATTTTATCACTTAAAAATTAACACTTATTATAAATATTCACAACAAATCCTTTAATTAATCAAGCTCCTTGGCTTTCATTCAATGGTAATTTATTGAAGACTTCAAATACCACTGACACAGGGAGATATAATGTAGAATAAAATAAACATCCAAACTTCATGAATTCAGAGTCTTGGAAGAGAAAAATAAATAAAATAATAATAGTAAAGTGTGGACAGTTCTATTGGGTTGCTTGAAAAGTTCATTTGGGTTTTTTTTGTAAGATGGCTCTAGTACGGGTTAGTTGTCTTTAAAGTCATTTGAAACAATTTTGTTAGATTGCATTGTTCAGCTGTCTTATCAGCGTGCATTTAAAAAACTTATCAAAATTGGTGATTTTTTGTGTAACCATTTTAATATTGAAGATGGAAGAAAATACACAACATTTTTGGCATTTTATGCTTTATTTTTTCAAGAAAGGTCAAACACACACAAAAAAATTTGTGCAGTTTATGGAGAAGGTGCTGTGACTGATCAAATGTGTCAAAAGCAGTTTGTGAAGTTTCATGCTGGAGATTTCTCGCTGGATGATACTCCATGGTCAGGTAGACCAGTTGAAGTTGACAGCCATCAAATCAAGACATTAATTGAGAACAATCAACATTATACCACACAGGAGATAGCCATAATATTCAAAATATCCAAATCAATAATGCTTGGTGAAAAATGAAAAATGTGTCTTTTATTTTACGGAAAGAAAAATACAGACTTTTCAGCTAACCCAATATAATAATTCTCCTCACGATGTGCACTGGGAAGCAAAGAAGAGCAAAAGGGCAAAACTAGATGAAGAAGAGTAACAAAGGACATTATAAAAATGCAAAAGGCAAGCTGTTTTAGTTACATGTTTAAGAGAAAAGGAAATGGAGTGTAATTAGGAGGCCAGGGTCCTAGTTCTAGGTTTATAACTAAAGTGACCAACTGTCCTGGTTTGCTTGGGACTGTCTCAATTTTTGCACTAAAAGTTCCACCACACAGAAAGCCCTCAATCTTGGGATAGCCAGGACAATTATAAGGTTAAATAAGGTTATCATATGATATATTTCACTTCTGTACCAAAGCACATCATACAACTGTATTATAATTTGTTATGTCTCTCTGTCTAACTAGGATGACCAGAAGTCATAGCAAAGGTGAAGAAAATATTAACTCAAGGCAAAAAAAAATGGATTTTGGCCTCCATAAGTTATCTAATGGGCTGTGAATGATTTTCATTCATTCATATATATACATACACACACACACACACACACACACACACATATATGTGGCAAGATATCCACACTAGTATGTAAAGAACTCTTTTGACACCCTGCCTACCAATGCTTTCATTTGTTTCCAATACACACTCAACATTCCAGGCAGTGTGGTTTTCTCATTTATCCTCAAACATATGATTATTCCTGGTTGTGTTCTATCATTAAAAATAACTATAAGCATTCATTTAATATTATAAGTTTTTCTTTTTAATTATTTCTTTTTAGAGAAGGACTGAAATATCAATGCGAGGGAGAAACACCTATTGGTTGCTTCTCATACATTCCCCAACACAGGACCGAACCCACAACCCAGGCATGTACCATGACTAGGGATCAAGCCAGCAATCTTTCGCATTGCAGGATGATGTCCAACCAACTGAGCCACACCAGCCAGGCAACTTATACTTTTTCAGAGAACTCTGACAATGATCATTCTATTTGACTCTGAAAAAAACCCTATCAAAATAAACAAGGGACACTGTATTTCCTTATTTACAGAAGAGAACACAGGTTCAGAAAGAGGAGGTGACTTAGCCTTGATCACTTGTCTAGTGATAGCAAAACAGAAGCAAAAATGTAGATGCTGAGCCCAGTGTTCTGTATTGTAAGGTTAAGGCTTCTTCCCTTCATACAACCATATTCTACCTATTCTTCAAGATTCTTCTGTTTCCAGTTTACCTTACTGCCTATCTTCATCCCCATCCTGCAAGAAGGGGGAAAAAATTATTCCCTTCTCTGAAGTCCTGCTAATCTCAATGCCCATTAATTTTTGTATTCATTGACAGTGTATCTTGTGATGTTACATAATACTCTCTATACATATTTCCTGGATACTCAATGGTACCACAAGCTTCTTGAGGTTTTTGTGAGTCTGTATTATAGCTGTCCCCCTGGTGTACCAACCATCCCTTTGTTTTGCCTTTGAGTCTGATGTCCCTTCACCTGCCCCTGAACTTTGGTATTCCTACCTTTGTTAAGTGGCCTCTGGGGCATGACCAATCTTCCATGATAGGTAGTCTTGGTAGCACTGTCAATCAAGGTTAAAGGCAACCTCATGAAAGCCTTTCCATTAGTTCCTGCTCCCTGTATTCTCAAAGCTGCCATAGTTGTTGTTCTTTTAAAGGCCAAGTTCTTCACCCTTTCCTCAGTTTCTGGCTGAGCTACCTCATACCCTCCCAATAAATTCCATTTTTTTCTTACATCAGGCAGAGTCACTTTCTGTTGCTTACACAGATCCTGATCTAATGTACTCACAAAGGTTAATGTCTAGGTAGTGCTGAGTACTTATGAATGTTCTGTTGTTATGCAGATTATATATGTTATTATGTACTGAAAACATAAAAAAGTGACTCAGTGCAACACTGCTATTCTTTAGAATTTTAGTAACCAACAAGCAAGCATAGGACAAGCTAACACTGGGAATTCATCTGCATGGAATTGGTTTTCATTGTAGTTCAGCATCCTGGTTTGGGGACTCACAAACTGATAATTCACTGCTGAAAGTTAACAAAACATTTTGTGGTAAGGGTAGTATTTATAGTAATGATACCCTTTAGTGATATGACATTTAGGTTAACCCACCTGTTTTCCTTTTCTTCCCAAATATTACAGGAGCCAACTGTGACCAACTGAATTTTTAATATTACTTTACTACAAGATACATGTAATAAGCAACTGATTATATAATGGCTTCTTTATAACTAGGCGAATAGTTTCACACACTGTATAGTTTCTTGTAAAAAACGTTGGATTGGAGTTTTAAATTCAATGAGAAAGTTATCATTAGAATAATTTAGGTAGTTAAATGGTATCATTTTTAAAACTAAGCAGTGCTCTACAAAGACAGCTTCCCGTGCTTTTTCTTGAAGAAAAAAAAATAACACTAAGAAAAATCAATCAAGTAATCTTTTATGATCTAACTAGAATTTAACAGCAATTCTAGGTAATCATACATCAGTAGTCAATTCCATTTTGAACAGATTACAAACCCAAGCTAACCATTTCTATGTACTTCAGAAAATTTCTATCATTTTAGACATTTATATCTACACAAAATCCTTTGTATTCCAGGAACATAATGTAATCCTAAACATTATGGGAATATCGTGCATACACATTATATTTCTCTTTTTTAATGACAAGAATTTCTCTAAAGAAAAAATCCTACTTAAAAATTGGGGGACGGGAGAGAGACTTTAAAACATGCACCCTTTTCTCTTTTAGAACAACTACTACTACATATAACGAATTCCCACAAGATTAATTTTATTATATTTGAAGTTGGCAAAAATCTTTGTGCTGAATCCATTGAGTATACCTCTAGTGTTAGATGTCAGATCACCGTTGTGTAGAAGCACATTTATTTGACAGGTAGATGACAGGAAGAATCCTCTTTCCAAAATATAAGATGTAACTGTAAAATCCTTCTATGAGATTAATATAATACCTTCTTCTTGTGTATAAATGACTTATTTATTCTTGGTTCAAAAAAATCTGTTCATGTAATTAATTTGAATGGTGTGAAATTAAGACACTTAAAAGGTACATGTTTATTCAAACTAGGGCAGTTTGCTTTAAATATCATGTTATATGAATTAAATGTGAAATAGGTTTATAATACAAATTTCCAATGATATTTTCTTTTAATTTATACTGTTTTTATAGTCATCAACCAAAATCACTTTAAGATTCACTCATTGAATATATAGCATATACTCTAAACAAGTAGCATCTTGGTAAGAGATGACTTTATTAGTATTGAATATATGATATTCAATACAATGAAAAAGTCTTAAATATTAGTTTTGTTCTACAAATGTGGCTATCATTTATTTCAGGTTATTATAAGCATTACTTTATTTTCTCTGACATTAACAAATAATTTTATGTGCCCCCTAATATCACAAAAAAGAAAGTAAAAATTTTTTACAAACATTAGCATTCTGGTTTGTTCCTCTCATTTCTTATATTCCTCAAAAATAAATCAGAGACAAACAGATAAAATTCCATTATATATCCTGTTATCTACAAATGCTATTCTTTATGTGTGAGTTAGAACTACTAGAAGCAAATCATTTTTGATACATGTTAAAATGCTTGTCAATGTAGATGCAATGTACATCTACTTTATGCATGAATAGAAAAGAAATTTATATCTATTCCTAGATCTGGGATTCTTCTTATAATATACTTCAAGAATTAACAAAACTTCTGCAATGTTTTCAGATGTGAGAGAAAAAAAAGGTGAAAGAATGGTGAGATATCAAAGATGCATTGCATGTTTTCAGATTTTTGTCTCTAGCTTTCTTACAGTCCTTCACCTCAATCTGTTCAGTTTTCTCTGTAATAGACAGATATTTTCTGAATAAGGTGGTTCACTCTAGCTTACAAATGGACATATATAATCACTTTTGCATTTCTCTATTTCTTTGTTTACTGTTTACAAGAACTGAAATTTCAAAAATAATACTATGAAATGGCCTGATCCAAACAATAAAACAATAACCATTTCATTTTTAAAAACACATCTTTTGTAATTCTATTTTTTAAGAGTTTATTTATTTTTAGAGAGAGGGGAAGGGAAGGAGAGAAAGGGAGAAAAACATCAATGTATGGTTGCCTCTCACACACCCCTCGCTGGGGACCTGGCCTGAAACCTAGGCATGTGCCCTGACTGGGAATCGAACCAGTGATGCTTTGGTTCACAGGTCTGTGCTCAATTCATCACTTGATTTTTAAAAAAAGTTTTAGTAAATGCACTAGATATGCAATATAAGCATAGTAACACTATTCAATAATATTATTATTTTCTTAGAGTAGAATAAGCAAAGCACAGTCAAGAAGAAATTTCAGGCTATTCATTGAATTTCACTCCTCAAATACTTTTTGGAGAAGCATAAAATAAGTGGAAAGAGACTGAAATACATGACTGCATCTAATTTTAAAAGCAAGCTTTCTTGATCTACAAACCCAAGTAATATTTGATTGGAAAGAGTATAGTGCCATACTGCAAAAGAATTTGCCCAGTCACTCCAAGTTTACTGCAAATGAAAAATTATATATCTGTTTTCATTCAGATATAATTAACGTACCATAAAATTCATCCATTTTAGGCATACTTTTTGGGGGGGATTGAGTACTATTGCTATTCAGAATGGCCCCCTCATGCCAGAGATGATTGCTATAAATTACCATTATAAAACATTATCTTACCTTACAAAGGAAGTTGATCTTAAAACCCAAAGACTGGGCATTTCTTGAGCCTGAGTTCATGTAGTTTCCAACCAAAAGAACTAATTCTAAAAGTCTGTTAAAGTTTTCACTTTTCTTCAGTTCTTCACAGGCAAGAGTTACTGCTATGATGCTTGGTTTGATGTTGTTTACATGTTCTTCAAATGTGAGTTTGAAAAGAATGCTATTGAGACGAGGTCGTAACATTTTCACTGAGCTCATCTGTAAGATAAGGAATGTTTTATAAGAATATATTCAAAGCCTGTTATTTCTCTCTCAAGTGGGAATAATTTTATACACAATACTGTAAAATTTCTGCATAAAATTAATTCTCTCTGGGTTTCAAAAATGTTGTTTTTGCATGGCTTAGACATTACAAAAGAATTTGTGTATAATACTTTACAAAACAGCCTGTTCAGCTTTAAACAAATTAAATCATCCTTCTAGCATTAAGATAATATTACTGAAGCTAAACAGTTGCTATATATTTACTGCATAATTATTAGTCATGAACAGCATTTAAACTGCCAAAAATCTGTCCTGAGGTGAACTGTAAAAATGCATAAATACGAAATATAGTTGAGTGAATGGTTTGGTCACAGATCAAAGAAGTACATAACAACAGTAAATGTAAGTGGAACCACAATGTCTTTAAAAATTTTTTATTAGGGACTTCGAGACAAAATGGAGTCATAGGTAGATACACTTTGCCATCTTGCACACCCAAAAGGACAACAACAACTTAAAAAAAAATAACCAGAACTGCCAGAAAATAGAACTCTATGGAAGTCCAACAATCAGGAGTTAAAGAAGAAACATTCATCTAGACCAGTAGGAGGGGCAGAGATGGGGAGCTGGGGTGGAGAGGATGCATGGCAAGGTGGCAGCTGGCAGAGCAGGCAGTCCCACATTTGTGTGCAGATAAACTGGGAGAAACTGTGGAGTTGTTGGGAACTATCCTGCCTGGTTTCAGAAGCTGTAACCTCTCATGGCTAAGGCTGAGTAAAAAGACCTTTGGACCATAAGCCATTTAGGAGACAAAGCTTATCTTTCTTGTGGGGGGCACCACCTCTGCCCCCTTTCACCTCACCCTGCTTGGCCCCAGGCAGATGACTGGTTAGCCAATGGTGGATAAGATTCCTCAAAAGAGGGACGGACTAAGACAAGCACAGTCATGAAGGGTCCCTCATGGAAGGACTTGGGGGTATAGAAAAAGAAGATGATGGACCCTCAACCATTGGCTTTGACATAGCCTGAGTCCTCATTCTGTCTGCAAGAAGTCTCCTGATCTCTTGGCTGCCTTACTTCCCCTGCATGACTTAAGCCTGAAACAATGCCAGTGGAGATGGATGTGGCCCTGTGCTGGAAAGGGTAGGTTCACTAGAGCAATCAGGCCTAAGAAAGAATGCATAAAATCCTATGAAAACTACTTGGCTAATACCCTCAATTTAAATGATAAGGGTCCAAGCATGAAGTGAGTTTGCACTCCAAAGTTTTATGTCCCTTTAACTATCTGACCCTGACTCAGAATAAGCCCTCACAGTTCTTTGAATGCTATCTATTGTTTGATCATTTCTGCCTGACAATGACTGATGAGCTTTACATATATACCCTGTATTTCTATGCAAATTAAACCAATAAAAGCTTGTCAAGACAAGGGTCAGGGTACTCTCCTCTCAAGAGAGTGGCTAAGGCACTCTGAGGTGCTCTCCCCTTGAGAGAGTGGCTGTTCCATCCCTTTTCCTCCACAGGACTTCGGTGGTCTGTGTGCATTTGTCTTGTCTCATTCATAACACCACAGACACTGCAGGCCGGTGTCTGTATCACAGAGTGAGAAAGACCACACAACCCTAGGTTCCAGTATGGGGAAATAAAGCCTCAAAACCTCTGACTGAAAAAACCTGTAGGGGTTGAGGTGGCAGAAGAAACTCCCAGCCTCACAGGAGAATTCGTTGGAGAGACCCACAGGGTCCTAGAAGTTACATAAACCTACCCACCTGGGAATCAGCACCAGAAGGGTCCAATTTGCTGGTGGGTAATGGAAAGTGACTAAAAGTTGGCTGAGAGCTGAGCAAGGGACATTGTTCCCTCTCAGACCCTTAACCCACATACAGCAACACAATGCAGTGGCCCTGGGTTGCCCTGCCCTGGCAAATACCTAAGGCTCTGCCCCTTACTATGTAACAGGGACACCCAGACAAAGAAATATGCCCCAAATGAAAGAACAGATCAAAACTCCAAAAACAGAACTAAGCAATGAAGAGAAAGCCAACCTATCAGATGCATAGTTCAAAACACTTGTAATAAGGATGCTCAGAGACATAGTTGAGCATGGTCATAAAATAAAGGAAAAAGTGAAGGCTAATCAAAGTGAAATAAAGAAAAATGTACAGAGAACCAACAGTGAAGGGAAGGAAACCAGGACTCAAATCAATGGTTTGGAGAAGGAAGAAATAAACATCCATCCAGAACAGAATGAAGAAATAAGAATTCAGAAAAACGAAGAGAGGCTTACCAATTTCTGTGACAATTTTAAACATTCTAACATCTGAATCTTAGGGGTGCCAGAAGGAGAAGAGGGAAAAGCAAGAAATTGAAAACATAATAGAGGAGAAGTTCCCCAAACTGGCAAAGGAAATAGACTTCTAGGAAGACCAGGAAGCCCAGAGAATCCCAAAGATGTTGACCCAAGAAAGCACACACCAAGGCACATCATAATTGCATTTTCCCAAGATTAAAGATAAGGAGAGAATCTTAAAAGCAGTGAGAGAAAAAGAGATAGTTACCTACAAAGGAGTTTGCAGAGAGAAAGGAAGGGAGAGAGAGAAACATCATTGAGAGGGAGAAGCATCAATAGGTTGCTTCCCATACATGCCCAGACTGGGGTGTTGAGCCTGCAACCTAGATATGTGCCCTGACCAGGAATTAAACCCTCAACCTTTTAATTATAGGAAAATGCTCCAACCAACTGACCCAAACCAGCCAGGGCATAATCTTTTTTTTTTTTTTTAATACCAGATATATATGCAATAATGTGGCCAAAAATGCACTTTAATAATAATAGTAACAATAATAATAACAGGAATTGACATTTATTGAGTATTTTGCACCATTTTTCTACATAGTATTATATACTTTTATTTTAAAAAATTTTAAAGATGTTATTTATTTATTTTTAGAGAGAGGGGAAGAGAGGGAGAAGGAGAGGGAAACATCAATGTGTGGTTGCCTCTCACATACATCCCCCACTGGAGACCTGGCCTGCAACCCAGGCATATGCCCTGACTGGGAATCAAACCAGGGGGAGGGAGAGGGAGAAGGAAATAATAATGTCTCGGCAAACAACACTAGCAAAAGATTATTAGCATTAGTTTCATTCTGAAGATGAGGACAGTAAAGCACAGAAATGCTAAGTAACTTGCACAATGTCAAATTGCATGTTGAAGACCTGGACATTTAAACTTTGACATTTAGGCCACAGAAGACAGACTCTCAGCCACTATACCACACTGCCTCTTGAGCCATCTTAGGAGCAGTATATATGAGTAGTTGAAACAGAGATTAGTGGCAGGGATACCATTCCTAAGTCTTTAAAATTGCCTGAGAAAGAGGTAATGAGCTAGGATGTTGACAGGAAGAAAAAGGAATCAATGGATATAAGAGACAGAATTAGGGAAGAATCAGTAGGACTTAGTAACTGACCAGTCATGTGAGGATAAAGTCATAGATGGCTCCAAGGTTTTAAGTCTCTTATGAGGCAGAAGATTGTTGGCAATAATGAAGGTAGAAAAACGTGCTGACTTGGTGTGTTTTACTGTTTGCTTGGTTGTCCTTTTCCAGGAAATGAGGGAAAGTGGATTTGCTTTCCTTGGATGGATGCTGCCTACACTCCAATAAGCTACTCAGCGAATAAGGCAGTGGGGACAGGTAGGGTGCAGCTTAGTAGTAAATTCAATCAAATGACTGATTCTGTTAACTTTCACATAAGTTGACCATGTGACACTAACCTACCTAATTTTACTGGTTTACTTTTTCCTCATCTGTAACATAGGGGAAATTTCTAATGAGTGGTCTTGCTTAGATAATTAAATAGGAGTCATATAAATGACTCATAAATATCATTTCCTTATTTTTCAGTCTGTGCCTCTAGAGTTGTGGGACAGGGGAATTAAGGGAACTAGATCTACAAATAAAAATATTACCTGGTTGTTACAAAATTATTTTTATTAGCATTTAAGTGAACTTGGTCCACCTTCCTCTCAGACGCCAAACAGTTCATTTTACTACTAACAAAGATACTATTAGCTCCCCATTATTAAGGCCCCAAATATTGGAGTCATATTTAAATCATGTTAAACATAATGTAATTTAATGCCATTCCTTACCTATATTTTAACCTGAAGAATTTCTTAGAGTTGTCTCTAATTTTCCATGGTCACTATTCAAGCTTAAATTTTATGTACTTCAAAGTTGAATTACTAAGGTAGATTATTTAAGTGTACTCCATGATCCCTCGCCAGCCTTTCCCTTCAAATCCTCCCATAAACAGTAAACTGATACTCCTATCATAGGGAAATAATATTGCTTTGTTGACATTTTGAGTTTTGGGTATTATTGTGATATCTGGCAGCTTTGGAAATTCAGTCTTTTTGTTTAGGAGATAATTATTGGAGTTGGAAGATTTATGTTATTCGAATAGATGTTATGGGAGGCCACTGATGAAGAAAATATACAGAGAAAAGAGTCAAAGACTGTACCTTGAACAGCAACCAGCACAGAGTATTGCATGCATTAGTTCAAATATTTGCTGATTGAGTTTAAATGTACCCCTTGGCTGACTAACCATTTTCCATATCTCCCAAGTAGATCAGTCAAAATGTGTATTCAACAAAATTAACAGCAGATGGTGATGTTTTATTGTCCCTAAAATAATGTCCTGAGTCATGAAGTCAAACTACATATGCTAGAGAACTAACTTGTTGAACTGCTGTTACTAAATATAACCTATCATCGCTCAACCTGATTTTGGGAAGAGGTTGTACATTATAAGGGGGTTAGAGCTGCTCTTTGATCTGGCAAAATTTCTTCATTTACTTATTCTCTAGAATAAGGTTTAGCACATAGTAGTTGATAAATATGGTAGGTGATTAAAATAATTGTGAATGAATGAATGGATGGATGTTTTCATTCACATATACAGCAACTCCAATATCAAAAAAAGGGGCTGGATGTGGAAGAGGATGTTTAGTGTGAAGAGGTATCATAGTAGGCTGATACGGGGTTGGAGAACAACAACCTATGGAAGGCAATTTTCTACCATATGAGTTAACACAATAATACTACACATGCCAAATATTTGCCCAAATTCAGAGCTCCATATAACTACTTGAAATCATAGGTTTGAGAAAAAATGTTTCCTAATCCCCATAGAGGGAGAAAAACCATTCTGTATTTTCCAGACTCATATGTAAAGAATAGTTAAAGAAATAAGGATTTTCAGTTACACAGACCTGGATTTTTCATTTTGGCTTGTAGAGCCTAGTACAAGTTACCTACTATTTCTAAGAGTTTATTTCCTCATCAGTAAAATATATTCCTTAAATCACCCATGCAAGTTACAATAAGACCTAAATGACATACTGTGTAAACACCCCATTATAGTAGCTGACACAATCAATGTAAGCACTCTAAAACAATAGCAATGGTTGTTACTACCCTCTCTCATCCTCACAAATTTCCAAAAAGGAAACATGATCCCTGACTAGTCTCACAAGCCTGAGGGAAAGTTTCTCTCATCCACCAGAAGGAATGTATATTTCCAGGGCTTGGTGAAGAACAATGCTCATTATCAACTGAATACGCTAGAAATATTGTGCTCTGTTCCCTTTAGCCAATTGAAATATACACTTTTTATTAGACATGTTATCATTGAAAATGTGTTATTGTAAAATCAAGACCCTATGGAGGAGGGGAAGCTTTATTAAGTACATGTCTTAACAGAAGCAACAAATGAGCACACTTTGATTGTATTAACATAATTTGGTACAACCATTAAGGATGGATTTTTATGAACAGACCAAGGTACACTATTAAGCAACAGTTGAATCTGGTTGTGTATGAGGAAATGTCTTGGATAACTAAGCTTAGAAATAACAGAAAGCACTGAGCAACATTCCCGGCCACATGTACAATTATTAAAAGGCTCATCTCTGATAAAGGCACTTGAGTGTGAATAAATGATATTAAGTAAATAAAACAAGAACTCTAGCTGAAATATGTTTGTTTTCAGTTGTGGACCATCACAGCAGTTTTGTTGACTGGCATCTTTGGCTTTGTAATTCATTCCTTTAAGTGCTGAGGGATGCTGACCATGGTGGTGTATTATGTAGGGGATTTATTTGGTCTAAGAGGTACTTGTCTATGACATTACATCAAGCAGCTATTATTCCTTTAGCTGATCTGCATTATATTAAAAAGTATGTGCACTGACATAATTAGTGAGTAGCTACATGCGAGTCATTTCCCCAAAGAGTTAGACACAGTTTTGTTTATATATAATTTGAATTTTATACACTTCGCTACCTATATAACTGGTGAATATTGATCAACTGCTAAATTACCAAAAGAATCCAGGGAGAAAGAAAAGAGGCACAAGTATAAAAATCACACATGAGGGAGAAAGAGATGGCCTCATGTCACTCCTGAAGTCATGTGTCATTCACTTTTTATTTCAAAATTTCATTACATTAAAAATTTAAATGCTCACCCTACAATATGTTTATTGACTTTAGACAGAGAAGAAGGGAGGAAGAGAGAGGGAGGGGGGAAGAGAGAGATAAAGATATAGAGATAGATAGATAGATAGATAGATAGATGATAGATAGACAAAGAAACATTGATCAATTGCCTTTCATGCATCCTCCAAATGGAGAATGAACCCACAATTTAGGTATGTGTCCCAACCAGGGATCAAACTGGCAACCTTCTGGTGTATGGGACAATGTTCCAACCAACTAAGGCACCAAGCCAGGGCTAAGGTTATTTCTATTGTATTTTATGTTACACTGCTAAGAAATACACCTTCAACTACCATCATATGAGAGCATAATTGATCCTCTAGTCTCTTTAAGATATAATGCTAACAATTCATTAAAATTAACAGATATATTTGTAACAATCTGTTTGTTACATACATTTGTTACAAGGTGTATTCCCCAAATACTTAAATATTAGAACCCAGTGTACACCAAATATATAGAATGATTTTGTATCAGTGATTGTAACAAAGGTTATGATAATGAAGTCACATAGACAGGTGGACTTAGTTACACAACAGGTAGAACAGGTTATAAAAGTTGTGAGAACCTGACTCAATGACTGGGCAAAATTCTGCCTGGTAGTATAGAAATAAAGCAGGGACATTTGTGATTCTCTGCTAAATAAATAATTTTCTTAACCTTTTTTAAACAATAACTTCCTCAAGAGCTGGGTTTCTCCTGCTCCTTGCTACCCCTTCTTTAATGCACTGAGTACCTGGTCCGGACAAAATAATCAATACTAGTACTCCAGCTAGCTGGAGTCAGTGGCAAATGTTTCAAATGTATTATATATCAGGAGAGATAAGGGCCACAGTTAATCTGTAAAATGAGGATTTGGAATAGTAGAGTGTTGAAAATTGACTCTATACCAGAAAAGTAATGATGTGTTGATAAAGAATATTTTCCCTGAAGATAGTAATATGTGAAAATTATGCATCAAAAAACCTCTACTCATTTGTTCTGGAGTGGAACACAGTAACAATATCTGTCTCAAAAGATACTCTAAACTCAGCAGAATCATAGAATTTAACAAAGAATTTCCAAACATCCTTCTCAAAACAACTGTTTGAGGCCAGGAATGACCACCAAAACATCTACTGTGTTGCTATGCTATTATAGTGTGGATTACTGATATATGGGGGGGAGGAAGGGGTTAATTTTTGTTTCTTTAAATGTAATAAAACACATTCAATAGCAAAGCTGATTGACATCCATAGACCTAATATGAATATTCTGTCTTCAGATTTTTAAAACTTATTTTATTTGAAAAGCTGATGCAAATAAATTAATCCTGTCAAAATGGATTATTATGAGAAAGTAATGAAAAGAACAATATGAATGCATAGATTTGAGGGTGAATCACACGGGGTTTTCTTTTACCTGATCTCAAAATTATTAAACCGGCTTTTTCTCAGATTAAAATGAATGCACACCTAGAACTAACAGCTAGCATTCATATTTATAGAAAGAATGAAAATAGAGACAATCAAGGCATTACATATCAAAACACTAAACACTCTGGATGCAGATAAAGGAAAGTGTGATTTTCCCAATGAACATGCAAACCTGAATAAGTATTCAATAATGATGGAACAGAGGAGCTACAATATTCCATCCAAAGTAACTGCCTATGACGATATGTGAGAGAAAAAACACTTGAAAAAATTCCTTTTCACCTGGTTAAGCTATCTTGAATAGAGCTCATAAGCTCTTATGGGGTTTTAAAATAAATTAAAAAGCACACAGACTTTATAGTTGCACTTCCATCTGTAGGCATAAATCCACTCCTCCTGCCTTCATATATTTGTGTAGAAAAATAAAAAAATGAAGTGTGCTGTCAGCAATATCACATAATCTTCACTTTTCATTACATTTTTGTGCACAAGGCTATCTCAAATTCTTTTTGTTACATTGTAGCTTTAGAGTATTTTAATTGAGAAAATATGGGTAATTTGAAGTTGGAGAAACAAAGGACCAATTACCAAGAGAACTAATTATTGCCTTCTTTTCTCAGAAGATGTGTTAGTTTAATAGATACACACAGTATGGGTCTCTATTCTCAGCATAAGACAAGTGGGAATTTCCATAGCTGTGAGGTTAGAGAACAGCTGAGCTGCAAACACACTGCAGAGTCTAAAAGCCCCTGTTGGGGGTTCTAACTGGAAGAGCTTTCAAAGATCTGTGTGTTTTTTTTTTTAACCGATAAAGTTACAGCACAAAATTACAAGGAAGTGCCAGCGGGAGGCTGTGCAACCAATTTAGCCCCCTAAAGAAAAGGATTATTGATCATAGAAGGTGTGGGAACTAGCATATCCCTCTTACTAGGAGGTCCACCTCTAGACAGAAGAAATGTCCCTAGGTTTTTCATTTGTTCCTTTTTTCTATTTCTTTTTGGGGGTTTATTTTTAACTTTTTACATGTAAATACAAGCAAGCCCAATAATGTGGCTACTGAGAAAACCCCCAAAAGTTTAGAGAAAGCTTCATAGCCTAGTCACTGTCACAAGTAAGTTTATTTCTTTCAAAAAAGTCAAAGCCAGGTTTTCCCTCCAGCTTTGCCAGTTTTATTGGGTTTGTTTGTTTGTTTGTTTGATGATGATGATTTTAGTTAATCTGGCAGGAATAATCTCACTTCTGGCATATGTCTATCCCTAACTGATGAAATTATTTTTTTATCATCCAGGAAATGATATACTCATGTCAGCTCTACAAGGCACTGGCAAGGATCATATAAATAAAACCAGAAAAGAGTATTTATTGCTAGAAAATGTAAGGAGAGTAAAGGTTAAGGAGACAAAATTCTTCAATGTTCTCAAGGGACATATGGATATGGAATTAGGCCTGAAGAGTCCCCTTCAATTTATCTTCATGCTAATACATTCAACAAACATTTGTTAAATATGCACAGTGTGAATAAAATCAACATGATGCATGTACTCAGAAGTAGCAATCTAGTCGGGTTTTACACACATTAATTTTAAAAACCTTGCAAATAATCATTTAATTAAAAACCATGATGATTTCTAGAAAGGAAAAGTAAATGTTCTATGAGAGCATTTAATAGAGAGACATAATTTAGATTTATAGGTAAGTGAAGATGTTGCCAGAGGAATGAAATTTAAGCAGGAGAGAGGCAGGCAGTGGGTGGGAGTAAAAGGCAGAAGCATGTGTAATGTTCCAGAGGTAGAACACAGCAGGTAAGTGTAAAAAAAATGCACTGTGGTTAAGGGATAATGAGCAAGAAGCCAAACATTAAGAGATAAAAGTAAAAGAGGTGATCAGTTGGGGTAAGGAGTTTATATTGCAACTCTTGTGCATATGACACGCTGACGCTCAAAAAGCAGGCAAATATTCAATAGTATGATGATGCAACACGAATGTACTCTAAAAACATCACATTGAGCCCTGGCTGTGTGAGTCAGTTGGTTGGAGAATCATCCTGTACAACCAGAAGTTTGCAGGTTCGATCCTTGGTTGGAGACTTACAATTGATAATTTTCTCTCAAAATGATCTTTCCCCCAACCACCTCCCCTCTCTACCTCCCTTCCTCTTTCTCTAAAATCAATATATATATCCTTGGGTGAGGATAACAAAATATCACAACAATGGCTTTGCTGAGACTGATTTGGAGAAAGGCAAAAGTGCAAGCAGGGAAAACAAGCCCAAAGTATATCATAATAGTTAAAGGGAATGATGATGCTGGGCTAGGCTAAAGTGCTGATGGCACAGATAAAGAGAGGTGAGTAGATCTGATGTGTATTTTCAATAAAATTAGGGGGTAATTAAGGAACTCTCATAGATCAGGTTTAGTGCACTATTTAAGGCAGAACTCTGCTGTTCACTGAAGGAAAGGAAGTAGAGAATCAAAAGAAACTAACCTTTGAAAAAACTGATGCTAGGAAATGGATAAAGGGAAGTAGATATCAGGGACCTCATGACCAATGAAGGATCTTTATTCATCCATCTCTCCAGTTTCCCATTCATTTGTTTTCAGGCATTAAGCAACTAAAGTTTTTTTTCTGAATTGAAGGGCAGGATAGAGATTGACAAATTGAATGGGCAATGAAATAACAGAACTAAAGTAGGGTAAAATATTCCCCAAATGGAGGTAAGTAAATTAGCACATAATAGAGCATTGTACACACATGAGCATACACACACACACACACGTACATAAACATTGTTAAAAGCACTGCCTATGAAGTCAGGGTGCCTGGGTTTTAATTATGGATCTCCTCCTTACTGTGTAACTTGGACAGACTTCCCAACCTTACTTGTCTTCAGTTTCCTCTTTCAAATTATGGAGTCAGTAATAGTACTAATCTCATAGGGTTGTGAGGAATATATGAGATGCTAAGAGAAAATTGTTTAGCATGGTATATGATACAGTAACTCCTCAATACATTTGTGTTTCTATCACTAATAATAAAAACAATATTCTTCATAATAAATAAAGTAATCCTCTTTCTGAAGTTTGATAAGAGAGTAAGTTAATAAAACATAGGTAGAGATAACTTTGTAGGTAAAAGAGATATTGGAGGTTCTGAAACCAAAGTGCTTTGTTATTTCTCCAGTGAGTAACAGATTAGGTTGTTTGTAGTAGGTAAAGAGAACAGGGACAGGAGGTAGAGAAGGCTTGAGAAAGTCAGGTAAGAAATGATACAGCCGCTATGAAAAAATGAAACACCACTGAATAGAAATAAGTAAAAATAACTGCTGAAATGACAATGAGAGTCCTGCTGAGGTAAAACCTAAAATGTCATAAAGACACCAATTCACTGAATGCACCAAAGAGAACAGGGATATATAAAACCAGAGAGCCAGAGACAGAATGAGAATGCTAAGGAACTCAGGTTTTATTCTGTAAACTCTGGCAGACACCGAAGGTTTTTGATACAAATGTCATATGATGAATAGAGATTTTAAGAAGACTATACTAACCATTTTTGAAGGAGGAAGGAAATAGAAATAAGACAAACAGTTTGGAGCCTCTCTCATTAGTGCAGATTATTCTATATCCATTTTCATAGTTGTCCTCAATGTATACTAATGATAAAATTTGAGGGTTAAAGAGCACTCAGGTATACTCATAAAAAATTGAACTGAGTTTCAGCACAGACCATATGGAACGTGTTTTAGCATAATTTTCACTTTTACAGATATAAAATATGCTATTTTTAATCTCAGGCTCATGCTTTGATTTAATAACTGTCCTATAACTCAATTTAATAAACATCTATCAGTTGTCTATTTTATATAAAATCTACCCCAAGCTCTGCAAAGCATACTTGCTTTAAAGACTAAGGCACATCATTATTTTAAATATCTTTTTGGAATATGTAAGATTGTAGAAATTTAAGTGGTAAATACTGATTGATACTGCCTTAGAAAATTCACGTAGAATAAACTACTTTGTAATGTCCTTGGCATTTCCCCCCATCTTGTCATGTCACCAAACATAGGGAGAGTAAATATGAAGACCAGGTGATTTCAGGTACAGAGTCCCAGAATTATTTACAGTTATGTGCATAAACAAGAAATCTCCTCCATTTTCTAGTTTGCTTCAAGTTCAAAAGGTATATTGCTTTTTATGTCCCCAAATTTCATTTCCACAGTGCAGTACCAAGGATATTCCTTTTGAAGGACTTGACTGGAAAACTAATACATTTTCCAAGATAAACTGCAGTCAGAAAAAATGGCCTGAGAAAAATTGTGTAGTGTACCTACTGTAAAACTCATAACGATCATGACACAGCTAAATTCTCAGATGGTACATAGACTAATTTAAACTGTAATATGAATTCAGGCAGCTTAGGTTTCAAGTGAGAACTTTGGTCTAGAAAATTTATTAATTAATATGGTACTAAAGTGCTGTTGTTTAGTAATAATATCTTGCCAGTTCAGATTATTTCACCTAAATCAAAAATGAGAAAAATACCTTCCTCAGGTACATGCTCTATCTCACCCCAAATATACATTCCAAATGTACTTGTCAAGGATTTGAAAGAATCCTCCTAGATCAGTGCTTGCAAATCTATAACTGAGAATTAATAAACTCTAAATATAGGCAAACAGTTAATAAATGTGCTCAAAAGGAACATAATCTGTCCCATCTATCATAATTTGACTTTAGATAGGATTTTTATTTTATTAAATTATTTTTATTGTTATTCTATTACAATTTTCCCAATTTCCCCCCCCTTTCACCTTCTCACCCATCCCACCCCTGCTCTCACAGTGAATCCCCACACCGTTGTCTGTGACGGTGGGTCATTCATATATGTTCTTTAAATAGTCCCTTCCCCTCCTTGCACCATTATCCCTTACCCCAATATCCTCTGGTCACTTTCAGTCTATTCCATGTTTCCATGACTGGGGATTCTATTTTGTTCATTAGCTTTGTTAATTAGAATCTGCTTATAGGTGAGATCATATTGGATTTGTCTTTCATCAATTTTTAAATTGCAAAGAACCAAATCAGATCAATTTAAATATATTACTATTAAAAAGGCTATAAAATATTTTAGATGAAGCAGACATTGTATTTGACTATTAGGTCTTATGTTAATTTTATGTCTTAGTAGGCAAGTGGAAAATAGTCGGGTAGCCAGGGTAAAGATGGCAGCTGTACTACAACTTTTAATGCCAACAAGCCAACAAACTTGTATTGAATACCTATGTCAAAATACCTCTTTGTCTGAGAAATTAAATCAATTATCTTGCCCTCTCTTCCACATTTTTGGGTAGTTTTGAAGTGGAGGGAATTAAGAAAACATGATATATTTTAATAATGACTTAACCACACTAAAGCATGATATGTATTTATGGGATTCTCCTACCACCAGAGACAATGTATTTAAAGCTTTTAATAAATCAATGATACTCTATAGAAAATATTAAAATTCTTTTGCTTTTTCTGAGGTAATATATACCACCACAAAATGTTATTTTTCATATATTAATATACTAAATATCAGCAATGGTATGGAGGACTTTCCATGAGATATTTTGAAGTATTTTATAAGATATAAATATTAATTTCTGTACTTTTCAATGCCATGACAAATAATATCAAACAAGGAATTTTTGTCTGACAGCTAATAATATATTAAATTATGTAGATATATAGTGAAACAAATATCAACAACTTAAGAATTGTCTTGCCTTTCACTGTTCCTGACTGTAACCTCCAAGCTGAGTTTGTGGACCCTCATGCTGGATACGTACCACAACTCCAAATTGTTCCGGCTCACAAAGGTCATTATACTCATTCTTCAGCTGTGCTAATTCATTGAGTGCCTTCTGCTCAGGAAGATGTTTAACCAGGTTCTAAAAAAAAGTATAAATGTTTACTATTTTATTTTTAGAATTAGTAAGCATGCATTTACAATTCTAAAAGTGGTACAATAGGGTAGCATATAAATTTCTAATTGTGGTTCTGTTATAGTAGCACTGTTTCCACACCTTCCTCCTAAAAACATACCCAAAAATGAACTACAACTTAATGTCAATAATTATATAAATATAGTCAATTACTATGTACTACAGTATATAAAAGTTAAATAAAAACATCATATTGCAATGAATGCCATCATATAGAAATAAACAGACTGACCTTCTGGGTCTTAAATATATAAAATAAATTTTAAGCTTTATTTTCTGTCATGAAAATTAGTCAATCTACACAGAAAAAAATACTATGAAGAAAGTAATTTATGTGTAATGATGATAATAATAATATTAATAATACTGTTACAGGGTGCACCCAAGAGGGGGGCCCCAAATAGGCATTTGAAATGGGGTCCAGAACTTAAGGTGTCCAGGAGATTTTGAGATGTCTCCATCCCCCACCCCAGGGTGTGGGTTGGGGGAAGGGACAAATGAAGCAGGGCCATTGAGAGCTGTTTAGCATAGCAACAGCCTTGCAGCTAAGCTCTGGGTTGGTCATTTAACATATCTATAGCCTTTGGCTGGTTGCATAGATATGTTAAGTAGCTGTGATCAGCTCTAAGACAGGGGAACAGAAGTAACTTCCCCACCCAAAAGTAACTTCCCCACCTAGATGTAACTGGGGGGGTGGGTCCCCTGCGTTACAGTGCCTGTGTGGGAGCTCAGAGAGGATTGGCTCCAGCACATGGGGCCACGCCTGCCCAGACTCCTGGTGGCAGCACAGTAAAGCTGGAAGGATACGAGTTCTGGCATTGCGCAGCTCTGAGGAGGAGAACCATGTGCAGCCCTGAGAGAGAAAAGAACCACGCGGACTTGAGGGAGTGGAGACTCCTGCAGCCCTGAAAGAGGGAGAACCACGCGGCAGCCCTGAGGGAGAGAACCACGCGTCTTTAGCAGAGTGGAGACTCCCTTATCCCAGAGAGAGGGAACCACGCTGCCTGGCAGAGTGGGGACGCCCACAGCTTTAGAAGGGGGAACCACCACCTGGTTTTAGCAGAGATCCCGGTGACTCAGCCGAGGGTGCTGGGAACCCAGGGAGGTCTCCCAGTTGAGATCGAGTATTAACTGGGAAGAACCAGAGGACAACCTGAACCATGGACTTCTATTTCCTTTCCTGAGATACGGTACTCTGGACTGGGCAAAGGGGGAAGGAAGGAAGGACTGTGTCTGTTTGTGGGTGTTTTTAGGGACTTTGGGATTTTGGTAAAGACATTAGGTCACTACTTTAAGTTAGTATAGCATTAAATAAACGTTTCCTTTCCTTTTCACAAATCTCTGGCATTGAGAGACGTCTTTCCTCTGGCGGCGGACATAACGGACCCGGGGCCTTCTTTCAATAATAGTATATCATCCCAGGTCCCCCTTGTTGTGTTCTGTAACAATACATCAACTCTATTCATATTGGCAAAATCTGAAATCCTTTTCAATCTTATAAACCACAGTAGGACTGTAATAATAATCTCCCATTATTTACAATGCCTGTATTTAAATACAAGATGAATTTCACTGTAATGGAAAATCAAGCAACAGTGATGAAATTGGATGCATGCTCAAGTCTGATACATAACAGAAGCAAAATTGATTAATTCTTCCCAACCTGGCTTATCTTGAACTTTGGTATATGTTGGGAACCGCCCTGGCTGGTATCAGAAGCTGAAACCCCCACCTAGGCTAAGGCTAAGGGAACGCCCTTGGAACCGTAAGCCAGCAAGGAGACAAAAGCTTATCACCCTGGCAGGAATGCTGCTTCTGCTGCTTTATTCATAACTGAACCCCAAAAAGCTTGGTTGGTTAGCCAAAGAGGGGTAAGATTCCCCACGGGGGGAACGACCTAAGCCAGGCATGATCACTTTGGGAGGCCCCCCAAAAGAAGGATTTGGGGGGCTGCAGCAAAAGGGGGTGATGGACCCTCGCTCCTCGGCTTTGACATAGCCTGAGTTCTCATCTCTGGGAGAAAATCTCCTTATTGCCTTAGTTCCCTTGCGCCAGCTAAGCCTGAAACAATGACAGGGTGGTGCAGCTCTGTGCTGAAAAGGGCGGATTCCCTGGGTGATCGGGCCTAAGAAAGAACATGTAAATTACTGTGAAACCTTCTTTGTTTAGAATGCTCTCAGTTGAATGAGAGGGGTCCAAGGAGGAAGTTAGTTTGTTCCTCAAAGTCTTACAGCTCTTTGACCTGGACTCAATAGACCAGCAGAGTTCCTTGTTTTCTATAGTTCCTTACTTCCCCCTGATAAGTACTATACTTTACCTGAATTATTATGCAAAATGAGCCCAATAAAAGCAGGTATGGACAGTAAATCAGGGCACTCCCCACTGGGGGGGGGTGGCCATTTCATCCCTACTTTCCCACAGAAACTAGTTTGTCTCTGTGCATGTTTGGTTCTCGTGAGTTTTTCGACAAGCCATCCACAGCGTTCTGTGATCACTGCTGGCCAGTGACCCACGCGCAACAGGTATAGTTTTAATTATTATTATATTAGCCGGCAGCCAACCTTTTGGGGACTTGTATGGGATTTCAAAAGACATATGAAAGGGAAGAAAGCAAGAAACAAAGAATTTAGAAAGTAAGGGTTGACACAAAATGGCAGAGAAGGAAGTTTCTGGGATTGGAACTTCCACAATACAATCAGTGAGCTAGAAACAGTGATCTAAATGAACTATTTCAAAAGTCTAGAACCTGACTAAATACTTATAGCAAGGTGTTTCATGAAGAAAGACACTTCTGTTCTCTAATAAGAAAATGACATGCATGAAACAGATACCATATTCCATTCTTCATTACCACTGTGAGGTTATAGTCTTTGAGTTCCTCTAGGGTAGGGGTTCCCAGTACTGGTCCATGTACTGTTAGGAACGAGGCTGCAAAGCAGGAGGTAAGTGGTGGGCAAGCAAAGCTTCATCTGTGTTTACAACTGCTCCCCATTGCTCGCATTACCACCTAAGCTCCGCCTCTGGTCAGATCAGCAGTAGCATTACATTCTCAAAGAAGCATACAATGCAATACAGAAGAAGAATACAATACAATACAGTACAATAGGCTTGAACCCTACTGTGAACTACACATGTGAGAGATGTAGGTTGCACACTCCTTGTGAGAATCTAACGCCTGATGATCTGAGGTGGAGCTGAGGCAGTGATGCCAGTATTGGGGAGCGGCTGCAAATACAGATTATCAGTAGAAGAGAAGTTTGACTGCACAGAGACCATAATAAATCAATTGCTTATGGACTCATATCAAAACCCTATCAGTGAGTGGCAAGTGACAATTAAGCTGCATGTGGTGGTGGGCTTTAAGTCAGAATCCAACACTTATTTCAGTCCATGCGTGGCTCACCCATTATTTCATTTACCACTCTCATACATGCCTCTTTCCTACACTGTGCACTTGTCTCAGTCACAGTTGTGGTAAGCCCACATACTAACCCTAGCATGTGCTGAGTTGTATAATTATTGCAGTATATATTACAATGTAATAATAATAATAGAAATAAACTGCATAATAAATGTAATGTGCTTAGATCATCCCCAAACCATACCCCCACCCTGGTCCACAGAAGAATTATCTTCCACAAAACCAGTCCCTGGTGGCAAAAAAATTGGGGACCACTGCTATAAACCATTATGTTACAGGGTGCAGCCAAGAGGGGGGACCCCAAATGGGCATTTGAAATGGGGTCCAGAACTTAAGGTGTCCAGGAGATTTTGGGATGTCTCCATCCCCCCGCCCAGGGTGTGGGTTGGGGGAGGGGACAGATGGAGCAGGGCCATTGAGAGCTGTTTAGCAAAGTAACAGCCTTGCAGCTAAGCTCTGGCGTGGTCATTTGGCACATCTATAACCTTTGACTGGTTGCATAGATATGTTAAGTGGCTGTGGTCGGCTCTAAGCCAGGGGAATGGAGGTGACTTCCCCACCCAGATGTGGCTGGGGGGGTGGGTCCCCTGAGTTGCAGCGCCTGCATGGGAGCTCAGAGAGGATTGGCTCCAGGACATGGGGCCACGCCTGCCAAGACTCATGATGGCAGCCCAGTAAAGCTGGAAGGATCCGAGTTCTGGCATATGAAGCTGAGTGTGGGAGGAGTCAGAAATGAGGCTGCAGAGGAAGATTGGCCTCGAGGATATAAAACCCAGATTTGGCGGCCATTGAGGAGGAGAGCCATGCGTAGCCCTGAGAGAGGGAGAACCACGCGGCAGCCCTGGAGGAGAGAACCACGCTGCCTGGCAGAGTGGGGACCCCCCACAGCTTTAGAAGGGGGAACCACCACCTGGTTTTAGCAGAGATCCCGGTGACTCAGCTGAGGGTGCCAGGAACCCAGGGAGGTCTCCCAGTGGAGATGGAGTACTAACTGGGAAGAACCAGAGGACTGCCTAAGCCATGGACTTCTATTTCCTTTCTTGAGATATGGTACTCTGGACTGGGCAAAGGGGGAAGGAAGGAAGGAAGGACTGTGTGTGGGTGTTTTAAGCAACTTTGGGATTTTGACAGACATTAGGTCACTACTTTAAGTTAGTATAGCATTAAATAAACATTTCCTTTTCACGAATCTCTGGCATTGAGAGACGTCTTTCCTAGGGCGGCGGACATAACGGACCCGGGGCCTTCTTTCAATAATAGTATATCATCCCAGGCCCCCCTTGTTGTGTTCTGTAACAATATCATTATATTTTATAGAAAAAAATTGAAGTAAATACCAAGGTTTCATTTCCAGAATATTTCTGATGTAGGTAAATTATCCAATTGTTTTGTAATTTTTTTTTCTGTTAATGGGATGTTTCATGAGGAATGTTATTAAGGAAAACAACTAATCAGTTTGGTAACTTGCATAATTTTTATTACTGGGAAACTAAGTTAAAAAGATGAACATTTTTAAAGGACAGAAATATATCAATTCCACATATTTTAAACTTTCCATCTAAATTTTAAGTTGTTTTTTTTTCTTTTTTGTTGTTTTTTAATTGTTATTCAAGTACAGTTGTCTCCATTTTCCTGCCACCACATTTTCCCACCCCATCCATCCCCACCTCCCACCCTCAATCTTACCCCTCTTTGGCTTTGTCTGTGAGTCCTTTATATGTGTTCCTGACAACCTTTGCCCCATTTCCCCCTTTTATCACCACTCCCCTCCCCTCTGGTTACTGTCAGTTTGTTCTTTATTTCACTGTCTCTGGTTATATTTTGCTTGCTTATTTGTTTTGTTGATTAGGTTCTAATCAATTTTAAGTTTTAAATGTGAATAAAAAGTATCAGAGAATGAATCAAGCTTAAAATAGAATTTTAGGTCACAATGTGAAATGTGTTATTTTGTTTCTCTTCCCCCTGTAGGTAACCTGTTAACTCTTCTTCAGGATGTAATCTCCATAGTAGGTGATATACCTTTTTTTTTTACACTGTTCAGCTATATGAAATATTTAACACATTCAGTGGACTTAGATGTATTCTGGTTCTGGATACCATTTTATGACTGAGTTACAAGCTTAAGTGCCAGTGCTTAGTAGTTTCTATTTGCAAATAAGGTTAGGAATAAAAGTCATTCTCTCACACATGTAACAGAGAATGACTACTTATACCACCTATTGCTTAATGAGTTAGCTACCTCTAATCCCATGTTGCAAGTGGCCATCACAGCCAATGCTTTAATATACCTATTTTTTACATACATACATACATACTAAACTTCATAGACAAAGATGTAGTATAAGATGGGACACTGATGTTTTCATGCCCATAAGTTTCTGAATAAAGGAGGAAGGAGGTTAAGAGGACAAAGGAGAGACACAGAGCTACTTATCTCCCTCTACTCTCCTTCAGCTACAAATCGAAAGTATGTCAAGAGAAGAAAATGAAAAAAATGTAGGTATCCAAGGCACAGTTTGAGACTAACATGGGCAGTCCAAGGAATCCACCAGAAGGCTATTTGTATGGTGGACTAAGGGGCCTCCTGGAAGAGAAATCTCCTGCCTAACAAAAGGGCAGCATGTATCAGAGGATCAGGCTGTGTCCATCAAACAAACCTTGCATTATGGAAAGGATTGGGGTGATTTCTGAGTACAGCATATTTATTTCATGGATGTGTCTCCAGGCCTGGTCTACCCACATAGTCATGTGTATGGGTGCTGTGGAAAGGAAAGCAATGTGATAAGCACTGCTTGGGTACAATCTAATCAAGTATGTTTAAAAAGGAGAAAAGGAAAGAAACATATATCTACACTTTGCCACAGAACAGCCCATACCCTCGGCAGCTAGAGGGACTCAGTATACACCAGCTGTGCCCAATGGGAGTCTCCTCCCCTATTCCCACACTTGTCTCTCTGAGAAGGTTCCAAACAGAAAATGAGGAAAATCACCCCACAGCTACTATAGGGAATCCAACACAAATCGTGGGATTTTTAAATTATTACCCGAAACACCTAGAAACATCTAATCTAGGGGCTTTAAAAAAGAGATAAATTTCTGCAAGAGCAAGAAAAACAACTTTTGACTTTAGTTACCTTCTTGATAACTACCATTGCATATATACATATATTCTCTAAATAATTTGCAAAGATGAGTTCAGACACCCTCTACACTGCAAGGGAAAAGCTGTTCATAATAGCAGAAGCTAGCACTGGTGATTTTTGAAATACAACTTAGATTCTAACAAACTGGGGTCTGATAGACAAATATGCCCTTCCATTTCTCCCTCCCACTACTCTTGATTACTACTGAGCAGTTTCTTTCAAATATATCAAGATCTGTGTTTTAAAGATCAATTCTGGATCAGTATGAAAGTTTCATGCTTGAAAATGTCAATGAACTGAATTTCACAAGGAAAACAACAAAGAGGAAAGCAATAACTATGTTACCAAATGAGCCCATTTTTCTTCATCTTTTATGCATCACAGATTCACTTTCTGAACACTGTCCCTGCTATCAGAAAGGAATCTCTCCTAACAGATCATGGACTTTTAACTACTTTTTACATTTCTGCAATTACTCTATAATACTTCTAAAAGTTTATTTCCTTTAAATGTTAATTGCACCATTAAAGGTTAGTTAAGTGAAAGTATTGAACCATAATGACCTTTCCTTCTTGACAAAACATAACCTTTACTTTTTGTGTTATATCTCATTAAGTCATTTGTGTAGCAGGAGAGCAGAGTTAGGTTCACTGTGATAATTCCCTACGAATATGGATAGGGGTCAATATTTCTTTTAAAATTTTATTATTTATTATTTTTATTTTTAATTACTTCTTTAAGATATCATGTTTATTTTATTTTATTTTTTATTTAATCTTTTTTGTATTTTTCCACTATCATGTAGTCCCCTTTTACCCCCCACCCCCTGAAATCACCACACTACAGTCCTTGTCCATGAGTCCTTTTTCCTTTTTGCTCCATCCTTCCACCCCTAACCTCCCCCACCCCAGATTATTTATTCTTTTTAAAATACATTATAGCATATATACAAAATTATATATAATATATATGCATATAATAATGTGCTTTTATTTTTAATACTCACCTGAGGGTATGTTTTTATTGATTTTAGAGAGAGGAAGAGAGAGAGAAACATTGATGTGAGAGACACCAGTTGGTTCCCTCCTGTATGTGCCCTGACCAGGGATCAAGCCCTCAACTTAAGTATGTTCCCTGACTGGGGATTGAACCTGCAACCTTTTGGTGGATGGGGTGATGCCCTAACAAACTTAACCAACTGGCCATGACTAAAACAGGATGATTTTTAGTTATGTTAACATTTTTTTTCTGAAAATTCAGATAAGAAATATTTACCCAAAGTCTTGGCTAAGTCCCTGTGATATTAACACAAACCTTCCCCATTTCACTTGGTCAAAAGCTCAAACCCTTAACTATTATATGTTCTTCAACACTTGTAAGACATATTTCATAAATTAAGTGTGTGTACTTAATGTTCCGATATCACATTCATATGTTCCTCTTCTTTACTTTGAGTTAAATGGAAAAAAAAAACTTTGATGCTACATCTAGTTCTATACTTATTTTGTGTTTCATCCATCCAGTCGGCTAATATATACTGGCTGCCAACTATGTGATTATCACCATATTAATCACTGGAGAGCTGATCCTCACAAAGATTATAGGTACAAAGGGCCATGCATATACTTGCCTACAACATGGAAACCATAATCAACATATGACTGACAGTAATTTGAGTTGTGGTTTATCCAAAATGCATTTCTTGTCAGGTGATCATGCTATAATTCTCTCCTTTTGGTTTGAAATTCCTAACATTTTTGTAACTCTTAAAATAGACTCCCTGAGCTCAGCAGAGTATATTAAAATGCTGCTTAGCTGGACAAAAATTCAGAGGGAGATTTTCTAGCCCTCTTCAGGGAGCCACTCTTTTCAAAAAATGTTACTTGACAAAAGGACATACGAGCTTGAAAACCTGATGAGAAAATTTGACCTTGGAATATAACCACTATATGTTACAAAGAAGCAGCCTTGAAAAAACTTTCCTACCTATTTAATCTTCAACTTTGCTCAGGAAAGAAAACTTTTCCTAAAGAAACTACACTAAACTCTGAGACTTAGTATTAACTAACTCAGTTCCTAGAAGGTTTATTGACTCTTCTAGGATCAGTATCAACTCAGTGTCAATGCCAAATGAATAGCTCCAGCCCTCACTACTCTTATCCATCTTCAACTTCCATGTTTCTATATAAAAGTCCCACCCAGATGCCCCATCATTTACTCAAGTTAACAAATCTAAAGAATCCATCCTCACTCAGACCCGTCCTCTTACCAGCTTCTCCTAATGGCCTCATTCTTCCAATAAGACTGGAATCCTATTCACCTTCTCAGCTTGTAAACTGGCAATGATCACTCAGTCGCAAGTTCTGATGGATCCTCTCAGCAAAATCTCTTTTGGGTTTAACCTTTCATTTGACATTCTATAGCCAAAAATCTGGGCTACGGAAATCGCATGGTATCAAAACATTTCTTAATATAAATCCAGTTAAATTATCCAAAGTGTTCTAGTTCTGTACTAGACTAATAGAATTCACAGACATATTTGCAATTTCTTTAATTATAAAAGGAAGAAAAATGTGACTACTTTGTACATAAAAAATTTGACTCCCATTAAAGTCATGATTCTATTTGCAGAACAAATGTATTGTTTACTAAAATAATTTTTATGATTTACACTTAATCTAAAAATAATTACTGAAAGTATTCCTTTGATGCTAATTTAGTTTTTTTGTCCTGCTTTACACTCAAAAATAAAAATCAGAAATCATATTAAAATTTAAAGGTGATTTTAAGAAATAAAAAATATATAGTGCAGAATGAATGACTCACTATGAACATTGAATAGCATATTGTATGTGTATGCCCATGTCTAAATATAATATACTCTTCCTACATGTAAGTGGTATCCATGTTATTAATATTCTTTTATAAATTATACATGTTCATGTATTTAAATTAACATATATCAAATAAAACATAAAATATGTTTTCAATACAAGAGGCCAAATTGATATTCTCACATATAGGTGTACAATATACTGTGTATGTTATATTCTACTTTCTTTCAAACTGCCACAAACAAATGCAAAGATGCATTACTATAAAGTATTATATATAGATGTTTCCAAAGCTGAATCCTAACTTGACAGTCAAGACACTTATCTAGGGTAACTATAGAGGGTTCTTTTGTTTTTTTCTTTTCCTTTTTTAAAATTTTAATTGTTGTTCAAGTACAGTTTTCTGCCTTTTACTCCCATTCCAGCCCACCCCTCCCAAACCCTCCCCACCTTCCGCCTGTAGGGTAACTACAGAGTTTGAAGAGCACAACTAACTTTGTATGGACTACCCCAAAAGACAATCTGGAAATTTCACCCAAGTATAGAGGGGTATATGCTAAAAGTATACCCAATCATTTCTGCTTTAAGAAGTCAGTGTTTCTCTTCCATGAGTTTAATTTAGGTATATGAAATGATACAATTCCATGCAGGCTATGAAAACTAGCATACTAACAGAAGGTCCATGTAATTCAAAGAAATATGTTACATCAGAATGCCACACTGCAGATTCAAAGACACTTCCCGTGTCTAGAAAAACAATCCACACACAAACACATATGTTAGCTTCTATTTCTGAGGTCATTATAGTCCCAATAAGTCATTTCAATTAGTTCAAATGGTTTGTACTAGAAACTGTCATACATGATTGACTATCATTAAGTAAGTACTCTTTATATTTGGTAATCAAAAACAAACAAATTATACAGTTATCCTGTACATTAAAGAATCAGAAAGTCAATATGAAATTTTCATAATACACTGGACATTTTGACACATCATGTATCCAGGTCAAGCTAACAACATATTTTTAAACTAAGTAGCAACAAAACTTAGCATCTGTGAAAATTAAAATACGCTGATGTGAACATGGTGGCAGACTAGTGGTGTCAAACACGTTTCTCCTAACTTCCCAATAAAAGAGTCATTGAGAGATACTTTAGAAAAGACTTATTTTTCTAGATGAGTAGATACCCCAGTCAACTGAGTAGTCATATTGAGTATAGACTGTCAATTTACAGAGCACATAAAACTCTTTCAAAATACCTTTACATGAAAAGATAGCTGCCAAGAAATTAAGAAAAACTCCCATCATTTCCCCTGCTTCCTCAAGTTAAAAAAAAAAAAAAAAAGATAGCACTAGTCTAGAGATATAACTAAATGCTGAAGGCCAAGACTGTCATGGGAACATCTACCAATTTCTACCTCTACTGGTCTACAATTTATAGCATTAATGGGTCTCAAACATAAGATGGTACATAAAGCATAGACTTTTCACAAGATGAGAGGACAAATTTAGTTCATTATATAAATCTTAACTCCCAAAAGATAATATCCTCGGTAAATGGCTTACCCTGAAGAAAAAACAAAGCCTACTGACAGAGAAAAATAGTACTGAATCTTGTCTCCTTTTGCTTTGACTCTGGGATTGAGGATAAGGCTTGGCTTCTCCTCTGAAATCCTGTAACTGCAAGACATCCTCTATATGAGTTTTTGGCCAGAATTTAAACTATGCAGTTGTAAAAAATCATGCTGACACTTTAAAGTGATTATTCTTTGGTAGTGCTCCCAGGCACCTGGCAGTAATTCATACAAATTTCCAAGAAGGAAAGTACTTTTAAACTTCAGTTTTAAAGTATTTCCACAGGTAAATATTCAGTAATCATTAGTTTACAATAAAAAAATACAGATAACACAGGAAAAAGCAAACATTAGTAAGATTCAGCAAAAACAAACAACAGAATTAGGCCTGTAAAGATGTAAGATATACACCCTGGCTGGTGTGGTTCACTGCATCAGCACCAGCCTGTGAACCAAAGATTCTCCAATTTGATTGATTCCCAGTCAGAGCACATACCTGGGTTGCAGGCTGGGTCCCCGGTTGGGGGTGCATAAGAGGTAACCACATGTTGATGTTTCTCTCCCTCTCTTTCTTCCCAGGACTAATACTGATTTCTTGTATTGGGCCAGTCAGGGCCATTTTTCAGCTGGTCATCATCATCAAGATAATGACGCCTCACACTGGCAATGTCTAGACACATTCTTCAGTTTACTTTTCCTCCACAGGCTCAGTAATAATCCCCAAGGCTTAAACTCATCTATTTCAGACTATTTTTAAAAAGGAAAAATAATTGCTGTCTTTTTGTGGACCCTTTCCAAATATCCCATAAAGAATTGTCAACTGAGTTTAAACAGAATGAGGCAAAAGACAATCAAATGATCCTGGACAAATGTTATGCTTACATATGCATGTACACCATAAATTAAGAGGAGTTAGTCAAACAAAAATTGAATAAATCCTATAACAAATCACAAATTTTGTTTGAAATATTTTCCCCTCAAAGTAGCATTCAAATTATGTGTGAAAATAGCCCATAAAGTACATTTGGCCTGGGGCGTTGCGTTTCAAACAGATGTAAAGCCACAACAGTCTTCCCTGAAATCCTCAAAAATTTATTGTTTTTCCTAATTAGTGGCATGTGATAATGTTTATGTATAAACATTCATTGAGAAAATTTTACCACTACTCTACTATCAAATAAAAGCAATGAATTAGATTATATGTAGACAGGATCTGGAATATACAACAATGCCATCTTTCACAAAAATGAAATGAGTATTAATTATCATATAGAAGGAAGTTTATCAATATTGGGAGACCAAATACATTTGTTACCCCAGGACTTCATTTTGGCTGGTTAGGTGGAGTGTACCACTTTGGGGAAGTTGGGCTACATTTCAGATGCAATCCTACTCTAACCAGTCACTCCTACATAGCTAATGACTCCATCAGCAACTAATTATGCATCCTCTCAAGGCTGGCCCTTTTCATGACACTTGACCTGTTTGCCCTTCTGAGGAGACCTGGGCATAAGAGCATAGGGAGGGAGTCCTTATGTATAGGATATACGGGAGATATCTGGTAAACATTTCCAAACTCCTGATCACATAAGCTGAACCCTTCTTTGTGGTATGTCCCCTGTCCGATGCAGAAGCAGCCTTCACATTATACACACCCCATGGAGCACCTCCTGTCTTTACAGGAGTTCGGATAACCTTCGTGGATTTACAGCAACTAATAATAAAAGCTTCCCTATGTGTGATGCTATTCATCAGCCACTGAAATTCTCTTCATCTAGAAGTAGCCACAATTTTGTTTTAGAATTATATACAATATAAAACTTACATAAACTGGATCTACTGGCTGCCCCCTTGGGCTCTAGTGTGCCTAAAACACTGCTTGCATGAACCTTGGCTAATGGAGACCAATAATTCTGTGCCTGAAGCCCAGTCCCCAAAACAGGCAGTTGAGGCTCAGGGAAACTGAGCACTTTTCACCTCTCAATACTAAAGAACTCTCAGATCACAGTAATCTATGACAGAAATGTTTAGGACTGGCAGAAATGCCTACCACTAATCGTGACTCCATATCAGTATTACACTGATGCTGTGGGGAATCATTGTGCTTATTTTCATAAAGATCTTTAGTGCAGTAAAGGAGATTTGGGATACTCCTCAGAGATCCTTGAGAGGGAACACAGAACTACACAATCACAAAGCAGAAATCCATAAACCTGACACTAAGCTTAACATGGACTGCTCACCCTCTCAAAGCAGCCCTACAGAAAGGATCAGTCTAACAACTTCACAATGTGTAATTTAAAATAGCACCAAATCACATCATATGATAATATTTTTCATATAGCTGGAACACACTGTATCCTATATCTGAGTGGTTCTAAGCAAACTAAAAGAAATGACTAAAACAGGGAATGCTTATATACAGATCAAAATATCAGTCACATATGAAAAGATCATTTTCAAAAATTATTCCAAAAAGCTATAAATAGCATAGTACACATGAACAGACAAAGAACATAGAGAATTATCAGGATGGTATAGAAAGTAGGGTGTGTTTTTAGCACTATTTCAGGGTGGTATAGAAAGGAGTGAGTTTTACGTTCAGAAAGAAATGAAAGACATCTAAGAGATGGAAGGACATGTACAAAGGCCTGGAGAAAATCAAAGGCAAGTCAGGTACAGATTATTCAAAATCAAAACTTGGAGAAATTCACGTTTGACATTAACTAGAGATCCTCTACAGTATTTGAAATAAACCAGTCAGAGAAAGACAAATACCATATGATTCACTCATATGTGGAATCTAACAAACAAACTGAACTAACATGCAAAACAGATAAAAGACTCATAGATGGAGAACAGATGAAAGTTAATGGGGGAGGTGTTAGGGGGTGGAAGGATTGAGCAAAAAATGAAAAAGGACTCATGGGCATGGACAACAGTGTGGTTATTGCTGGGGTCAGAGGGTATAAGGGGACTCAATGGTAATGGGAACATATAAGAAAGATTACATATTAAAATAAATAAAACAAACTGAAAACAAAAAATATAAATCAAAAACATATGGCAATCATTGCTATTGCTCCTTTAAGGAAGAAAATCAATTAATGGAAGATAAAGAAAACCTAGTTGAATCTAGTGAGGTTCACTGGACTGGAGGCAGTCTAGAGATGAAAAGACCAGCTAGCAAACAATAGTTCAAGAGTAGTAAACAGTATGGAGCAGTAGTAGAAGTACTGAAGTGATGAGAGATTAAGTCTAGTCGTGAGTGAATGGGAGGTTAAGAGTGGATAAATCTTCAGTGAAAGGATCAGTAAGAATGCATGATGAACTAGATGAGTCTCAGGCAGGGTCAAAGAAGAGAGAAGGAATAGAAAGAATTTTATGATATAAGGAAGGTATGTCTTTATTTAGAGGAAGAAACAAGCACATGAGTTCTCTTTGGGACACTCTTTCAAGTGATGGTTGAATGTTCAAGTGGAGAGTTAATTTATCTTTCATATAAACGACTAGAGAAAGTGAGAGGTTAAGGCTAAGTAGATCTCCAAGGGACTCATCAATATTTGTGTTCTATTTGCTTAGCATTTTATAGTTTGCAAGTGATTTCTAAAATGCTCATATTTAATTTTTATAACAGCAAGCACATCCCCCCAATGTTTAATAGGCAAGAAATTTAATGCTAAGATAAGTGACTTCACCAGACTGCACAGGGTATAAGAAACTGAAACCCAAACACAATGCTTTTATCACTACACTGACAGCAGTATTTTAAGAATAAATCACTGAAGAGTAGAAACTCCAAAGAGATAGTGTAGCAATTAGTCATAACCACTCAAGGAAGAAAAGCAGACACCTTAGTTGCTTTTCCTGAGAAGCAATTAATTTTTCAAATCTGTTCAGCTATGCACATCTTAAAATATTATAAAATGAAAGCCAAAATATATCCTCTTATTTTTCTGACAAAGCTGAAAGACTTGGTTTCATTAATAAGGGCCAATCACTCTCCATCCTTCATATTGGATAAAGTAAATGATGACCATATTAGTATTTGAACTATACTTTCATTTTGCTAAAATGCTGTTTATTAATACACAAATAGAATCCAATGTTCCTTATATTACATTAAGTAAAAGTAAGTCTATTTCTTGGCACCAGTTATATACTTCACAACACAAATGGTAATGAATGTCAATGAAGACATGTATAATGTCTTCTAATACTGGAAGGAGACACTTTAAAAGGATAATTTAATTTCTACTCTAACTTCTGGTGATGGACATTGCACAAATTGCTTAATTAGTAAACATTTTGTGGCCACTTTTTACTCCTGTCCAACAGGAAACTCCAGAACCTATTCACCCATCTGCACACTACAGGAGGGAAAAATACAGGTCAAACAATAGGGGTAAAAAAAGAAATCAATGAACTGGGCTTAATATGAACTGATTTGTGATCCCATATTGGCTGAGTGATATAATCCTTTTTAAGCCTCAGTTTCTCCTTCCATGAAATAAAGGAAGTGAATAAGATAATTATAAATTTTACTTTAGCCTTAACTTTTGATGGTCTCTAACTGCATAAACAGGATACAAGGACAAAATTAAATTTGAGTACAAATTAGCATTTGGAAAAGAATGGTCACACCTTAGTGAGTACCTCATAGAAGACATGTTTCCACAATTGGAAGAGAAGGAAAAAGACCTTTTAAGTATTGCACCAGGAATCATATCTGCTTTCATCTATATGCTTTCTTACCATTCCTAAGAAGTCATCTTGCTTGTAATCCTTCATGTAAAGCCCGACCTTGCAGGTTTCACCCATCTCACAAGTGTCCCCACACCTCGCTGTAACAGAGCAGTCCCACCTTCCTTTTCTGACGAACAAAAGCAGTCCTGCAGCCACATTTCACACTGTTATCTAAGCTTATTAGCCTCTAAGTATTGATTATATGTTGTGATTCTTTATTAGAACAAATATGCAATGTAGACATTATACCATAACTAATCATTCAGAATGGATCACATCATTTCTAATTCACTCTTTAATATGACAAATTCTTCTCCCACCAAACCTTAGACAAAGTTCTGTTCCCAATTCCCAGTACTTTGGTTTGTACAAAATACTATTTACTAATACTCAAACTAAAATATCAACTTCATTCATAATAAATGTTGATAATTTTATAAATCTATGATTTCATATATGTTGTCATATATACTAAATGATCTAAATACAAAATATGTGAATCTAAATATTACCCAACATACTAAAGTAAAATAATCCTAAACAAACAAAATGCAAATATAAAAATGCCAGGTACTTATCTAAAACATTTTGAGATCATTTGCTCTAAGGGCCTCAAATTATGATACCCTCATCTCATGCTTAGTAATAGTATAAACACCAAAAGCTAAATCTTAAAAATACTAAAAAGAAGACATGAGTAACTTATAAAATATACATTCAACAACACATTAAAATTGCAGAAAACAATTGATAGATAACATTCTGTTTCACTTATTCAAGTGGAATATTAAAAACCTACAAATGAGCATGGCCATGTTCCAATAAAAGTCTATTCACTTATGGACAGAAAAAAAAACACCCTATGAAATACTTTAAAAATATTAAAAAGTTGTGGTAACATTGGGGAGACTTCATTCTCACCTATCATAGTCCTCCCAAGTCAGATCCATTGACTATATCTATTGTAATTTAAGTATATATGTTCACTGAAAAGACTACACATTTCCCTTTAGCAAGTAAATAAGCAGAAATGCAAAATAAGGGATGCAATGTAAAGTATCAAAGAGGCAGATGTGAGCTTTCTGAATTATCCTCTCAAAAACAGTAGACTATTCCTAGGCTCTTTTACTATTCTTTTTTTTAAAAGATTCTATTTATTTATTTTTAGAGAGGGAAGGGAGGGAGAGAGAAAGAGAGAGAGAAACATCAATGTGTGGTTGCTGGGGGTCATGGCCTGCAACCCAGGCATGTACCCTGACTGGGAATCGAACCTGCGACACTGCTCTTTTACTATTCTTGGTCCCTATTTGATATCTCTATTTCCAGAGTTCCAGACAGTATAGAGAAAATAAGAAGCCCCAGGGGAATTATCACTTGCTGATAATGCTTCCATTAATATAGAAAACTGAGGGCTGACTAGTCAGCTAAAAGTTTCAAAGAAAATACTTGAAAAACACCAAACCTAACAACTGATGCCACTCAGTCCAACCAAAACACATTTGTTTTGTACCTGTCATGTAACCAACACTGTGCTAGAGGGAATTTCACATGTTATTTGATTTAATCTCTACCAAAAAAAAAAAAAAAAAACTCATCAGCTATGTAGACAATAAATTTAATGGGCCTGGAGAGGTTAGGTAACTTTCTCAGGTTCACAAGGTTAGTAAGTGGCAGAGTTAGAAATCAAACCCAGCTTTCTGGGTCCAAACTGAAAGATATTATTATAATAAGATATTAGTAGATTATTTGACCTATCTAAGTGGTATATTAAAATAATAAACACAAGGCTTTCAAAATGATAGAAAGTGAATTGTTCAACACTATTAGGTTGATAATGTAAAAAAAAGCACCTACAATGTGATCATAAAAAAAGTCAATTCACACTGATATGACTACCTATATTCACAACTGAAAAATAATTATGGTCTATACTTTCAATAATGCTTGACTAAGGGTATTTGCAATTTAAACTTATATACTTTATGTTTCTGGGAAAGAGATTTTTTTAAACAGATGGAATCAAGTTTTGTTTTCTTTTTCCCTAGATTAGTCAAATGTACAAAATGTCCATGAAGTTTCTAACTCAGAAAATAAAAGCAAATAATTGGAACCTTTTTAAGTTCTGAAAATTTAGTACTTATATACTTATAGTTCACAAATAAAAGTAATTCTTAAGTCAGTGATTCTCAACCAGGGACACTTTTACCTACTAGGGGATATTTGTCAATGTCTGAAGGCATTTTCCTTGTGGGAGAGGCCCAGGATACTCCTAAACATCCTACAATGAACAGGACAGCACTCCACCAAAAAAGAATTATTGGGCCCAAAATGCCAATACTGTCAAAGCTGAGGAACCCTGCCTTAAGCATATGCTTTCAGCACTTGAAAAAATGTTAAAACTTATCCATTGTGTAATACTTAAGACATACAAAACTGTATACATAAGACAATGACTCTATATGCCTACTTCTGAGCTTATTAATAAAAAGCATTCAATCTCTCGTGTATTCCTTCCTCACTAGTTAAAATATCCATCATGTTATATCAATATTATACTGTGTTAAAGCATACCATAGCATGTTAACTATAGTATTTTGTTAAATTACACTGTAAGTATCATATGACTTTAATAGATTTGATGAATAGGTGCATTTCTATAATAGTTTACACAGGACATGGAAAATTAGGGTAGATGTTTGCAGAAACCATATGGTAAGTCAATACTTATTCCTTGCACCTAGAAAGGAATGTTTTGAGTACTGTATCCCCTGACTACACATCACAGAGGAAGTGGTTTTATACTTATATTACAAAGGACTTATTTATTAAATATATGACTAACCAATGATCTTCAAATTCCAAGAAAATCTATATAATACGAAAAAAAGTGTAGGAAAAAAACAGTGTTGTTGTTCTCCATGTCACTTTGTTTCATCGAGGGCATCAGAGGTAGACACCCTGCCCTCCATTTCCCTTGAGCCCAGGGGCTTCTGAATTGTGCCCAAAGGTAGCCACACAGCTACAAGTTAGAGTAGAAATTTGGTCTAACCTTACTTCTCATTTCTTAGCTCAGGGTTCTGGAAGTCTGTGTGAGGAAAATGAGGGCATTTTCAAAGTTCTACAATCACAAAGGAATCCCTGGTGTACCACAAATATCACCTCACTTCAATAAACTTAAGGAATCTATACAGTGTGAAAGAACCAGAATTTTAATGAAGTACTACCACAGCTTAAAGTCTATAAGGCAGTATAAAGTATGGTCTTTTGAGGCCATATGTTCCTCAACTACTAATAAGACTTATGTTTTCTTCAAAGTGTAAAGTAAAGCTTTTGCATTTTTAAAATGTTTCATAATCTAATTAGTACAAGAACAATTAATTGCTTAAAGCTACCATTTCTGTCTTTGTTAAGCAAGTGGTATCATGAATGGACAAGGCCACAACCAGTGATGGTGATAAATAAAATCCCAGTATTAATCAACAAAAGGCCTAGAGGGGGCAAAAATAAACAGTTATCACATTTGTGTGAAATAGGTCTGACATAAAAGATAGACAGAAAGTAGCAAAGAAGGGTTAAAGAAAGCTTCATTGAAGAAGGGTAACGGAAAAATAAAATCATTCAACTAACCAGTTAGAAGCAAAAGATGAAAAAGAACAGTAGCACATGGATGAAAATAATTTTACATTGTAATAAGAATGCCACGAATTAATTATTTATTCCACCATGATGAGAAATTGGAAAGAAATGTTTTATGATTGTTGCTGTCATTGCTAATGTGTCATGTTCCCTACACAATTATGAAAATGAGTGTGGTGGATATGAGCTGTTATTTAAGAGAAAAATGTTTTCAAATTCTACAATAATAATGCCATTATAGCCTTAATTGATATACTTAGTGCATGAACACATGCAGACTCACAGCCTGCATAAAATACAGATGGTCGATAGCCACATAAATAGATCAATGATTACAAAGATGGATTGAGGAGACAAAAACAAGCTGTACTATTACACATGCATGAAATTCCTGACTACAAGAATAATTATAATCTGGAACTGGTTAATTGAGGGATGTTGTAGAATGTTTTTTCCTTGCAAGAATCGATACATAGCCATATATCTTTGATGAATTAGGAGTAGCCTTGTCTGGAATCAAAGGAATGGATTCGATGGCCTTTCCTTCATTCTAATCATTTTGGCAGAACCTAGTAATAAGTTATAGAAATCATACAATCTATTTTGAGATGTAAGGTAACATGTGGAAAAACATAATCTTGTGGCTACTGGCAGATCCCACACATTGGATCTTGTGCTAGATAACTTGAAAGGGTTTGAGAAAAGTAATAGTGCTACTAGAAGTGGAAATTAACTGGAGGATGGGGAAGCACAAGCTGGACAACTTCCACACATGTATTACAGAAAGACAACCATGGAGCTATTTCTGTAGTTTCCAGTCAGGGAGGAAATTCCCTAGAGCTGTATTTCACCAAAAGGTTATTAATAAGAAAAAATAATATCCTTTATAAAAAATAATTAGTTAAAATGAACAAAAGAAAGGGAAGTTAACAAAAAAGAGGAATGAGAGGAAAAGAGAAGAAAGAAATAGAGGACATGGGGGGGGGGCAGAAAATAGGACACCAGAGTTACATGACCAGCAGATATAAATGTCTCCCCTAAAAATAAGGCAGAAAGACACCAAACACAATACATAGAACATTTACTTAAAGAATACAGGTAGGTGTCTGGTAAATAGTGTGGTTTATTTTAAGAAAGAATTATAAGAAAATAATAACTACCTAAACTAAGTCACTGCAGTTCAGAATATCAAAGGTATCATTTCCCCAGATCTCACTCTCTCTTTTGTCCTTCCTTAAAACTCTTGCCTGTGCTAGCTTTTGTGACACATAGCAACTTCTTTACCTGTTTGGTCTTTCCATACCTTGGCTATTACAAAAAAAAAAAAATGCTGCAATAAACATGGGCATGCAGATAACTCTTTGATATAGTTATTTTATTTCCTTCAGATATAAATCCAGAAGGTGGTTTGGAGGATCATGTGGTAGCTGTATTTTCGTTTTTTGAAAAATCTCCATGGTGTATTCCATAGCAGCTATACCAAATTTCATTTCTACCAATTATACAAGGGTTTCCTTGTCTCCACATCCTTGCCACCATATATTTCTTGTTGTTTTGATAACAGTCATTCCAACAGGTATAAGATGAAATCTCATTGTAGTTTTCATTTGCATTGCCTGATGATTACAGATATTAAGTTTTCATGTATCCGTTGGCAACTGGCATATCTTCTTTCATAAAACGTCTATTCAAGTTCTTTGTCCATTTTTAATCACATTATTTGGTTTTCTGCTCTTGAGTTGTATGAGTTGCTCATATATTTTGGATATTGACCTGTTGGGGACCGCCCTGCCTTGGTATCAGGAAGCTGTAACCCCCCATGACTTAGGCTGAGAGACCTCCGGACCAGGAGCCACTAAGGTGACAAAACTTATTTCCCTGGCATGAACGCTGCCTGTTCTGTGCCTGACTTCCTAAGCTTGATCAGTTAGCCAATGACAGGTAAGATTTCCCACGGAGGGAATCATCTAAGACAGGCATGATCATATGGAGGCTTCTGGGAGGAGACTCTGGGTTGTGGAAATGAAGGGGTGATGGACATCAACCCCTGCCCCCTTGGCTTTGTCAAAGCCTGAGTCCTTGTTCTTAGATGTGAGAAATCCAAGTCTCCTGGCTGCCTTTGTCTCCTCTGTTGACTCAGGCCTGCAGAAATATCAGGGGCGGTGCAGCTGAGACCAGAAATGGTGGACCCCTGGGGTAATCAGGCCTGGGACATAGAATATGCAAGATCCTGTGAGATGTGTTTGCTGGAGGATGTTATTAGATTAGAATTTGAAGGCACAGACAGGAAACCAGAACTAGCCCTTTGAGCCCTGTTAGACCTTACAAATGATAAAATTCCAAGCTCTGCCCAGAATCACAATGGGGGTGCTGTCTGCACCTTTGTAAGTCACCTACTTTTGATATTTTCTGCCAGACTGTGAATCCACAAACTAAGTCAATATTCTCAATAAAAATCTTCTTGGGAATGGAGACGGGACGCTCCCCACTAGAGAGTGTGACCATTCCGTTCCTATTTCCCCACAGGACCTGGTTGTTTCTGTGTATGTTTTTCTCGTGTTTCGACGAGCATCCGCAGCAGAGATGGATACTGCTGGCCAGTATCCGCCACACTGACCCATTATCAGATGTGTAGTTTGCAAATAATTTCTCTCATACTGTAGGTTGCCTTTCCACTCTGTTGGTTATGTATTGTGCTGTACTGAAAACTTTTAATTTGATATAGCCCCAAATAGTTTCTTTCTACTTTTGTCAATTGTAATTTTGCTATCATATTAAAAAAATCATGGCCCAGACCAACGTCAGGGAGCTTTTTCAATGTTTCCTTCTAGAAAGTTTAGAGTTTCTGATCTTTTAAATTTTCAATACACTTACTTTTTTAACTTTCTCTATTACTCTCATCCTTTGTGATCTGAATACTTTTTGCAACAGTATTCTATGACTACTTTATCAAAATCTATTAGAGGAGTTTCTTCTTTCTAGTTACCATAAGGCTTAAAATACATTTAAAATATATTCAATTTTAGCCCTAGCTGCTGTGGCTCAGTTGATTGAATGCCACCCTGTGAACCAAAGGGTTGACGGTTTGATTCCCAGTCAGGGAAAATGCCTGGGTTGCAAGCCAGGTCCCTGGCTGAGGGGGGCACAAGAGGCAACCACATGTTGGTCGGTCTCTCTCTCTCTCTCTCTCTCTCTCTCTCTCTCTCTCTCTCTCTCTCTCCCCCTCCCTCCTTTCCTCTAAAAATAAGTAAAATATTAAAAAATAAACTCTAAAATATATTCTATTTTAAGTTGGTAACTTCAGTAGCATACAAAAAAAAAAAAAACATTATAATTTTACTCCCCCCTCATATTTTAAGTTATTTGGGGATATTGATGTTATAATTTACATCATTTTTATACTATGTACCTAATTATAGGTTATTGTAGTTATAGTTATTTTTAATAGTTTCTTTTTAAATTAGAGGTGCAAGTGAATTATGCACCACCATGAATCTGACTTTGACTATATATTTATCATTTCCAGTGAGTTTTACACATTCACAGGTTGTTATGATTTAAATTAATATCTTTTCATTTTGGCTTGAATGACACTTTTTAGCACTTCTTGTACTGTAGCTCTGTTCCTCTTACCCTTTTAATGTGGTCCTTCTTGGCCTCTCTAGGAGGATGCTTTAGAGTCAACCCATGGGTCTGGAATTTTCACAATGGTGTCCTTTCTACGGATAGCAGTTAATGGGAACTGAACTTGAGAATGATTTACATCCACCATCTTGACTGGGAAACTTTTCTGTACTAGTTTCTAGCCTTTTTGTTTATGCCATAAACCTTTTATACAGTGTATGGATCTCTTCTCAGAACAAATATATACATATGCAAAAGAAAACAATTATATTGAAATATATATCAACACACTCAGAAAAATAAATTGTGATATATTTATATGCATCTTGATTACAGCATTCAAAAATAAGATCAACTGGAAGCTTTAATAACTAGTACAATTTTAATTAGTAATAACTGTAAACAACATTTCAAGAACTCTACCACAAATGTACTGTGATAGGAAAATATTATTTCTATTAGTGACAAAGTTAAAAATACTGTTAATATTTCTTCAGTCTGTTCTATACATTGTTAGTCAAATGAGATGTCAAATATTAGTTAGAAACCAAAGAGAATAAGATGCAGTATTTTTCACATCTAAGTAGGGGCACCTGAATTTTCCAAACTGATCTACAAAAAAATATTTTTGCAAGTTATTCTGCAGTAATATTTTACTGCCTTCTGTGTTAATTCTCTTTTTTTCTGCTTATACTTTGTGAATGTGACCATAAACTCCCTACCAGGATGAACTTCCTCAGCACTTAAGAATCATTTGCCTATACTAATGTTCTAAAATAGAACATACTTTTATTTTTCCCTTAAGACTTGAATTAAAATTTTGAAACAGGTTCATTTCTTTGACAATATTCTATATGTGAGTGTTTGCACAAATATTTCATTTTCATCACTGTTATCCCAAAAAACTCACTGGTCATATATTCTGTGTCTCAATAGATCAAATTAAATTACACTGTTTCAAAGTGTAGTTTCAAAGGTGAAATAATGACTCCAAAAATCACCTAAATGTAGTACATATTATTTGGAACTCTTAATTCTATTTATTAAAAGCTCTTTAATAATTTCAGGATACGTTTTTTTCTGCATGTATTGACATTATCATATAGTTTTTATCCTTCACTTTGTTTATGTGGTGAATAACATTTATTGATTTGTGAATGTTGTACCAACCTTACATTCCTGGAGTAAATCCTAACTATATGCCAACAAACTGGACAATGTGGATGAAATGGATAAATTCCTGGAAACATACAATCTTCTGAAACTAAATCAGGAAGAATCAGAGAATCTGAATAGATATATATAGCAACTAATGAAACTGAACCAGTAATCAAAAAACTCCCAATGAACAAAAGCCCTGACCAGATGGCTTCACAGGTAGTTTGACAAAACATTCCAAGAAAAATATCTCTCCTTCTCAAACTATTTCAAAAAATTCAAGAGGAGGGAAGGCTCCAGGGATCATTTTTTAAGGCCAGCATTATCCTAATCCCAAAATCAGATAAAGACACTGCAAAGAAATAAAATTATAGGCCAATACCCATAGTAAATACAGATGCTAAAGTCTTCAGCACAATATTAGCAAACAGAATACAGAAATGCATCAAAAAGGTCATATACCATGATCACAAGAGATTTATTTCAGGCATGCAAAGTTGGTACAACATTCACAAATCAGTAAGTGTGATTCGCCACATAAACAAAATGAAGAACAAAATATTTGATAAAATCCAGTACCCATTTATGATCAAAACTCTCAGCAAAGTGGGAATAGAGGGAACATACCTAAACATAATAAAGGCCATGTATGATAAACCCACTGCAACATAGTACTCAACAGGCAAAAAGTACAAAAGCTCCCCTTAAGATCATGAACACATGAACACAGGAATGTCCACTTTAACCTCTCTTATTCAACATAGTACTGGAATTCCTAGCCACAGCAATCAGACAAGAAAAAGAAATAAAGTCGACCAAATTGGAAAGGAAGAAGTAAAACTGTCACTATTTGTAGATCACATGATGATACTGTCCATAGAGAACCCTAGAGACTCCACTAAGAAACTACTAGAACTGATACATGAATTTGGCAAAGTAGCAGGATACAAGATTAATATCCAGAAATCAGTGCATTGTAAATGCCAATAATGAACAGAAAGGGAAATTAAGAAAACAATCCCATTCATAATGGCCACAAAAAATAAAATACATAGGAATAAACCTAATAAAGGAAGTAAAAGACCTGTACTTGGAAAATTATAAGACACTTGAAGAAAGAAGTTGAAGGAGATAAAAATAATTGGAAGCACATACTGTGTTCATGGATAGGAAGAATTAACATCATTAAAATGTTCATACTACCCAAAGCAATCTATAGATTCAACATAATTCCTATCAAGATTCCAATGGTGTATCTCACAAAACCAGAACAAATATTTCAAAATTTTATATGGAACAATAAAATAACCTGCATAGGAACAGAGATACTGAGAAAGAAGAACAAAGTTGAAGGAATCACACAATTTAATATCAAACTATAATACGAGGCCATAGTAATCAAAACAGTATGGGACTGCCATAAAAACAGACAAATAAATCAATGAAACAGAATAAAGAGCCCAGAAACAAACCCACTCCTTTATAGTCAATATTTGACAGAGGAAGCAAGTACTTACAATGGACTAAAGACAGTTTATTCAATTATTCAATAAACAGTGTTGGGAAAATTGCACAGGTATGTGCAGAAAAATGAAACTAGACCACTTTCTTACACCATACACAAGTACAAATTCAAAATGGATCAAAGACTTAAGTGTTACACCCAGAAGAATAAAAATCATAGAAGAAAATGTAAGCAGCAAAATCTTGCACATTAATCATGGCAATTTTTTATTAGCTATTATCTCCCCAGGCAAGGGAAACAAAAGAAAAAATAAACAAACAGGACTACATCAGACTAAAAAGTTTTTCATGGCAAGGGAAATCATCAATGAAACAAAAAGACAACACACAGAATGGGAGAACATATTTGTTGATATATCTGATAAGGAGTCAATATCCAAAATCTATAAACAACTTACAAAATTCAACACTGATAACACAACCAACCCAATTAAAAAATGGGCAAAGGATCTGAATAGACATTTCTCCAAACAAGACATACAGATGGTAAATACATATGAAAAGATGCTTAAAGTCACTAATCATCAGAGAAATGCAAATTAAAACCACAATGAGATAGCATCTCACACCTACAGAATGGCCAACACAAATCAGTCAACAAACATCAAGTGCTGGGGAGGATGTGGAGAAAGGGGAACCCTTTTGTACTGTTGGTGGGAATGCAGATTAGTGTGGCCACTACAGAAAGCAATATGGTGATACCTTGAAAAGTAAAAATGGATCTGCCTTTTGACCCTGTGATCCCACTTCTTGGAATATATCTGAAGCAAACCAAAACACAAATTTGAAAGAACATAAGCAATCCTATGTTCATTGTAGCATGTTTTACAATTGCCAAGATATGGAAGCAGCCCAAGTGTCCATCAATAGATGAGTGGATAAAACAACTATGGGACTTTTACACACTGGACTACTACTCAGCTGTAAAAAAGATTTTTCCTTTTATGACAATATGGATGGACCTGGCAAATATTATGATAATGAAATAAGCCAGTCAGAGAAAGACAAATATCATATGATTTCATTCATATGTGGAATCTAATGAACAAACTGAACTAACAAGCAAAAGAGAGACAGATTCATTGATAGAGAGCAGGCTGAAAGCTAAGGGGTACGGAGGTTAGTGGGTAAAGGAATTGAGCAAAATGGGAAAAGGACTCATAGACATGGCAAACAGTGTGATGACTGCAGTGAGGAGGGGATATAAGGGGATAAATGGTAATGGGAAAATAGAATACACATTTTTTTTAAATGGTAATTTCAGGCCTTGGCTTGTGTAGCTCAGTAGATTGAGTGCTGGCTACAAACCAAAGGGTTGACGGTTTGATTCACACTTGGGGCACATGCCTGGGTTACAGGCCAGGTCCTCAGTAGCGGGCACGTGAGAGAAAATCACACACTGGTGTTTCTCTCTCTTTCTTTCCCCCTTCCCCTCTCTCTAAAAATGGGTAAATAAAATCTTTATAAATAAAAATAAATAAATAAAGTTGCATTCTCTTAAAAAATGGTAATTTCAGGATAGGATTACTTCTTAAATGTTTCTATGTGCTGCTGAAAGTAATTTAGGACATTTTGACTTCTTTCCCATATGAACTCAGTTTCTAGCTTAGATTTATATATTTTGAAATAAAGGAGATATTAGTATTTTTATTTTTAATAACCTGAAAATTTGGGCTTGATCTTGCTGATTTAATTTTTTAATCTCATTTATTGATTTTAGAGAGAGGAGAAAGGAGTGGGAGAGAGACACAGAGAGAGAGGGAGAGAGAGAGAGAGACAGATTGAGTCTGTTGTGCCACTTATTTATACATTCATTGGTTGCTTCTTGTATATACCCTGATCAGGAATCAAACCCAGAACCTTGGTGTATCGAGGTGGTACTCTAGACATCTGAGATATCCAGTCAGGGCAAATGATGATTTTTTAAAACTTTTATAAGACATTTATTCTGCTAAATAACTAATACTGGTATTAATACAAGTCTCCATAAAACAATGTGTCCTTAATTGTTTTTTGTTGTCTTGTTATGAGGAGACAACCATGCCACATGAACAACAAGCTATGTTTATACCTGGATGGAGCTTAGCACTGTGATCAAATAGAGTTTACAACAAAGTTAATCTGATGATAACATTTAATCCTATGCATTATCAATGTGCTACATGGTGATCAGACATAAATGTCAAACTGCTCCCATGAATGGAAAATTGATGTTACTTTTGCATCACTGAAGCAAAGGTTTCTAGGATGGGAGAGAGGAAGAGGACTGGTGATTCTAGTCTTTCTCTTTCCTGATAGTGTAAGCACTCTTTTTGGTGCTGGAAAACAATCATTTCAATCCAGGACCTTCCTCCTTACCAGAAGATACTGAGGTATTTGGTTGCTCTAGATAAACGCAGTATTAACTTCAATAACTCTGGTGATTTCCTCACCAGTTGTGCCTTGTGTGTATCCAAGCAGCACAATATTAATCATGCTTACTGGTAAACTGCACATTACATTGTTTTCTGCTACCATTATAATGAAGAAACTGAGTTTTGATTGAGGAGGGTAAAAAATGAGAGAAAATTGTAGAGCCTCTGGCACTGAGAAGGAAAGCTGGCTGGTGTTGAAAAAAGAAAAACAAGGGGAAAAAAAGAAAAAGGCAGACTTCAAAAAAAAAGCAGGCACAAAATTTGTGGGGCAAAGGATTCAAGGGGTAAAATACACAGACATGGAGCAAAAAAGAAAGAACTAAAGGCTTACAAAGGGAAGGGAGGTGTAGAAAACAGGAAGAGACAAGACAGGCTGAGGTCCCACCACAAACCACAAACAGGAAGTGAATGGAAGCACAGACTCCTTTTGCATGCACAAAAGGAGTCTGGCAGAATCTGAACTTTATGATTCTCCTTCTCTCACCTTCCCACAGTACAGCCCAAAATTTGGTATAATAATGTGATTTCACAAGCATTTGTTTTGTCTGCATGGTGGATAAGATTAAACCCACAAATTTAACAATATTGGCATAATTCACTGCCCTGTCTAACTTTTAAGCAATTCATTCCTCCCAACTGGATCAGGATTACTCAACTGAAAGAGAGAAACAAATATATACTGTTTATGCCAGAAAATAAAGTGAAACATTAAAAAATTCCAGGTAATGCATTTCTATATACACATGTTGAAACCTTGTTGTAGAATAGAGGACCATTCATAGTGAGAATCTTTCTCTTCTTATATTCCCTAAAATTAAACATGACTTAAAAAATAATAGTTTTTTTAAAAAAATTTTAATTGTTGTTCAAAAAATAATAGTTTTTAATGTTACTGGGAAATAAATACCATAGTAGTAGTCTGTATGTTTGCATTATTCTTTTATCAATGCATATAAAGAAAAAACTACACAGTTTTAAAGGGTAAAAAAATGACTACATTGATTAATTCTTCAAAATATTGTTCTACTTTACTATAATTTGATTATACATAAAAGACGAAAAAGCTTCAATTATTCAGTAGGAGTCAGAAATTTGTTTGCCTTTTGTAGTTTAAATTTAAAATATCCAATAGAAAAAAGGGAGAACTAGATCACATTTAGGTTTCATTCTTTGCTCATTCTGACTACTGTGCAAAGAACTGTGGAACTAAGTGGGACAGGAGAAATGTGATCGGTTTTCCATTTCAGAGTGCTATGTATGGACTTGCTGGTTCCACAGAGAAAAATGCTTTCCTAAACATTTTACCACAAGGGGATTTCTTAGCAAAGTGTGACTCTTAATGAGATTAATATAAATGTGTCAGTATAATAAAGAGCCTAAATCAACTCATTAAACCTTTGGAAAGTGAATATCTGTATATTTAAAACATATATATGAAGTAAACTGTAATGCAAGCCTCCACTACAAAATGAAGGGACTATAATCAATAATATGAAGGGAGCCACTTTAAAATAGAGCTAAAGCTGCCATGCCAGAGGAACTGTCTTGCACAACTTATGTCTCAAATCCTCAGGAAGTTTTTGTAAAATATGGTTAAATAACCTTCAGACCATGCCTAAGAGACCTGTTTGTAAAGCTAATAAGCTAATAAAAGCTAAAGCTAATAAAAGCTAAAAAAGCAATTATTATGACTACTGGGATGATGACTACTGGATTAGTTGTCATTAAAAACATTGTCTATAATTATCACCATGTGTGTTATGTTATCTTCACCAATAGAAATTTCTTCCTTCCATTGACCTAATTGTTCCCCTTCCCTTTCTCATAAATACTCGTTACCTTTTGTGCCTAAATTCAAAAAATTGGGCTTCTACTTGAATCAGTGTTTCCAGAATAGATATTCTTATTGATCTCAAAAAATACTAGTTTGCCTCTCACTTTGAAAGAACTTTTTTACTTTTAGGCTAACAGAATTTCATATAAACACAGCAGGCTCAAATGACAAATGTTGATTCTCTGACATTTAGACACAGTCTGAGGAAGTTATGGCAAAATTATTACAGCACAAACTACTCCATCTTCGTAAAATCAAAGCAAACTGCATGGCTCCAAAACAAGCAACAACCACCACAAAATAACTATAATAAACATGCCCTTGTATGAAAAATCTCTGCAGTGTTTCCTTCTAGAAATTAAACCAGACAGGACAAGGCATACCAGGATTTCTAATAACATGTTAGATCTTCTATACTGCTTTATTTTAGAAAGCATTTTATTTGGTTTAATCATCACAGGAACCCTGTGATCTCAGATGAGGGCACACAGGTATAACAAGCGGAATATTTTGCCCACAGGAGGCAAAATAATAGAATAGAAAGAACAGTGGTCCTGGCCAGGGAGTTCAGTTGGTTAGATCATTGTTCTGATATACCAAGCTTGTGAGTTTGATCCTCGGTCAGGGCACGTACAAGAAGCAAACAATGAATGCATAAATGGGTGGGACAACAAATAGATGTTTCCCCTTCTCTCTCTCTCTCTCAAATCAATAAACATTAAAAAAAGAAAACAGCATTGGTTTTAGAGTCATGATAGACCTTGTTCTGAAGCACAGCTCTGCTACCCTGCCACTTACCAGCCATGAGACAATAGGCAATCTCTCTAAGGCTCAGCTTCCTTATTCATAAAATGAAAATATTAATACTTATCTCACAAAATTGTTGTAGGATTCAATGAGAGAAAATATATAAAGTGCTTGGCACAATCCCCAGCAGATGTTAAGTGCCTAAGAAAGCATAATTTTCCCATTTACCCACTGATCTTGACCAAGCCATTTAAAGTGTTGGCCTCTCCTCTTTTATATCCAAGGAATGATAATAACAATGTCTACTTTACAGAGTCCATGTGATAATGACATCCAATTTTCCTTACGGTGAGTACCGGAATGATATGACTACATATGCATAAACTTAAATTAAAAAAAAATACTTATCTAATGAATGGCAGAAATGAAAGTAGAACATGAATCTCCTTCCTACATTGAGTCCTCTGACTACCAACACAGCTAGATACTCCTTATTTTACTACCCAAGTACAGAAGAACACTTTCTTACAACTCCATTCAGGAACCTAGAAACACCCATGAAAATGATTTTTTAAAAAGAAAATATGCAAGTTACCTGAATTAAGGCCTCACTCAGCATGTCTTCATTGACCTCCAAAATGATGTTTTTAATATCTTCATATGGCATACGATATGATCCGAGGAAGATAGCTAAAATAAAAATTAGAGTTTAGTAAAAACAGAACAGCATCCAAATTTTAACATTCTAATAAATGCCGGATTCTCATTTGACAGAATCAAATTTTGAAACTTCTGTCACTAATATTAATTTATAGAGTTATGAACAAACAAAAGTACTTCCCATTCAATGTACTGTACAATTCATCTAAGTACAATGGCCTAAGTAAAATGATTCCAACACAGCACTCTTCAGGAATGACAATAAAGTAACCAAATACAAGAAAAGCATATCAATCTACTGTGTAGTTCTCATATATAAGAGAAAATTTAAATGTCTGAATCATCATTGCTTTCTGCATTCCTGCTGACATTCATGTGGTGTACTGTTAGTTGCTTTATATGTTGGATTTCGATTTCCCTTGTCAATATCTTTATTGAGTATATATTCTGTCATATTGAGTTTAATTAATTAAATTACATCTACAAAGCTTACACTTAACTCAGAAGGTATTTTTTCCAACAGTACATTACAGTTTAACCTCCATTAAACATACTTCTTAAAGAACATTTGTGTGTTCTTATCATCAGAACCGGAATATATTCCTAAGAATTTTTTTTTCCATGAAAGGACCCACATGACTTCACTGAGACTTAAAAAAACAAATCCTTACTGTTTATGCACATGATTACCTAGAAATAAACACCAAATGAGATAACCATAATCAAAATTAATAATGTTGACAGATACCAACTAGCAATTAAGATCATACTGTGTTTTTAAAAACATACTGAACATCCACTTTATAAAGAAAATGTACTGTCAGATAAGCATTATACACACTCACAAGAGCTATTAGGCGACTGCTTTTATGACAGCAGCATTCTGACTGACAGGAGAATGATGAGTTGTTTATTTTAATCTGATTCCCTATAGCACATTCTTTAACAAAATAAACTCCTATGGCATCTCATTGAGTAATTAGAAATGCTTGATGTGTTGCAATTTTTCATGCATAGTGTTTTAGTAGCCTCAGAATATAAACACAGTCTACTCTGATGACAAAAAATATGCTAAATTCAATACAGAGGGGAGAATTTATCAAAGTAAAACTAAAGGCCTACTTAAATGATGGCTTTAACTGTCCAGCTGTTCAGCAAAAGTACACTAAAGTCTGGCTGGTTGTCAAAGGCCTGAAGGTTTAGTGACCAGTTTTAAAGTACAGTAGTTGATAATTTAAGTAGCTCACATCACAATTACTTCAAATGTAAAGGAATAGCAGAAAAGGATTTGTCCAATATGATTAGTGAATGCTCTAAAACTCTCATTCCCAAGCCTATGCAGAAAGAAAAGAAATACCAATATTTTCAACTCTGCCTTATATCTCATTGAATCCTCTAACAATGCCTAATTATCAGTACTTTCCAAAGCTTTATTATTTATAAATTTCATCAAGCCTGAGGAACGTTAAATTATGATGGCTTCCATTCTGGCTGAATGACAAAAAGACAAACCAAATCATGTTTACACAGAATTTTGTTTTTAGTAAATGCTAAATATACCTGTTCAAAGAAGTTACAATTCTGTTTAAATACATTCAAAAACCACCCTCTCTCCATCACCCCTTAGGCAGGAAAATTCACATACACAGATTCTGGGCAGTTTTGGGATCCAAAACTCTCAACTCTCTCACTTTCTTCTTTGCAGGTTGGGTCTTCTTCTCTTCTAAAGCTTCTGCATTCTTTTGAACTGAAAGAAAAATTGATTCATAAACAATGATGGCACTAGTCCAAGTACATGTAATAACATTTGCAAGGCATACTAACTTCATTAATAAAGCTCATGCCAAAATCAATAAATGTGTTTATTTCATTAGTTCGAGTAAGAGGATAAACATAAAAATATAGACCTCTTTAGAGGTTTCTCTACAAATTAAATATGAGCACTTAAGCAGAAAAGATAAGCCAAATAGAACCAAAAATCAATCGGTGCTTTTTAACTAATGTGCAACATTAATTACTACTTTACCAGGTACCTTACAAGCAGCACTGGTAAAATCTCCCTAATTTGGAATTAATTGTAAAATCTCCCTAATTTGGACTAATTGAGGAAAAGACATGCATTTATCGTACATTATGTTAAAATTTAGGCATGTCTTTCATTTAGTGAAATTGCTTTAAAGTACCTAAGGTAACTTTAACTGCTAAACAAGTTGCCATATAAAAATTCCTGCAAACACTGCTTTGAAAAATAGATATGAACCATTTGCAAGTTGCACAACACTAGCACACATTCGCATACACATAGTTAACAAACTTCAAAGACAGGGTCTTTTGAGTAAGCTACCTTTGTTTCTCTCATCATTTTTTTAGTACTATTTGCTTTCTTAGAATAAAAGATACATTTATAGTGTATTAAGAAGGTAACTCTCAAGCCCTGGCTGGCCGTAGCTCAGTGGATGGAGCACGGACTGCAAACCAAAGTGTCGCAAGTTCGATTCCCAGTCAGGGCACATGCCTGAGTTGCAGGCCACAGCCCCCAGCAACCGCACATTGATGTTTCTCTCTCTCTCTCTTTCTCCCTCCCTTCCCTCTCTAAAAATAAATAAATAAAATCTTAAAAAAAAAAAGAAGAACAGACACATGGATCAATGGAACAGAATAGAGAGCCCAGAAATGAATCCAAGTCTCTATGGTAAATTAGTATTTGACAAAGGGGGCAAGAGCATAAAATGGAGTATAAATACTCTCTTCAACAAATGGTGTTGGGTTAATTGGAATAGTACATGGAAAAAGGTGAAAATAGATCACCAACTTACATCATACACCAGAATAAACTCTGAATGGATAAAAACCTAAAACATAAACTGTGGCACCATAAAATTCTATAGGAAAACATAGGCAGGAAATTTCAGATGTCTCATGCAGCAATATTGTTGCAGATATATCTTCTAGGGCAAGGGAAATAAAGGAAAGAGTAAATGAATTGGACTACATCAAATTAAAAAACTTCTGCATGGCCAGGAAACATCATCAAAATGAAAAGAGAACCAACTTTATGGGAAAACATATTTGTCAATGATACCTCGGACAAGAGTTTGATCTCCAAAGTATATACAGAACTCACATGACTCAACACCAGGAAGACAATCCAATTAAAAAAAAATGGGCACAGGGCCTGAACAGACATTTCTCCAAGGAGGACACACAGAGGGTCCAAAGGTATATAAAAAGATGCTCAGCATCACTAGCCATCAGAGAGATTCAAATCAAAACTACAGTGAGATACCACTTTACACCAGTCAGAATGGCCATCATTAACAAATCAATAAACAACTAATGCTGGTGAGGATGCAGAGAAAAGGAACCTAGCACACTGTTTGTTGGTGGGAATGCAGACTGGTGCAGCCTCTGTGAAAAACAGTATAGAATTCCCTTAGAAAACTAAAAATGCAACTGCCTTTTGATATGCTGCTAGGATTGTACCCTAAAAATCTTGAATCACCAATTCTAAAGAACCTATGCACCCCAATGTTCATAGCAGCATTACTTAAAACAGCCAAGTGTTGGAAACAGCCTGAGTGCTCATCAATAAATCAGTGGATCAAAAAACTGTGGTACATTTACACAGCATAGCAGAAAGAAAGAAGGAACTCCTACTTTTTGCAACAGCATGGATGGAACCAGAAAATATTATGCTAAGTGAAATAAGTCAGGTGGCAAAAGAGAAATACCATATGATCTCACCTATAAAAGGAACCTAATGAACAAAACAAACAAATAAGTAAAACAGAGCGAGAGATATGGAAATAAAGAACTGACAGTGACCAGAGGGGAGGGGTGGGGATAAGAGGGTCAAGAAGGGCAAGGGTCTGTCTATTCAAGGAACAAGTACAAATGGCCCATGGACATGCAAAACAAGATGGGAATCAACCGTGTGAGCTGAGACAGCAGGGCGGGGGAGAGCAACAGGGGAATACTGGGACAAATGTAACAAAACAACAATGAAAAAAAATTAATGGATATTTCTCCAACAAGACATACAAATGAATGACCGATATAAGAAAATATGTTCAATGTTTCTAATCATCAGGAAAATGCAAATTCAAAATCACAATAAGATATCACCTCACATCTTTTTATATGGCTATTATGAAAAAAGGGGTGTTAGTGAGAATGTGGAGTAATTGAAACCCTTGTACACTATTGGTAGGAATATAAAATGGTGTGCCCTCTTAGGAAAAAAGTATGATGATTTCAAGAATATTAAAAATAGAACTATCATATGATCCCGCAATCCCACTTCTGGGTATATATCCAAGAGAAATGAAATCAGGATCTCATACAGTTATCTCCATTCCCATCTTTACTGCAGCATTATTCACAATAGCCAAAATGTCGAAGCAGCTGATATGCCCATTAAGGAATGAATGGATAATAAAAATGTTACACACACATGCCCACCCAGTTTGGAATATCATTCAGCCTTTAAAACTAAGGAAACCCCACCATATGCAACAACATGGATGAACCTGGAGGGCATTAATCTTAAGTAAAATAAGAAAATCACAGAAAGATAAAGAGTTTACATAAGTAATCTAAATGCTTTTTATGTTACTGATATATACAACCTAAAATGTCAAACTCATAGAAACAAAGAGTAAAACAGTGGGTGCCAGGGGTTGAAGGGTGGGGGGAATAGCGAGCCAGTTCAAATGGAATAAAGTTTCAGTTATACAAGATGAAATTTTAGAGATCTGCAGTACAGCATTGTGCCTACAGTAAACTATACTGTGCACTTAAAAATTTGTTAAGAGGGTATAGCTCTTGTTAAATGTGCTTATAACAATAAAATATAAATTAATTAAAAACTTAAAATAAATTATAGAGATTCCATAATTATTTGAAATTACTTGGATGAGACTGAAGAGATTTTAAGTCTCAATACCATAACTTCAAGAAGTCATTTTGTCATCAATGGCCCTATGGGACTCAGGTTCAACATGAGGCCTCCAGTCAAATGCACTCTCCCTGTGCATATGAAAAACCATACAACCACTTGGTTTGAATCCAATGGATTACATTAATTTGAGAACATAAATTGGCACTGTTAGTCAACCAAATAATAATGAAACATTATAAAATCCTGTCTAAGAAGATGATATAATAAAAACATTTGCATTATTATTAAAGATATACTAACATTAAGATACATTAAGACAGTGCTTGTCTTAGGGGAGCAAAGTGATAATGGAATGAGTAGAACCTTGGAAACTTTCACTTTATCTCTAATGTTTCACTTCTTTAAAAGCAAAGAGCTGTAGTAAAAATGAGAAAATGTTAATATTTGTTCGCTCTAGGATCCTGGTACATGGGTGTTTGCTATATTAGCCTTTGCAAATTTCTATTTTTCAACATAAAAATAAAAATGATATGACTAAATTACATAAATAAACCTATCCCTTTTTATAATGTATGAAGTGTTAGCTTTGGCAATCTCAAGGACCAAGTATAGATAGGAATCAGAAACAATAGGGAGAAAATAATAAAAAAATACAGGTAAAGATCAGTCAGTTTGGTCAGCAAGCACAATTTTCTTTGCAATTGGTTTTTAAATCTATTCTGTGAGGAATAACACATTTGTTTACCAAACCTAGAGAGGAAAAACTGATGCAGTATGGACTAAGGGACTGCATTTCAATCTCCCCTTACGTGCTGCTTATCACAGATGGAAAGTGCCCCCTCTCTGTGTTGCCTGCAGATGTGCACTAACAAAGGCATCCCACAGAAAGGAAGATTTCATTCTGACACCTGCATAGTACCTGAAGCCATAGGAATGGCATTACCAGGAGTGTTCTCAAAGTTTACTGCACATTAAACAAGAGTAATGGTTCTGATGTTGGGAATCACACACACATACTTTGTAATGATGTCTTAATTAAGAAACAAATCTTACTGGTTGTAGTTTAGACAAGAACCCCCCAAATCAGGCAGCACATGTTACTGCAAATTAACATCTGCCCAACCAATATACTTGTACACCTGTTCATTAAGCCAATTACTGAAAACCACTAAATGTCACCATAACACTATGTTTAATGACATCCACTAGCTAATGTATGTTTTCTTTTTCAAAAATATTTTTATTTACTTATTTTTAGAGAGAAGGGAAGGGAAGGAGAAAGTGAGGGAGAGAAATATCAATGTGTGGTTGCCTCTCGCACGCCCACTACTGAGGACCTGGCCCACAACCCAGGCATATGTATGTCCTGACCAGAAATCAAACTGGTGACCTTTTGGTTCATAGGCCAGTGCTCAATCCACACCAAACAGGGTGCTAATATATATTTTCAACAGGCCTCAACAACTCAGCAGGCAATGTATATTTTAGGAAGAACAAATAAAGTTGGGTTAGAGGTTTTAGGTAGAATTTTCCTTGTTTGAAGTGACAATTTAAATAACAAAACTGCAGTAACCTCAACCTGGTATAGTATTTGACAAATGAGGTTGTGGGAGTTCTTCCTTTTAACATTTAACAGATATGAAGTACCTTACTAAAAAGCTATAGTTAATCCCTCTACTGTTAGGTTGGCTCTGGCTTTGTAAGTATGGATTGATGTTTTTCTGGGCACCTCATGCATTCAGATAACCTCCTATTATGTTACATTTCCTAATTCATGTCACAGATCAGTTAAGTCCAGCAATGAATCCCAAGGGCTATGTGTGTCAAAGAGGAGTGAGTACTAAGGAAAACATAACAGTAGAAATCAGTATGATAAAACTTAGTAGTGCTAAGCTAAAAGGGCAATTCTTATTGAGAATACGGTTTGGATGTTCATCTTATCTAGGCTTTTCTTTTTTAATGTGGTCCCTCTCTTACTGGTATAATTCTGCACACAATTTATTTAAGCCTTGCTTAGCAAGTCTGAACAGATAATACCCCAGACTATTTGTACTCATGATTTCAAATTGACAATGTAGGATTTTTCAGTCTGGGTTACATATATACCTGAACATGTCTAGAATAAACTCAGTGTTGTAGACCTCAGAGAGATTTTTTTTCCAAATAAAAGACCCCTGGGAAACTATGTCTCATAAAGAAACTTCTCATATTCTGGATATTTCCATTTGAAAATCTAAGAAGCCTCTCAGATTTAGCATATACCATATGTGATTTTTAGTCTTCTCTTCAATAAATGGCAATCCAGCCCTAAGTTTAATTAAGCAAACAAATGTGGAGTCAACAATTACTCTTCTTTCTCACAGGCCATATCACATTTTTGGGCAAATGCAGTGTTTCATCACTTCTTATCACCTCCACTTCTAAGGATTTGAAATCACCATGACTTCAAGCCTACGTTATTGCAGCAGCCTAAAAAGAAATCACCATTCTGCCTTTGTCCTTTTTCTCTATATACTATCAATTAATTAATAATGTTTGTCTTCTGTTCAAAATCCTCCAATGGCTTCCTGTCTTATTCAGGGTAAAATCCAAACTTTTTTACATCTACAATGGCATAGAATGTCCTACTTTATATTTAATGCAGTGTCCTTAGCCTCTCTGACCTCATTTATTACCTCTTTCCTCTCATTCACTGTATTCCACTACAGTAAGTACCTTGCTGTTTTCAAATGTACCAGAACAACTCCCACAACAAGGCCTTTACACTTGATGTGATATCATCCCAAGATCTTCCTTCACTTCTTTCAGATCTTGGTTCAATTTCACTTTCTCGTAGAGATCTTTCTTGAAGATGCACTTGAAAATTGCAACTCCTCCTTCTTGGCACTCCTTTTTCCCTTTGTCTGCTTCATTATTCTCCATAGCAATTACAACCAGGTGACAAAATACATGTAGTATTTGTTTACTTTCTACACCTTCCACTTTGACATAAGCTCTGTTAAAAAGAGGTTATTTGTGACTATTTTGTTCACTGTTACATTCTAGCACCTGAAACTGTGCCTGGAAAAGAACAGGCATTCCAATTATTTTGACATCTGTCCTCCATATATATTCTCATAGGTCCATAAGAACTGATGTATAAGGTTATGTATTCCACTATTATTAATAGCAACAAATGATAAATGTTCATCAACTGGAAATAAATTCTGATATATTGGGCATTATTTAGAAGAGCAAAATATTTGAAATAACCCAAAAGCTCATCATTAGATGACTGTTGGGGTAAACTGTAGCATGCCCACTCAGTGGAGTACTCAGCTACTATATTCATGATCAGGGAAGTTCTCTATGGAGTGATCTTCAGTAAATATTGTTAAATGAAGCAAATAAGGTATACAAGACTACATAGTACATGTTCCTGTTTATGAAAGAACAAGAGGGAAATATTTATATGTATTTGCTGGTATATGGATAAGGTGTTTCTGGGAAGGTTCACAGGAAATGTATTAAATTAATTAATTCTAGGGAAGAAACTAACTAAATGAGAGAAGAGAGAGGAAGAAAATTCACTGTATGGTATCCTTCTAGCTCTCCAATTTTAGGCCATGTAAATATACTGTCAACTAGAAAATGAATAGAAAAACAAAACAAAGAAGAAACTAAATGATTTTGTCACTAAAATGTCTCTAATATGTAAATGCATAGGGATGCTTTGTGGCACAAGTTAAAAGAAAACTTATTTGTGCACTTCATGTTGCAGCACAGAAACATAGCCCAGGCTTCGAGTAACATGATCAAACAGCAGGGCAGAGGAGGAATGAAGTGACACATACCAAACCATGGCCTAGCCATAGAGGCATATTGTAATGTATAAGTGAAATACAAATAAGAAATATTTTAACAACACACATATTATGCATTCTGGGGTGGAGTTGGGGGCTTAAAGATTCATTGTTGTCAATATGCCTAACAAATTCCATCTTCTTCACTGATGTCTTATGCCTAATACCCATATTTCTTATTACTACTATCAACACATTCATTTTCTTATTTGCCATTTATAATTTATGAAAGGAAGTCAAATTGCAATAAAATATTAAAATACCTGCACAAATGTTTTCTATACAGACAAAAATAGCAATAGCACAGAAACAGAAATATTAGTTGGTATACAGTACTATAATGTCTGTAAAAATGCCTGAATTCATTATATGAAAGGAAATTTAACAGTTTCACTGAATTATAGCATCTGCAAAGGATACTCTGAAGGTTGAACATATAAAATTCAAGGGCTATCAAGTCATTATATACATAAGTAGGCCTGGCCTGGAGAATTCTTAAACCAGTTGTGAAGAACTGGAGTAGACTAGTTCCTGCAAGATGAATTCAGGTACATTATTTACACAATAGTTTCTGTAATTACATTTCTATCCACAGACTCTTATGAACTGGGATAATACTGGATACACGTAATGATTAAGAGTCAATGTACAACCATTATCAGGAACTGCACTGGATGGCTTCTCCTAGAACTGTGCAAGGTAGATATTTGTATTAGTCTGCTCAAGATGCCATAACAAAATCCCACAGACTGGGTGATTTAAACAACAGAAATTTTTCATAGTTATGAAGCCTGGGAAGTTCAAGATCAAGGTGCTGGTGAGGTAGATGGCTACGACTGCACTTTGTGCTCACATGGCCCTTCCTTGGTGCATATGCAGAGGCAGAATGAGTAAGCTAGCTTTCTGGTGTCTCTTCTTATAAACACACTAATTCTAGTGGTTTGATTGCCCATGTTTTTTTACCTGAATTACCTTAATTACATCCTTAGAGACCCCATCTCCAAATACAGCCATACTGGAGGTTAGGGCATTAAGATATACATTTTGGCGAGACACAAACATTTAGTCCATAACAGTATTATTATTCCAATTTTACAAAAAAAGGAAACTGAGGTCTCCAGAAAGCTGTCAAACATCTGAGAGAAAAGTTAAATAGTAGAGCTAGGAATCAATTCCAGGCTGTTTCACCCCTAAGTCTATGATGTTGCTAACAGCTCCATAATTCCCCATTGATACAGAATGAGATTCATATGTGTCTCCCATAATTTACTACTAAATAATTCAAGATAAGAAGTTCTATGGAGATGGTGAACATATCCATGGTTCAAAATCCCTCATAGAGCTCTTCCTTGTGGTCTAACCAAATATTCTGCTGTGCATCCTAGAGTACTAAATCAAAGCTGTGGTTTCTTTTTATACCCATGGCTTAGAATTCTTGCTTGCTTGCTGAACACTAAACTGCATTTCTGAGTTTAGTGTTCAGTGATCCCTATAGGGGGTGCTGGTGTTATTCATTTTTTAATATTTGACAGGGGAAGGTGGAACAGAACTAGAGAAGAAGCACCAGCTTAAGGTATGTGTTTCCACCTGGTCCAGACTTTTAAACTGATTTTTGTGTAATTTATGGATGAAGAACTAGAGTAAGGGGAGGCTTAGAGATTATGCCAGGGACCCACGGGTTCAAAGAAGTCAGCAGATTTTAAAAAATGGTTGTACAGAGTGGATAAATATGCTCATAAAAAGGCATAGGTTTGATGAGGATGCCTAAGTCAAAGAGCATTAGCTAATGAGTAGTGATCACCTCCACTATCATAGGCCTCTGCAATGAACCAAGAGGTCCTTTGAAAAGCAGCTGAGACAAATTCTAGGAACTGTGTAAGTGGGAGTTCTGGGTAGTGCCAGATAGTCAATGCTTTATGCTTTACAAGTCATACGGTCTATACTACAACTCTATTTAACTCTGGCACTGTTGCATGAAGGCAGCCATAAACAATAAGTAACAAAGGAGCATGGCAGCAATGCACACCTTACACAGGAAAACAGGTGGCTGGCCGGATATCCCTTCCATAGTTTGCCAACCCCTGACATCAAAGATGCTCAGTAAGTGCCTTGTCTTTTAACTACTTCCTTTTGAAGCTGAGATCAATTTATTCTCACTTCAACCTTTGAAAATGTTCAAACATTTCCTTACAAAATAGCATCTAGAACTTATCTTACTATAATTATCAATGAAAAATTCTGTTTTCAAATAATGTTCTCATAATAAAAAACATTTCTAACTCTGTATGCTTTATTTTTACTTTTTTTAAGATTTTGTTTATTTATTTTTAGAGAGAGGGGAAGGGAAGGAGAATGAGAGGGAGAGAAACATCAGTGTGGTCCTCTAGAGTGCCCTCCACTGAGGACCTGGCCTACAAGACAGATATATGCCCTCACTGGGAATTGAACCAGCGACCCTTTGGTTCACAGACCTACACTCAAACCACTGAGTCACACCAGCCAGGGCTCCTCATGATTTTTAAATGTGTCAGTCCTACAGAGATCAATGATTTGATCCCAAAGTATAATTGTCTCCTATTTTTCCCCATAGAGTCTCCTATGATTTTATTATATGGACATATAAAGTGACTGTAAAGATAAATCAGCTCTAACAAAATCATAAAATTAGTTTCTACCATCCCATCAATATCTAGGTAGAATGAGAGCTTATAAGGAGCTACAATGTTTGGTAATGCTTCACTTGGGAAATGCTGCTTTATGAAAAGATGAAAATCTGAATTTTATTAAAAAAGATAAATCAGAACCTTGAATTTTATATAATACAGTTCTCTTACTTTATATACATGAAAATATTATTGAGTATTTCAATTTGTTTTTTGCTTTTTGTTTTTTTTTGCCAGTTGAGCTCAATGGGAAACAACCATAGTCCTTTGTCTCTGTTTTCTCTTTGGCTTTCCAACTAGTTTCAATTTTACCTTTTAGCTATAATTTTCTTTACTTCACAAAATCACATCATTGTATTCTGTTGAGAGATATCAAAGCATTAAAAAAACTGAGAAGGCTAGGAGAGGAAGCACCTAAACTTTTCATTTCTCTCTTTTTTTAACGTCAAGTTTAATATGTTGGGGATTGTTATTTGAAACTGGTAAGCAACCTTTGAGGCTACTTTGAAAATGTGAAAAGACATGACAAGAACAAAATTTAAATAAGCTTAAAGTTATCCTGTTTTTAGGACCAACAGACTCATAACCCTTTTCCTTCCCAGTTTATCACCCTCTCTGTTATACCACTAAAAATGTAGAATATCTGTCATCAAACCCCTTCCCTTCCTTATACTCACATCGACTTGTAATCTGGATTAGAACACACCCATAACAATGGAATCAGAATATCAGAATAACGATAGGTACCACCTCAGGACCTGCATCTCATAAAAACTCCCAAGGTAGTTCTAAATATTAGTAAGGTTTGAAAGAACTGCTCTAAGGCACATAACACCCTAACAGATCAATAAATACTCCCCAAACTGAAAATGTAAATATCATCAACAGTAACCAATGGAACTCTTATTTTTAATTTCTTCTAAAGGTCAGGATCTCACACTAAAGGCAATTCTAGGTCAACAATTTGGCTCATAATAGTGACAAGTAATGGGATTTTAAGGAAAAGCGAAGGATACTAAATGAATACTTGGTTTATTTTTAAATCAATTATTAACGTGACAGCAAGAATCTTGCCATATATTCCTATAATCTCTCGCTCTGCTATATACATAGAAGTTTTAGGAATAATGAATTTTACGAGTAATTAAAAACATGTATGCACATAATAGATATTAAAATTAATGACATACCATTGACTTTCTCCCCTTTTATAAATGCAGTTATCACAATGTTAGAAGAGAAGAGAAAGGAAGATACAATAAAATAATTTGCCATTGAATTCTAAAGAACCTATGCACCCTCATGTTCATGGCAGCACAATTTACAATAGACAAGTGCTGGAAGCAACTTCAGTGCCCACCAGTAAATGAATGGATCACAAAACTGTGGTATATTTACACCATGGAATACTACACAGCAGAAAGAAAGAAAGAGCTCCTACCCTCTGAGACAGCATGGATGGAACTAGAGAGCATTATGATAAGTGAAATAAGCCAGGCAGTGAAAGACAAATACCATATGACCTCACCTATAAGTGGATCCTAATCAACAAACCAAACAAATAAGCAAAATATAACCAGAGTCATTGAAATAAAGAACAAACTGACAGTAATGAGGGGAGGTGGGAGCAGGTAATGGGGAAATGGGGAAGGGTTGTCAGGAACATGTATAAAGGACACATGGACAGGACTAAATGGGTTTAAGATGGAGTATGGGGGTTTATCCCTGGCTCAGTGGATTGAGTGCAGGCTGCAAACCAAAGTGTCGCAGGTTCGATTCCCAGTCAGGGCACATGCCTGGGTTGCAGACCACGGCCCCCAGCAACCGCACATTGATGTTTCTCTCTCTCTCTCTCTCTCCCTCTCCCTCTCTCTCTCTCTCTCTCTCCCTCTCCCTCTCTCTCTCTCTCTCTCTCTCCCTCTCCCTCTCTCTCTCTCTCTCTCTCTCTCTCTCCCTCTCCCTCTCTCTTTCTCCTTCCTTTACCTCTCTAAAAATAAATAAATAAAATATTTTAAAAAAAGAAAAAAAAAGATGGAGTATGGGGAGTGGGGATGGCTGAGGTGGGGGGAGGGGTGTGAGAGAAACATAGACAATGGTACTTGAACAACAGTAAAATAATGTGAAAAAATAATAATTTGTCATTGAAAAGGAAAGTGAAAGGTAGTTGAAGACAGATTTATCCTGACTGGATATAAACATTGTCCTATTATACCAACTGACTAAAACAACCAAGGCTGGTAAGGACTTGGAAGATGCAAAATAGGAAAAGACAAAATATTTCCCATAAAACCTGGAGTCTTCAAAAGGGCAAAATTTCAGTTTAACCAAAACCCATAGTTGATCTAGACATTATACTAAGTAAGCATACCACAGCTTGGTTTCATTGCTTTGCCCACTATGTGGACATTTTAAAGCTTGCATGCCTTAGAACCTGTATCTCAATAACAATATATCTTGAGAACCAAATTCTAGTGCAAATACATATTTCTAAATAGAATACTCTGTTTATGTCAAGGTCAATTGCAGTTATGCTCGCAGATAGTAGCATGTTGTTACCACCTATACACAATGAGAATGATAACCTGAGTTCAACATGTAAGCTATTTATCAAAGTAAATTAAGTCAACTTCTGTGAAACCTATTCAATAGGTGCACTGTGTCTGATGTTGAGTCACTGATAAACATAACTGAGATAGGAATGTGTATATCATTAAAAATATCATAGGTGGCTTCAGTTTAACAATGAGCTTCCATGAGGTACTTCATTCGACACAGTCAAGAAATAGTTTGGGCTGTAAGCTTGTAAGAACTTTTAAAAAAAATTTTGGATGAGGGCCCAGATATGAGAACTCTGTCTCCTGTGAGAACTATCTTTTAATAATATTATCTTCTCTGGTACAGAGAATTTTTAATATAACTTCAAAAGATATACTATAAAACAATAACATAAACCTAGTACTTATTGTAGAAATGATAATTGCCTATTGTGTACCTTTTATTAACTTTTTAGCTCAAGAGGTACATAATAGAAGGTACTGTATTGTTTATAAAGGCATATATAAGCTAAAAACAATGTTTAGGATTAAACACTTAATCTCAGGGCAAAAGGACACTCAAATGTACATTGCAACTTCAATGGATGTCTTCCCAAATTCTCTGAAATCTGTAAAATGAGATAGAGTATTACCATATAAAGTAAAATACATCTCAAGAAGATTAGAATGAAGCATGCATTATGTAAAAAGAAATCAGGAATCCATCAAATTGAAGATTTTACCAGAAACATCAAAGAGAAAGTAATAACCCAGGTAAGAAGTACCTGCTAATAGTCTCAAACAGCAAATAAATTTTACTGGATCAGGACACCAACCTGCTGACCCTTTTCCCTAGCAGCTATTTCAAACTTGCTGTTCTTGCCAATAGGCTGGTCTTTACTTTACCCAGGTGAATTTTGTCTGATCACTATGGGGACTCATTGTTCCTTTCCTCATGCTCCCATCAAAGTATGCCTTGGCTTGCAATTTAGACCACATTGAACATGAACTTAAGCCCTGGTTATAAGTACAAAGAGAGCAGGAGGTCAATATATAAAATTTGGAAGTGAAACACCACAAAAAATATAATCAAAGTAAAAGCTTCAAACTGGATAATAAGAAGTGATGGATTCCTATTTCGTACTGAAAAATCATACTAAAATATCAGGTAAAAAACCTGAACACCAAACTAGGGGGTGACAAGCCTTAAAAAAATTGAAAGAAGGTTTAACATATCTAGCTTTCCACTTAAATATAATGGAAGTAAGTCAGATAAGACATTTAAAATGGCACAGATTATATCTGATATCCAGCACAATACTTTTTTTTAAAGGCATGGAAGATACAATAGGTATAAGTGAAAACAGAAAAAAATTTACTTATTATTTATTGATTTATTGTTGCTGTTCAACTATAGTTGTCTCCATTTTCCCACCACCACTTTCCCCTGCCAAACCCACCACCATCTCCCACCCTAAATCCCACCCCCTTTGGCTTTGTCCATGGGTCCTGCATACATGTTCCTTTACTACCTCCCCATTCTTTTTCCCATTACCCACATCCCACGTCCACTCCCGTTACTGTCAGTTCCTTATTTCAATGTCTCTGGTTATATTTTGCTCAATTCATTGTTTTGTTGATTAGGTTCCACTTACGGGTGAGATCATATGGTATTTGTCTTTCACCGTCTAGCTTATTTTACTTAGCAAAATGCTCTCCAGTTCCATCCATGCTATCACAAAGGGTAGAAGTTCCTTCTTTCTTTCTGCTGTGTAATATTCCACTGTGTAAATGTACCGCAGTTTTTTGATCCACTCATTTACTAAAGGGTAGTTAGGTTGCTTCCAGCAACTAGTTATTGTAAATTGTGCTGCTAGGAACATTAGGGGTTCATAAGTTCTTTTGGATTGGTGTTTCAGGGTTCTTATGTGTAATACCACCAGTGGAATTGTCAGGCCAAAAGGCAGTTCCATTTTTAGATTTATGAGGAAATTCCATATTGTTTTTCACAGTGGCTACACCAGTGTGCGATCCCACCAACAGTGCACCAGGGTTTCCTTTTTTCCCAACCTCGCCAACATTTGTTGTTTGCTGATTTTTTTTATAATGGCAATTCTGACTGGTGTAAAGTGCTATTGTATTGTGGTTTTACTTTGCATCTCTCTGATGGCTAGTGATGCTGACCATCCTTTCATATTCCTCTGGGCCCTCTGTATGTCCTCCTTGGAGAAGTGTCTGTGCAGGTCCTTTGCCCATTTTCTATTGGACTGTTTGTCTTCTTGGTGTGCAGTCCTGTGAGTTCTTTATCTCTTTTGGGGATCATACCCTTTTCCAAGGTATCATTTGCAAATATATTTCCCATACACTTGGTTCCCTTTTCATTTTGATGACGTTCTCTTTAGCCATGCAGATGCTTTTTATTTTAATGAGATCCTATTTGTTTATTCTTTCCTTTATGTCCCTTGCTCTACGGGACATATTGGGGAAAATATTGCTGCATGGAATATCTGAGATTTTCCAGCCTGTGTTCTCCTCTAGGACTTTCATCATGTCATGACTTATGTTTAAGTCTTTTATCCATCTTGAGTTTATTTTTGTTTATGGTGTAAGTTGGTGATCAAGTTTCATTTATTTGCATGTAGCTGTCCAGCTCTCCCAGCACCATTTGTTAAAGAGGCGATTTTATTCTATTTTATGTCCTTTTCCTCTTCTCAAATATTAATTGATCATAAAGACTTGGGTTTATTTCTGGGCTCTCTATTCTGTTCCATTGGTTTATGTGTCTGTTTTCATGCCAGTACCAAACTGTTTTCATTACAGTAGCCTTGTAATATAGTTTGATGTCACTTATTGTGATTCCCCCCTACTTTGTTCTTCCCCTCAAAATTGCTGTGTCTATTCAGGGTCATTTATGCTTCCATATAAAAATTTGAAGTGTTTGTTCTATATCTGTCAATCATGTCATTAGTATTTTAATAAGGATTGCATTGAATCTATAAATTGTCTGGGTAGTATGGACATGTTGATGATGCTAATTATTTCAATCCATGAACACATCATATCCTTCCATTTATTTGTGTCTTCCTTAATTTCTCTCTTCAGTGTTGCATAGTTTGCTCAGTACAGATCTTTTACCTCCTTGGTTAGGTTTATTCCTAGATACTTTATATTTGTCACAATTGTATATTAGATTTTTTCCTAGCTTCCACTTCTGATATTTCACTGCAGATATAGAAAATGCCTTTTATTTCTGCATATTGAGTTTGTATTCTGCTGTTTTGCCTAATTCACTTATTAGGTCGAACAGTTTTTTGGTGGAGTCTGTAGAGTTTTCTGTGTACATTATCATGTCATCTGCAAACAATGACAGTTTTACTCACTCCTTTCCAATTTGGATGACTTTATTTTTTTTTTCTTTTCTGATTGAGGTGGCTAAAATTTCCCATAATATGTTGAATATAAGTGGTGAAAGCACACGCCCTTGTTTTGTTCCTGATCTTAGTGGGAAAGCTTTTAGTTTTTACACATTGAGTATGATGTTGGCTGTACGTCTCCCATATATGGCCTTTATCATCTTTGAGGTATGTTCCCTCTATTCTCACTTTGCTAAGTGTTTGTATCATAAATGGGTGCTTTAACTTATCAAATGCTTTTTCTGCACCTATTGGTATGATCATGTGGTTTTAGTCTTTGCTTTTGTTTATGTAATGTATTTTTGATTTCCAAAATATTGTACCATCCTTGCATACCTAGGATGAATCCCACTTAATCATGTTTTATGATCTTTTTTATTGTTGATCAATTATAGTTGTCTCCATTATCCCCCCTTACTCCTCTCTGCCCTACCCATCCCCACCTCACAGCCAGTTACAGGTGTATGATCTTTATAATGTATTGCTGTATGTGGTCTGCCAATGTTTTGTTGAAGATTTTAGCATCTATGTTCATCAGTGATATTGGCCTATAATATTCTTTCTTTGTTGTGTCTTTGTCTTGTTTGTGGATTAGGGTGATGCTGGGCTCATAAAAAGCGTTTGGGAGTCTTCCCTCTTCTTGGATTGTTTGGAATAGTCTGAGAAAGGTAGAGAGGGATCAGCTCTTCCTTAAATGTTTTGTGCACTTCTCCTGTGAAACTATACGGTCGATGGCTTTTATGTGCTAGGAGTGTTTTGATTACTGCTTCAATTTCACCAGCCATTATCGGTCTGTTCACGTTTTTGGCTTCTTCTGAATTTAGTTTTGGGAGATTGTATTATGTACCCAACATAGGAAAACCCAAATATATAAAAAAAGACTTGGCGGCCTTCAACAAAGATATAGATAACAACACAATTATGTTAGGGGTTTTTAATAATCCACTGTCATTAATGAACAGACCTTCCAAACAAAACATCACGAAGGATATTGTGGCATTGAATGACACATTAGAGCAAATGGACTTAACTGATTATATATATTTATATATATATAACCTTCCTTCCCAAAGAAACAAAGTACACATTGTTTTCAAATGCACATGGAACATTTTCAAAGATAGACCACATGATAGGACACAAAACAAGCCTCAACAAATTCAAGAAAATTGAAATCATATCAAGCATTTTCTCAGACTACAAGGGCTTGAAAGTACAAACTGACTTCAAGGAAAAATCTCAAAACGATTCAAACTCAGAGATGGAATAACATGTTATTAAACCATGAATGGGTTAACAATAAGATCAAGGAAAAAATCAAAACGTTTCTGGAAACAAATTAAAATGAACACACAAGAGTCCAAAACCCATGGGACATAGCAAAGGCAATCCTGAGGGGGAAGTTCCTAGTAATTCAGGCCTAGCTAAAAATGATAGAACCATTTCAAATAAACAACCTAAGGCTATACTTACAAGAACTGGAGGAACAATAATAAACAAAGCCCAGAGATAGTACAAGGAGCAAATAACCAAGATCAAAGCAGAATTAAATGATATAGAGACTAAAAGAACAATTCAAAGGATCAATAGATCCAGTAGTTCGTTCTTTGAAAAGATAAACAAAATCAACAAGCCTTTAACCAGACTCATCAAGAAAAAAAGGGAGAGGATCCAAATAAGCAAAATCAGAAATCAAAGAGCAGAAATTACCTCTGATACCACAGAAATGGTTACACTATTTAAAATCACTCTTGAAGTTCTGCATCCTACATATGTATTTTAATACATTATGGGTATGGCATGAGTTATTATGGATACAGTTATTCTATGTGCTTAATATACATGAAAAGATTACAGGTTCTATTTGTAAATATTATAATTTTTGCCTATTGTCTACTTAGGGCAAGTCCACCTAAAGTTAGTAAAGGTATTACAGGAGTACTGAATACTTACAAAATACTTTATGCTTGCATACCTTTATATCTTTGCTGTCAAACCTGTATCTATCTATTAAGACCCAAATAAAGTACCACTTTGTCTATGAACCTTCTGCAATTACCAGCGTATTCCTTGCCTATGTACATCCCTGATAAGGTATTTTCCATGTGCTGCCCTACTTTTAAGGTGCGTGTATGCATCTTACTGCCTTCCCTAAGTTACAAGTTCACAGGGAAAACAACAAAGTTTTTTTTTTCATTTTTTTTATTTTAATCATTGTTCAAATACAGTTTTCTCCTTTTTACTCCCAATCCAGTCCCCCCTCCCACCCACCCCACTTCCCTCCCATTACCACCTTCCCCTTAGCTTATGACCATGTGTCCTTTAAGTTTGTTCCTGTGAACCCTTCCCACTGTCTCCTTAAATTCCCTCTTCTCTCCCCTCCAGTCACCATCAGCCTGTCTTTTATTTCAGTGTCTTTGGTTATATTTTGCTTGTTTCTTTGTTTTGTTATTTAGGTTCCTGTTAAAGGTGAGATCATATGGTATTTGTCTTTCACTGACAGGCTTGTTTCGCTAAGCATAATGTTTTTTTTTTTGTTTGTTTGTTTTCCATGCCCATGTCATTTCCTACAGAATCTAGAAAATGATATTCAAGAAATAGTATGTGAATAAAATATGTGAAAGATTAGAATAGAAAATGATGAAGGTGCAGAAATAGAAAGGAGAATTTGATGATCTCCTCTCTTCAAGATGTAATTGAGGCTTAATAATTGACTGAACACTCAGTGAGAAAGAATCCAAGACAGAAGATTAGGCCCTATAGAATGCCCAAACTCACAGACACAAAAAAGAGTGAACAATTAACAGGGCAAAAAGAACAATGGAATAGGTATGATAAACAGGGGGGTATACTGTCCCTCCAATGGCAAAGAGGAATGTTTCAATAATAGGAAATCATTAACAATATCAAAAATGGCAGGAAGGTCTAGCATAGTCTAAGTCCCAAAAACAACAACAAAACCTAGAGAACAAATAGGCCATTTCAGACCATAAAGGAATTTTAAGAGAGCAGTCACAACAGAAACCACATGACAGGTGTGAGGAAGAAATGAATGAAAACAATGAGTAAAGACCACTTACTTGAGAAGTTAATTAGGAAAAACAACTTTATAGTATGAAGGAGACAGAAACAATGTAATTGAATCTCAGGTTTATATACTTTGCCTTTGACAAGAGGACACCTGATTGTCAAATTCAAGAACAGCTCTTATTCCCAAAATAACTTCAGAACAAACCCAGCACACAATGACTTACCAGACAAAATCAATAGAAATTGTGCCAAAAAGATTATACTATTCAGCAATCCATGTTTCATCAATATCTATAATGGAATATGGTGATACAATGGTCCAAAGCTTCCTGGAATTGCTCCTTAATGCAATCAACCAGGAAAATAAAGTCCAAATAGTAAGTACCACATCCTCTTTTTACTGATGACAAAATAACATTTTCCTGTGTCATACGAACAGAAAATTATTACATAGCAGTATGAACCAAACTAGGCTGGAAATTATTGTTTAGAGAACTAAATGTTTATATAAGAAGCACAGCTCATAAGGTGTTGTCAATATCTATGGCAAAGAAACACAGCAATTCCATCTAGATGAGTCAACAAATGAATAAAAGTGGAATGGTATGTTCAATGGGAAATGTTCCACAAGCAGCAGCCATTGCCATTTTCATTGAATTACAAAAGTTACTGAATAAATATTAGAACACTGTTTAATTATGTCATTTTAGGGCTAAACTAAAATATGAAGTGTTTATCTACAATATTAGCTGGAGAAAATAAACTGGCTGTTACCCATTTACCCATGGTGTCCTGAAGGTGTAAAATCTAACCATATGCAGACCTCATGGTAGTGATTACAGCTTCCCTCTAAACTGAGTACAGATGGATCAGCAAAGAGGCCTACCAACAAGACAGCGGATAGATTTCTCAATTTACCAACTGCATTTGTAGTCTTATTAAGAGAAAACATTCAAGGAAAGAATAAAATTTGCTGGGTCAATTTAGTGACAAACGCATACTATTCCAAACAATTTCAATGCAATATAATTAAAGAAATAGTTAAGTTCCCAGTAGGTGGCTAGGTGTTACCAAAGCAAATGAAAGAGTTCCAAGAAAAACTCACCACCTTCAGAAAGCAATGAAATCCAAGATGATTGCCAAATTAATATTTTGATTAAAATTTTGTTTTAAGTTTCATTTAAAAGGTGATTGCTTATACATACCTATGTCTATGAATGCTGTGCATGAACTATAATTTAATAATAATACCCAAAGAAAATCAAACATTTAATTTTCTTTCTAATATTACTTATTATTGATGTTGACTATTATGTCATCTCCTATTTAATTAGTGCCAAAGATTAAATATCCCCATCACTTTAGTATCATAAGTATCATAATAACTCTTTAAAGTAAATACCCCATTTTAACTATACAAAAACTCAGGCTCAGGACAGTGAAGTAGCTTTGTCTATATAACAAGCGACAAATCTGGGAGTCAAACTCAAAACAATAGAGCTTTCCAGTATATATTCCTTCCACTACAGTATGCTGCCTCACTCAGTGTTTGCTTATCAGTTCATCAATGAACTATCATGTGTAAAATACGAAGAAGAGTGGCTGGCACTTAAGAACCTCAATAAATAACAATTCCTATCCATTGTATCCCAGCAATCATTCTACAAATGCTGAACATGTGCAGTCTAACCAAATGGGTTATACAAAGAAATGAGGTTCTGTAAAGTTACAGGTAAGCATACTAATTATTTCAAATTCCACTGCTAAATCTGATAAAGGAAAAATCTGGTTTCACAAAAACAACAGAAATAAATCAATGAGTATACACACTGATATGTTTCATGATAATTGAAACATGATATACTGAGTTTATTTCCCAAATTCAAGGATGATTATCTGCTGGCAGTTTTTTGGACTTACTTTCTAATGCATATACCCATTACCAGATTGAAACTAAAGAATCTCAATATGAATTTTGCTTAAGCAATTCCAGTAATTTATAATCCACAGTAAAAACACACAGTCCAAAGATAGTATAAAACCTAGCTTTAATTACAAAGTACAATAAAATGTCCCTGGCATAAAATGCCTTCAGGAATGAGTTGCCTTTTGGCAAAATAAAGAGTATGAAAATAATAACAAAACACCTGTCAACTACAATAAGAGAGAAAAACACTGCATTTTCAGCAGTTATTAAAAGCTGAAGTTTACCACCACATAAAGGCTCTTACAGCTACATCTTCAATACTTGGCCACATTAAACCCTTTTAAAGCATGTAATCAATGAAAATGAACTGCATAAACACACATAATGAAAAACAACTACTTCAAGTTTATCCCTTGATAATAGAGGAGAGCCCCATTCTATTAGATGAGTTATGAATCGAGAAGTGTGAGCTCTTTGTTCTCTTTACTCCTTCCTAGAAATTGTCCTATGCTTTAATCGAAAATTATTAACAGCAGATATGGGTGATGTTGCTAACTTCCAAATCTATATTAATAGATGTGTGTTGCAATACATATATATTCATAATATCATGTACAACAATATATAAAAATAGAGATAAAGGCCTTCCCCTTGAGGTTCAGATGCATAAACCGAATTTCTTACCTCTTCCACAGGGCCTTCAAATAAAGATGATCCAAAATGAACTCACATCCAGTAACATGAAAAGTGGTTTGTCTGACCACTATATACGTTAAAGGCATAGTAACCCAATATATATATCATACAAGAAGCCATCAAGTCATTAATGACTCTTCTCTCCCTAAGCTTGCCTGTGCCATGCAAAATTTTGCCTCCATTTGTACTCCCTTCTTCAGAGCCTTCAACAATTATTGCTTAGTCCATTCATTCATACATTAATTCATTTATTCTACAGCTATGTACTACAGTAGGCAATGTAAAAGCAAAAATGAATTATACACAACCTTTGTTTTGAGAGGGAACAGATGAATGACTACAAGAATGTATTAACGTGTATGGAAGAGCTAGGAATGTACAGTAGTCTGCTAAACCTTTGTTTCGCATTTTTTCACTTTAATTTCTTCTACATATTCATTACTGAGGTACTTTTTAAAATATTATGATATTTTTATATACTTAGTTTTTTCACAACCTATAGGATAAAGCTTAAGTAACAAGCATGACATTCCGGCCCTTTCAAAACCTGGCTGGAAATTAAAATAATAGTCCCCACATATAATTCTAAGCTTTGCTGAAAGGTCTTTATATCCGACTCATTCTCAGCCTGAAAACATTTGGCTAGGTTAGAATACCATGTCCTCTGGGATGCCTCCCTGAAATCTACCAAGCAGAATTAACTACATCCTCCTATGGGCCTCCTCAGCATTTTTGTTCCTAGCATGGATATAGAAGTTAATATATGGAATTATCAGTAATTTAGATATCCAGCTCCCTAATTAAGTGTGAGATTCTTAAAGCTATCAGCCATATACTGACCATACTTGTATCACAAGAAATGAATACCAATTTGGCACATGATAGACATTTAAAAAAATGTTTCCTCAATTGAATGAAAATATTATTTTGCCAAATTATAACAATTCTTTAAAATCTATGCATCAGAAATTAAAATGCATTCTAATTAACAAATCCAAAGCCATCTTTTCATAGTTGTTGAACATCAACTGTTATACCCATAATTAAATTGCATTAAAGATGTCAGAGTCATTCATTGCTACGTATTACATTTAAAAATTACAATTCTATGATTGAATTATGTTTTCTATTTCCATCACTCTCATGGAACTTACCAGCTGGCATATATGTGTTTCTCTGGTAAAACCAAGATAACAAGTAAGACAGATTTTCCTATGGCAAAATCCTAGAGTCAAGTCACTCTAAATTGTAAGCATAGCCTCTGTGAGTTCTTCTACAGCCTGGAGCAACTGCATGCAGGCAACTTTCACTCAACACCCTCCAGTCCTGATCTGAAAAATCAGAATTACCATAAGGCTATCAGCTGTTTTCTCAAAAGAAACCTTGAAGGCAAGAAGGGGCTGGAAAAAAGTATTCCAGGTCATGAAAGGCAAGGACCTACATCCAAGATTACTCTATCCAGCAAAGCTTTCCTGTAGAATGGAAGGGCAGATAAAGTGCTTCTCAGATAAGGTCAAGTTAAAGGAGTTCATCATCATCAAGCCCTGATTATATGAAATGTTAAAGGGACTTATCTAAGAAAAAGAAGAAGATCAAAATTGTGAACAGTAAAATGACAAACAACTATCAACGGCGGAACCTAAAAACAAAAACAAAGGAAACTAGAAGAGGGACAGAATCACAGAAATGGAGATCACATGGAAGGTTATCAGTGGGGAGGGTAGAATGGGGTGGGGGAGAAGGTACAGGAAATAAGATGCATAATTGGGAGGTACAAAACAGACAGAGGGAGGTTAAGAATGGTATGGGAAAAGGAGAAGGCAAAGAACTTATATGTATGACCCATGGCCATGAACTATAGTAGGGGAGTGCAGTGGGAGGGGTTGTGCAGGGCAGAGGGGAATAAGAGGGGGGGGGAATGGGACAACTGTAATAGCATAACCGAAAAAATATACTTTAAAAAAGTAAGAGTGGGGGGAAGGTATGGAAAAAGAGAGGGAGAGAAACATAAATGTGTGGTTGCCTCTCCAGCGCCCCCAATGGGGACCTGTCCTGCAACCCAGGCATGTGCCCTGACTGGGAATCCAAGCCACAACCCTTTGGTTGGCAGGCCAGCACTCAGTCTACTGAGCCACACCAGCCAGGCCTACTAAGTTAGTTTTAAAAGGTCACTTACTGAATAATCCCATTTACATGGTATTTCCAAATAGGCAAAACTGGAGTACCAGAGAAAAGATCAGTGCTTGCCAGGAGTTACAAGTAAGGGAAATGTATGACTATGAAGTGGTAACATCAAGGAGTTTTTTGGATGTGATGAAACTTTCTGTATTCTGATTGTGGTTTTGGTAACGTCGATCTATACGTGTTTTAAAATTTTAAAAACTGTACACCATAAGTCAGTTTTCTGTGTCATGACTTAAAGAATAAAATAATTTAAAAAATAGAAAAAAGCAAATAAACAAAAATAAGAATGAAAGTATATTTAACATTCATATTGTTTTAGATATTACATAAGACCCAAGACTACAGTGTTTTAAGAATATATAGAAATTGATAGTTTAAAAAAATCATTCTCTGAACCTGCAAACCATGTTTCTTCCTTCAAGCCTCATGACTGGAAATTGAAATCACAATATTCTCCTTTATCTGATTTATATTCAGCAAATAACACTACTAACAGTAATGAAAGCAGAGGCAACCACTGACACAGTGTAAAAAATAAAATAGAAATTAATGCCAAGTTTTCCAAAGATGAGACAAATCAAAGTAAAAGAACTACAAAGAAATCATAAATCAGATGGACATATTAAATAGCATCCTTAGGCAATGATCTAGTTTAATGTAACACCCAAGGAGCATAACAAAATTCTTCTGTTCCCTTAACATATGTGAACATCTTTCTATGGTTTCACAAAACTGGTACATCTGAATAAAGCCAAAGATAACTGTAGTTTCAATGTTAATAAGATTATTTCCTTTCAAGGAGGCAGTAAAAATAAACAAACATGGTTCAATTATTTGTAAGTTGTTGATGTTTCATATAAATTGGGTCAACTTAAAGAAATTCATTTAATATAATCTCATAATTATACTACTACTACTTAATGAACCAAGTCAAAATACATGATTACTCAGAAAGCAAGAAGCAATACAAGGAAAAAAATGAATGAAAAAGAAGCAGTGGGTACAAAAATGTATCCATTTCAGACATGTTAAGAAAATGTTTCTAAAAACAAGCATTTGATTATCACTGCCATAGGAAAAGGGCAAAAGCTACACCATTGATTCTAAGACATGTTTTAGAGAAAACTTAATAGCTAAAAAATAATGGGATTTTAGGAAAAATATATTTTGAGAAAAACGTTAAAAAAGTGTATCAGTTTTCACATCCAGATATGGCTTTGATGATGAAGAGAAGAAAAACATCAAATATCATTATGTTATAAACCTCAAGTTCTGGCCTTATTCCTTAGCAACTGAGTAAGTAATACATCTCACAAGCTGGTCTAATGCTGTTGGCTAGGGAGAGAGCAGACACTACTATCAACTTCTTGGAAACACCAGTAATTCCAGCCACTTTTTAAAAAATTAGTTCCCTGGACAGTGCCTTGTATCTAGTAAGAACTCAATATCTTGAGCGCAATAAAAAGTACCTAAATGTGTTAACTAGGTTTCTGCTGCTGTAGCTCAGTGAATGCTGAATTCTAGAAAGGTCAAATATCAAGCAATGCAAAAGGGATTTCAGAAAATGAAGTAGAACATTAAATGTAGACATTTTGAGCTGATTTTAATTGAATTATTTAATTCAACGAATGTGTACAAATTTGTTTCATCAAGTGTTATTTCATAATTAAAATAAACATATAGGCAAAAATTTAAAGAAATATTTATACATAGAACAAACTCTATGTAACCCCATAATACAAGAGATTTTTTAAGTTCAAAAAGTAAATAAATTCAAGTATAATTTTATCCTCCTATAATCCATGGCAATAATCCATAGTGAATTATTAAATCTATTGTTTAACTGTAACTTTTTGAAGTGGAAGTAGATTTCATTTTCTCACTAAATCCCTGCTCCAATTCTGTTTGATATTTTAATTTCTTATTTAATTAGCTGAGTCACACAAGCAACTCAAATAGAGTATTAATATATGATCATTACATATATTAACAATATTTTCTTTGACAGGTAAATATTTGCTACGTCCTCACCTTACACACTATTATTTTAAAAATTAAACTATTATGAATTATAATTAGGCTAGCACATGCAGGTTTGAAACCATTTCACACCTCTATCACACCAATGGAATATATGTAAAAGTGAAATCCCATTATTTTTCTAATTACATATTCTAATTACTTTCTTAACATTTTTTACTCTGTTAATTTAAAGTAACTTGTTTTTACTGCCATTCTAGTAACTAGCAACACACATCTACTATATAACTATTGATATGTCACACCAAGATCCTTAGAAATATAGCTGATCTCAGTGCTATACTATAGAAGGGTAGGTAAAAGGTGACTAAAATGTCTTTATATTGAAGACAAGGTACTGCTAAAAAAAAAAGATGAGGGAGGAGATGTGTGTCACAAGGTTAGTTTGAGGGGGTTCTCTCTGACCAAATTTGGTGAAAATTGAGCACCAAAATTATTTAGTATAGTAATGAATCTTTGAAAAATAGAAATTTATCAGTCCATATTAATAACAAATCAATACACAGATACTGAATACTTGGATACCTTCAATAATCTGAAATGTTTCAAGTAAATCATTTATAAACAGTATAAAACATTTTTTCAAAGAAATGATTATAACTTATGTACTTCAAGTGTTTATTTTTTAATTATTTTTATTTTTAAGTATATTTTATTGATTATGCTATTACAGTTGTCCCATTTTTTTCTCCCCTTTTGCCCCTCCACCCTGCCCCCCGACCCTCCAGCATTCCCCCCCTTAGTTCATGTCCATGGGCCATTCATATGAGTTCTCTGGCTTCTCCATTTCCTATACAATTCTTAACCTCCCCTGTGTATTTTGCACCTACCTATTATGCTTCTCATTCCCTGTACCTTTTCCCCCATTCTTCCCCTTCCCCCTCCCCACTGATAACCCTCCATTTAATCTCTAGCTCTGTGATTCCTTTCCTGTTCTAGTTGTTTGCTTCTTTTGTTTTTGGCTTGGGTTTTTTTTTAACATTCAGTTGTTGATACTTGTGAGTTTGTTGTCATTTTACTGATACCTTGCATTTACACATTTCTTTACAACATGCTTTTTTAGATAAAAGGTATTATGTAAATCTAAATAGTAAGTTTCAAAAATTCATTATAATCATAGCTAGCCATCATTAATGTCATTCCACTTAAACTGTTCTTATGAAATATACCATCTGAACTAGATAAACAAAACGTAATCCATTTTCACTGGGCTACACCTAACAATTCAAGAAGTGATTTTCATTCAGTCATTGGTTCATAGGGTAATTGGTTTGCCAATATTTAATTTTCCCATTACAGTTGTGAGATAAATAGGTAGTAGCTAGCATAATCTAGCTATACCACTTTTTCCATTTTATCTTCAGATCTCTTAGTCACTCCCACTCATTTACTGAGGACTTTAGCAAACAACTCAATCTTTTGGTCCACTCTATTGTTTTTTCCACTGACTTCATTAGCCACATCCAAGAACTATCTAGCCTCTCACTTTCTTTTGCTTCTTCATATCTACCTTTGCCTTAATTCAGCCATAGATATTTAATCCTATGGTCACACTGTAGTCACCAAAAACAACTCAACCACCCAAATCCCAATTCAGTCACAATATCTCATTACATTTTCTCCTATAGTTACACCTTAATCTATCGAGGAGCCCCGCTCCATCAATCTTTAAAGTGTCACTGAGACCACCAGGCTTTTGACATACCATCTATTACATCCTCCCTTGCCTCCCCATCTAGTTTAAATTCCATGGCCAAATAAGTATTACTAAGCATCAGTGATCATTGTTTAACACACATACTCAACACACTTTTCTCTTGATGCTTCTACTACATTTGCTACATTCATACAGCTGAGTATTTCTGAAAAAAAAAAACTGAGAAGAATCATATCACTCAAAAGTAATAACCATTAAGTTCAAATGAACACTCAATATTCCCCAGCAATGATGGCTACAATATCCCAAGAATCATTTCAAATTTTTACAGTCTACTTACCAAACCAATACACACTGTTGCTAAACTGTTAAGTGATGACCCTGCTGACTAACTCATGAGGAAATAGAAACCATCAAGTGGAAACACTCTAATCATGTCACCAGAAAACAGAGCTGTATTTACACCATTTTCCTTTCTCTCTTATTACAAAGGAGAGAAGGACCCTCCTACCAAAGTTAAGTTCTTCCACATATGGATCTTCCATTTTCATTTTTCTCACTTTTTATTTTCTTTTCCCTCTACTACATTTTCAACCTATCCTTCCCAACTCTATTATTCCTAATAGCATTCAAAGATGCTTTAGCATTTCTTACACTAACAAAAAATAAAATCCCCTGATATCATGCACCCTGCAAGCACCATCCTTCCTGTGTTCTTACAGAGCCAAGCTTCTCAAGAGTTGTCTAGCTACAGTGGATGTATTTCCTCAGCTCCTGTTTCACTTTTCATCTCAATCCAGCCCGGCATCTAGGACATACTCTCTTCTGAACTTCATAAAGCTATCAATGGCCTCAATGTTGCCAATTCAATGGAGGTGTCATTGTCTTCCTACCTAACCTCTCAGAGCATATCCCCCTTCTTGGAACATTCTCTTATCTTGATTCTATGACACTACACCTTCCATTTTTTCTAATCATCCTTTCCTTAATTTGGTTTACTAAATCTTCCTCCTTTCTCCAATCTCTAACTGGTAGAATATACCAAGGATGGGTCCCCTATTTCCTTCTCTTGTCCATGTACACTCTTTCACAAAATGATTTCATCCAGACACATTTTTAAATATTATCTGTGTGACAATGATCTCAAATAGGTGTCTTTATCTATGACTAATAGAAAAATCTTTCAAGAGGTTCTCACTCTGGAAAACCGAAATGGGGAATAGTTAGAGAGGGCTATGAGGTCAAGTGTTTATATTTTTCAAGACAGGAGACACCAGACCATGGTAGTGTGCTGCTGAAATGATCTATTGTAAAGAAAATATAAACATAGCATGAAAAAAGAAGATAAATAACTGATTAGCAGAGACCATTGCCCAAGTAAACAGGTTACTCTTTCATAGGTGTAGGGACTCTTTTTATCCATAGTAAAAGAAAACATGAATACAAAAACAGAGTAATTTGGTAAAGTTGCAGAGGAAGTTAAAGGGATTGATTTCTAATTGATTGCTTCTACATGTCAGTGCATCTCTATGTGCATGTGTGGTGGGTGCTTTGGGGATTCAAAAGTGGGATATAAAACAAGTTGAATAAGAGAAAAGGCATGAATTAATTAGCTGTGCTAAAAGGAAGATACTAGAAAATTTATAAGACAGTACAATCTATTTGGTCATGTATAGGATTAACACAAAAATATATGTGTAGCAACTTAGTGGATTTTTATTTTCTTTTATTGCAAAATTACAATTTCTTTTTATATAGCAAAGTAATATTGGAAGATAAAACAACATTACATATTTTATTTGTTATATGCCAAATAAAAAACTGATATAATGGTTCACAAAAGAAATGACATTCTTGTAGAAAAACAGGGGTTCATTTTTCTTTATATGTCTATTTCTGTATACAGAGATGTCACAAATTAATTTGAAGATATAGAAGCATGCAATTCATATTGCACTGTGGTCCAAACTAGGCCCATTTCAAACATGTTTCTCTGGTTTACCATTACATGATCAGAAAGCATGATGTCTTAATGTCAAGAGTATTTATTTAAAATTACATCAAGTAAGCAAGTTATATTTACAATCCCAGCAGCACTGGCTAAAATTGTTTGCCTTCCTTTTAGCATTTTAATTTATAGCTTTCTAAATGCAAATTAGGGAAAGAACATCTCTGCTCACTAGATGGTAAGTAGATTTTTTCCTTTTTTTAATATCTCACTTGTGTTAGTGGTGGTATTTTATAGTAGTATATTTATATACAGTTTTCATGCATGGTCCTTAAAATACTTTATAAATATTAAAAGCATGCCTACAATTCCCTCCTACTAAATCTCTGCAATGTAGAATTAAAATTATCCTCCAGAAAAGGCAAAATACCACTGTTTTTATATAAAGAAGTAAACTGATATTCTAGACGACCAACTATCCCAACAGACAAAACATAAAAAAGTATCAAAATGTAACCTCACTTCCCCTGCTCCCACACCCAGTATTTAAATACAAAATAAATTCATGAAACTTAAAGCATCCTATGTTATAAAACTCCCACTGCTTTGCCATTTCAATTCTCCGCATCATTTTTACTATAAGGCAACTAAAACACTAAGGGGCTAAGCAGCAGAAGGCAGCTTTCAAAAAGGCATCAAATTTTTTCTCTCTGTCAAGCAAAGAGAGCAAAAGAGTTCAGAGAGATAAAGTCTTTTGTGAAAAATGAATCATCTTAGAATCCGTAAAATTGAAATGCGAAAATTGGTAAAGTTTGCACACACACACACACACACACACACACACACACAAAATTTACTTATTTGAAAATCTACCAACAGGGACAGCAGTTTTAACCCCGGTAGCATTTAACATTTGCAGCCATAAATTTGTGAACTTTATTAAAAAACAAAACAAAGCAAAAAACAACATACATTTCATTTTCCCAGTTTTCTGAGTACAGGTCTTTTACCTCCTTGATTAAGTTTATCCCTATGTACTCTAAGGTTCTTCCTGCTATTGTATATTGGATTTTTCCCTAGCTCCTGCTTAAAACTGACAATGATCCTTAGGATTATATAACTTAAATACAAATGCTTTCAATTTATATTTTTTCTGTTGTTCTGTTACACTAATCCCAATTTTCCACCATTGCTCCCCACTACCCTGTCCACCCTCTTCCCTGCTCCCTGCCCCATCAATCCACACTTTCTTGTTCATGTCCATGGGTGACTTATACTTTTTCTTTAACTAGGTCCTTCCCCTTCTTTCCTCCCTTACCTCCTATTCCCCCTTTCCTCTGGTTACTGTCAGTTTGTTCCTTTTTTCCATTCCTCTGGTTCTATTTTGTTCCTTTGTTTTGTTCATTAGGCTCCTGTTATAGGTGAGATCATATGGTAAAGTAATTATCTTTCACCATCTGCTTATTTCAGTTAGCATAACACTCTACAGTTCCATCCATGTTGACACAAAAGGTAGGAGTTCTTGCTTTCTGTTCCATAGTATTCCTTTGCCTAAATGTAGCACAGCTTTTTTATCCATCCATTTACTAATGGGCACTTAGGCTGTTTACATTTTTTTGATATATCTCCACACTGTTTTACACAGGAGTTGCACCAGTCTGCATTCCCACCAATAGTGTACTAGAGTTCCAGATTCTCCACATCCTCTCCAGCACTTATTGTTGGTTGATTTGTTTACGATGGCCATTCTGACTGGTGTGAAGTGGTATCTCATTGTGGTTTTCATTTGCACTCTCTGATGGCTAGTGATGCTGAGCATCTTTTCATGTGTCTCTGGGCCTCTGTATGTCCTCCTTGGAGAAGTGTTTGCTCAAGTCAATTGCCCATTTTTTAATTGGGTTGTTTGTCTTCCTGGTGTTCAGTCACATGAGTTCTATATATATTTTGGACATTGAACCCTTGTCTGAGGTACGGTTGTCAAATATGTTTTCCCTTATGGTTGGTTCCCTTTTCACTTTTATGATGTTTTCTTTAGCCATGCAGAAGATTTTTAGTTTGATGTAGTCCCATTAGCTTATTGTTTCCTTTATTTCCCTTGCCCTAGAGGATATATTGGCGAAAATACTGCTGCCTAGGATATCTGAAATTTCACTGCCTATGTTTTCCTCTAGGACTTTTATGGTGTCACAGCTTATTTTTAAGTATGTTATCCAGTTAGAGTTTATTCTGGTGTATAGTGTAAGTTGGTGACCTACTTTTCATCTTTTTGCATGTAACGTTCCACATCTCCAAGCACCATTTGTTGAAAAAGCTAACTTTACTCCATTTTATGCTTCTACCCCCTTAATTTATAATTTAATAATTATTAAATATTAATTGAGTTTTTTCTGGGTACTCTATTCCAATGCTCTATGTATTTGTCCTTATTCTACTATTAGACTGCTTTAGTTACAGTGGCCTTGTAGTATAGTTTATATCAGATATTGTGATCCCTCCTACTTTGTTGTTCTTTGTCAAGATTGCTGTAGCTATTCTGGCTCAATCTTTTTTAATGTATTGATAGATTGGTTTGCCAATATTTTCTTGACAATTTTAGCATCTATGTTCATCTGGGATATTGGCCTGTAGTTTTCTTTGTTGTGTCTTTACTTGGTTTTGGAATTAGGATGATACTGACCTCATAAAAAGAGTTTGAGATTCTTCCCTCTTCTTGAATTTTTTGGAATAGTTTGACAAAGATAGGAGTCAGCTCTTCTCTAAATGTTTGGTAAAATTCACCTGTGTAGCCATGTAATCCAGGGTTTTATTTGTAGGGAGTTTTTGATTTCTGCTTCAATGTCACTAATTGTTATAAGTCTATTCAGGCTTTCTGCTTCATTGTGATTCAGTTTGGGAGGACTGTATGTGTTTCTAGAAATTTTTCCAATAAATGTCTAAAACATAGTTGGAACATATTACCACTGTTTTAACCTAGGAAAATAGTTCAGAAGCAGAAACCTATAATCAGCAATCAGTTGTTTATCACAACATTATGTCATTCAAGGGTTTCCCCTTTTAAAGACTTGCTCATACATGACCTCATTTCATCACTGGAGATGCATACAGTGGTGACTTCTTGCAGATCTGTAAGTGTCTTAACACAGAGAGTACTCAATTAATAGTTACTAGAGAAATATATCACCAAAATGGATGAATGAATCAATGAATAAATGAACCAAGAAATGACAGTACCATCATCAAAGCCTAAGTCAGATATCAGTTTATGGTATACAGGGCATATGCATTTCTCAGAACACATAGAACTACATAACAAAAGGATGAATGCTGATGTAACCTATGGAGTTCCATTAAAAATAACACATCATTATTAGTTCATCATTTGTGACAAATGTAGCACATTAATGCAAAATGTTAATTATAGGGGGGATTCTGTGGAGGTACAGAAGCAGTATATAAGAACTCTGAACTTTCTTAACTTTTCTACAAGTCTAAACTTGCTTTAAAAAAGGCAGTGTATGCAAAAAAGTGCAGTAAATATTTTCATATTAGGAAATATCACAACTGTATGAAAAACTAATCTTTTATTATTATTTTAAGACAAGAAAAAAAGTGAGAAGAGAAAAAGTAAAACCATATTACCAATACTTCCAGTGAAAACTTATAGTCATTAAAAAATTACTGCAAAAAGAAGACAAACAATGAACACCATAGGTATTATTTATTATTTTGATTTATAAAGTGCAGTAGTGCAAAAATGCTTCCAGCAACATGTATAAGTGTTCCAATCTACATATTAAAATGAAAACACTTCAAAACAACCCAAACACAGACTAATAAAGTAGAGCTATACATGATATTCATGTACATTCAATGTAAGTACCTGTCTCAAATTACTGGAAAAGATAAAACACCCAGAGTCAGGCTTGCTCAAAGCCTTGACATCTGATGATACACGCTATAGTCCTATCAGATCAGGAGGGAATAATGTATTTCATCTGGGGGCCCAACATTTTTAGCCTACAACACCCCAAACTGTTAAATGATGGCTAATCCAAACTGCTGAGACCTGTAAGTTAATTAGCACCCCAATGGACTGTGACAAGCACCCAGTGGATTGTGAAATTATGTCAACTGTGAAAGACAGTTTCTTATATCTCAGTATGTTAACAAACATATAATGTGATTAGTAAAAGGTTTTCATAATAATGCCACAGACAGAACATCACCACAGATACAATATTCTAAAAAAAAAAAAAAAAAAAAAAAAAAAAAAAACCCTAAGATGGCTAGGTTGTTTGCCAAGCCTCATCCTAAAAAGTTTATGATAAGAAACAGACATGCACTACTTGTAGCCTGGCTCAATAGATAAAAAAAATATTATATTCCCATATACAGAATACAAAAGTAAATGTGTAATGTGATCAATACCAACAAAGTCTCTGTAACATAATGTGACTGTCAGGAAATCAATCAAGTTCTCTATTCTTCAATAAAGTCTTTGTGCCTGAGCAAGAAAGCAAAAGCAGCATCCCTGGGTTTGAATTATATGTACAGTGAGATTTTTAAACTGTGATCTTTAAGGTCACTTCAAGATTTAGTATGCTTTGGTTTGATAACATGGATATGACCCACTTGAGTCTTAGGAAACTTGAATGTCCTACATGTGGGCATTTATTGCTCCATCATTACAAGAGCTCCTAGTCAGTGCATGTACCTGACAGGGAACTCCCCCCAGAAAGCAGGAGAAGCTGGATCAGCTCCAACCACAAATGTAAAAGAAAAAATTAGATTGAAATCTTGCCAAGAGACTGTCACAGATGGAGATGCAGGAAGCAGAATATGAAAATAAAAAGTTAGATCCACTTAAATGGAAGTCAAGGATGATCAAAAGCACTACATATATAATTTCAATTCAGTTTATATTACAATCACTATACTCTCCTCTGTTTTCCTGGAGGAATAAAAGTAAAACTTTTCTATTTAACTGGAAATTCCAGTTTAAATGGTTGAACCAACTTTCCACAAAAACAAATAAATGATAAAACTTTACCTCATCTGAAAGTATTTTAAAGGGAAACTAAAAGGCAGTTGGAAAGTTTGGGGGGGAAAAGCAAATTGTAACAAAGTTGATACAGGGTTAATGTAAACATATAAAAAGATCTTTAAAAAATTACAAAAATACATCCAGAAAGTTTGTACATATTAAGTCACCAGATTTTATACTATACTGTAACTTCTAGAGGTCCAAGAGTCACATCATAGGGGTGGCAGAAGGAGAAAAGAAGGAGCAAGAAATTGGAAATCTATTTGATAAAAAATGAAAGAAAACTGCCCTGATTTGGTGAAGGAAATAGCCATGCAAGCCCAGGAAGAACAGAGAGTCCCAAGCACAATGGATGCAAAAGGCCCACTCCAAAACACATCCCAATTAAAATGCCAAAGGTTAAAGATAGAGAGAAGCTTAAAAGCAGTAAGACAGAAGGAGTTAATTACCTACAGGGGATTTACCATAAGACTGTCAGCTGATTTCTCTAAAGGAATTTTGCAGGCTGGAACGGATTGGCAAGAAGTATTCAAAGTCATGAAAAGCAGGGACCTACAGCCAGGATTTCTCTACCCAGCAAAGATAACATTTAGAATCAAAGAGCAGATAGAGATCTTCCCAGACAAGAAAAATCTAAAAGAGTTCATCATCACCAAACCATTATTATATGAAATGTTAAAGGGACTTAAGAAAAATAAGATTAAAACTATAAACAAATTGTCAATAAATGCATATCTATCAACAATTCAATCAAAAAACAAACTAAGCAAACAAGAAGCACAGAGACAGAATCATGGGTAATAAGAATGTTTTGATGGTTGCCAGATGAAAGGGGGTGAAGGGGAATGGATGAAGAGGTGAGGGGATTAAGAAGTATAAATGGGTAGTTATAGAACAGCCATGGGGATGTAAAGTACAGTATAGGAAATGGAGTAGCTAAAGAACTTATACTCGTGACCCATGGACATGAACAATAGTGGTAGATTGCTTGAGGGAGTGGGAGTGCTGGGTGGAGAGGGGAAAGGGGGGAAATTTAGGACAACTTTAATAGCATAATTAATAAAATATTTAAATATATATTATCTCCAAAAAGCAGGATATAGTATACCCTATAAATTCCCTAAGATACTATTTATAAAAAAATAAGAAAAACATTTTTAAAGATTTATTTATTTATTTATTTATTTATAGAGAAGGAAGGGGGGGAGAAAGAGAGAGAGACAGAGACACATACATAAATGTGCAGTTGCTGGGGGCCGTGGCCTGCAACCCAGGCATGTGCCCTGGCTGGGAATCAAACCTGCGACACTGGTTCGCAGCCCGCACTCAATCCACTGAGCTACGCCAGCCAGGGCAGAAAAACATTTTTTTTAAAAAAAAACAGCACTATCACTGAAAGAATATACAAGGAAATGCTAAATTGGTTATCACAAATAGGTGATATACATTCAAGAGTTTTCTTAATCTCTTGTGTACTAAGTGGTATAAAATCAATATATGTACTAGAAATGGATGTGAAGGAAAATATTCCCAAAGGTAACTCTTGGGGGAAAGTGACCCCATGCTGTAGTAACTACGGTGGCAAGAAAAATAGACCAGATTACAAGTATTTGCAGGAGCAAAAGGGGCTGGGAGAGGCAGCAGGGAAGACATATACATGCCTGACATCTAAGCAGCCTAGTGTGATTTCCTAACAGCGGTAATTCAATACAATACACAAAAGGTGGAATGAGGTCATCTACTGCATAGCTAAATAGAGAGTTGATTCAAGAGAAATTTTTGTTCATTTCAATGCTTAATTATAGTCTATTATAAACCAAAATAATTAGGTATATATTCAATGGTATGAATGACTTGCATTGCTTTTTTTTTAACTCAATGTTTTTCATTTTGTTGTTGCCGTTCAAGTACAGTTGTCTCCATTTCCTCCCCACCACTCCCCTGTCCCACCCATCCCCCTACCACCCTTGGCCCTACCCACCTTTGGCTTTGTCCATGGGTCCTTTATACATGTTCCTTCATGACACTTCCTTTTGTTCCCCCTCACTTGTCCCCTCTGGTTACTGTCAGTTTGTTCTTAGTTTCATGTCTCTGGTTATATTTTGCTTACTTGTGTGTTTTGTTGATTAGGTTTCACTTATATGTCACATCATATGAATGACTTGGATTTGAATTCTGCATCTATAGTTAGTAGTTTATAACTGTATGTAAAACATTTAGCTCTTTCAAACTTGTTTCTTCAACTGCAAATTTGAGATTAAAAATACTATTTATAACTCACAAGAGATCTGCTAGCATTAATGAAGTGAGGTAAAATCAACATACTAGTAGCACAATCAAAGCATTTGACACTCTACAACTGTCCTCTTGCTATTTTGAACATTGTCATGTATCTACTGAACCTCCCTAAAGTAAAATCTGTTCTAAAAAAATAAAGAGCAGTTACACAAAGAACTGTCTGACTCATGACCCAACTTTGGTCAGTCAATTCTCTCCTCAAATGTGCCCTTATAATGAAATTTTTAAAAACCTCATGTTCTTTTGGACTCATTCAAAGCTGGAACTGATGGAATGATGGTTATTTCTAAATTTACTCATATTACTATTCAATTTTTATCACCAATGTCCTGCTCTGTTCATGCACCCTCCATGTGTATACAGGCATGAGTTAATATTTGGGGCAACCATGAAAGCACTCAACACAGTAAGCAACATATAGGACCTGTTTTGCTGCTGGATGGCACATAGCCCTATGGCCCTACATACAAATCATCTGTGACTTACAAGTATTCTATAAAATATCAATGTATAGGCTATTTTAGCTGTGTTTGTTCGAATATCACATCTCAAAAACACTGACTTTTCTTGAAGAATATTGACTTCTGTGGTGGTTTCTGAGAGTTTGCACATGAAAAGGTTATTGAAGCCAGATATAAAATGAAATATTAACATTGTGTATTTTACATAAAATCTAGCCTTATATTTAACTAAACAATTTAATCTTGAACTTTTTGAAGGCAGTAGATGTGGCAAAAATAAGCTTCATTCCTCAAACTTAGTGTTTTATTATCAAAAGTAGATTTAAATTCTAAATGACTGTATACAAAACTTCAAACCTTAAATTAAGAATAAAAGTTCAAATTTATATTATACCCCTGATTTTTTTCAACTGGAGTTCAATCTATTTGGTTCCCTTTCTCAAGGGCCAAAGCAAATTGAAAGTAAATTAATCCCATTCTTTCTCTAAATTCCTCAAGATTGATAATTTCTTTGGTAAAGACCTCTCAGAACCCTCAAAGAACTGAATCCAAGCTTTTCATCTTACTGGCTAGAGGTCTATATTCTGCAAAATAATGTGTCCAGATTACCTTGTTTAAAATATGAAGGTGATATTCAATATTAGTGCATCTCTAATTCAAGAAATTGAAGTCAAAATACTTGTTAATGAAGTTAATTGGTTATATGAATAATAGCTACTGTTTCCCAAATTGTATATTTGAGACTTTGTATAACATAGATCCATTTCATTAAATCATATGATTTCATGACAGGCAATTTCTTTTTTTTTTTACTCCAGAAATTGAGACTTTTCAGAATCAAAAAGTTAAAACATTATTTTAAAATGCTTTACACAGCATAGCTTGTGAATTTTTCTTCATTAATTTCATACAAAAATAATTCACAATAACAAAGAATTCCCATAGATCAAGACTACTTTTATTCACAGTTCACATTAACTAGTTCCTGTACATGTAATCTCTTTTCCTAGTGTATCCAGTGCATGTGTCTCTGTCCCACATTGCACATTAAATTTGCTCTAGTTCATCTGAACACTACATCACTGTGACTGAATTAGACAATTCAGAATCTAAGGTCTATGATTCCTTCCTCTTGTGCAGTTCTTAAAATCTTACAAGCAAAGCTCTGGTAGTGTTCTTGAAGTAATGCATACAGTAGTCAATATGTTCTTTAAGTCTATAAACAAGGCGATCACTAAGGTAGATCACTATCCTCAATACCTCCATTGTGCATGCAGGTAATATGCCCAGTATCTGACAAGGTTTCAGAAGTAGCAATCCTCATTCTTTTTAATGGGGACCTCTGAGACCAACAATGCCTAGAAAAAATACCATGCTCACTGATACACAGACTTTCCCTAGATTACTATATATCCAGGCCACATATTCACAGACACACACTTAAAAAAATTAAGTAGCAGAGACTGTTCAGTGGTTATAATGGCAATATATTCCTGCCTGAACAGTAATATTCTGAATAAAGTTCTTTATAAATGACAGAAGGAGGTTATGTTAACATAACATAGTGGTGTAGGGTCTCAAGTATGGACTAATTTTTAAATAGTTACATGGTGGTAATTTGAATTCTACCTTTTTTCCTCATCCTATATTGTAAAAGAATATTCATTGCTGGAGGATGAATTTTTTGACTTTTGTTTCAGAAGCAGATCTGTATAATCCCAAGATGAGATATTTTGCCTGCTTGACAATTCCACATTGATTTTTACTCTCTTAGTTTTTAGAACCTTAGGCTAACAACATGGAAAAGAATTCAGTCCTGAATACACAATGTATATTTCTTTAAAGAGGAATGTATGTCACCTATGTGCTTCTCCTCAGAATATGTTTGCAACTGTTAATTATCTATATATCAGTGATAAAGGTAAATTACAATAATTACTGGAATAATTATATTCTAGTTTTCATTGACTTTTAAAATTTTACTTTCTATATGCAAACAATGTTGACCAAGTAAAATCTTGCAATATCTGTACCCTTTTATTTGTTCATTTTTGCAACAACATGGATGGATGTAGACAGTAATATGCTATGTGAAATAAGTCAGTCAGAGAAAAACAAGTACCACATGAACTGGCTTATATGTGGAATCTAATGAAAAAAATCAGCTAACAAACAAAATAGAAATATACTCATAATGCAGAGAACAGACTGTCATAGGGGAGGGGTCTTGCACGGCAGGGTGAAAAAGTTGAAGGGATGAGGAAAAAGACCTCAAAGACACAGAAAACAACATGGTGATTACCAGAGGAAAAGGGACGGGGAGGTAAAAGAGGGTAAAGGATAAATGGTGACAAAAGGAGACTTGGGTGGCAAACACACAATACAATATACACATGATGTACTATAGAATTGTATCCCTGAAACCTAAAATTTTGTTAACCAATGTCACCCCAATAACTTCAATGATTTTTTTTGAAAAAAAAAGGCATTCCCAGCTGGAAGACTTTTCAGCTGGAAGAGCAGTCTCCTTCAGGCTAATTACTACAGCAACCTAGATAGAAAACATGAGTTGGTACCAAAATAGCAGGTTAAATCACTTTAGCCCATTAAATCTCCGTATATTTTCTATTTGGGTTCCTGATGTTTAATATCTACTCATAACTTCACAATCATGAAGACTGCACTTAGGCAACATTTCTACTTTTCAAGTTTCAAATGTTAACTTCATCTTTCAACTCTTAAAAACAAATACTCATATGTATCACAAAGTAAACTGACCCTAAGGGAATTTGCTAACCCTTGTCACAGTGACTTTAGTTTTCCAACTCTTTTCTTTCAAACATCTTTGGGAAAAGTATGTGTTTACTTATATTATTATACTATTTAGACATTCTCTATTACTTTATTTTTGCATAAATTCAAAGGGCTTAAATAACTTATAAGGTTCTCTATTTACTTAAAAGTAAATTATGGAACACTACTCATCATTTTAAAAAGAAAAAAGGGAAACAGTAGGGAAAAAAACAGGACAACAGAGTATCTATGGAGATGACCTTTAAAACAACATTTACTAGCATTCTAATGCAACTTACTCAGATTATTAGATCTGGAATCTTTCTGATCTAGTTATCTGGTCCAGTGCTCTTATCTTCCTTTGGAAAATAAGTACATTTTAAATGTCAGGATTCGAAATATTTAAGTTGCTAACTGCTTTTAATTATTTTCTAATCTTGTTCATAATAATCTCACATTTTCATTTTTTGACATGGAGTGGATATCTAGTCTAAATGTATCTGTGTAAGTAAACTATATCTGAAGATCTAATAATCACAACATAGTTTCAATAGCATACTAGTAATTGTTTTTATATCAGAAAAAAGTCTCTGTGGACAGTTGGCAATGGATTTAACACTTTAAAAATACAGAATCTGGAAACTTTGGAAAGGATACCATACAGTGGTTTACAGGTGTGCCTTAAGAGCATCATGGTTTCTTATGTAGCATTACAGCCCTTCAAAAAGAGTTGGCCTTCAGCAAATGGTTGTGTGACATAAACAATCAATCATCCCAACAGAGATGCTAGCAAGTGAAATTAAATTATTTTGGCCAAAAGTAGCTTTATTGAATTATTTAAGGAAAACCATAAAAAATCAAACTAGTTAGTCATATAAATCAGACTCTTTAAATAAAGCAGTTTTCCCTGGCTGGCGTAGCTCAGTGGATTGAGCACAGGCTGGGAACCCAAGTGTCCCAGGTTCGATTCCCAGCCAGGGTACATTCCTGGGTTGCAGGCCAGAACCCCCAGCAACCGCACATTGATGTGTGTCTCTGTCTCTCTCTAGAAATGAATAAATAAAATCTTTTTAAAAAAGCAGTTTTGACAGTCAATAACACTAGGGAAACTTGTGTATAATATTTATTATGAAATACCATGCATGAACATATTTTTACTATGGGGAATAAGCAGATTTTTAAAAAGAAAAAATGTGCATAGATGTTGCAAAAAATGTTGCACTCAGTCTGTAACCAAAGACATTATTTCAAAATGGTAGTAATAAAAATAAAAATTAAAAAAAGAAAAGAAAAGAAAAAAGAAAGAGGGAAGTTCCATTCTTTAGTAGAACCAAAAGGGTACAAATAAAATAATGTTGGGTTTTTTTTTAAGTTTTTATTTTTTATTTTTAGAGAGAGAAGGGAGAGGGAGAGGGGGTGGGGGAGAGGGGGAGAGGGAGAGGGAGAGAGGGAGAGAGGGAGAGAGAGAGAGAGAAAGAGATCAATGTGTGGTTGCTGGGGGTTATGGCCTGCAACCCAGGAATGTACCCTGGCTGGGAATCGGACCTGCGACACTTCGGTTCGCAGCCCGCGCTCAATCCACTGAGCTACGCCAGCCAGGGCCTAAAATAATGTTTTATAATATACTTTATTAAAAAAGGTTCTAGGAAACTTATTCAAATCCTTGTAGTAATTCTGATAATCTCTTCCAAGTCTTTTTTAATCTAAAATTTATGAATTTGAATGTTTTTTAACATGTAATATGCTAGTAATAGATAAGGAAATAAGACTAGTAAAAAACAAGTAAACATAATAGCTATTATTAGCTATCTAGTGGGATAAAACTAAAGATCAGTCCCAAGATTTGGGCACTACATTGCCCAACCACTACTCAAAATTCTGATCAAGATGACAAGGATGACCTCAGGAAACAGAAATATAATTTAGTAAATTGAATAATGCAATAGCCACTATCAAGTTGTAAAAATTAAATGGTATACTATCTAAATCTGTAGAATTTGTACATCTTTCTTCCAATTTTAGTTTAGATGTGTGCAGTACCATGCCTAGATTTCTACTGCAATAAGCTCCAGACTTGTCTACATGCCTCAAGTCCAAATATCCCCTCCAAACAATCAACCATGCCCCAGGTCTCATACCATAATCACAGTTAACTTTCTAATATTTTAATCTTAAAATGTCACTTCCTTGCTTAAAATTAATATTCAATGTTGTCTTTAAGATAAAAAGCCAAACTCTTAAATATTTCATAGTAGGCCATTAATGACTTGTTCCCTTTGTATATCTATACCCTCATTTCTTACCACTTCCCCTAGAAGTATACTACCTACTGACTATAACAACAACAACAAAAAACAAAACTAAGAGTTTCCTGAATACACAAGGTTTTCTCAAACATTAACCCATGCTTCAATGTGTACCTCCACTCTGTCTAGAATTCTTTGCTACTGCAGCCCCCATTTTCCATTGAGTATTCCTTATTAAGCCTTTGAAACTCAGACCTGATATCAATGTTAACTGGGATTTCTTGCTGACATCCTTCATCTGAGCTCAATGACCTTCTCTTTTCTGTAGTCCTGCAGTACCCTATTCATCTCTATTCCTGGATTTATTATAGGTTATAGATACTGATAGAAAGACTGACTGGACCACTGGGAGTGGGCTGAGGGTAGGGACCAGGAGGGGCCACTGGGGAGATCAGAAACTGTCCAGGGCCATAGCTAGGCAGCCTCAGTCCCATGGATGGAGCTGCACTGCCCAGGTAACAGAGCTCATGCTGCCCCACCTTGGGAAACATAGCAGCAGAAGGAAGTTCTTGCACTGAGCACGCACAAAGTTAGCAAGATAACTGGATAAGAGAGAAAAGCCCTCCTTACTCCCTTCCTATACTGGATTAGGGGTAGCACTAAGGGAAGGCAAGCACATGCACAATAGAAGTTGAAATGGTGGCAGGGTGAGGTGCTGGACCAAAGAAACCTGTCAGTCTAGCCATGGGAAAGAAGTTTGAAAGGTGGACCCAGTGAAAATATACAAAAGTTTAGTAAATCAATTGGTCATTTGGAGAAACTGCCCAGTCTATCCCACATGTGAAATTAATATAAACCTGGGGAACAAAGAAACTCCCTCTTGCTCATCATTCACTGTTCAGAGGGTGTACTGGCCTTTCCTCTCCATGGGCCATGAGACCTTAGAAGTCACGTGGCCCCTGGCCTCCAGGAGAGGGTCTCTCTTGCCAACCTGGTGGCATATTCACCAGTGACTTAGCACTCTCTGGCCCAGGAGCATGATACCTTGCATTCCTAGAAGCTGCATGGGCACTGGCAGCACTGGCTCCACATGCAACCACCGGGAGGGAGACTGAAGACAGACAGCAGCTGGGAACAACCTAACCTATCTGAATGACTGATTAGTAGCCCTCGGGCTCCAAAGGATGGTATTTTGAAATGGAGCAGGAATTCTGAATCTGAAAACTCTTCTTTTGTTTTGTTCTTGCTGAGGACATCTGGGTTTTGTCTGGGTTTTGCTGAAGAAATGAGTTTTGAGATGGGGAGTTCCCCATTTTCCCAGATCATTCAGCATCCAAATAAAAATCTTCTTTCCTTTCTCACTAGTGTCTGCCTCTAGGTTTTGCCTTTTGGTGGCAGCAGGCAGCTGAACCCCATTTTTTGTTCAGTAACATTATGAGAATAATCTATTTATCTGTCTACCATATCCACTAGAATTCCCTGAGAACACAGTCATATTTCTAATTCCCAGCATGCACCACAGTGCCTAGAAAAAGCAGGAACTTCATAAATGTGTATTGACTAAAGAAAGCAGAAAAGCACAACTAGCATTTGCAATAAACATTCTATTTATGAGACTTGATATATGAAGTCTGCTCCCAAATAGAATGATGCTGAAACAAAAACACATACATTATGGTATAAAAAAAAAAAACCATCATTGGGAGGGGAGGTAAGCTACAAGCCACTTGTATGGAAGTATGATTTTTTTTTCATTATTTCTTTAACTTTTTATACAGCATTATGAGAGATTTGGTTTTCTTCTCCCCCATAGGTTGTAATGAAAACATCATAAGGTCATTTCCTCAAAATTTTATCATTTCACATTGTGGTAAAAAACTAAATATGAAGACCTTGTTTGGAGCTCCAAAAGTCAATGACCTCCAAACAAATGCTTCACCTATGGGACCTGTGGACACATCAAGTACAGGAAATATCTAATGTCCTCGTAAATAGTGTGACTCAAACTCATACACTGGAGCTGAGAAATACTGCAAGGGATGGTTCATCTAGAACAACTCAACACCAATGTATACAGACAGGCAAAATAAATAACTACTACTGAGCTGGACAAATATCTTAAAGTCCTGAATAAAGCAGAAAATAGGAAATAAAATCAATGCTCAAACATAGGGTAAATAAAGGTAAGAAGTCCCTAAAGTATACTTTCATATATTAAAATTATTTTAAGTATATCTCTCTCTACTCACTAAAATTTAATCCATGAGTCAATTCAGAATTATTAGCTATAGTATCATGGCACAATTGATGCTGCTGTGTTTTTATGGTGCCATAAAAAAACATTTCACTAAATATCAAATGGGGCTAATGTAATTGTCTCCTTAATAATGAAATTTGAGGTATTATATGCACAAGGTCTATCCAAAAAGAGTCCAGCCATTGCTAACATACCAGAATGGTTTGTATGACATTGATGTAACCTGGTGGCCAAGGAGAGTGGACTGGAATGCACATGCATGAACAATGACAACTTCACTGTACTAGTCAGTGGAGGTGATAGACTCCATTGAGTGAGCATGTGTACTGTGTGGCCATCACATTCAAAATGACTGAGCAAGGAGAGCAATGAATCTGCATCAAATTTTGTGTTAAGCTCGAACACAATAGTTCCTCTAGGGAAACTATTCGGAAGGCCATACTTATGGGCAACTGGTGACTGGTAGCTTCACCATGACAACACACAAGCTCATGCATCACATCTGATGCAAAGTTTTTTTGTGAAACATCAAATCACTCAGGTGACTCAGCCCCAGAACAAACCAGATTGGGTGCCCTATGACTTCTCACTTTTCCCAAAACTAAAATCACCTTTGAAATGGAAGAGATTCCAGAATATCAATGAGATTCAGGAAAATAGGACAGAGCAGCTAATGGCGACTGGGAGAAATGTGTGAGGTCCCAAGGTGCCTACTTCGAAGGGGACTGAGGCATCATTGTCCTATGTACAATGTTTCTTGTATCTTGTACCTTCTTCAATAAATGTCTCTATTTTTCGTAGTACATGGATGCATACCTTCTGGATGCAGACCTCGTACATATACACATACTCACACACAAATAGCCAAAAAATAAAGGAAAACCCGCTTAATTAACATCATCAGACATAGGGGAATGCAATTCAAAACCACAACAGTATACTATCCCATACCCTTTAGGATGACTACAATCAAAATATAGACAATAAGCCCTGGTTGGCATAGCTCAGTGGACTGAGTGGGGGTTGCAAACCAAAGTATCGCAGGTTTGATTCCCAGTCAGGGCACATGCCTGGGTTGCAGGCCACGGCCCCCAGCAACCGCATATTGATGTTTCTCTTTCTCCCTCTCTTTCTCCCTCCCTTCCCTCTCTAAAAATAAATAAATAAAATCTTTTAAAATATATAGACAATGACAAGTATTAAGGAAGATGTGGAGAAGTTTAATCTCTCTTACATTGCTGGTAGAAATGTAAACTTCTACAGCTACTTTGGAAAACAGTTTGGCAGTTTCTCAAAATATTAAACACAGGATCACCATGTAGCTGAGAAATTCCTGCACCTAGTTATATACCCCAAAACTGAAAACAAGTATTCATATAAATGTTTTCACATAAATTTCAATATCACTACTATTCAGAAGATCCAAAAGGTGGAAACAAACCCAAATGTCCATCAACTGATGAAAAGATAAACGATATGTAGTTTTTTGCACAGTGGAATATTTTCATTTATAAAAAGAAATTAAATACTTTGATAAGTACTACAACATAGATGAAAGTTGAAAGCATATGCTAAATGAAAGACACCAGACACAACAGGCCAGAAATTATATGATTCCATTTTTATGAAATGTCCAGAATAGGCAAATTCTCACAAAATTTAGTTTAGTGATTGTGAGGGCAGATTATTGAGGATAGAAGGTGAGGAATGACTGCTGTCAGGTACCTGGTTTCTTTCTGGGTTATGACAATGTTCTAAAGTCACATTGCGGTAATGGCTACACAACTCTGTGTATGTACTAAAACCACTAATTTTTAAAAAATGACAAAGTAGGTATCAAGGAAATCCTGAAAAAGCTAACAAAGAAGGTTGGGTGTTAGTAACTAGAGGCCAGAGAGAGAGTAATTTTAACAGAGTAGCAAAGAAAGGTATACTGCCAACGGCCAATAAGAGAGCTAGGAAGTAGTGGAGGCACTGGATGAAGACATCATTATTGAAGATGATTAGCCATGAAAGAAATACAAAAAACCCATTTAGATGCTAGGACAATAGGCACATTGAAAACAATCCCATAAACATTTTTCAAAGATAGTCTATGGAATATCTTTGCATTGTGACTTCTATAATACAATTAATTTCCTAATACTTTAAGAAGATTAAAGTAATATTTATGCAAATGACCAAATTTATGTATGGCATTGCCACAGCTACTTACATAATACAGCTTTTTAAATTTAAAATTGCATTTTAGAGCTTTTACCATTATTATTCTGAATCATTTTTCTCCTTAAAATAAAGGCCTGGATGTAACTGCATGAAAAGCAAAAAAGAAACAGGCAGACTCAGTGTTTGCAAGCACCGCACTAGCTGGAAGCTCTGGTTTCTTTGGTGTCACTGGAATGGCACTCTTTATGTAGGTCTTTTGTGCAGTGATGAATGAAATGGCTACTGATGCTCTCTAAATAAAAGACTCACTCCTCCTTAAAGAAGCAGGTGCTACGGAATAGCTACTGTTTACACAGTGACTTTCTGGACAAAAACTTGATACAAAAGAAACATCCAAATAATTCCTGGGAGGCCTCCTCTGTGAATCTCCTAGACAATAGTTCAGCTGCAGTAATGCCACATGTGTCATTCTTCAGGTCAGTATGGTATTGGTGCCTTTTTTATAGCACTATCACAAGCAAATTTATAATGCACACATCACACAGAATTCGACATTTGGGGTTACATTTCATTACTTGATGAATATCTTGGTATAAGACTTTTATTGAAAACCTTTTGAGTGTTGGGTGCTTATATAACACAATCAAGTACTGGCAAGAAGTATCTTTATAGAATATTTTCTCTCACCCATCATGTTTTAGACTAATTCATTATCTTAAAAAAGTAGCCATTGTATATATTTTACCTACTTTTCAAAAGGAAGAATTAGACTTTCAGTTTATAAAAACAAAAAAGTGATGTTATTATTAGTAACAATTCAATGATCCATATAAGGGCTATATTATTTCTAATTTGGCACATAATTTGCATAAATGTATCACCACATCTTCATCGTCTCAATGTTGTTGAAATAGGCATTAGAATAAATAAAGATACAGATGAGGCTTATGTTTCCAACTAAAGTTGTAGCAACAAGTTTTTATATCCAATTATTTTGGTACTTTTAAAAACCCTAGAGTACCGAGTGTGTCCAAAATAAAGTATGACATAAAGGAGGAATGCTACTCTGAAATTGAGAAGAAAAATGAATATACTTTTTTACATGATGCTAGAATACTGATATAATTTTTAGAAGCACTATCAACACTATAGTTGATATTTAGCAAATCCTCATTTAGGACATGAAAAGGAAAATTTAATGTATTCTTAAAAAATGCTAAGCAATTTGTCTTTTAAAAACCAACTTCCAGAGACGAAGGGGCTTGGAGGGCTGGGTGAAAAAGGTGAAGGGATTAAGGAGCCCACATTGGTAGTTACAGAATAGTCATAGGGATGTGAGGTACAGCATAGGGAATACAGTCAATAATATTGTAATAACCTTGTATGGTGCCAGGTGGGTACTAAAATATGAGGTGAACAAAGCATTTTGGAAAGTATCTGACTGCCTAACAACTATGCTATACCACTTGAAACTATTATAAAATAATACTGAATGTAAACTAACTGAAACAATGAAAAAATGCATCTTCTACAGTGAGAAAACAAAGCTATGTTGGTTACAATCCAATACCAATACAATTATTACAAGTTTCAAGAGCAAGTGTGATAATCTGAGGAAAAAGATTTTTCTAAGCAGTTAGGGGACAGAAGTTATTAACCTAAACTTAGAACTAAAAAGATCAAGAGAGCCACCTGCAGTTTGAAGTCCAGAAATATGAAAAATTTCCCTAGGCCTTCTATTTCTAAGCCTAGGGAATCTCATTGACATTCTTAGAATCTATTTGATTCTCAGAATGACACACCCAGAGTATCTGATTAAGTTGAACGTGGTAATAAAACACAGTTCAATAGAACCTAAATGCACATTTAAAAAATCATCTTTACATTATATAATACTGTCTAAATCATTTTTCTAAGATTTACAATACTATATTTAATATATTCAAAAAGCACTTGAAACATATTAATTGAAGACCGACTAAATTAGTTCATTTTATTTCCAAGTAAGTGGCAACTGGATTTGTATGATTATTTTCCTACCATCTATGCAACAATAATAGTCCTGATAAGAAAGACCTCCAATTTGGGAGACACTATCAAAATATAAATTTACCATGAGTTTATAAAGTTAACTTTCCAGTTTCAAGTTAATTTTTTCTTTTAATTATTGTTCAAGTACAGTTGTCTCCATTTTCCCCTCACCACTCCCCCACCCCAGCCATCCCCACCTCCCACCCTGGATATGACCCCACTCCCGTGTTTTGTCCATGTGCCCTTTACACATGTTCCCATAAACCCTTCCCCCTTTCCCCCATTATCCCCTCCCACCTCCCCTCTGGTTACTGTCATTTTGTTCTTACTTCCAATGTCTCTGGTTATATTTTCCTTGCTTGTTTGTTTTGTTGATTAGCTTCTACTTATAAGTGAGATCATATGGTATTTGTCTTTTACCTCCTGGCTTATTTCACTTACCATAATGCAAGTGAGACCACAGACAAGGGTTTGATCTCCAAAATATATAAAGAACTCACATGACTCCACTCTGGGAAGACAACCCAGTTAAAAAAATGGGCAAAGGACTTGAACAGACACTTCCCCAAGGAGGACATACAGAGGGCCCAGATACATATGAAGTGATTTTCTCTTTTTTCCATTTACTTAGTTTATTCTTTAATTGTTGTTCAAGTACACTTCTCTCCATTTTCACCCTACCATGGCCCCCACCACACACACACATACCTCCCACCTGGGAACCTACTCCCCTTTGGCTTTGTCCATGTGTCCTTCATACATGTTCCTTGATGGACCTTCCCCTATTTTCCCCCATTATCCCTCTTGATCCTCTACTCTAGTTACTGTCATTTTGTTCATTATTTCAGTGTTTCTGGGTATATTTGGTTCACTTGTTTATTTTCTTAATTATGTTCTACTTATAGGTGAGATCATGTGGTATTTGTCTTTCACAGCCTGGCTTATTTCACTTAGCATAATGCTCTCCAGTTCCATCCATGCTGTTGCAAAGGATAGGAGCTCTTTCTTTCTTTCTGCTGCATAGAATTCCATTGTGTAAACATACCATAGTTTTTTGATCCACTCATTTACTGATGGGCACTTAGGCTGTTTCCAGCACTTGGCTATTATAAATTGTGCTGCTATGAACTTTGGGGTACATTGGTTCTTTTGAACTGGTGTTTCAAGATCCTTAGGATATAATCCTAGCAGTGGAATTGCTGGGTCAAAAGGCAGTTCCATTTTTAGTTTCCTGAGGAAATTCCATACTGTTTTCCACAGTGGCTGCACCAGTCTGCAATCCCACCAACAGTGCACTAGGGTTCCCTTTTCTCCACAACCTCTCCAATATTTGTTGTTTCTTGATAAGTTTATGATAGACATTCTCACCAATATATAGTGGTATCTCACTGTGGCTTTAATTTGCATATCTCTGATGGTTAGTGATGCTGAGCATCCTTTCATATGTCTTTGAGCCTTCTATATGTCCTCCTTGGAGAAGTGTTTGTTCAAGTCATTTCCACTTTTTTAAATTTAGGGTGTTTGCTTTCACTCCCTCTTTCTCTAGTACAATACCATAATGTCCTCTAAATTCACATGAAATGCACCCTCAAATAAATGTACTCCACTAACATATAAAGTTGTCAAGTAACAGCACAGCCTATTATGAACCATGAGTCTGTTTGGAGTTATTAAGAAGTAATTACATACTTGGTGTGAGCAATTTAGTCTCTTCTGTATCCTATAGTCTAAGGATATCAACATTATTTGAGGAGAATAGGTGAGAAGCTGAATCTATCAATAGCACATAAAAATCTAACATGAAGTCTGCTGCCACCACAAGCAAAATTTCTCCATACAGCCATGTCAGCTTTTTCGGGAGTAGAGGTACACCTCACCAAATCCAGGATATTAGAAAAATAAAACACAGAAAATAGAGTCAAATGTCCACAACCTCATTAGGTTTTTAAACAAGGAGTGGTAACAGTCCAAAACCTATGGGACACAGCAAAGGCCGTCCTGACAGGGAAGTTCCTACCAATGAAGGCCTACCTACAAAACATAGAAACATTTCAAATAAACTACCTAACCTTATTTATACAAGAACAAGAGGAACAACAACAAACAAAGCCCAGAGTGAGTAGAAGGAAGGAAATACCAAGATCAGAGCAGAATTAAATGACATAGATATTAAAACAACAAACCAAGGATCAATATTGAGGAGCTGGTTCTTTGAACAGATAAACAAAACTGATAGTCTTTAACCAGAGTGTTCAAGAAAAAAAGGGAGAAGACTCATAAATAAAATCAGAAATGAAAGAGGAGAAATTATAACTGATATTACAAAAATACACAGGATTGTAAGAAATTACCACAAACAACTATGCCAAGAACTTTGAAAACCTGGGTGAAATGAACAAATATCTAGAAAAATACAATCTTCCAAAACTGAATCAAGAAGAAGCAGAAAGCCTGACCAGACTGATAACAGCTAGTGAAATGGAAGTAGTGGGGCGGGGGGGGGGGGGGGGAACCTCCCAGCACACTAAAGCCCTGGACCAGACAGTTTCACATGTTAATTTTACAAAACATTTAAGGAAGAGCTAACCCCTATCCTTCTCACATGATTCCAAAAAATCCAAGAACACAATGACTCCCAAACTCATTTTGTGAGTCCAACATCATCATAACCCCAAAACCAAATACAGACACAAGGAAAGAAAACTACAGGCCAATATCTCTGATGATATAGACACTAAAATCCTCAACAAAATATTGACAAACCACATCCAGCAAGATGTTAAAAAGATCATACAGCATGATCAGGTGGGATTCATCCTAGGAATGCAAGAATGGTACAATATTTGCAAATCAATAAATTTGATACATCACATAAATTGAAGAAAAGACAAAAATCACATGATCACATCAAGAGACATGCAAAAAGCATTTCATAAGGTACAGCATCCATTTATGATAAAAACACTCAGCAAAGTGGGAATAGAGGGAGCATTCCTCAACATAATAAAGGCCATATATCAGAGATCTACAACCAACATACTCAATGAGCAAAAACTAAAAGCTTTCCAACTAAGATCAGAAACAAGACAAAGATGCCCACGTTCACCACTTCTATTCAACATAATATTGGGAGTTGTAGACATAGTGATCAGACAAGGAAAAGAAACAAAAGGCACCCAAATTGGAAAGGAGGAACCAAAACTGTCATTGCTTGCAGAAGATATAATAGTGTACACAGAAAACCCTATAGACTCCACCAAAAAACTATTCAACTTAATAAGTGAAATAGGCAAAGCAGCAGGATACAAAGTCAATATTCAGAAGTTGAAAGCATTTTTATATACCAACAATGAAATATCAGACAAAGAAATCAGGAAAAATTCCCATTTGATATAGCAACAAAACAAAGTATCTAGGAATAAACCTAACCAAGGAGGTAAATGATCTCTTCTCAGAAAACTACACAGCACTGAAGAAAGAAATTAAGGAAGACACAAACAAATAGAAGCATGTACCATGCTCATGGACTGGAAGAATTAGAATCATCAGCATGTCCATACTACCCAAACAATTTAGAGATTAAATGCAGTCCCCATTAAAGTACCAATGACATAATTAACAGATACAGAACAAACCTTTCAAAAAATATATGTAACCATACATGACCCCAAATAGCTTCAGCAATTTTGAGAAAGAACAGAGTAGGAGGGATCATAATACCTGACATCAAACTCTATTACAAGGCACTGTAATCAAAACAGTCTGTTATTTTTCAGAGCCTTTAAAATAATCTAAATCAGCAGGTATACAGAAAAATACTAAAACCATGATATTTTCAACAAGATCAAATACAAAGAAAATATTAGATACAGTGAAAGAACACAGGAAATAGCAAATCTATTATTTTTTCATATGTAACACAAAACAATTTAAATCTGAAAATAAAATCTGCATCACTGCTAATAGTAACACAGTTTCTATGAATAATTTTAAATAAGTACAAATCAAAACCCAAATTATAAAATAATAAATCTTAATCAAATAGTATACTCAATGTGAACAAAATTTGTGACTGTCAAACACCTAACACATCCCAATGACATACATATACATATGCAATATTTTAAAAATATATATTTTCTTGAAAGAGAGAATTCTGAGATTATTTAAAAGTTAAAAATCATTATCTTGAAATGTTGGAATTCCAGATGAGATATATATATTTTCTAAATTTACCAAAGATTTTTCCAGATTTTCCACAAGCATTATTTTATCATTAAATAGATTTACTAAAAATGAATTGCTCTTCAATAGTCTTGAAAACATTATTTTTAGAGAATATACTTGATATTGTTATAAGAATGGCTTAGATTATATTTAAAAGAGGCTGATGATGCATAATTTCATTGTTCTTTAACCCCAAACTTAGTATACTCAAAAATTACATTTTGTTCCCTAATGCTAATGTTTTATTCAAACATTAATATTTCAAATAGGTATATTAGTTTTAACAACTCATATCTCAAAAATATTTGATTTTCTATGCTGTCCAAATGATTGTTTGTTAAGATGCAAGTTTAATACACTCAAAAATTTATTATTACCCATATCAATAATCACAGCATATAACAATCACCAAACTTCCCTATGATCAGGATGTAATAGGACACTTTTTAAAAGGTTATCTCATATTAACATGGATAATAGTCACCAAACCTGATTTTCAATAAGAATAATTTAAAAGTACATTGCTAATACCAACATTTCCTCATCTTTTTAAGGCAATTGCCACTATCTTCTCAGAGAGCAGGCCTTCTACAGGTGCCTTCTCAGTTTGAGTGGGGAGGGAAAGGATTATGCAGGCATGTGTTAGTTCCCACTATAACTATAAAATGTCTATCAGCCTCACCTTTAACTGGAACATAATCAACAACAAAAAAAAATAGCAAACAAAATATAACCAGTGACATTGAAATTAAGAACAACCTAACAATAGCCAGAGGGGAGGGGGGAGGGGACAGTGGGGAGAAGGGTTTTCAGGAGCTACTATAAAGGACACATGGACAAAACCAAGGCGGAGGGTGGAAGCAAAGGAGGAAGGTGGGTTTGGCTGAGGTGGGGGGCTAATGGTAGGGAGAAAATGCAGACAACTGTAATTGAACAACAAGAAAGTAATTTTACAAAATGCCTATCAGCCTGATAACAGAGACTGACCCACACAACTGTAAAACATGTGATGAATTCATCAGCTTAGAGGGGACCCGTATTCCATTACTCTGTGCTAATTTAATGGTCAACACCAGGCTGAAAGCACACTGCAGAGAAATAAGGGTGAGATGCTGGTATTCAGTGGCATGATGAAATGTAATGCCTCAAAGGAACAAGATAAAGATTGTAGGAAGTAAAGTCCTACAACAAACATAAGCGATCTTGCTGCTATTTTTATCATAGAATTTAAGATTGGCCAATTTGCTTTGTGAATGCAAGCTGTTTGTTACTATAAAAAATGGGCATTTCCCCAAACCCCCACATTGGTTTAATACTGAACTGTCAATCACTAAAATCCATAAACCTCCCATAGCCCTCATGTCCAATAACACGCCACAAAGCAGTTGTCTAGCCAACAAAAAAGATTTATAAATAAGAACTGTGGTAGAAAAATGTAGTTGTCATTTTGTTTGATCAAAACTCTTGCAATTAGAACATTTCTTTAAAAAATTATTTGAAATACAACCCTTTAGACAGATATCTAGCTTCCCAGTTCTCCCTGTCTCAAAGATCTCACACATACATCAAAGTATTCTGTACAAGACATTTCTCTTTACACTAGTATCACCTTGACCTTTTCAATATTTAACTTTCAGGAATAGATCCATACACATGAAAGTGGGTAAAGGAAAAGAAAATTGGAGACTGTGATAAATGTATTTTCATTTATGAGCCCAAACCCCTAGCACTCACTCTTTCATAAAAAAATAAATAAAAACATTACTTCAGAGAAAAACCTAACTTAATGTAAATAACTGTGTTTTAAAAATAATATATTTATAAAAACATCTACCTAGAGCATAGAGGTCTTTTTTCTTCCAAAGCTCATCTTAAAAGCCACCTTGATGAACTTTTCCTGTTCCATCTAACAGAAGGAAAATAGTACCACACATACTCCAAACAAAGGTGCTCAGGATGCACAACACCACACAATGTCAACAACAAAAACAATGCATGTGAAAATGTATATAGCAACTGTAAGAGAACCATTTTCATAGTTCTCATTACCCTTAAACCTAAAACTAAGTAAACTTGATGTCATTATCCTTATCTCACGCTGGAGGAAACAGGTTCAGACAAGTAAATTGATTCACTTGGTGTCAGAACTAGAAAGTTACAGAGCTGGGATTGTATCCATCCTAGGTCTTCTTCCCCATCTAGTTAATATATTCCACTCCCTATTAGATCCATAACCTTTAACAATCTAACTGCAAGTCCTTACTTCCATTCAAGCCAACTGGTATTTTCTTTACCAATTTTCCCCATTGCTCTTACATATAGTGCATGCCTCCATTAGAACAGCTATCTTACTGTACCATAGCTATGTGTTTACAAGCCTCTTTTTCCACTACACTCTAAACTCCCTGATCATAATAATTTCATCTTGGTTCCTCCAAAACAAGGGAAAGTACTCTACATAAAGGAAGCTCTTAGTCAATATTTTCTGAATGAGTATTCTGAAGTTTAAATGACTACCATATATTCTACTCACCTAGCCTCAGAGTACACACAAAGTAGTAACTAATTACCTTTTAACTATTTTCCTAATCAATTCACATTCTACTTATTTGTTACATTTCAATATCACTGAATGTTATTAATTTTATTTCTAGACCTTAAAACTATTTGCATCATATTATTTGGTCCTTGAAAGATTCCTGTGTAACTTTCACTCTAAACATATTACAGAAGGCTCTTGGTATCCAGTGAAATAACAATAATTTTTAAAGACTTTCTCTGCACAAGTTCCTAAGAAACACTAAGAGGAATAAAAGATGGTCCCCATCCATGATTATCTAACCTTCTGGGAGAATGAAAAACAATTTGATTGTCAGAACTAAGGACATCATAAGAAAGCAGGGGTTACATTCATCATACCTTCAACTTCCTCTTTGATAGCTCAAATAATCTTATGTGTAATAACATTATTTATGTAGTAATAATGGGTACAACTGAAAATTGCTTTGCTACTACATATATACACCCAAAAGTTAATTACTGTTAATTAGGAAACCTGATATATTATAGCTACATATATACATACATTCAAAGAGCACTAAGTAAATTAGGAGTTGTGTTCTCTAATCACCTCAAGCAAGCATTTATTTAAAGTTTGTTTCAGGTTGACTCTCACTAGAAAGTGTTTCATACAATAACATTAACCATCCCTTGTTAAAATGTGCTGATACTGAAGTTTGTGTTAACTAGATTACCTGAATACGGAAGTGAGTGAGTCAAACACAGCACCACACAGTCAAAGGCTTAACATGTCCTTGTTCTTTAGGATTTCTTTTGATTCCCATTAGTTTAAGGGAGCAGATAGATTTAAAATAGATGGTCTGGCATTAACAGTTTGACAAATTCCCCGAAGGGTCTGTTCCATATAAGGATGTAACAATCCTAGTCTTTCCTGATTATTATAATTTCACTAATGAACTCATTTTTCAGCAGAAAACTCTTCTTGTGTTACCAATTGAAAATACATTATTAATATGTAGAACAGCATCAAAATGTATAACATTAATATAAAATGGTTTAAGTGAAAATCAATTAAGGTCTGTTACATATTTGGAGGGATAAGACTGGTTAAAATCATTTGGCTGACTATTCCTAAGAAGAGTGTCTTCAATAACCAATTAACTTTTAAACAGTAAACACATTCAATGAACCATTCTTAAATCTAATACTAAAATAGCACTAGACACAGTTTGGGAGGGGCAAGTGATGAATTGGGAAATGGATGCACATAGTTAAATGACAGGTTCTTATCAAGTCAATATATTTTGTTTTGGATGGTGAGGTCAGAGGAACTTTGATATATAATCAAAGATAATTAATTCACTTAATAAATAAATAAATAAAAACTGAATCACCCACAAATCAACAATGAGAGGGTTATGCACTAAGGGGCTGTGATTAGTCTAATTTTGTGAATTGGAGGAATAAAATAGTGCCAGCAATACCAAACTAAACACATTATTACTGTATGATCTAGCAATCACGTTCCTTGGTATTTATTAAAATTAGTTGAAAAGTTATATCTACAAAACAAACCTGCACACAAATACTTATAACAGCTTCATTCATAATAGATAACACTTGGAAACAACCAAGCTGTTCTTCGATAGATGAACAGATAAATTCTGGTACATCCACACAAGAGAATGTTATTCAGTAATGAAAAAAAAAAAGCTATCAGGCCATGAAAACTCATGGAACAATCTTTAAATGCATATTGATGAGTATAAGAAGTCAATCTGAAAAGGTTAGACAAAACTATGGAAATAGTAAAGTGATCAGTGGTTGCCAGGGGTTGGGGGAGTCAGGAGGGAAGATGAATAGGTGGAACATGGGATGTTTTGGGCACTGAAACCATTCTCTATGGTACTATAATGGTGGAAAGATGCCATTATACATTTGTGAGAACCCCTAGACTGTACAGCAAAGATGTAACCCTAAGGTAAACTAGGGAGTTTGGTTGATAGTAATGCATCGTCCTCTCTTTCTCCTTCCCTTCCCCCACTAAAAAATAAATAAATTTTTAAAAAACATAAAATGAACTAAGGAGATCCCAAATTATCCTGAGAGAAAGACACTTCCTAACCCTTCCTGCCCCATTTGAATTACATCTGAATTCAGGTTATACAGTGTTTTATCAAAGTTTTATTACATGTATGACCTTTGACTGAATATACTATTTATAATCTTTGAAAATACAGTTATCTTTCCTCATCACCATCAACCAAAGGAAAAATATGGTAGAAGTTCTAACTGCTGGTATCCAGTTAAGTAATATTCCTATAGGGAAATGAAAAGACTCATGGTAACTGTTTATAATCCTTTCCTCAAAGGGGTATATTAATAATATTTAGTCATTATCAAGTTTGTATTGAGAGACAAACCTTAGGTTTAAGGTTATACGGCAATTATGTCTGACAAATCTTAAATATAGCATGTTCCAATAGAAGTACGTAAAAAAAAGTCCTTGCACTGGCCTCAAGCAACTCCAAGAAAAGTGTTAAAAGTAGAAGAGGTGCCCAACTTCATACCCAGCTTCATGATGGCAACCAGTGACAGACTCCACAGACTCCCAGTTTTACCAAATACAAAATCCACTCATGTTTAACATTAACCAGTAAGACCAGATCAGCAATAAATTTCTCCTTAGAAACTGATATATGATCTCTTGCTTACCACACAACCCAGAAGACTTGTATTGAGAGCCAAGAAAACTACAAAGCAGACAGATGCAAAGATAAGCAATGCTACACTTTAGGAAATTAAAGCAAATTACATTGTGGTGGGCAGTGACATTTTGGGTTGGCCAAAAAGTTCCTTGCCCCCCCCCCCCCATAAGATGGCTCTAGTAGCATTTAGTTGCCTTTAACTTCATTTAAAACAATTTTATTAGATTGTATTGTGACAGCTGACATATCAGTGTGCATTAAAAAAAACTTATGAAAACTGGTGAATTTTTGTGTTGCCACTTAAATATTAAAGGTGGAAGAAAAGATGCAACATTTTCCACATATCATGCTTTATTATTTCAAGAAAGGTAAAATTTCAACTGAAATGCAAATAAAGATTTGTGCCATGTATGGAGGAGAAGGTGCTGTCACTGATCGAATGTGTCAAAAGTGATTTGTGAAGTTCCATGTTGGAGATTTCTCGCTGGATGATGCTCCATGGTCAGGTAGGCCACTGGAAGTTGATAGTGATCAAATCAAGACATTCATTGAGAACACTCAATGTTATACCATATGGGAGATAGCCAACATACTCAAAAGACCCAATTCAATAAAGTTATTGGTAAAAATGAAAAATGTGTCTTTTATTTTACAGAAAAAAATCATATGGACTCTTGGCTACCTCAATATGTAGCAACTAACTGAGTGGCTGGCTCCTTCTGAACAATTTTCTTTGGGAACAGATGGAAACAACTTGTCAAAGGTATAGATAGCACACCATTCTATAAACAGTGGCTGTAGTCTCGAAGTATTAAGGAGGGGGGAAAAAGAATGCCCATATCTTGATCTTTAAGAACAAGCCTGCTTAGAGAGGGAATAAAAGCCGGGAAGATGACCAATTCCTTACACAATGAAGGTAAGTAACCTCTGATATATAACACATCTATTTCTTCTAAATTTTTCATAAGGACATGCTAATGACATTACCACTCTAAAATAAAAGGTCAAGAATGAGTTAATTTAATACTTCAAAATACATTTTCCTTTCTGCCAAATTACATAAACTCACAGGCTAAGTGAAATGTTCTCCAAGACAAATGAGAACAACTTAACCTTGAGAAAAGCTGAGCATCAATTTTTCACAAATTAGCCACTGGTGGGTTTGCATTTCAAAAAAAGAAAGATTAAATATTGATTTCACACTTGGGGAACTGCCCCACCTACTGATCCAAATGAAAACAAGAAATTCATCACCAGCATGTTGACAGATTATGATTTGTTTCAAGACATACCTTTTTACAAGTATTCTAGTCTGACGATAACACATTCCTACTACACAAGTTAATAGTAGGACCTGATGTAGTTGTTTTACTTCTAACATAAAGGCTACATAGCTTTTTAAGACATGGTTAGCAGCAAAAATTTTCAAATATAATTTGTTCAGATCAAAAGAGAGCATACAGGAATTGATGAATACATAGTTTCAGTGTATACATCTAAAATTGGACTACTACAGCTACAGCTATGAATTTTCTCTTGCACAGATCATGTAATTTGTTAAATGAAGAGGTTTTCTTATAAAAGAGACTTTGACTCAGTATTTGCCTTAACTCAGAAAGATGTTACAAACCCACAACATAAAAAATGCCATGTTAACATGTACATAGACACATATTTACAAGTGACTCATGAAAGATGGATTAAAAAATAAATAGAAGGGAAAAAAGTAAATTTTACATAAGGCCAGCATATGAGATAGTATTTGTTACTCTGTGAAGCTGGAAAGGGTTGCCAGAAACTGGGTCAGTTAAAAAACAAAGAGTGAATGCAGATGGGAATGACTCTGTGGAAATTACTGAATTCAGTTACTTTTTATTGTACATTAGTCAAAATCAAAATGAGGCATTCCCTAAAATAAACACTAGAGGATTTGTGTAAGACAGAGCATTTACACAATAAAAAAAAATGACATGTCAAGGTGCTCTTTTACAAATAATGTTCATTAAGACTGCCCATTGGTTCACATAAAAAAGTTGATATTAGAAATAGTTTAAGTTGAATATGGTAATTTTGATGCCTGAAAGACACAATACGTAGCCTAATTTCTGTGTAAGTTTCATGTTATTTATATAATCTTTAGATCAAGTGCTACTTATCCCCATCCTTCCTGAAATGTTGTTTAATGTGCTCAGTGCCCAATCTTTAAAGAGACTGAATTAAACATCTTATTTTAAAAATAAAATCAATAACTTTGAAAATAAATTTCTCCAATATAAAAAAATAAAATAGTCTAAATGTGGGATATGTTTCTAAGTCATGTCCATACCTCAAGTCTAGTTAATAATAAATCAAAATAACAATAAGAAACTAATAGCATCCAACACTCATAATAATGACTATGGACCAGGCCACTATTTGAAACATTTTAATCCTTTTAAACTCATGAAAATCAAGTGAGGAACTATTACTGTCCCTTCTATTTTACAGATGAGGAAATTGACATGTAAGAAGATAGGCAACCTACTGAGGGTCACCTAGCTAGTAACTGGGAATGTCAGGTTCAAACCAAAAGCCCTGACTCCCACGTTCATTCCTCTTAAGCTACAGTGAAGTTGCACAATCTCCTCCTTGACCTCCCCACCTGCCTCTGGTGAAAAAGCTGATGGGATCTTGCAAGCAGTTTAAAAAAATTTTTTTTTGCATTTTTTTCTACTACCATTTAGTTTCCCTACATTCTCCTCCCCCCATCACCACAGTGTTGTCCATGCCCATGAGTCCTTTCTACCTTTTTGCTCCATTCCTCTACGCCTTTACCCCTACCCCCAGAGCTGCCATTCTGCTCTCTGTCTCTGAGTCTGTCTCTGCTGTACTTGTTAGTTCAGTTTGTTCATTAGATTCCACATATGAGTGAGATCATATGGCATTTGTCTTTGACTGGCTTATTTCACTTAGCATGAGCAAACAGTTTTTAACAAGTGTCTACAGATAGTTTGCAGAGGAGTAAAGCAATGGAGTTGATCAGGTTCAAGTTGTTGAAAAGATGGATGCTCAGGATTTCTGACAGGATTAGGAAAAATAAAAGATAAAAATATGATTTATCATGAGGGAGAGAAGGAAATTACAGGGGGAAGCAGAGGCAAAAAAAAAGTACACAACAAAAGTAGTAAGTCTGAAAACCTGAAACAAACAAAATTTATTACAAAATAAAATTAAGAAAAAAGCCAAGAAACACATCACACTCCATCTTTAATCCCCAACAAACCAATCCTCAGATACATTGCTTCACTGGGACTGCTAGTTTTACTCCTAAATTTCCCCGAAATTCTTTTCCATTCTCTTCCTGACCTATTAGGAGACATCAACTACTGATCATTTCTCATTTTCTAGCTCTTTTTCTCCCTTTGCCATTAACCATGACTTCTTCCCATGATTCCATACTAAGCTTCTGGCTCCCCTTCTCAGCGACACTCTTAGAAAGCTTTCCTTTCCATGTTTATTTTTTTAGTTGCCTAAAATTTATTCCTAATTATATACCCTAACATATTAAAAGTAAACACACACAAAAATAATAGAAATAGTACACTGAATTTCAAAAAGGGTCCTTCCTATTTCTCTATCATCAAGGCCATTTTCTATCTCCTTAAATTAATTGGTTCCCTCCATAGTTAATGCTCACTGATCCTTTAAGATGTGCTTCCTCCTTTCCATTTCCACTGCTATTAACACAGCCTCTAAGCTGTTATCACCTGCCCCTTGATTGCTAAAACAGTCCCATAACTCATGTCCCTGCCCAAAGTTTCTCTGTCCAGCTGCCAGATCACCCTTCAAGATCCACCAAGGCTCCCAAATGCCAGTTGGATACAACCTGAACCTCGAGAATTTATTTTTGAAGAATGATCTGAAAATTCTCCCAACTTCACTCCCACTTGCAAACCCCTTAAGTAAATTTCTCACTATTCCTCAATGGGCATTTCCTAATCCACTCAAAGTGACTAAATTGTACATTCCCATCCAATGTAATTTTTGTAGATGCTTTACCTCTGTGCCTTCAACAGTAAGCGACTTAAAATATTAAGACCTATAGTTAACCATATATGTTCCTTTATCAGGAAGTGAGATTGTAAGAAAATTTCGCATTCATTGAATGTCTACCCAAATGAAGGAACTGTGCGAAGTTAATTTTCACAATAGTGCAAAGCAGGTATTATTAAACAATAGTATATCTCAGAACAAACAGTGACATTAAACCATTTGTCTAAGTTTACACAGCAGATTCATTTTGTTTTTGTTTTTGAGAGAGAGGGGAAAGGAAGGAGAAAGAAAGGGGAGAAACATCAGTAGGTGGTTGCCTCTCATGCTCCTCCTACTGGGGACCTGCCCCACAACCCGGGCATGTGCCCTGACTGGGAATCAAACTGACAACCCTTTGGTTCACAGACTGGCACTCAATCCACTGAGCCACACCAGCCAGGGCTGTTTTATTAATGCTCACCCAAGGATATGTTCATTGATTTTATAGAGAATGAAAAAGAAGAGAAAGAAACATAAATGTGAGAGAGAAACATCTATCAGTTGCCTCCTGTATATACCCTGACTGGAGACTGAACCCACAACCTAGGCATGTGTCCTAACCTGGGATCAAACTCACAACCTTCTCACGCATGGGGCAACACTCCAATCAACTGAGCCACCCAACCAGGGTCACACAACAGATTCTAAGTCCAAAGTTTACACCAATTCTCTCTCCTAAGTCTTTTCCTTGCCATAGTCCATCTCTTCCAACCTAGTTGGAAGCCACAGGTAATGTTGCTGCCTCTCTGAATACAACGACATGTCCTCCTGGCTGTAGCTGCTGTTTGCCTGTTGACTTTGGAAGCTTCAGACATCCAGGCTAATTCAGTAACTTAGAAACCAAGGTGCTGCAGGCTTTAATTTCTTTAATGCCAGCTCTTGGGCCCTGACTTACTGAGGTATGGTAGTCACAATGACATGTGCACATAGTGACAGCTGACAGCAGGAAGAAGACAAAATGCCTATAAAAAGCAGACATGAAAACTATTAAATGACAGCCAACTGGGAGCATGAGCCTCTCCTGTTATTCAATCTGTGCATTCCTCTCCAAAAGAAAACTGACAAGCAAGAACAGAGTGGCTGTCCACCCCTTTTCTCCCTATTTTCTGCTCAATGAACACATGACGAGAAAGGGGGATATTTTGTTCTAGCCCCTTCTGTTTTCTCTGTTTTAGTCCACGATTACCTCCTCTTGCTTGTAAAGATGCCCATGTAACACACCAAGGCAATGCTTAGCCATCAGCAACTCTCTTAACAGATTTCACAGGTTTTCCTCAGGAGGCTTCTTAAGGCACCATACTGTTACTTCAAACTATGTTTCTGCAGTGAACTCTTACTCATTCTTCGAGGCCTAATGCTACCTCTTCTGGGATGGTTCCTTCTAAAGACCCAGGAAACATGTAGAAGGAATATGCAGACACCCCAAGAAGCTGGTAGTATTTATAGCTTAGGCAACTAAGACTCCAGGTTTCCAAGGTCACCATAAGTTTTGTCTCATTTCAAATGCCATGTTCTTTCCAACTGTAGTGTAAGTTTCTGACAATTAACTTTTTTGATATTAATGTGAGTGTCTGACATTAAGCTCTTGATTGCCCAGGCATTCACATCAAAGACATCCATCTCCAATAAACACATTGCCATCAGCAGGAACAGATAAAGAAGCAGTCACCCCACCCAGGAAGTTCTCCTTTTTATAGAGGTCTGGCTGACTTAGATTACTGTTTGATCTCTTGATTTTCCATTCCTGAACTTTAATTCCTGCTGTTATGTTTTGCATTCACTAATAAAGAAGGAACTCCTTAAACCCTAGGTACCCCAATAAAGGCAGAATCCCAGGTTCGGCTTTCTTTGTCTCTGTTGTGATTTTGTGTGGGCCTCAGGGGTGCACCCTCCAGGACCTGTGGGTAATAAGCCTTGATTTTTTTTCAAAACTCCCTGATGGTTGCAACTGAGGTGCCTCTTGCAGTCATAATAAGAACCACAAGTGCTCCTCTAGCCACAACACTGGCTCCCAAAGAGGATAAATGGCTTTGGGGGCTTACTTCAGGGCCCAACTGAGTGCCCCCACGCATTTCTGTTCACTACTATCAACATGCATAGGCTGAAAGCAATATAGAACACCAACAATAGGATGTTTTTGCTATTATTTGAAGATATTCAGCAGTCACTCAATGCCTTGTATAACTCATTTGGTTTATTTTATTTACTCTTCATAACACCTCTGTAAACGTTATTACTAAACTCAATTTACAGAATCTTCAACATCAAAGAACCTAGGTAATTTGTTGCAAGTTACACAGGTAATAAGAAACAAAAGTAGGGTTTGAACCTATACCTTTTGCACTAAATCCAGTGGTTTCCTCACAGTTATAAATATGCCCCCAGTATCTTAAAACTATCTCTAGGACACTGAACATATACTGTTTTACTCTATAATTATTTATCAGTTGCCTTGCACAAGTCTTACAATGTGAAATCCATAAAGAGAGAGGCTATGTTAAATTGCACATTTATATTTTTCATTTCCACTGTAATATATGAGATAGTTCATTGCATGGACTATATATGTGGACAAAGGATGTAGAGTCAGGCCAACTGGGCTCAAATCCCAGCTCTGCCATTTCTATGAGAGTTTAGAAGAGTTTTTAATGACTTGGAACCTCATTGTTTTCTTAATTTAGATTTCCATAGTAGTACCTACCTCAGAGGGTTCTGAGGATTAAATGTGAATGTATGTTATGTGCTTAGCACAGTGGCTAGCACAAAATAACCTTTTGCTGAATGTTAGAGTCTATTGTTGTGATCATTGAATCCATTCACCACAGGAAGTACTCTTTTCAGCACTATGGCCGTCTGTGCTATTAAGTTTTCCTGGAAGAGGATCAATTAGGAATATCTCCCCCATGTGTCTGTTGCATCTAAACCCGCATTATTACTACACAAAATGGCCAATTTTAACGTCTCTCTCCCATGCTGCAATAAACATTCCTAACACCATCATCTTAACTGTGCTTTTCCATGCTTGCGTTCACCCCTTTGTCTGAAATATACTTTACTATTTTCTCTACTTCAATAACCCCTATTCAATCTTCAGAAAAAAAAAATTACTGCTCCCAATGTGAGGCCTTCTCAAGTATCTCAGGCAGTTACTATTCCCAGAGCAGTTTTTTCCACCTTGGCCATAGTACTTACTACTACACTATAGTTTTATTTATTCATTTACACACTTGTCTCTCTAACTAGACTGTGAAATTGTCCATGTCAGAAACCTTTTTATTTGCTGTTTTAGGCCTAACCCAAGCAGAACATAATACAACAGATGCTCGAGAACTGTTTGGATTAATGACTAATGAACAAATGAAGCAAGCAGGAACTAAACAATACACAATGTATTCATTCAATGGAATTTGAAGTATTATGAGCTAGCTAGCCTTCAGGTCACCATATATGCATTACTGTGACTACTACATTATAGAGACAGGTGTTTTGAAAAGAATGACATCTTCATATATTACTTCCATTTGAAAAAATTACAGGAAAGTATACATGTAGGTAGATCCTTGTAGGTAGATCCTTGTAGTTAGCACACATAAAATTTTGCTTCTTGAATTGTTTAGAAAGCAAAACCATTTGACAATATCAGCATAATCATAAATAATATCCCATGCCGGTAGATTTTAAAAACAAATACAGATTTAGATTTTTCCCTCTTTGAGTACAAGTTATACTTTTCCTCTTGGTACAAATTTGTATAAGAAAGAGAGAGAATATACAAAGAAGGCAGGGAAGAAGAAACAAAGAGGAAAGAAAATGCAGAAATAAAGATAAAGGCAAGAAAGGAATGTTTGCATTCAAAAACTTGAATGGGAAAGATCTACAGGTCACCTCGAATTTGGAGTACAAAGCTGCCTGGCTTTGATCTAAGATTGGACAGCCTGACATTTTTCACAAGCATTACATTTATTTTATAACAATGAAAATAATATCCCATAATATCGTCCTTTGAGAAAATCACTGTTATTTCTCTCTTCCATTACTTGGTGATTTTGGAGCAAATATAATAAAATGAGAATTGGAAAATATAAGAAAACTTAGAACATATTTTATTTATGTCCTCTCTCATAAATAATTATATACTGAAAAGTGATCAGTCTTGATAGAGCAAATTAAAACAATAAGGGAAAAGGAAGGGTATTTAGATCTTGAATTAACAATTCACAATTAAAATCTTCTATGGAATCAATGTAGTCATGCTTTAGGGAAGTGTCAGTTGTATCTGTTGCCTTTATTCATATAAAGAGTTGCAAAAAGTATAAATGAAACTGCAGCTTGCTTTCTGGTATTTTGATTGTTATTAATGTAGCCTGCACAGGGGTGGGCCATGTGATCCTGATGCAAATGTACAAGTATTCACTACAAGCCATCACTTCTTTTCACTGGAAAGTAAAGATAATGGATAAAACTTTTAATAATGTACGCAAGCTTAGATCTACAAAAACATGGAATGCTTAAATATACAGAGTTAAGCCAATGTGAAATGAGCAGTTAAGACTATAGACACATGGATTAGATTTGACCTATTGAGTGACAACAGACTGTCAGCCAGTGAGACTCATACACATTCATGGATTAACAACTTTATTTATCAAGACAGTATTTGTTCATCAGCCTTTCCTTTTACAGAGAAGCTAATTATTTCTGTGAAGCATTTCTCTCACTGATCTTAGAATATTCATTCTCATTTCAAGAAAAAAAAAACTTGCATAAAATACTGAACCAAATTGGGAAAATCAACATTCTTTCAAATGCAGAACTACTAAAGTACATGGCCAAATAGGACTACCTTTGCCAAGAAAGGTGGAAAAAGTCAAGGCTAGAAGTACAGTCTTTGTTGAGTAAAATTTCTAGGAACTGTTCCCATTTTCAGGGTTAAAAAAATAAGGAATAGGTAAAGGTACAGAGTTCAACAAGGATATACTCCATACTAATAACAAATACATTTGGCTTGGGGCTTTTAAACAGATCACAAATCTCCCAACTCCTGCACTTACCTATTATGCAAGCTAATTTAAAATAAATCCTCACATTCTGAACATTACTCTACTGAGGAAATTAGTCAGGAAATAGCTTGAACTAAACACCCAATGATGTTGTCAAGGAAACAAAACAAATCCATTACCTTTTCCTACCCTCAGAAAGCTAGAAACTGGTTCAGGACACCAAAGAGAACATTTCAAAGCAACTCGAGAGCATTTAGAAAGCAAAATGCACACCCTAATAGAATGCATATTAAGTAAATGAAAGGCTCCACTCTGGCATGTTAGCTCTCTTCAGTATTCTCAAAGCTGGTATCAGGAATAATTAAATGAGGCAAACAAGATTATGAAGGAGGTAAGTGCTGTGATTAGTTGAACCAGAGGCATCAGGTATTTAATTTGGGGAACTAGTATGTGACAGGCACATAAACAGACCATGAAACTCATATGCAGAAGTGAGGACAACCAGACTGGACTGGCTAAAATAACGCACTGGACACTGTGTTTGAAAACAATGGCATTAGATGGTGAACTTATAGGTATTAATGACAAATAATAATAAAAACATATGAGGAATTATTAATTTTGTCATAATCAATAGTACTATAGATATTATTTAAAACAAATATTATAATTTTACAAAATGCATAAAATATACATACATTTTAAATGTTTTAAGAAAATGTATGTTTATGGAGACATGAATCTCTAAGTTAAGAGCTTAGAAGAACCAATAATGTACAGCTAAAAGTTGTAGGACTGAAGGAATCTTGAAACATTTAGCAATCACTGTTTACTGAAAATGAAAGAATTTTCCATTCTACATTTGCCAGACCTTTACTTTAAAAGTAGACAATTAGAAAATAGTACATTCTAACTTTATGTGGAAAGTGGACAATTTGAAAACATTACATTCTGCCCTGGCTGCTCTGAATCAGTGGAATGAGTGTCAGCCTGAAAACCAAAGGGTCGCTGGTTCAATACCCAGTCAGGACACATGCCTGGGTCGAAGGCCAGGTCCACAGTAGGGGACATGCGATAGGCAACTACACATTGATGTTTATCTCCCTCTCTTTCACTCTCCCTTCCCTTCTCTCTAAAAATAAATAACTAAATTCTTTAAAAAATATTACATTCCTGTCATTGATTTCTTTTGTAGCCTATGCCTCCTACTTATAATAGCCAGACCATCCCTTAGTCATTTTCTTCTTTGTCATTAACCTTATCTCCCTCCATTATCCAGTGTAACTTTCATCACATGTTAGGCTACATATACAATGTCTGTCCAGAAAAAGTCCAGCCACTATTAATATAATGAGAACAATTTGTGCAATATCAATGTAACGTGACAGCCAAGGAGAGCGGACTGGAATGCACATGTGTGAATAATGATGACTTCACTGCACTAGTCAGTGGGGGTGGTAGACACTGTTGAGTGAGCATGTGCACTGTGTGGCCATCACATTCAAAATGGCGGAGTGAGTAGAGCAGTGAATCTGCATCAAATTTTTCATTAAGCTTGAACATTCCTCCATGGAAACTATATGGATGACTCAGAAGGCCACAGCTATGGATAGCTGGTGATTGGCAACTTCATCACGACAGAGCACTCAGTCATGCACCACATTTCATGCAGTTTTTTTGCAAAACATAAAATCACCAGGGAGATTCAGACACTGCACAGACTAGATTTGGCACCCTATGACTTCTGGCTTTTCCCAAAACTAAAATCACCTTTGAAAGGAAGACATTTCAGACCATTGATGAGATTCAGGAAAATATGACAGGGTAGCTGATGGCAATTAGGAGAACTGTGTGAGGTCCCAAGGTGCCTACTTTGAAGGAGACTGAGGCGTCACTGCCCTATACACAATGTTTCTTGCCTCTTGTATCTTCTTCAGTAAATATCTTCATTTTTCATATTACATGGCTGGATACCTTCTGCACAGACCTCATATATCCAATTTCATAACAGATATCAACAGGAAGATAATTCCATAAATTGCATTTCAGAGTTCACATTTTTCCTGGGAAAACTGAAACAAGTTATACCCATGCTAACATTTCATACATTTACTACATGGTCCTTAAACTGAAGGATTTCATTATTCAAAAATGAAGAAAACCATGCAAATTTAAGCCATTAAGAACAGGTAGTGCCAAAGAATCCAACAGTCAAAATCAGACTCCCAATTTCCAGCTTTACAACCATAAGGAGATAACTTGATGGCCCACAGTCTCTTTCTCTACAAAATAAGATTTCTGTACTAAGTGCTAGGCAGATAACAGACTCTGTGTGGTCACTGATCAAACAGAAATAGTGTCCATAGTGGGGACCATATTATTTGCAAACATGTGGCAAACAATTGACTGTACACCTAGAGTGAAAAAAAATGCCTGCTGATATAATAAGCAAACATTATTGACAGAGATCAAAAAAATGGTCACAAGAACTATCACATCTCACATGTGACAAGCACTACTTCAAACACTGCACGATATTAACTCAATTGTCACAATAAACCTAAGGTTAGACATATAATTATCTCCATTTTAGAAATGAAGAGACTGACATATTAAAGACCTTACTGAAGATCACACCAGGTACAAACTGGTAGGAGTAGTCTTTGAACTGAAGTTGAATGGCTCCAGAGCCTGCTTTCCTAACTCTCCTTCTCTCTAACCAACCCAGTCCTTTCTGTTATTGGGCCTTTGCTTCACTTTTTATCATGACCACCTCCTGAGCAGCATAAAGTACAAAAAACAACCAAGTGAAGTTGACTAATTTTCATTCTATCCTCAAGGGCTACCTTTGCCAGACAAATGCATCTAAACAATGTGTCATTTTTATCATTAAAGACAATTAGAAATTAATATATGAGTTTGGATTTATCCAACAATAAAAAGTATTATGAATAACAAATGGAGGGAAATGAAGACAACTGTAATTGAACAACAATAAAAAAGTAAAACCAAAAGAAAAAAATTATTGCAAATAATAAAGGAATCCAGTTTTTCAAACTGAGAATGATTAATATGTCCTCCATAAATTGAGCATTTCTTTATTTAACAGAGAAGGGAGCAATTAAAATGAGCTGGTTCTCTCTAATACACCATAATTCTTTTTCCCCAAATCGAATGTATTTTCAGTAAACTATTGCAGAAAAGCTACATAAAATAAATTTGTGTTTGTCTGTTATAAATAAGTCTATTCACATATTCTAAACAGAAATATTACAGGGTTCAACATAAGTATGTATTAATTACTATATTTACTGAGGTACAATATAAAATTTTCTTTAGAAATAACTATCTTTGTTGATTGGCAAGGTACAGAGTTTAAATCACAGGAACTACAAGCTAAAATTATCCTTTAAGGAAAAGGCATGTAATTCCTCTGTAAGGTATTGTCATGTAACTATGAATACATCCACAAATCAATCTGATACAAAGTAAGCCAGCCTTACTGGAAAATAACATTTGTCATAAAAGCATTAATTATACAAATGACAATTACTGCCTTCCATAGACACTTCAGCACTAAATTCAACATCTTACCTTTACTGTTTATGCTACCTATTGAAATATATTTTCAGATCTAAGATGGCGTCAGAGTAAGAAGGAGCAGATTTGGCTTTCCTCTGCTCAGGGGAGAAAATCCTGACTGATCTATGGAGGAGAAAGGCAAGCAACCAACATATTTCAGCATTTTTGAAAACAGGACCAAGGATTGGGGCAGAACCGAAAGAACAAAGAACGGATCCTAAGGGGAGTGCTGCAACAAGGTAGGGTCCCAGGACAGGCGTGTGGTCCCGGGGCTGCAGCCCCAGGCCCAGGGGCCGTGGCTGGATTTACCATAGGGTTATTGGGAGAGACCCAGGTCAACTGCTCCCTCCCCAGCCGAGCAAGGTCTGAGCGGCTCTGGGAGGAATCCAGGTGCCGGCAAACACACCGGGGTGGTGAGCAGATTTGGAGGCGGTGGACACCAGAGCCGAGTCGCGCAGCGGACCTGGACTCCCATGGTCACCGTTCTGACTGGAGCTTTGGCGGTGAGAGAAGCCAGGCCACTGTGGGGAGCGGCGGGCTTGAACAGGAGGAATTTCTCAAGAGGAAGGAGTGAATAGACACAGACACTGTTTGGGGAATTCTCCTAAAGTGATCAGTGATTCTAGCCTGTCTTGCTCCCCAGCTGTGAGAGCACAGGCACGGTCGCACCGGACGGGCTGCGCCCACTCACGGGAGCACCGGTCGCATCGGCGGCGCCTGCAAGGAGAGCATGCCCGCTCACTGGCCCACAGCAGTAACCCTGAGGAAAGACCTGATTCCCACACCCAGAGCCCAAAGCTGAGGAGCCAGTGAGAATTCCACGGGCCAAGGAAGAAAAGCCAAACAAATCATCCTTCAGCCTACCTCAACCAGCAAGAGCTGAAAAACTGGTTTGGCCATTTTGAAATCAAGAGACTTTTTAATTTGATTCTATTTTTTTAACAATTTTTAATTTTTTAAGTTTTATTGTTTTTATTCTCTTTTGATTTCTTTTTCCTCTCTTACCTGATTTCTTGTTTTATTCCTTCCTCCTTCCTGTCCTCCAATTTTATCTCTTCTTCCTTCCTTCATCTGCCTTTTCTATTTTTTACTTTTTTAAATTTTTTTCCTAAATACCTACAAGTGAGACAAAATCCTGGATCGGTGAAAAGACCAAAGTTGAACCCAAAGAAGGGGCATCCCAACAGCTGGGACAGTGAGATAAATGTCACTCTGCTATTACAGAGAACCTGCAAGTTATTGCATATTTGTATTATTATTATTTTTCCAGTGTTCCTACATCTTTTTTTTAACAGTATTTTTATATCCCCCTTATTTTTGTATAGCCTGCTTTGCTAGGCTGGTTTTATTGTATGACCTGACAGCTTTCCCCTGATGTCTCTTTCTATACTGTATTACTAATCTACTGTCCATTAACTCACCTGTGTCCCATCAGCATACTACTCAATGTTCTGTACTCCCTATCCTTATTACCTAGATTTCATAGACTCTGCCATATGAATGTTGCCATAATATTATTGTAAATAACTGCTGTTCCATGCAATTGTAATTACTTCACAACAACCCCCCCCCCCAGATCTTAGCCCATTCCAAAGTTTCCTGAACTCTATTACTGTAGTGGTTAACTCTATTCTCTCACACACTACACCTATTTATTATCCTTTACTCTCACCTTACCCCAGAATCTGACCGCCCACAACCTCTCTGCTTTATAGATCCAACTCACAATCCTTCCTCCCCCAACAAGAGTCTTATCTTCTTTCCATCCTTTCTAAAAATCAGCTAGCTGGGTGGAACACCACGGTTAACACTATACATAGTGAAAGGATCTCCTATCTCTTCCCTACTTGCTACTACTGTAAATAGCATAGAATTCTCGGTTGCTGTCTTAAACCATTTTGCCTTCCCCCTCCAACTGATGACAAAAAAGAATAGGTGGAGGAGGTGAACACCAGGATACCCACTGGAAGAGGAAACCCAACAACAAAGGAACCATTAACAGATAACAGCAGAAGAAGGTGAAGGAGGGAGTAGTAACCACACAAACCTCAATCCAGGACTTATCTGGAAATACAACTAAACAGTAGATACAGTACCCAATACAAACAACTGAACAAGATTTCTTTAAACCTTGTACACACAGAAGAACCAGCTTCAACACAACCTGCCCTCACCAGCACAACAAAATACAGAAGGTGGTGGACAGAGTGACCCACATTTAACCAGCTGGCGGGAAGGAACCACCAAAGAAAGACTCAACAACAATCAAAACCCAAAGGCAAACACAAAGCCAACTTAAACGACAGCCCAAGACCAGTGAGCTTGGGGGGTCAAGGAAACAGCACCACTGAAACTCACTGCTATTCTACTAAAGAAATTCACATCATAAACCCAGGGAGCCAGAACAGATCAATATAAGAAGCTGAGGCGAACAAGAAGAGTCTCACAAACAATGGGAAGACAAAGAAATAATCCCCAAATGACAGGAAAGGAGGAAGCCTCAAAAAGAATGCTAAATGAAACAGAGGCAATTCAACTATCACATATTGAATTCAAAGCAGTGATTGTCAAAAAGCTCAATGAGCTCACAATGAGCTACCAGAAACTACAGGGAAACTACAATGAACTCAATGAAAACTACATCAGCATAAAAAAGGAAATAGAAACTCTCAACAAGGGCCAAGAGGAAATGAAGAATAAAATTTCTGAAATGAAGAACACAGTAGAAGGAATGAAAAGCAGGATCGATGAAGCAGAAGATCGGATCAGCGAGCTAGAGGACAAAATAGAAGAAAACACCCAGAAAGAGCAAGGAAAGGAAAAGAGGCTCAGAAAAAACGAAGAGGGATTAAGAGAAATGCAAGACAATATGAAACATAATAATATCCGTATAATAGGGATACCAGAAGGAGAAGAACAAGGGATAGAAAACCTAGTTCAACAAGTGATGCTGAAAAACTTCCCTAATTTGATGAGACAAAAAGTCACACAAATCCAGGAAACACAGAGAGTCCCAATCAAGAGGAACCCAAAGAGGCCCACCTCAAGACACATCATAATTAAAATGGCAAAATTTCAAGACAAAGAGAGAATCTTAAAGGCAGCAAGGGAGAAAAAGGAAGTAACATACAAGGGGGCCCCAATAAGGCTAACAGCTGACTTCTCAATGGAAACACTCCAAGGCAGAAGAGAATGGCAAGAAATAACCCAAGTAATGAGAACCAGAGGCCTGCAACCATGACTCCTTTACCCAGCAAGGCTCTCAATTAAGATAGAAGGCCAAATAAGAAGCTTCTCAGACAAAAGAAGTCTAAAAGAATACACCTCCACTAAACCAGCTCTGCAAGAGATGCTAAAGGGACTGCTTTAAGGAAAGAAAGGAAAAGAGAGAGTGAGAGAGGATCACACGTACATAAAAGGCAATGAATAAGTACCTATCAATAATAACCTTAAACGTAAATGGATTAAACGCTCCAATCAAAAGACATAGAATAGCTGATTGGATAAGAAAACATGACCCACACATATACTGCCTAGAAGAGACCCACCTCAGGATAAAAGATCTGCACAGGTTGAAAGTGAAGGGCTGGAAACAACTTTTCCAAGCAAATGGACAGGAAAAAAAAGCCGGGGTAGCAATACTCATATCTGACAAAATAGACTTCCAAAGAAGGTCCATAAAGAGAGACCCAGAAGGTCATTTCATAATACTCAAGGGAAGAATTCACCAAGAAGACATAAATATTGTAAATATATATGCACCCAACATAGGAGCACCCAAATACATAAAGAAAATCTTAGAGGACTTCAAGAAACATATGGACAGCAACACAATTATTGTGGGGGATTTTAACACCCCTCTATCAGAAATGGACAGATCTTCCAAACAAAATATCAACAAAGATATTGTGGCATTGAACAATACCCTAGACGAACTGGGCTTTACTGATATTTACAGAACCCTCCATCCCAAAGAAGCTAAATACACATTTTTTTCAAATGTACATGGAACATTTTCAAAGACTGACCACATGATAGGATACAAAACAAGCCTCAACAACTTCAAAAAAATTGAAATCATACCAAGCAATTTCTCGGATCACAAGGGACTGAAACTAGAAACCAACCCCAAGGAAAAAAACCCAAAACACTCAAATTCATGGAGATTAAACAGCATGCTATTAAACAATGTATGGGTCAAGAATGATATTAGGGAAGAAATCAAACGGTTTTTGGAAACAAATGAAAACGAACTCACAACAACCCAAAACTTATCGGACACAGCCAAGGCTGTCCTGAGAGGGAAGTTCATAGCGATACAGGCCCACCTAAAAAAGTTAGAAACATTTCAAACAAACAACCTAACCCTATGTCTACAAGAACTCGAGGAACAACAACAAAGACAGCCCAGAGCAAGCAGAAGGAAGGAAATAACCAAGATCAGAGCAGAATTAAATGACATAGAGACTAAACTAAAGATCAATGAATCCAAGAGTTGGTTCTTTGAAAACATAAACAAACTCGACAAGCCTTTAAGCAGACTCATCAAGAAAAAAAGAGAGAAAACCCAAATAAACACAATCAGAAATGAAAGAGGAGAGATTACAACAGATACCACAGAGATAGAAAGGACTGTAACAAATTACTACAAAGAGCTGTATGCCAAGAAATTTGAAAACCTAGATGAAATGGACAAATTTCTAGAAAAATGTAACCTTCCAAAACTCAATAAAATGGAAGCAGAAATCCTGAACAAACCAATAACAGCAAAAGAAACTGAAGCAGTAATCAAAAAACCCCCAACACACAAAAGCCCTGGACCAGATGGTTTCACAGGAGAATTCTACAAAGCATTTAAGGAAGAACTAACACCTATCCTTCACAGACTATTTCAAAAAATCCAAAAAGATGGAAGACTCCCAAACTCTTTTTATGAGGTCAACATCATCTTAATTCCAAAACCAGATAAAGACACAACAAAGAAAGAAAACTACAGGCCAATATGGTTGATGAACACTGACGCTAAAATCCTCAACAAGATACTGGCAAACCACATCCAACAGTACACTAAGAAGATCATACACCATGACCAAGTGGGATTCATTCCAGGTATGCAAGGATGGTACAATATTCGCAAATCAGTAAATGTAGTACATCACATAAACAAAAGCAAAGACAAAAACCACATGATCATGTCAATAGATGCAGAAAAAGCATTTGATAAGGTACAGCACCCATTTATGATAAAAACACTCAGTAAAGTGGGAATACAGGGAGCATTCCTCAACATAATAAAGGCCATATATGAGAAACCTACAGCCAACATTATACTCAATGGGCAAAAATTAAAATCTTTTCCACTAAGAACAGGAACAAGACGAGGATGTCCACTTTCACCACTTCCATTCAATATAGTACTGGAAGTTCTAGCCACAGCAATCAGACAAGAAAAATAAATACAAGGAATCCAAATCGGAAAGGAGGAAACAAAACTGTCACTGTTTGCAGATGACATGATAGTGTACATAGAAAATCCTATAGACTCCACCAAAAAACTGCTTGACCTAATAAATGAATTTGGTAAAATAGCGGGATACGAAGTCAATATCCAGAAATCAAAGGCATTTCTGTACACCAACAATGAAACAGCAGAAGCAGAAATCAAGAAAAAAATCCCATTTGAAATAGCAAAAAGAAAAATACAATACCTAGGAATTAACCTAACCAAAGAGGTAAAAGACCTGTATTCAGAAAACTACATAACACTGAGGAGAGAAATCAAGGAAGACACAAACAAATGGAAACATATACTGTGTTCATGGATTGGAAGAATTAATATCATTAAAATGTCCATACTACCAAAAGCAATTTACACATTCAATGCAATACCTATTAAAGTACCAACGGCATATTTCACAGACATAGAACAAACACTTCAACAATTTATATGGAACCATAAACGACCCCGAATAGCTGCTGCAATTTTGAGAAAGAAGAGTAAAGTAGGAGGAATCACGATACCTGACACTAAACTATACTACAAGGCCACTGTAATCAAAACAGCCTGGTACTGGCATAAAAACAGGCATATAGACCAATGGAACAGAACAGAGAGCCCAGAAATAAACCCAAGCCTCTACGGTCAATTAATATTCGACAAAGGAAGCAGCAACATAAAATGGAATAAAAATAGCCTCTTCAACAAATGGTGTGGGGAGAACTGGACAGCTACATGCAAAAAAATGAAACTTGAGCACCAACTTACACCTTATACAAAAATAGATTCAAGGTGGATAAAAGACTTAAATATAAAGCGTGACACCACTAAAGTCCTAGAAGAGAACGTAGGTAGGAAAATCTCAGATATTTCATGCAGAAACTTTTTTACTGACTTGTCTCCTAGAGCAAGGGACGTAAAGGAAAGAATAAACAAATGGGACCTCATCAAATTTAAAAGCTTTTGCACAGCTAAGGAAAACAGTATCAAAATAAAAGGAGAACCAACTGTATGGGAAAACATATTTGCCAATGATCCCTCAGACAAGGGTTTAATCTCCAAAATATATAAAGAACTTACACGACTCCACTCCAAGAAGACAAGTAACCCAATTAAAAAATGGGCAAAGGACTTGAACAGGTACTTCTCCAAGGAGGACATACAGAAAATCCAAAGACACATGAAGCGATGCTCAATATCGCTAGCCATCAGAGAGATGCAGATTAGAACCACAATGAGATACCACTTCACACCAGTCAGAATGGCCATCATAAACAAAGCAACAAACAACAAGTGTTGGAGAGGATGTGGAGAAAGGGGGTCCCTAGTGCACTGTTGGTCGGACTGCAGACTGGTACAACCCCTATGGAAAGCAGTTTGGAACTTCCTCAGAAAACTAAAAATGGATCTGCCTTTTGACCCAGCAATTCCATTGCTGGGACTCTATCCTAAGAACACTAAAACACCAATACAAAAGAACCTTTGCACCCCGATGTTCATAGCAGCACAATTTACAATAGCTAGGTGCTGGAAGCAACCTAGATGCCCATCAGTAAATGAATGGATCAAAAAACTCTGGTACATTTACACAATGGAATTCTATGCAGCAGAAAGAAAGAAGGAGCTCATACCCTTTGCAACAGCATGGATGGAGCTGGAAAGCATTATGCTAAGTGAAACAAGCCAGGCAGTGAAAGACAAATACCACATGATATCACCTTTAACAGGAATCTAAACAACAAAACAAAACAAAACAAAAACTAGCAAAATATAACCAAAGACACTGAAATAGGGGATAGTCTGACAGTGGCCAGAGGGGAGAGAAGAGGGAATTTCAGGGGGGAATAGGTAGGGATTACAGGAACAAATTTGGAGGACACATGGACAAAAACTAAGGGTGGGGGGTAATGGGGGGAAGGCGGGAGGGTTGGGTGGGTGGGCTGGAATGGGAGTAGGGGGGAGAAAACTGTACTTGAACAATGATTAAAATAAAAAAATAAAAAAAAAGAAATATATTTTCAAAACAGGAATATTAAAAGGTTGACGTTTAATATAATCTAAATGACTGCACTCATCAGATGAAATGAAAAACTTCAACAAAGTACACAGGACATTGAAGGCTGTTAACCAAATGGAGATGATACTGAGTTGGGGCTATAAATATAGCCTTGCCTAAAAAAAGAGCAATGATGGCTCAAGGTCTTGAAAGACCCATGAAACTCCAACTCCCAGAAAATAAATAATAGCTATATTCAAAAGTTTGAAGACTGTGAAACACATCAAAAATCATTACAAACCAATGGGCACCTAGGTTGCTTCCAGTACTTGGCTATTGTAAATTGTGCTGCTATGAACATTGGGGTGCACAGGTTCTTTTCCATTGGTGTTTCAGGGTTCTTAGGACATAATCCCAGCAGTGGACTTGCTGGGTCAAAAGGCAGATCCATTTTTAGTTTTCTGAGAAAACTCCATACTGTTTTACCTAGTGGTTGTACCAGTGTGCAATCTCACCAACAGTGCACTAGGGTCCCCCTTTCTCTACAACCTCTCCAACACTTGTTGTTTGTTACTTTGTTTATGATGGCCATCTGACTGGTGTGAAGTGGTATCTCATTGTGGTTTTAATTTGCATCTCTCTAATGGCTAGTGATGCTGAGCAAACTTTCATATGTTTCTAGGCCCTCTGTATATCCTCTTGAAGAAGTGTCTGTTCAAGTCCTTTGCCCATTTTTAATCGGGTTTTCTGTCTTCCTGGAGTGGACTTGTGTGAGTTCTCTATATATTTTGGACATCAAGCCCTTGTCTGAGGTGTCATTGGCAAATATGTTTTCCCATACAGTTGGCTCTCTTTTCATTTTAATGCTGTTTTCTTTAGCCATGCAGAAGCTTTTATTTTGATGTGGTCCAATTTGTTTATTCTTTCCCTATGTCCCTTACTGTAGGGGACATTTTTGTGAAAATATTGCTGTGTGGAATATCTGAGATTTTCTTTGCTATGTTTTCCTCTAGGACTCTTAAGGTGTTGTGGCTTATATTTAAGTGTTTTTTCCATCTTGACTTTATTTTTATGTATGGTGTAAGTTGGTGGTAATTATGACATAATGGAATACTACGCAGCAGAAAGAAAGTAGCTCCTACACTTCATGACAACATGGATAGGTCTGCAGAGCATTATGCTAAGTAAGCCAGGCAGTGAAAGACAAATACCATATGATCTCACCTTTAAGTGGAACCTAATCAACAGAACAAATAAGAGAGCAAAATATAACCAAAAACATTGAAATTAAGAACAATCTGACAGTAACCAGAGAGGAGGGGGGAGGAGATAATTGGGGAGGAAGAGGGAAGGATTGTCAGGAACATGTATGAAGGACACATGCACAAAACCAAAGTGGGGTAGAATTGAGGGTGGGAGGTGGGGATGGCTGTAGTGGGTGGGAGTGGTAGGGAAGAAATGGAGACAACTATAACTGAACAACAATAAAAGAATGTGGGGGGAAAGAAAGTGAAAAAAATCTAATTTGTTACTCTACCTTTGAAAGACAACTACAGTTTATATAACCATAGTCCTTTCTGTCTATATTAAAAATGTGTGAATAAAGTTCTTTTTAATATGAAAGAAAAATCATTAGTAACCAAAAGTGTCTTGTAATTCCTACATGTTATATAAAGTTTAATAGGACTTCATACTTAAATGAAGATCAGGAATAAAAACCCAAGGTACTAGAGAGCCATAGGGTATGCATCCAAAAGGTCATTTACACCATGGAACTGCAGGGATGTGGAAATATGATGTACATACCATCCAAGCCTCTCTCACATACTAAAAACAAGGAATGCTGAAGGATAATTTCGTAATACTTACAAAACTATTAGGTATCATAATCATGGTATGTTCAAGGATGTGTGAACTTAAAATAGTTCTCCATATGGTACATCAACAGAACATACATGTGCAAAAAAGTATGGACAAATACCTACAGAGGAAGTGATCTTTGTACAGATTAATCTAAGAATTTTAAATTAAAGTACTTCAATGATATAAGTAAAAGAGGCAATCCTACATTTGGTATGACTATATTCTCATGTCCAGTGAAGGGTAGCAAAATATGACAACACACAATATGCCTCTCTGCAACATTGGTATTTCAGGCTGTTATTTTTTGAGAACTTTGGAATGAGATGCTCTGAAAACCAAGTAGAAGTTACCCATTTTCCACATCTTTTGTCTTAGCTGGAAGTAGTATTCAAGATGATAGCTTAGTTCACTTGGGGAAATTACTCCCTTTTCCTGGGTATCTCCTATATATATGAGGTATACATGATGTCTTTTTATTATGGGGGTCTCGATCAATAAAGTAGAAGAGAAAAAACTTTTCCCCTCTAATAGCATGAAGATTATTTTGAGCAGATTACTTTTGAGAAACTACAAGACACAGGAGAAGCTCTGAAAACTGACTAAAAGTTACCCTTTTTAAGATATTTACATTTACAAGGAATTTTCATTTGTTAGGATGCCTGCCTCTGGAACCAAGAAGAGAAGGATGATTCTAAATCACAAGAAACACATCAATGGAGAAAGGCAACTACTTCGATCTGTACAATACATCTTACCACTGCTTTTCCTGGTCACCTCCCATAACTGGCTAAACCTCACCCCACCTGTGGCTCCCCCACCCCTGCCCCCAGCCCCAACATCTTTCTTTTGTCTTTACCTGAAGATAGCATTCAAAGTGGTATCTTGGACCATCTCTCTAGGTAAATGTGAGTACCCATATTAATAAACTTGTTTGTTTTTCTTTTGTTAATGTGTGTTGTATTACAGAGGGTCTCAGCCAAGAAGACCCTGAAAGGGTAGAGAGAAAATTAGTTTTCCTCCTTTATAACATATGCTTTTTATATTTCAATATTAGGACATTTGAAATTATTATGTTTATTATAACCATCTCCTTTAAGAGAGCTGGGGTGCAAAAAACATCGTCACAAAATATCAACTCTTGCTTAGATAGCAGGTAATAAGCCAAGTTGTTCACAAAATATGCTGCAGTAATTAGGTGGCAAGAAATTTCTGAATTAGAAGAGAAAAATATATAGCTGCTTTTCTTTATCTCCTTTGTTTTAAGGCTTTACTAGTTTGGAGTATGACTTTGTAAATAAAATTGTGGGTGTCTAAATATAACTTTGAATACCAAAAATTCATTAAGAATCAATAATTACCAAGCTTATGGAATATCCATACAATTACATCTGATCAAAATGCATGGCATATATGCACAGTCATAGAGAATGGCAAAATTATAGCAATTTAAAGTAAATATCTATTAAGTAAGAACTGCTACTGTGACCACTAAGTTTTGACACTTACACACTCTAATTAGGGCAATATTTAATGAACTAGTGGTTGTTACTGGGAAAAATAATGAGCAAAATCTGGCCTTATCATTAGACAATTTCTTAAAAAATGTGACAGTACTGTCAGCAAGAATTCAACCACCTAGTTAATTTCTGTCAGCATTTTAAAACAAAAGTGCCCTAATAGAATCCTTGACCTTCACTAAAGAGTTTAAATGCATCAAGCACAAATCATTAAGTATTTTTCAAAAGCATACAATAGCAACTTTGACATTTCACAAGGTCATTTTTCAAAAGTATAAATGGATAAAGGTTTCATTCTGTAAAATCACTAACAGAAGTTTTATTAAATTGTATAAAATTAAAATTAATAAGGTCAATCATATTCAATGTTTTCTTTACTAGTATCAAAAGCTATATGCCAAAAATAATCTAAATCACAAATGGTCATTTCTACATTTCTGACCATTATATTCCATGGTGAATGAAGAAATCTAAGGATGAATTTTTTACTGAAGAAATTAAGTTCCAAAAAACTCCTTTGAATTTCAGAGGTTGACAGCTATGTGTATGACTGTGTTTTTATTTCCAGGTGACTAGTACAGTTAAACAAGCATACAACTTAAAATGGTACTTCACTGAAATTATGGTGTATTAGTACAATGGAAACAATTAAATTAAGTGATTTGTGTTTTTAAGTCTTTCTCTTTTTTCAAGGTTAGTTACTTAAATAGGATAGTCTGCTTAGATTATGTTTGGGTTTATAAGCATGCCTGAATTTTGCCCTGGCCAGGTGTTTCAGTTTGTTGGAGTATCATCCCATACACCAAAAGGTTGAAGGTTTGATCCCTGGTCAGGGAACATACTTAGGTTCAGGTTCAATCCATAGTCGGCATGCATACAAGAGGCAACTGATCAATTTTCTCTGTCACATCACTGTTCTCATATATATTTTTTTCATATACATGTGTGTATATGTGTATATGTACAGACACCCCTTCCCCTCTCTCAAAAATCAATAAACATATCCTCAAGGAAGATTTAAAAAACAAAAACAGTGCCAGATTTTTACAATTTTTTTCATTAACTAAGGTCCTAGACTCAGCAACTATATTCTTCAAGTATTAAATTCCTTAACCAATATAACAGCACATTCAAATAATTCATCTTTACAGAAAGCTAAGCTAACAAATTTCATTTATTTCCCAATTGTCTCCTTTGCAAATTGTGATATATGTGTATATAGCTATAATGTATTCTATATTAATGAAACATGTCAACTGACCATAATGAATTATATTTCAAAATGTGGCTGAATCATAGAAGGAGAGCAGAATGACAGCTAGTGTGAGGGTAGAGGGTGGAGGGATTGTGCAAAAAAGAAAATGGACTCATGGACATGGACAACAGTGTGGTGATTGTTGGGGGTGGGTATAAGGGGACAAAATGGTAACGGGAAAAATACAATATAGATTTAATTAATTAAGATACAATAAAGATCTAATTAATTAATTAGATTAGTAAAAAGATGTGGCTCACAATGTCTAGTACATGTACAACTACTAAATAACCTCCCAAATCATTTTGTCCAGGCCAAATTACCCTGTGAGTTCCAGACCATATGCTTTTCTAGTTGTTAAATTTCTCCACCTGTGTATCATACGCAACAGAATCCACAGTTCATGCATTCTTTCTCCTACCAAAGCACAGTAGTATGATATCAGTTCAAAGGTAAAAGGTAAAGAGTTATTTTTACAAATATTCTACTGATATTTGTAAATCAGTCAGTTAAAAGAAACAAAATAGATTCCATGCTTTCTCTATGATAAAATCATTCTAAGCTTCCTTCTTGCCAAAATGTTTTTTTCCTTTTTATTATTGTTCAAGTACAGTTGTCTCCATTTTCCCACCACCACTTTCCCCCACCCCCACCCACTGTCCGCCACCTCCCGCCTTCAATCCTATCCCCCTTTGGCTTTGTCCATGGGTCCTTTATACATGTTCCCTGACAAGCCTTCCCCTTCTTTCCCCCATTATTCCCTCACCCTTCCCCTCTGGTTACTGTCAGTTTTTTCTTTATTTCAATGTGCCCATCAGTAAATGAGTGGATCAAAAAGCTATGGTATATTTACACAATGGAATTCTAAGCAGCAGAAAGAAAGAAGGAGCTCCTACCCTTTGTGACAGCATGGATGGAACTGGAGAGCATTATGCTAAGTGAAATAAGCCAGAGACAGACAAATACCATATGATCTCACCTATAAATGGAGCCTAATCAAGAAAACAAACAAGCGAGCTAAACAGAATCACAGACATGGACAAAAAGAAACTGACATTAACCAGAGGGAAGGGAGCAGGGGATAGTGGGAGAAAAAAGGGAAGGGTCATCAAAGAACATATATAAAGGACAAAGCCAAAGGCAGGTAGGACTGAGGGTGGGAGGTGGGGATGGGTGGGGTGGCGGGAGTGGTGGGCATAAATAGAGACAACTGTACTTAAACAACAATAAAAAATTGTGCATTTATTCTTACATATTTAAACTTCAGTCACCTTCAAAAAGTACTCTTCATTTGATGTAATATATCTATCAACATATTTTTCCACTGCTCAAAAGTTTTTGAACTTGTCAATTTTGATGCCTTTTAGTGCTTCTGTCATTTTTGTGTTTCACCTCTTCCATATCAGCAAAACATTTCCCTTTGGGCACTGTTTTCATCCAGGGAAACAGGAAAGTCACTTGGGGCAACATTGGGTGAATAGTGAGAGTGAAGTATCGGGATGGGGCCCAGGAGTCATGCTGTTTTTGATCGAAAACTGCTGAACACTCAGCATGGTGGGGGCAGGTGCACTCGTAAATCACCCATCATCAAATGGGAAAATGCACTGAAAGAGTCTTCAAAAAAATTCAGTGAACATGAAAGAACACAGCCTGTTGCGACAACACCACTTGGTTCACTGATACAGATAGGCTCCTAGGACACTCACGGAGCAGGAGAAGCCTGTACTACAAGGGTCCCACTCTCCAGCAGATAATTCCATTTGTTTTTTTTTTGGGGGGGGGTTCCCCTTGTATATTCCTGGGGAAAAAGACATTGACACCAACTCTTTGAAAAGACAGTACAGACCTGGATTCTCTTCGTTCCCTTGCTGTGCTCTAGGTAATTTGGAGTACTTCTTGTTTCTAAAGAAACACTTAATAGTTGAAGCACAGTAACTGCATTTAAAGTACACTGAAGTTTATATCACCCCACTACATTAGAGATATGGAATACAAACTCATGGGTATATATGTGCTCACATATATACAATAAGTTGTTTCTTCTAGTCATCTGTTATGGAAATGCAGTTTTTATAATGTACTAACTTTTTAAAAGATTTTATTTATTTATTTTTAGAGAAGGGAAGGGAGGGATAAAGAGAGGAAGAGAAACATCAATGTATGGTTGCCTCTCGCGACGCCCCCACTGGGGACCTGGCCTGCAACCCAGGCATGTGCTCTGACTGGGAATCGAAACTGCGACCCTTTCGTTCTCAGCCTGCGCTCAATCCACTGAACTACACCAGACAGGGGCCAGAAAACCTCTTTTAGCTACTGATATGATGCTACTTTATCCCCAGTGAATACCAAAAAAAGAAATAAGTGATAATTTATTGCAGAGTTTCATAGAATGTTAAAGGGAAAACAACATTAAGGCAATTAGCAAATTCATAAATTACAGTATAGTAAAAAAAGACCATGAAACAGAATGCCTTCATTTAAATCATCATTCCTCTATTTATTGTGTGTTCTCTTGCGCAAGTTATGTAACTTCTCAGTTCCTTATATTCCTCAAATATAAAGTAAGACTAGTAATAGTAACATCAAAGAGTTATTGAGATGATAGGATGACTTAATGCGTGTAAGACAATTGTAACAATGCTCTGCAGAGAGTAAACTAAGTGAGAACCATTATTATTATTATTATCACTTTGTTCCCAGATTCTATTTGTAAGTTTATTTATTTAAATTGGACTTTGTTTTTAATGTATAAGACTATGATCATTCCCTCAGAGGTTAGGATGTATGCAAATTGTAATTAAAGATGCTCCATTTTGAAGTAAGGGGTTCCAGTAAAAGAGAAAATGTTGACATATATTCCAGATCCCAATTGGTATTGACATAGTAATTATAGCAAATATAATGCTCCAGGGTAACATTTGCCTTATTCCCAACATAGAGACATAATTAAGCATCCTTAGAGGAATTAGCTTCTTGGTAGCAAAGGCCAAGTAGAGAATAGGAAGGAATGAAGCAGCACAGAGTAGGAAGCATTACAGAAAACAGTCTGAAGGGAGAATGTGGAGTGAAGGCCAGTAGAGTCAAGTTCAGTGGCTGCCTATTGCACGACCTGCCGGGGCTATCTCCAGAGCTATGAAACTATTGTACAAATTAGAGACGGACAGTTTGTCAGAGTCTGTGTCAAATTGTAGCGCCTAGTGGGACACTCAGCTGGGCACCTTTGTGCAACGAACAACTATAACAAAAGCCCTGAACCTTCATCCCTCACAATGAGAGTACCATACCCCTCACAGGAGCTTTTTCGGAATATAGAAATGTAAAGACTGGGGTCTTCCAAGACTAGCAGTAATCACATTTTCTACTGCTTATCATTCCACTTTTCCTACATTGATAGCTTGGTCTTTCCACTGTGGTAAAGTCTCAGCTTTAGGAAAGAATTACTGAGCAGATCAGAATCCACCTTAATCTAAGGTATACATGATAAACTGACATTTTATGTAGAAATGTAAACAAGTTATATAGATTGAAGGATGTGTTTGTGTGTATCAACATAAGATGATAAAACATGTAACTCTTCCATATACATATACACAAGCATGAGTATACATATGTTTTAAAATCTCCATTATGACACCATTTCTACAAGGAAGAAAACTCCTGATTCCTGTTATGTATTATTAATTAAAAGTGGCAGTTGATGAATGAAAATTGGAAATAGAATAGAGACAAGTTACTTAACAGCGTAGGTTTGAAATTTACTTATATTTTCCAGAGAACATCCAAGATAACTTTTTTGGAGCTCACTAATGAAATAAACTAAGCTATCTTAGATGCAAGTTAGCACATCTAAACTGCAATAATACTTCCCACATGCACTACAATGCTGCTTAAAAAATTATCATACAGAGAAGTTGCATTATCTTCTTGAATGTAAATCTCCAATGCCTTTATGCTAAATTGAAATGAAATAAAATAATGCAACTGAAGATGTATCAAGGGTCATTGATAAATTTAGAAATCTCAACCAACCCACTGAGGAATCAGATTTTATGCTTAGTTTTCTGGGATATAAAGGATAAGGAAATAATCAACAATCACAGTTGCTTTATTAATTCAACTCATTTCCTAGGATTAAGTTATTAGAGAAAAGGCTGGATAGACATGGAACACCAGTAAATGAGTCAGAGGGCCCTTTGGTATCTATCACAAATAATCATGCAGCCACAATAAGAATATACTTCAAAATTTACATGAATATCTTTGTCACATACATATAATCCATTTTGGCAATTCCCAAGTAATTAATAAATGCTGAATTTCCTCTGAACTCTTGAAACAAGATAATGAATAACTTTTAATAATTTCCTGGACAGAGGACACTATTTCTATCTGGAAAGAGGACTTTGGAATATGGTGTTTCAAGCCATTTAGTAGACAGTCCAAAAGGAATGACCTACATTTCTCTTTCTAAACTTGATGGGGTTTTTTTTTTAAGATTTTATTTATTAACGTTTTTTTTTAGAGAGATGGGGAAGGAAGGGAGAAAGAGAGGGAGTGAAACATCAATGTATGGTTGCCTCTAGCACACCCCATACTGGAGATATGGCCTGCAACCCAGGCATGTGCCCTGACTGGGTATCAAACCTGCGATGCTTTGACTCGCAGGCCTGTGCTCAATCCCTTGATGGGGTTTTTAACAGTACACTTTCAGTGCCCTTCTGGCACACAGAGAATGTAAAAATCTTTCTTAAATCACATATTTAGTAAGAATGAGAATAAAATTCTCTCTTCACCAGAACAAAACTGGTTACTTCATAACTAATTCATACCTAGTATACAGTGTGACCTCATCCTGGAGTAAATCAGAAGGAACACTTTGGTTAAATGAGGTGCAATGGTTCATTCACCAAAGAATTAAACACAGAGCAAAAAGTAAAAATTCTCTTTACAATCAAATCAAAATATGCACAAACCCCTAGACTTCAAGCAATGGTCAATGCTAAAGCAATACATATTACTTCCATGCATCAACAATGAACTAGTTCAAGCTGCACTATACTTCCTACCTTTGGAAATACTAGTATAGTACATGCAAAGATGGTTTGATCTTGATTATCACATTGTTTTAATCCTCTGACCATTTTTTCTGTCAACACTATTGCCCTAAGCCTTTTCTGATTCAATGCCTAGAACAGGGTATTTATTGGACAGCATCTTGTTTACTCAAGCCCCAAAACTACAAGTGATCCCCGACTTCCTTGTGTTTTTCTTATCCGCTGCACTCAACCCATTAAAGCTGTGTTGGTTTCTGCTTCTGAAGGTATGTGTTTTAAATTCTCCAATTCATGTGCTTTTAAAATTACTTTCCATAACCATCACACTTACTCTTCCACCTAAATAATTATCTATCATATTATTGTATTTTATCTTTTTAAGAATTTTTAATGTATCTAAAATTCATATTCATTTCATGACATTATTATATCTTTTCCATTAGACTAAGAGAAGTCATAAGAGAATTAAGATCACATCTGCCTTGATTATAGCTATAATATCCCCACACTCAAGGCCTAGACTAGCATCTAGCACAAAGCAGGTGCTTAATACATACATCTGTAAATATAAAAATGCATGGAAAATAAATCTACTGATTACTATTAGGGGACTCAGAGTTTCTAGATAATTTATTACATACCTCTTGAAAACAGACAAATACATTTCTGAGAAAATGTAAGCAGTGCACTCAAAAAAACTACTAATTATGTAAACCAAATGCCCAGTGAAGTGGCAAGCATATTACAACACCCCAGTCTTTATCAAAATCCTAGTTTTCCTTTTACTGGATACTCTAATTGCTGTCTTCTCTACTCCTGTTCCCAAACTTCAAAATACTGGTCAATCCCAAAGTCCACTGGAACATTTTTTGTCACACTGAGTTACAGGAAGAAACAAGAAGACTCAGATAAAAATTGGACTGAAGTAAGAGAATAGTTATGCATACAGTGGTTCATTTAATACACAACAGTGTAAGCATATCTAAATAACAACAACAAAATGGGGATACTAGGAAATTCTCAAAGGTAGTAGAAGAAATAATTATCTTGAGGCTGAGTAAGCAAGCAGGGCCTAAAGAATAGAAATACAAGGATGCTGTGAGTGTAAAAGACAAATCCCTTTCTATCACAGAGAATTCACACTTACTCTTTCAGTGAGTCACAGGCCTAATGGAGCAATAAGCAATCTGATCTGTGAAAACCAGTACTGTACAGTATATGACAGAATTTCAATACATATTTGTTGAAAGAGCAAATGAGACAAGGAGGACAGCCTCAATGGCAGTTCAGAAGAGTGGCTAGAAAACTGCCATTACTGCAGTTCTGCAGTAAATTAGTCTCTATGTGGGCCATCATTACTTACTAATACGTACACTCGGAAATGGAGCTCTCAAGACACAAGCATCAGTTTATCCAAAATTAGTGAAATGTGAATGTGACACTGCATTGACGATGCAGGTATCTGGGTCCATTGAGAGAAGAGAGGTGTCTGAGGGAAGTCAGTAAAAGGAAGACTATTTTACAAAGTTCAGGCATATGGAATTTAAATTTATGACACTATCTGCAAGGTTTATTAAAAATTGTCTTCCCTTTTATTAATACTTGGTCTCAAAAACAGCCTTCAATCACTACTTAGTAATGGAAATTAGTATTGAACATCTCTTGGGAAAGGTATTGTCCACACCAGCAAATTCTGTACAGCAGTTAGCATATTAATATATTAAACCTATTAGGTGGTTTACTTAACTTGTAGCTGATGTATTCACTAAAAGTTATTAGGGAATCTAAATATTGTCTATTTTGACTATTGAAGAAGTATTTAATATTACATATGCCCCCGTTGCCTACTTCTACATGGTAAAGGCCATAGGTTGCTTAGATTCTATAAATACCAGGGTATGCATCTTTAGAGCAAAGGAATTATTAAAAGATCCATTTGTAAAGTTTTGTATTCTATTGTGCAGCTATATATAATATAAACAATAGAGCAGGGCATATTTTCACTTCCTCCTCAAACATCATAATGAAGAATTTTAATATGATAATTAAAATACTGATGTTCCATAAGCAGCCATTCCATAAACTCCAAAGTCCTAGCAACTCTGTTGTTTTCTGCATGGTTCCAAGGTAAATTTCCTCAATGGCAGTGTTCAGGCTAAAATGCATTCAGAAATACTCAAAGCAAATTCATTCAGGGTAACTATAATAGAATTAATTATTCATAATGTATAATGATTAATATATTTCAAATGCACACATTATTAATATCAGGTATCAAAGCCCATTTACATAACTCCTTTTAATGGTTCAAATTGAAAACACTTTATGCAAACCCTCTTATCTGACCTTAATTCAAAATGAAAGTGCAGAAAATTTAAATAAATGCCTATGGATACCAAACCTTTTAGTGAGCTAGTACTGATGGACATTAAATGGAATGATTCTTATAAATGATCAAGTGCTTCTAATACAAAAAATAAAAATAGCATGATTTCCACTTAGTACGTAGTTTGACAATTGTTACAAAATTAAGCTTCCCACAACCTTTAAATTATTTACATGTTTTCAATAACTTTTTAGTAACTTTTTAGAAGCAATGTATTTGAAACAGTATAAAAATATATGTTGATAAGTTGACATATTGATTCTTTTCAGTCAAAGAAGCATGCTGTTGTGCCTGTACCTGCTATACACAATCACCTCCTAGCAGACATTTGGATCTCAAATGCCTTGGATCTCAAAACCCCACACAACTAAAAAAGCATTAATAGCTGCATTACCAGTGTGAAGAGTAATTTAGGTGCTTAGATTACTGCATTTCTAGGAGTCACATGAACTGGAGGTCTCCAAGAAGATAGAAGAATATGACTGACAGAATCTAACTCCATACAGTCCCTCCTTTTAGTGAGGGTGGATGCTAGGGGATAAAGCAAGATATAAAAAGTAAGACATGCTAAATTAGCTCACCACCCTCAGCTTTTACTGTAATAGTGAAATAAACTTGCAAAACAACTTGTAGCATTTCCTTATAAGGGAATTCTGAAACACTTCCAACAGCAGTTTCAATAGGAAAGACTTTTTGTTAAGAACTAATACACAACTGGAGGGATTAAAACAACATCAACTTCTGTTAGAGTTTTTCATATCTTTTTCAAATTGCAAGTGTCACCCTTCAAGATTTGATTCTAAAATAAGTACACTTAGATGCCAAGGATGAGTAATATTGTTCAGACTCAGAAGCAACTCAGACAGAAACATGGATAGTCTGGAAATTCTCCCACAGGCAGTGTATATCACTGAACCACACTAATTTCCTTCCCTGCTATCACACCCATTCTGGTTTCCATATAAACCCCAGATCTGCCTACCTGAGCATGCAGTAGGCTGGTGGAATAAGACTGTCGTTACTATGATATATAGTTCCTAAGTAGTAAAAGGAGTGTAGATTACCAACTATATAATTGACATCATGTAAATGAACCGGAACCTGGCTATTTGTGTAGTAATTAAAAGCAATGGGTTAAACTCAGCTTTGATATCTACTGCCCTTGTGACCTTCAGGCAAGTCACTTCATCTCCCTGAGTTATATAATGTTTCAAACTGGAGATAATGACATTAGCTGATATGCTTTCTTTCAGGAGGATTAATTAAATGATTTAATATATGTAAAAAGTTCAGAACAATGTTTGATATGTAACAAATGATAAATTCAATATTAAATTTGAAATACTAAATTTAAAAATAACTTTATAAAAAATCTCAAATATTAAATAATTTACAGGATGACAAACAATATTAGGGCAAATATATTTCAAAGAAAAATACGAAAAATCTCATTGCTTTCATACTATTTATATAAATGAACATGAAAAATATATATGGCTGATTACAACTCACCTCAGGAAAGGATAAAGAATTCTAAGTGTTTAACAAATTGTATATTGTAAAGGAATCCCTTGGATAAATTATGCCTTAGTCTGAAATATTCAAAGGCAAGTACACTTTTGTCCCCAAATCCTATTTCAAATCAGATAAAATAATTTACTATGATTTTACCTTTATATGTATTCAGTTTATGCCCTGAAATGGATTAAGAAACTGTATAATGTCAAGTAATATTGTTATTAGTGAAATGAAGGTCTATATATAAACAATGATATAGAGATTCTGTAACCATATTCTGATCTCTTATGTAGTTATATGTATTAGCATTTGAAAATACACTAAATTATTAAAATACTTAAATTCTCAGTATTAAGAAAACAAAAGGATGTGAAATACAGTAAAAGTGCCAATAATTAACAAGAATGTGATCTGATTGGTACTGTAAGAACAAACAGGAAGTAAAAATTAGAGGAGAGCAGTGAATATTGCTGTTAATGGAATGAAAGTTACCTAATCACAGCAGATTCTCTTTCCATAGAAAATAACAAATATCCTAAGAGCATCACATGTGAAAGAGTAGTCATTTTTGTTGCCTTAAATTAAAAACAATTATATGCTAGGAAAACCGCATTTCTCAGGCATTTCCAAGATCATGTTATCAGTCTATTCTTAACACATGAGGCGAGGCAGAGTCAGCTCTCATTAAACCATCTACATGCAATAATACTGATAATTCACAATAGTTACATGTGTTATTTGAATGCAACACATAGTTTGTTACAGCTCCAGTGAAATTAGTTTAAATTAAAAGGATAATCCTAAAGCCACTATCAACAAATGGCAAAAAGCATGAAGAAATGATGCAGGGGAGGTAGGGAGAAATCACACTAGTGTTAATATTTGGCCATGGATATGCCAAGGCAGACCACACAAACATGGAGAACTCAGCCAAGCATTGCTAGCAACCTCAATGTATTTTTAGTCTTTTGAGACTGGTTTTATATTGGAAGATGTATCTTTCAACACACCATAAACAATTATTTAGTGGGCATACTTGTTGATTCACTTCTATCGAAAGCACAGACTATAAATTCAGGCTTGTTCTAACATGCCCTATTTCCATGTCTTTGCTCACATAGTAATCATAGCAAGTGGTAAAGCACGCAGGCTGTGCAATCATCCTGCTTAAGCTTGATTTCCAGTGCTACTTTGCTTTTTCACAAAATAACTATAATTATAGAATCTACAGCATAGAATAGATTTTAAAAATTAAATGAAACAATTCATGTGAAATACTTTAAAAACTAGCCCTGGCTGGTGTAGCTCAGTGGATTGAGCACGGGCTTCGAACCAAAGTGTCGCAGGTTCGCTTCCCAGTCAGGGTGCATGCCTAGGTTGCAGGCCATGACCCCCAGCAACCGCACATTGATGTTTCTCTCTCTCTCTCTCCCTCTAAAAATAAATAAATAAAATCTTAAAAAAAAAAGAATTAGATTCCATCTTTGTTTAAAAAAAATACTTTAAAAACTAGTATATAGTAAGTGGACAACAAATTAATATTTGTAATTGTTAAAATGATCAGTGTTCTTGTGAGTTTGTGATATATATTTATCTTCATTTTCACAAAACTCCTATTGATGGTTTTCTATTTACTGACCATTATTCTATTTTATAGATGTTTCAATACAAATGATAGACATTAACTGGTTTCCTTAAGTGTCGAACAATAAATCAGGAAATGGACATTTACTTCAGCATGCTAAATTTCTATTTATGTAAGTGGACCATCCATAATTTTGAAAACTTTATTGACTAAATGAACCAAAGACCACTATTGAAAAAAATTCTATCTTTCACCTTCAAAAATTTTAACAAAATCGGTGGTAGAATTTATAGATATATATCTCCATACATCAGCAAATGAAGTGAATGAAGGGAGTTACTAAATCACAAGAACTTAAATGGGCAAATTAAATTTAACAAACCACAATAGTTATACTCAAATATGTGTTTTCTGGATTTCTGGTATTTCATCAGTTTCAAGGTGCTTATCACTATTTAGGTACTTATAACTATTATAAGGCACTTACACTCTATATTAAAATACAGATTATCTCATGTGTGTGTATATATATATACATATATATACTGAATATTCACATAATAACTGAATAAATTATTAAACACACGCATTTCCTACTATGTGCCTAAATTCTAGGTTAGCACCTGTACTTTATTTGTCTTGGTAGTATGAAAGTAAGTACACATAACAGTAATTAATTTGTGTGTTTATTGAAAACTTATATTTGCTAGAAGCTGTGGTACATGCTGGGAAACAATAGTAAACAAAATGAAAATACTTCCTCCTGCATGGAAGAAATTCGGTTTCTGATGGGGACACAAATGAATAAAGACAATTAAAATATATTGTGAAGACTACATTTCTGATGGAAGTAACATCTAAAGTGAGTCTAAATGAAGAACTGGTGAAGGTGTAGCCAGAGAGAAGTTGCAACATATTATAAATGTCTCTGTTCCAGGAATGAAAGAGTTTATGCTAAGGACCATGCTGGGAGGGAGGATCAAGAGGCAAGTGACCTTGAGACCCACAAGGAGTTTATATGTTCCCTTGAAGACAATGGGTAGTCAGTGAAATGTCCCAAGCATGGGAGTACCATGATAATTTACAGTTGAAAAGATAATTCAGACTAAGTTGTAGAAAACTGATCACCACTAAAAATGACTAAAGGCAGAGAGACCAGTTAGGATTCTGGTGAGGTCATCAAAGAGAGAGCTCTCATAGCACTTGTAATTACTGAGAAATCAAATTGTACATATCCAGGTGGTAGGTAGCTTTTGAAATGGCTCACAAAAACTCCCTGGTTTTCATGCCCTTGAGAAATCCCTCTCTACGTGTACATAAGCACTGGGCCTAGTTACTTGCTTCTAATGATAAAATTAGGCTACAAATGACCATAACTTCCTTTTTGCTTTCATTCTGTCTTCACTCCTTTTTGTCATGCATGCCCTGATGAAGCAACCTGCCTTTTTTTTTTTGAGCTGTACTATTGAGAGGCCCATTAAGCAAGGAACTGAGGGCAGCCTCTGGACAACAGCCAACAAAGAATGGAGGCCCTCAGTCCAATGGTCCTGGAGAAATGGAATGTTGTTGGAAATCATCTAGATGAGCTTAAAAACAAGTAATTCCCCCTTTAAGCCTTCAGGTAATACCACAACCATAATAACACTTTATATGCAGTCTTGTGAGGAACCTTGAGGTAGAGGACTCAGCTGAGCTCTGCCAAGATTCCTCAAACTATGAGAAAATAAATGTGTATTCTTTTAAGCTAGTTAATTTAAAGATAATATGTTATATTGGTATAGATAGCATTATCAACAACAATAACATTGAAAGTTTAAGTTCTTTCAACATAATAGTCACTGACAAAAATGTGAACCTGTTTTCAAGTGCAAATATATTCCTAGAAGCATGTGTTAAAATGGAACTTATATTTTTAGGTTACATTTTTAATTTCTTGGGTCATCACCCATGTAGTATCTTCATGGCACCTAATAAAATTTGTATCACTCATTGGGCACACCTACCTCACCAGATGTTAAACACTGATTTAAAATAAACATATCATCATAGAAACAGAGATAAGATTTGTGGTTGCCAGAGGACAGGGGCTTCAGGGTAGGGGAATTGGTTGAAAGTGGTCAAAAGGTACAAATTTTCAGTTATAAGATAAATAATTTCTGGTAATATAAGGTACAATGTGATGATTATAGTTAACAATACTGCAGTATATCTTTGAAAGTTGTTAAGAGAGTAAACCTTAAAAGTTCCCATAAGAAGGAAAAAATATTATAACTATATGAGGTAAGGGATATCCACTAAATTTACTGTGGTATTCAATATATAATATTATTATGTTATGTACCCTAAACTTACATAACTTTATGTGAATTATATCATGATAAAACTGGAAAAATAATTAAAAAGCAAAACAAAAATAACAGTACAAATAAAAATTATAATACTGAAAATAATAATACCAAAAACATAGTTTAAAATTAGGGAAAGCTAACTAAAAACCAGATACTACTGAATAACCTATTAAAAAGAAAGAATTAAATGTACTCTGACCAAGGAGGACTAACTAATTAAAGGAATTACTTATACACAATGACTCAGAAAAGCTACCAGATTTAAACTTCTCTAAATTGAGTATATTTCTTAAACAAAGCAGAGAACTCTCTTATTCTTACTACTTAACACTGGTTTAACTACCATTAGTATACAGTTGGAATAAAGCATACATCTTTGTAGTTTTATATAACAGTGTTAAAAATGTCCACTGGATTTCAATGTAAATAATTTCTATTTGCCAAAATAAAACTAATTTAGCTAGAACAGTAATTCTAAATGTAAATGGAGTATCTGTGTGAATTGTAAATACTATCAACTGAACACCTGTTATTGTGTCTAAATTACTGAAACAGGAGAGCTCAGTAACTCACAGCTAAAAAATGTCATATTAACATAAGGTGTCTACAATGTTGTGAAGCTAACCTCAAAGGAGCCCCAAGAAAGTTTGATTTCATTACTTTACAAATTCGATATATATTAATCAATCCTTATCAGAATTACTTACAAAGGAGTTCCCTTAAGACTATCGGCTGATTTCTCAAAAGAAACCTTGCAAGCAACAAGGGGCTGGAAAGAAGTGTTCCAAGTCATGAAAGACAAGGACCTATATCCCAGATTACTCTATCCAGCAAAGCTTTCATTTAGAATGGAAGGGCAGGTAAAGCGCTTCTCAGATAAAGTCAAGGTAAAGGAGTTCATCACCACCAAGCCCTTATTATATGAAATGTTAGAGAGACTTATCTAAGAAAAAGAAGATCAAAAATATGAACAGTAAAATAACAACAAACTCACAACTATCAACTGAACCTAAAATAAAATAATTAATTAATTAATTAATTAAGCAAACAACTAGAACAGGAACAGAATCACAGAAATGGGTATCAGATGGAGGGTTATCAGCAGAGATGGGGAGGGGGGATGATGGGGGAAAAGACATAGGGTATAAGAAACATAAGTGGTAGGTACAAAATAGACAGGGGAAATTAAGAATAGCATATGAAATGGAGAAGCCAAAGAACTCGTGTGTATGACCCATGAACATGAACTAAGTGGGGGAGTGATGGAGAAAATGGGGGTACCAGTCAGAGGGGGATAAAGGGGAGAGAAAAAGAATGGGACAACTGTAATATAGCATAATCAATAAAATATACTTAAATCATTATCATATATCTAATTACATGAAGACCACATTACTTCATTGATTATTAGAAGAGACAGATGGCAAATTATATAGCAATGTTTCATAGATAACAGATACTATGCAGAACATGCCTTGCAAAATCTTAGTCATAAAAACAAATAATCTTATTCCTTTCCATGAAGGTACAATGTCCTAGCTGTGGTTTAAACTCTGAAGAACTAACTTCAGTGCTAAGATAATAGAATTACACATTTCACAAAATAATATAACACATGTCAAACTATAGCATTAAAAAGGAATCAGTTAAACCATGCCACAAAATGTACCGACTACTAGGGGCATAAAAGCCATTAAAAGTCAATATAACAACATAGGGAAGTAACTGATTAAAAACAAACCTGGGTTCAAAACTAAGCTTTGCCACTTACTAGCTATGTAAACAAAACATGTCTTAGTCTCCCATAGCCTCAGTTTCTTCTCCTATAAAACCATAATAATAACATCTAGGGTTGGGACTAAATGAGATAAGATTTTAAAATACAAAGTAGGAGGGATCACAACACTTGATATCAAACTATACTCTAAGCCCACAGTAATCAAAACAGTCTGGTACTGGCATAAAAACAGATACATAGATCAATGGAATAGAATAGAGAGCCCAGAAATAAACCCATGTCTATATGGTCAATTAATATATGACAAAGGGGCAGGAGACAAACATATACTTTGCTTTTACTTACTCTAGTAAAGAATTGGACTGTCCCAGGTTCGATTCCCAGCCAGGGTACATTCCTGGGTTGCAGGCCATAACCCCCAGCAACTGCACATTGATGTCTCTCTCTCTCTCTCTCTCTCCCTCTCAATCTCTCTCTCTCTCTCTCGCCCCCTTCCCTCTCTAAAAATAAATTTTAAAAATCTTAAAAAAAAGAAAGAAAGAAAAATCTTAAAAAAAAAAGAATTGGTAGAGGAAGCATTTTATTTTATTTTATTTTATTTCTATTGTTAATTTTATTATCTATGATGGTAGAAACTCTAAGCTGGGAAAATCATTGAGTTTTATAGCACTATTTTCAGAATACAAAAATAAGTTTATATATGCAGTCATTGTAATTTTTCAAAATTCCATTTGATTCAGGCTGTCCCCTATTGTTTAGATATTAATTTGCACTGACTGCAAACCTGTAATGACAGAACAGTTTTCAATAGTGCTAAGCCATAAATTAGATGACATTCCACTGGAAAAACACCAATAATTCACATTTGAGTTTCTAGTAGTTATTATAGATTTGATGATCATTTAGGTCCATATACCTTAATGTATTTCACCAGGCTCCAAACTAGTCCCACATACTCTATAGTAACTACAGGTATGATCCACCCTCCTGTTAGGATTGTATCATGTCCTTAGAAGCATTTTTTTATCCTATTGTGGAGGTTTATGTGTTTCTTTACTTGATTATAAAACTTTTTGTTTCCTGAAACTGGTTAACTTTGACACATAGTTAAGCAGATAAAGCAGAATGTTTTAGCCTGCTCTAACATACAAGTCTGTGAAACCATGCTTGGCATATGTCAGGCGACAAAGAGAATATCTAAGGTATATACTGCTGTGAGGTGTAGTGGATGTGTGTGAAGAAGCTTTCAATCTTAACTGTATAGTGTTAGTGTGCTGCTATACTATTTGGAAGAATACCATTTTCTATTTTGTAAGTTGTATGCATGAACATAAGATTTGTAACGTTTCATTTGTAAACTGCCTTCTTCAACACATGCTTATCTGTTAATAGTGTTTTCTTGAAATATAGTAGTATGTGTTCTAGAATTTCACCTTACTAAATAGTTCCTAGGTAACTTAAATGTTAAATTCCTTGTTGGTTTCCTTTTATTCTGAGGGGCATGTAGCAAGCCTGAAGGAGATTGTAATCATTTTTTTATAGGGTGGAAATTTAGAAAGATTATGTATGATAGCCTAAATAGTTATTGTATTCATTATTGTCTTTGGGTAAACTTTCTTTTTTTTATACAAACACTACTTCCAGTTAATGCATTTGGTTCTACTGACTTTTCAGGGACCAGAAAACTTTAAAGAAAATGTTCTGCATCTTAGAATTATAACCAATGAAGTATTGGCTTGGGACTGTTCTGAAGTGTTCACTGCTCAGAAAGTACTGTAAGGAACAGTTGGCAAGATCTCTAAACAGAAGGTTCCATGTTAAAACTTTTGCCTGAAGCATTTGTATGTGTTTATGGAAAGCACATTAAAACAAAAGAAAATGTAAGGTGGCCCAAAATGAAACTACAAAAATTGCTTCTATTGTAATTGACTGGGTCCACCAAATGCTTCTCTGAAGAGCAGGAAATTCTCTTGCTGAATTAACAGTTGTGTTAAGTGTCAATAACTAAAACAAAACACACATACCCTGTTAAATGAAAGGGGAAAGGGAATTAACATTTATTGAGTGTCTGCTACACTAAGCACTGTGCTGGGCACTTTAAATATATAACCTTACTTAATTCTCACAACACTATTAGGTAAATATTACTCTACTCATTTTATGGCTGAGAAACTTCAGTCTCAGAGGTTACAAGTCATCACAGCTGGAATGCAAGTACGTGTAACTCGATTTTCTCTAACTTTCCCCATACTGCACCACACTACTTTTAGAAATTCCCTAATGAGTTTTCTAGTTACTTCTATGTTTCAAACTTCATTTTCTTCATTGGTAAAATAAAGACTCGCTTCTAAGGTCCAGACTAACACTAAAATTTTATGAAAACCATGATTCTTGTGGGACTCAATACAAATACATCAATAAGTAAAAGAGCAAGTGCTCAATACGTAATATACAAAGAACTGTAGGGAAAAGTTCACAGAAAAAAAGAAATTAAAACTGCCTATGAACAAAAGAAAAGCTGAACTTCACTCCTAATTTAAGAAGTAAAAATTATGACATGGATGATTTGCTATTTAAATCCCTGCAATGGGCAAAAGTTATGGGAACTCATATAAATTTTAGGTGGCACTATAAATAGACACAAACTCTTTGGAAGTCATTTTGGTAATATCTATCAAAATTATAAACGTATGGCACATTTTACATAGAAGTTTCACTACTAGATATTACCCTACAAATAGATCCCATGTGCAGAAAGGTACATGCAGGCACATGTTTACTGAAGTACTGCTTGAAATAGCAAAGGATCTGAACTAATATAAATATCCATTAATAGGGAACTGCTTAAGTAAATTAAAATAAGCCCAGACCACAGAATTGTATGAAGTATATAAAAAGAACACAGGATGAAAATATAAGCTGTTATGAAATAATATCCAAGGACATAAAGTGAAGACAGCAGGAAGTAAAAAAAAAAAACAAAAAAGAGAAATATACATATGCTTCTGGAGGCATAGAATATTTCTCATAGGCAATGTGACAAATTAGTAAGAGTGGTTTTCTCTGGGGAAGAGGCTGTAAGAGTGGAATTGAAGTGTTATGTTTACCATGTATCTTTTCTTCCTTTTTGATGATATGAATACCTTAGCACAAGCACATTTTACATTTTCAATTTTAAACAGTTTAAAATAAATAGTAATCTCTGGAGTCCTTGAAAAACCCTTTAAATGTGAGGTCTACTGTAGCAAAGAAGAAAAGAAAGACCTAATGACAGAAATTTTTTTAAATCTCAAAATTCTTCAGAATAATCTAATCACCACAGATTTCACTGTGTATGTGAACTTCAATTTACAAGGAACAAAAAATATAGCTCAGGCACTTCCACAGTGCAAGATGTGATAGAAGGGCTAAAAAGGAATAATGTCTCCATGTCTCCCTCTCCCTTTCTCTCCCCCTATCCCTCCCTCTCCCTGTCTCTGAATCTTCCAAAATGTACATTTTCACATGCTAGGTCATGTAGTGAGGAATGATAAAGGTGCTCATTCCAAGGGCATGGGAATATGGAATACATCAATTTCTTAGTTGTAAAGACTCATTCAGACTGAAATAAATCCCATGCTTAACTAAACTATAAATTATGCAATAACAAGTAAAATAGTAATGTTAATATAAACTGTTGAAAATTCAGAAACCACAATGTTTCATTGTAAGACTGAGAGGTCACCTCTATAGCACAGAATTTATGTGTGACATTCATAAAAACCTAAAGATCTAATCATAAACAAGGCACTCTATTATGAAATCAGTAAAACAGACTTATTAGGTACTAGAGTTTGATATTATTCCAGAAAATCTGCTTATAAAAATTATAAACTTTCTTAGGAAACCAAACTGATCAGTAGCACAAATGTAACAGGAAAGACAATTTAAGACCCATGGCATCAACCCTATTCCAACTTCATGAAATCTTTAAGCCATTAGTATTATTACATTATTTCTAAAATGACAACTTTATAATAGATGAATAAATAACACATACTAAATAATAAAAATAAAACCTATATTTTCAGATGAATAACATTTATGCAAAAGAAAATGAAGTGGAAAAAGAGCTACCTTCTTTAGTTGCTAGGTAAATACAGTTAATGTATTAATCTACTCATGTTTGACTCTGTCCACTGTGGAAGGATGACACATTTATACATTAGTAGTAATTGTAGTAAAGCAGTGGCTTCAATAAATCCAAATAAAAAATTTATATTTAAAAAAGTAAAATGTACCTTTTATCTGAGTAGCAAAATTCAGTGCCAATTTTGCAAAGAGATCTGGATTTTCAAACTTGTCCTCCTTAACCTTTAACCAGAAACAATTCTCAGACAATTCTCTGGGTTCAATCTGAAACAAAAATAACAAATACAAGTTTCTAAAGTATTACTTAGTATTCAATTTTTCAAAAATTCACTTTCACCAACGTTGAATGATAGTTCCTTTATTCATTTACCTATGAAATCAACTTTAGAACCTATCCAAATAACACTTTTCAAGTAAATATTCATTGGGAAAGACACAGAATTCTGTAAGTATATAGAAAGGTATATGATAGCAATAGCATATCACAAATTATGTTTAAAAAATCTTTCACTGATATTAAAAATCTTCTACTGGAATGAACATTAAAAAATAATTTAGTAAATCCCTCCCTAACTCACATACATTCTTCTTGTTCCAGGATTTTTAAAAATGGGAAAACTGATATTCAGAAATAGGAAATACCCATGTTTACTGACTAGATTGAAGGCAATAACCATAATAACAGTTTATTTGCATATATCAACTAATTTAATCTAATCCTCACAATTCTTTGAGGTGGCAGCTACTCTATCCATGTTAAATGTGAGGCAACAGAGCCCCAGAAAGCTTAAGTGGCTGCACAAGCTAGTATATAGCAAAAATGGGATTTAAACCCAGGCAGTGTAGCTCCAGAGAACTATGCTCTTAGCCACTACACTGAAAACCAAGATTAGAACTGTACATTTTCCAGGATATCATGATGCTTTGTGACACCTAAGTATCATTACACTGCATGTTAAATTGCTAAATTAATACATCATTGCATTTATAAACACAAATGACTGAGCCAACAGCTTTTCAACCCAATAGTTTGGTAGATTGTGCCTGTTTTTTTTTCAAATGCATTGTACATTCTAAAAGCATTTATACTCGTTTACGTTTATGAAAAAAGCATTAAGTAAATAATTAACTTTAAAACTGATTTAACCATTATCCCGGTCAAAACAATTTATTATGCAGATACTGTCAGATTTCACTGCATGTTCTTAGATGAGTCACTTCCCCAAATGGTAGTCTACAGCTAGACAAAGCCAAAAACCTCAAGTTGTAAGGTTACCTTTAACCAATTGATTCTCTTCATGGGGATCTCAGGTTTATATATTTTTTTCTGCTTCATTCCATAAGGCAGATCATTTGGTGCTCCTGGAGGAGGAGGAATTCCTCCAAGGGGAGGTGGTGGAGGAGGTCCTCCAAACAAAGGTGGTGGTGGTGGTATACCACCAGCTACTCCAGGTAAAGGAGGAGGAGGAGGGGGACCTCCTACAGGTAGAAATGGTGCTGGTGGAGGTGGTGGTGGGGGTGGCCCAGCACCTGGCAATGGAGGTGGTGGAGGAGGGCCTGGAATTCCTGATACAGCTGAGAATCCACTTCCCTGAAAGATAAAAAAACAATGTTTAAATGCTTGTAAAATATTGCAGCAAAGAAAACTTATCAGGAGACATCTGTACTTTAAGATTACAAGTACTTTATTTAATTGAGCAACATTTAACAGCTTAACAATACATGAAAAAGAGTTGCATCGATTTTTGGTAAGCATTATAAATTCTGGCCATTGACTAATTTGCTAATACTCATGCTAAGAAAGTTGGCATCCTGAAAGATTTTGTGAAACACTTCCCCAAATTAATGAAAATAATCACTTCTCAATATAACTATATGCAAAGAAGAAATGTTATACAAGTTCTGTCCAGAAGGTATCCAGCTACATAATATAAAAAATAAGAGACATTTATTGAAGAAGATACAAGAAACACTGTCCATAGGACAATGATGCCTCTGTCCCCTTCAAAGTAGGCACTTTGGGACCTCACACAGTTCTCCCAATTGCCATCAGCTGCCCTGTCATATTTTCCTGAATCTCATCAATGGTCTGAAATCTCTTTCCTTTCAAAGGTGATTTTAATTTTGGGAAAAGCTAGAAGTTGTGGGACACCAAATGTAGGTTGTAGGGGGGCTGAGTCACCTGAGTGATATGATGTTTCACCAAAAACTCTGCACCACACATGATGCATGGGTGGGCACACTGTACTATTAAAGCTGCCAATCACCAGTTGCCCAGAGTTATGGCCATTTTTCATCATATTTTATCTCTGTACTCATTGCATCATGCCTGAAAGCCTTCTGAATCATCTGAATAGTTTCTGTGGAGGGATATTCAATCTTAATGAAAAATTTGATGCAGATTTGTTGCTCTACTCGGTCACTCATTTTGAATATGACAGCCACACAGTACACATGCTCACTCAACAGTGTCTACTGCCCCCACTGGCTAATGCAGTGAAGTCGCCATTATTCACACATGTGCATTCCAGTCCACTCTCCTTGGCTGCCAGGTTCCACTAATATAGCATAAACCATTCTCATTATATTAACAATGTCTGGACTTTTTCTGGACAGACCTCATATATGGCTTGGGCCTATCAGAGTAGTTAGTTTGAATATGAGATAATTAATACTTAAAAGGTCATACATTTGATTCCATTAAGACATTCAACTTTACACAAAAATAGTCTGAGTACCAGTAACTTAGCTGTCTTCTAATACCAATAATTAATAGTAAGTAATATCCATGTCCCTATTAATAAATGTTCATCAACATTTTTACTTCTATAGGATGTGGCACAAATAATGCTCCTGTTTTTATTAAGAAATCAGAAGCATATAATTCTGTAGCATACCAATATTATACTCAAGCACACCATTTGACATTTTAGGTGAACTGTTCAAATTGCTGTTGATCTTGTGCAAGACATTCACGTACCCTACCAATCACTCAAGCAAGACTTACTTCTATCGGACCCTGTATTATTTCTTGTCATTCTTATTATAACCCTACAATGTAGGTAGGACATTTTTATCTTACCATTAACTTGCTGCTTATGGATGACGAAACTGTAACTGTAAAAATGTTAAATGGCTAATCAAAGGTCATACAGTCTGAAATATGATTAAAATCTGAATATGGTTCTCATACCTAATGCAGTCCTCATTCCACTACAGCAGATTGCTTCCTCATGTATGTGTGTCACTGCCATGAGGGGAACTGATTCACTCAGATTGGATTATGAGGAGACTATAACTTATTCTACTACCAGAAAGTAACTTCAAACTCATTCTTTAAATGAGGAATGACAAATGAAAGAGAAAATAGCATTCCATATTATCTCCTTTTTTGGTGATTAATTTGTACCTGATTCTTTAAACAATTACTGATTGAAATGATTTACTTTCCAAAACGAATGAATAGAGAAGTAAAACTATCTTTTTAAACATTTCTAACAAGCTCATACCAATCAACAAACATCTGTAATCAAGGCATGACTTTAGATCAACTGAATGAAATTTCTTGATATAGTCATCTTTTTACTTGGAGAGCAAGTCTTCTTAGCTTCACTAATAATATGAATTTCCTACTTGGATTATTTAATTGTGCTAAATAAACTTAGAAATATCTTTACAAAATAAATAATTTGAAGCATATTTTTAGAATAACAAACATAAAGGGCCACTCCTTTTATAAGATTATTGAAAATTAAAAATCATGAGTATACATCATGGATAAAAAATCATGGTTAAACATGAAAATGTTTTTCATATTATTCAATGTACATTATCCATATATTATATTCCTATATATAAATGTTTACATGTGTATTTACATACATACAACTAAAGTGTTCATACACAGAACAAATGAAAATCCTTTAGTGTAATGCAATCTGTCCTTAGATTAGAAAGAATGAAAAAGATAGCAGTAAAATGTGTGAAATTCTTTTAATTTTATTTTAATGCAGCAAAATGATAGAAAGCAACATGATTTTTAAAATCTTGATGGAGGTCAAAGAATTTCTGGGGAGAATTAAAATAATTTTTCTGAAAAGTTTGGGAAATTAGTAATTTACCCTACAAATGTACAAATAAATTGATTTGTTAAATAATATGAAAGGTAAATGTGTACCCCATTTTTATCTCAAGACAGCAAAATTAAGTTCCCACAAAGATGGACGTATAGGCAGGAATGCTTCCCTTCCTCATACAACCAAAAGAAGGAAAGCAACCAATTTAAAAACAAAAATCAACCAGCACTGCCAGAAAAAACATTTGAATGGAAGTCCAACAACCAAGGAGTCAAAGAAACATTCATCCAGATGGTATGAGAGGCAGAGATGGGCAGCTGGGGTAGAGAGGACAGTGGCAAGGCTGTGGCTAGTGGACCACATTTGCGCACAGACAAGCTGGGAGGAACAACATGGGAGGGAGACAGACTGCAAAACCCAGTATTTCGGGGCAAGAAACTAAAGACTCAAAACCCTAGGCTGTAAAAAAAATCTGTGGGGACTATGGAAGCAGGAGAAACTCCCAGACTCACAGGAGAGTTCATTGGAGAGACCCACAGGGTCCTAGAAGGTACACAAACCCACCTACCTGCAGATCAGCACATGATAAGGCACAATCTACTTGTGGGAAGCAAAGGAAGAAAAGGAAGTGACAGAAAATGGGGAGACAGCCAAGCGAGTGTCATTGTGACCTCTCTCACCTCTCCACACATACAGTGCCACAACTGCAGCAGAGGGTTGCCTGCCCTGACAAATACCTAAGGCTCCCCCCTTACCACATTAACAGGTATCCAGAGACAAAGAAATATGGCCCAAATGAAAGAACAGATCAAAACTCCAGAAAAAGAACTGAATGATAAGGAGAAAGACAACCTGTCTGATGCAGAGTTCAAAACACGGGTAATCAGGATGTTCACAGAATTGAGCTCTGTTGCAAAGTAAAGGAAGAAATGAAAGCTACACAAAGTGAAATAAAGCAAAATGTACAGGGAACCAACAGTGATAGGAAGGAAACTGGGACTCACAGCAATGCTTTGGAACAAAAGAAAGAAAGAAGCATCCAATTGAAACAGAATGAAGAAACAAGAATGCAAAAAAATGAGGACAGGCTGAGGAACCTGTGGGACAACTTTAAGCATTCTAACATCAAAATCCTGGGAGTCCCAGAAGGAGAAGAGGAAGAGCAAGAAGCTGAAAACTTTTTTGAACAAATAATGAAGGAAAACTTCCCCAATCTGGTTAACGAAAACAGACTTCCAGGAAGTCCTGGAAATCCAGAGACTCCCAAAGAAGTTGGACCCAAGGAAGAGCACACAAAGGCACATCATCATTAAGTTACCCAAGATTAAAGATAAAAAGAAAATCTTAAAGGAAGCAAGAGGAAAGGAAAGAGTTACCTAAAAACAAGTGTCCGTAAAACTATTAGCTGATTTCTCAAAAGAAACCTACAGGCAAGGAGGGGCTGGGAAGAAGTATTCCAAGTCATGAAAGGCAAGGACTTACATTCAACATTACTCTATCCAGCAGCAAAGCTATCATTTAGAATGGAAGGGCAGGTATAGTGCTTCCCAGATAAGGTCAAGGTAAAGGAATTCATCACCACCAAGCCCTTAGTATATGAAATGTTAGAGAGACTTATCTAAGAAAAAGAAGATCAAAAATATGAACAGTAAAATGACAACAAACTCACAACTATCAACAACCGAACCTAAAAAAAAAAATAAAACAAGAAATAAATTAAGCCAACAACTAGAACAGGAACAGAATCACAGAAATGGAGATCACATGGAGGGTTATCAGTAAGGAGGAGAAGAATGGGGGAAAAGGTAAAGGGAATAAGTAGCATAAATGGTAGGGTAGAAAATAGACAGGGGGAGGTTAAGAATAGTATAGAAAATGGAAAAGCCAAAGAATTTATATGCATGACCCATGGACATGAACTAAAGGTGGGGAATGCTGGAGCAAAGATGGTTGTAGGGCAGAGTGGGAGAAAAGGGAGAAAAAAATGAGACAACTGTCATAGCAAAATCAATAAAATATACTTTAAACAGACAGCAAAATTAAAGTAATACATGTTTGTAAGCATAAAATTTTGTCTAATAACATATCATATTTATGATATGATACATGTGCAACCACTAAAATTTTACTACTCTTTTAAAACAGGATGTTACTCATTAAACACATATATCACAAATTTAACAGAATCTCAAACATTTATATTAAATGACACCAGACTTTAAAAATCAATTCATATCAGCTCTTTTATTCCCTCCAATGAACAATTAGGAAAGGAACAATTAAATTAGGCTACAATAAAGTATTGAGAATTAAATTTGCAAATGAATATTTAACACAATTTTGCATTTGCTAGAAAGTACTGTGTGACTCTGCACTTTTATAAATAGTTAATTTAATAATAAATAACCAGGTACTCGGTAAATTGTAAGGCCCTGTTCTAGGTGCAGTTGGGCCTTGAATAAGTAAGAATAAGTAAAGACACTGTTCTCAAGGTCTTTATGTTCCAGTGGAAGAAACAAAGCAGGCACACAAACAATTATGATATGAGTGGTTTACAAAAGTCCACAGAAATTCCTTAATGGAGTTCTTAGTGAAGCTTTCCAAAGGATATTTTACTAAGATTATCCCTACACAATACGTTTTGCAGGCACAGACGAACAGTGGAGGATATTTCTGACAGAATAATATTAAATCAGCATTTCTCAACTAAGTTCAATAGATGGTCTAAGATAAAGGGCACTATGGTTAAAAAGTTTTGGAAAGCTGTATGAAAAAGAGGTGGACAGGTTTCTTCATTGTAGGACATCTCAGACCCTTTAATATTATAATGAATATTCTGACCCTCTAAGAGGAGAATTTCAAGTGCACCAAATTTACTAGACTATGGAATGCTTTCCTCGTGAAAAATCTATTAGCATCTCTGTAACTAATGTCTGGGAAGTGCTGACAGGAAGAAGTGTGGAGACAGTAAATTCTAAATGTGAAGGGAGGAAAGGTGACTTAGCTGCAACAGTGGCTGTAGTTACGGGAGCAGACAGAGAGAGTCAGCTGCAAAGGGGAGATAAGGGATCCCATGATAGAAGGCCTCCAAACTCCTGGTAGGGAGATTTCTATTTAATCTTGAATGCAACAGGCAACCACTAAACATATTAAAGCCTAGAGTGACAATAATCACGGCAGTATTTTAGAAAGGTTAATTTGCCACTGACAAAAAGGATGAATCTGAGGAGGAAGAGAATATAGGCAGGGAGAAAGGTTAAGAAACAGTTGTAATATATGAGGCAGGATGTAATGAGAATGACGCTGAGTGGTTCTGGGTTTTGGTGCAAGGAAAAAAGTCGGAGCAAGAATTGTCATAAAACAATGACCAGTTAAATTGTCAGGTGGCAGCACAGGGACAAGACCATAAAAAAAATAAAAATAAAAATAAACCCTCCAGCTTCTTGATAAAAAAAAAAAAAATCAGGCTAAATTTAAACAAATAAGAATGGAGATTATGCTGATTTGATTTCAACATTCATGTGGAAAGATAATCAAGAGCTGGAAATATAAGACAACCTCAGGAGACCCGACACCTTCTAAAAGGTGATATTTGAATTATAATACTGAATGGGATATTAGTACAAGGACATACAGAGAAAAAAAGCAAAGGATAGGACACTGGGGAATATCACCATTTGTGGGTCAAAAACAAAGAAAAACTAAGTTCTCAGAGATGTAAAAAGAAATCAGATGATAGCAAAAAGAGAGAGAAAAGGGGGTAGAGGGAGAAAGACAGAGAGAAAAGAGACCCTGACTGGTATGGTTCAGTGGATTGAGTGCCAGCCTGCAAACTGAAAGGTTGACAGTTCAATTCCCAGTCAGGGCACATGCCTGGGTTGCAGGCCAGGTCCCTGGTTGGGGGCCTGTGAGTGGCAACCGATTGATGTTTCTCTACCTCTTTTTCCTCCCTTCCCCTCTCTCTAAAAATAAAAATAAAATCTAAACAAGAAGAAGGAAAGATTTAGTGAAAAGAAATGATCAAATATACATGAGTAAAACGGGCTATGTACGGGTAAGAAGAGGCCACCACTTTGGGTAATTTGAAGTTTTCTGATGACTTTGAAGTCATTTTTCAGTATGTTGATGGAAATAGATCTAATCAATCAACCAACACCTCAGCATCCACTATATTAAGAAATTATCTTACATTTCTTAATATTCATTTAAAACATAAAATATGCTGAGAGTACTTAATCACTTCTTAAGTTTAAACACCATAATTAATATTTCAAGTATACATGGGATCTTTTCACCATAGCAAATATAAATGTAAAGGTAAAAAAAGTTGATAGGTTTTGAAATTATGGTAGTTGAGATTTAAAGAGATTTTAAAAAGCTTTAGGGATTATTAAACTTTTTTTTAAATATATTTTATTGATTATGCTATTACAGTTGTCCCATTTCCCCCCTTTTCTCCCTTCCACCCTGTACCCCCCTCCCACCCACATTTCCCCCTTTAGTTCATGTCCATGTGTCATACTTATGAGTTCTTTAGTTTCTACATTTCCCGTACTATTCTTGCCCTCCCTCTATCTATTTTCAACCTACATTCTATGCTACTTATTCTCTATACCTTTTCCCCCTCTCTCCTCCTCCCACCCCCCTGCTGCTAACCCTCCATGTGCCCTCCATTTCTGTGGTTCTGTTCCTGTTCTAATTGTTTACTTAGTTTCTTTTGGTTTTGCTTTAGGTGTGGTTGTTAATATTTGTGAGTTTGCTGTCCTTTTACTATACATGTCTTTTCTTTATCTTCTTTTCTTAGATAAGTCCCTTTAGCATTTCATAAAATAAGGGCTTGGTGATGATGAACTCCTTTAACTTGACCTTATCTGAGAAGCACTTTATCTGCCCTTCCATTCTAAATGAGAGCTTTGCTGGATAGAGCAATCTGGGATGTAGGTCCTTGTCTTTCATGACTTGGAATATTTCTTTCCAGCCCCTTCTTGCCTGTAAGGTCTCTTTGGAGAAATCAGCTGACAGTCTGATGGGAACTCCTTTGTAGGTGACTGTCCCCTTACCTCTTGCTGCTTCTAGGATGCTCTCCTTCGTTTTTACCTTGGCTAATGTAATGATGATGTGCCTTGGTGTGTTTCTTCTTGGGTCCAACTTCTTTGGGGCTCTCTGAGCTTCTTGGATTTCTTGGAAGACTGTTCCCTTTGCCAGATTGGGGAAGTTCTCCTTTATTATTTGTTCAAATACGTGCTCAATCTGTTGCTTTTCCCCTTCCCCTTCTGGTACCCCTATAATTCGGATATTGGAACGTTTAAAGGTGTCTTGGATGCTCTTAAGCTTTTCCTCAATTTTTTGAATTCTTATTTCATCATGCTTTCCTGCTTGGTTGATTCTATCTTCCTTCTGGTCCACTGTATTGTTTTGAGACTCAGATTCCTTCCTTTCACTATTGGCTCTCCTCCGTGTGTCTTCCTGCATCTGTTTTATGGTAATCTGCATTCTTTCATCTAAATTTCGTCCAAAATCAACCAGTTCCGTGAGCTTTCTGATCACCAGTGTTTTGAACTGTGCATCTGATAGATTGGCTAATTCTTGGTTGCTCAAAAGGATGAGTCCTGGGGGACTGATCTGCTCTGTTGAAAACATATTTTTTTTTCCCCCTGTCTCTCCTTTTTTTTTCCCGGTCTGGTTGCTCTTGTTACGGTGGGGGGCGGAGTCTTAGGTGCTCACCGGGACTGGGCACCCCAGTCGCTAGATTGTGACGTTATCTGTGGGGGCGGGGCGGGAGCGGTAGCGGGGTGGGAGAAAACAATGGCGGTAGTTCCGTTCCCCTGGACTCAGACCCCTGTCTGGGCTTCTGGGCCGCGAGTTCTGCCCTGGTCCACAATCGCTACCCCTCTGGATCTGCCAGCTGCGGCTTGCATACTCAGGGATCACCGCTGCCTTCTTGCACGCCGGATGGCTTTTGTGCCGATTTTGCACCAAACCTTCCCCCGACCTCCGCGCGCCGCCAGCCCCGCGCCCGCCCGGCTTGTCTTCTCCTACCAGTCCGGATGAACGCGTCTACTTCAACTTCTTGGCTGCCCGACTTCCATTCAGATAAATCCTCTGCCGGATCTGGGTGTTATTCTGATAGTAAATTATTGTTGTAGATTATTGGTTTTCTAATCTTGGTTGTACGAGGAGGTACGGTGCGTCCACCTATTCCTCCATCTTGCCGGAAGTCCGAGGGATTATTAAACTTAAGGAGCACTTCCATGTTACTTTTAAAGGAAAATAAAATAATATCCATCTAACTTTTCAAATTATCATGAAAATTTCATCTCAGGAACAGCTTTGTTTTTGTAATATATTCCATTAAGGATATTCAGGACAGTTTAAGCAATGATTACCTTATTTTTATCCCAGTGTTAAAACAATTTATTTTCCTGGAAAATCAAATCTTTAGTTATTTCAATGAAAATGTGAACCTGCTAAAATCTGCTTCAGATCATATTTTTCCTTCCATCTAACAAGATAATTTTCTACCATTGAACTTACTGTGTGACATGACAGAAAGCCTATATCTTTGTTCATTACCTGGGTTCGAAGTTGCTGGATTTCCGTTTCAAGCTCTTTAATTTTTTCTTCTCTTTTCTGAAGCTCAGCTTGAGCTTCCTGTCGAGCTGTGAATTCTTCATCGAACTGCAACGATCACCACCATAAATGTACACTTAATAATACAGTTTTGAGAAAGCTTTAAACAACATTAAGTATTAAATAAGTGGAGTGTCTCTTGATTCACTGAATTCCATGTCACTAAAAAAAATCAGAGCTTCATTATTTTCATGACACTTGAGCACCCCTGTGGGAGTGGGGTATTGCTGTGGTGATGGAAGAAATATGCCCCCAACCCAAGATAAACAAACTGCATTTTCACTCCTGAAAAAATATGAAACAAAGTTTCAAAAGGGTGACCTGAGGAGTCTATCTTCATATGTAATAGATCTCTTTTTCTGTTATTGAATGTCAGTTTTTATAATTATTCATATTTTTAAATGTTTCCTCCCATACTTTCAAATTTATGTAATAAGCAAATGAAACCTAACAATTATCCATCAAGCAGTTCTACTGCTTAACTATATTTAATCTTGAAAAGAGACTGCACTTTTTAGAATGTTCAACTGGATGGATGTACATTAAAACAAATTAGAATATTTCCACTATAATCTTAATTGTCTAGCATCCAAAAAGTAGTGCTCCTGGAAATCCGACAAAATGATATACGCCATAATGGCATTCTCCTCCAGGGGGTTAACTACAACACTTGACTAACATGTTGCAAGAGGGAAAAGAAAAGGTTACATTAAAGTGAGCTAAGCCAGAGACCATCTGAAGAGTGAATATCCACTCACTGCATCCTGCACATCTTACCCCAGTCAGGGATGTACGCAGACCGAAACATGCCTGCGTAGAGTGAATACTGCTCATGTCCAGCTATAGAACATTTGCTGCTGTCGATATCACTTCAAGTCATTTTAGAAGTTTATACATTATTCCAATGATATTATTTCTGTCTTTAAGAGTGATAACTTACCATATAAAATTGTACTTAGGCACAGTGAAACAGTAAAAAAGTATGTTCACTACTAATATTTATCTTTATAGTAGAGTTGACCTTTACAAATTATAAAATGCCACTTAGATCGAACTCTGAAGAAAGAGTGGGTAAGCAAGTTGGATAATCACAGTATTTGGGTCAAACCTGAAACACTTAGTTAATCCTTTAATTCATTTCTACTTGAGACCAAGGAAACTGTCCTACACATGCAGGTCCAAATCCTCTCTAATCTCTTTAAATTTCAAACCCAACCCAGGTCCTTCATAGTCAGCAAATGACTTCATTTCCTAGTTCACTTAGAAGATGGAGCTTTTCTCACTTCACTACTATCAAAGTTAAGATTTATCTGATTCTGTATTCCCATCCTCCCTCTGAAAGTTAACTTCCCAGTGCTTCTCAATCATGGTGTCTACACCAGCACACTGTACAGTTTTCCTCTACAAAGTATTTATTTGTTAGTACTTTTGAAGAGAGGCACACAGCATTACTGCTTGAAATGATCTTCATCTGTAAACCCACAGAAAGGATCAGGGAAGTCTGAGATATGCAAGCTAGAAGACTTGAGGGGAGACTTCCTACAAATCCACTAAACTTAGGCATTCTTTTAAATAACAAAGACACTAATTACCTAAAGCAAGTTAAGTGGCTTACTTAAAGTCACAGCTAATTAATGGCAAAGCCAAGATCAGATCTCACAACTTTCTCATTCTAGTCCCCCAACTGTCTCTTTTAAACTGCTTTATACTGTCCCTTAAAATCACCAGAATAAAACAAAGCATTCAGACAACCACTGAGACACCATACATGTTTTCATTCCAAATGTAGGTGATGAGAAAAAAGCATTAAACACTGAAATCTTTTTTATTATTTCAAGACTCCTTTTCCTATAGCATATGCTTACAGAAAATTTTACCAGATAGATCATCACAATTTGTTCCGGTCTTGTGGTGTGTAATCACAGTGCCAGCAAAAAAAAGACATTCTAAGATTTTCAAAGGCAATTTTAAATGTGCTACTTAAAACAAGAACATTAGAAATATAAAGGTATATTAGTCAAAAGCATACATTTTCCTTCACTAATATAAATGACAGCTCATACAAACATTTTATACTCAAGCTCTTAAAAATCTATTCTAATAACTGAAAGAATGAAGACATTTCTATAGATGCCCTGAAATAACTTCAGTAATACTCCATAATTTCTAGAGTAATGGCAAAATTGATTATCTAATCTCCAAAGTAAGTCCTAACTCTAAAGAGACAGCAATATGTAAACACTTTATCTTGCTGTCAGAGGCTAAAACTGGAGAGCTTTTAGAGTTGTGCTTCAATCCTTCTCCTGCCACCAACAGCAGAGAAATACTATACTAATACCTCACAGGATGTAGAACAACAACAACAATTCAACTTCTGGTAGAGGCTAATAAGATTGTAACTATGCTTTCATAAAACAAGGAAAAGACAATTTAAGATTTAAATGAAAGTAAGATATTCACAAAGCTGGCATTTACGTAAGGGGAACCTCAGATTCCACCAAACCTACATGAAGCAGCAATATCATTTTAAAAGCGATAATTATTAAAAAATCAAAAGTAAGTCTGAGAGAAAAAGAGAAAACATTGCATCATTTGGTTGCAATCAACAGCACTGACTGTGGAGTAAAACAAATAACACTAGCTAAACATCTCACAGTTCCCTAAGGAGATACCTACTGTGAGAACTGTTGGAAAGCAATGGAAGGATATATTTTGGTTGATTGCTTCTAACTATATCCTTCCAGCAACCTAATTTTATTTCATTTGTCACTTTAGTAGAATATGGCTAGCATTTTTCTTCCATAAAGGATTAAAGGTGATGAGGAAAGAATAGTAGCAATTTTATCTTATCAGGAAAGAAATTAATATCCTGTGGTTATGTCTGAATCCAGAAACATAAAGCACTATGCAAGTAAAACACCATTTATAAGAAACAAAGTAGAATACATATTGTGTTAAATTATTAATTTAAAAATTACAGGTAATATTTTATGAGCCTTACCTTCTTTGAGAATTCCATGGCTTTTTGTTCACTTTCTTCAACTTTTGCCTTGTTCACACAAGAATCTATTAATATTAACCAAAAAATGATTAGAAATTATTGCATCAGATCTCTAGGCAAATATGGCTACCAGCCTATAATTCTATGATGTAGACAGTCATGTCTGTGTCAATTGCTATTAAGGGGAAATTGGCCTAGACGACACATGAAACATAAACCTATATAAATTGTCTTTTGCATAACTAACTGAATTCACTGACAGTATTTTTGAGACAAAAGAAATCCAGTACAGAAATATAAACTAAAACATCATTGTTTTAAAGGTATTTGATTGTTTTGCAACCTTTATAATTACAGAATTTTTTAACAATTGTTTTGCAGTTTATTATGGGTGGAGAGGTGCCCAAGAGCCTATGCTTGATTACTGAGCCTCAAAATGACCCTTAAAATAAGGTTAGAGAAAGTGACAAAATAACATTAATTAATTCAGGTTTCCTAAAAAAAGACTGCACATAAATAACTTCTGATGGAGTCACAATATATTATGTAAAGAAATAAACATTAAGTTTCTGGAATATAATCAAATACTTGAGAGCATAAATAACTGAAGAATATCTTTGGACAACAGTCTCATTACTATACACACAGTCTCTTCTGTACCTAGCAATTCCATACTTATTTTTTAAGAATTTATTTATTTATTTTTACAGAGAAGGGAAGGAGAGAGGAAGAGAAACATCAATGTGTAGTTGCCTCTCACATGCCCCCAACCAAGGGCACCTGGCCTGCAACCCAGGCATGTGCCCCAAGTGGGAATAGAACTGATAACCCTCTGGCGAAGAGGCCCTCACTCAACCACTGAGCCACACTAGCCAGGGCTCCATATCTACTTATTTATCCACAAGAAATAAAAACATGTATCTATAGCAAGACTTGTATATAAATTTTGTAGCAGCTTTATTTATAATATCCTAAAACTAGAAAGAACCCAAATGTCTATCAGTAAGTAAATATATAAATGTATTAGACTATATCCCTATACTGGAATATCACTCAGTTATATAAAGAAATGAACTATTGCTGCATATAATAGAACAACATAAATGAATCTCAAAATAATTGTGCTGAGTGAAAGAAGCCAGGCAAAAAGGGAGTACAGGTATGTTTCTAGCTTCATAAAATTTTAGAAAATGAAACTAATCTATTAAAGAGAAAGTAAATGAAATGATGCTCAGCATCACTAGCCATCAGAGATGTGATAATTAAAACCACAATGAAATAGCACTTCACACTGGTCAGAATAGCCATCATAAACAAATCAACAAACAACAAATGTTGGAGAGGTTTTGGAGAAAAGGGAAACCTAGTGATTGTGGGTGGGAATGTAGACTGTTGCAACCACTATGGAAAACAGTATAGAATCTCCTCAGAAAACTAAAAAGGAACTGCCTTTTGACCCAGCCATTCCATTGCTGGGAATATGCCCTAAGAATCCTATAACACCATACCAAAAGAACCTGTGCACCCCAATGTTCCTAACAGTGTTATTTATAATAGCCAAGTGCTGGAAGCAGCCTAAGTGCCCATCAGTAAATGAGTGGGTCGAAAACCTATGGTACATTTACACAATGGAATACTATGTAGCAGAAAGAAAAGAAGGAGCTCCTATTCTTTGTGACAGCATGGATGGAACTGGAGAGCATTATGCTAAGTGAAGTAAGCCTGGCAGTGAAAGGCAAATAGCATATGATCTCACTTATAAGTGGATCCTAATCAACAAAACAAATAAATTAGCCTAATAGAACCAGAGACATGGAAATAAAGGACAAACTGACAGTTACCGGGGGAATGGGAGGGAGATAACAGGGAAAGAAGGGGAAGGGTCAAGTCAAGGAACCCATGAACAAAGACAAGGGGGGTCAGTGAAGGTTTGAGGGTGGGAGGTGGAATTCAGTGAGGCAGGGGGAAGTAGTAGGCAGGACATGGGGACAACTCTAGTTGAGTAACAATATAAAAGATGAAACAGGAAAAAGAAAAAAATTATGCAGGAATATAATCTGATTTATAAAAGATACAATACACACAAAATTGTGAAATAAGAAGAGATGGTATGGTCTTCAAGTCTAGGTGATCTTAACACAGAAATCAATAGATTTCCTAGAAATTCTTGAAGCATTTGCAAATTTTTTTGTGAATTCATGTATATCATGTGTTTATGTGTGCACATTCTAATGAAAGTTCCACAGTGTTCATCGGCTACTGAAAAAGGCCTCTGACCATAAAATATTATGAGCCACACATACATTTGACTTATTCAAATTTCCAGGTTGAGGAAACAGAAGCCTTAGAGAAGGTAAGTGATTTGTTCAGGTATTCATGGGTCTGTGATGCTGACTATTCTTTGTCACTTGATCCCTTCATCTCTCCCTGCCCCAATACTCTTAACAGTCCACAATTATAAATTCCTGGCATATAGTATACAAAAAAAATGTCTGTGAACACTAAATGATCGAGGCAAAATCAACAGTACACTGTGCGTGCCAACTATAATCTATAATAGATTATAAACCAATATAAATATTTGGAAACAGTCACTTATAACTCAACAATATATGAACAAATTCTGAGCTTATCAAGCTCAATGAAAAATATGCAGTGAAACCAGTATTCACATTAGTTGCTAGACAAGGTAGATTGGTACGCTTTCTAAAATCAATTTAGCCTTTAAAATACATAACGTCACTTACAGAAATCAATCCTAAGAAAATAATGAGAAAAAGCCAAATATTTGTGCAAAAAATGTTCACATGAACTCCATTTATAATTGTAAAAACCCAAAAACAATTTAGATGTACAATAAGAAAGAACTAGTGAAGATGATTAAAGAATTCCATAAAATGGAATGTTATACAGACATTCAAAATCACATTTTAAAGGTTAATATGGAAAAATTATCAAGTTCTATTTTAAAGGTTAACATGGAGAAATTCTCATAATACAAATGCTCCATGAAAAGCCGAGACAGAAAGAGAGAATGTATTGAGCTAAAATGTGAGGTTGATGGTTTATTCTATCATATAAGTCTCTAGATTGCCTAGAATAAGGACGCAAGAATTTTAAAAGCAGAAAAGAATAGCCCTGGCCAGATATCTCAGTTGGTTAGAGAATCATGTCAATACGCCAATGTTGAGAATTTAATCCCCAGTCAGGGCACATACAAGAAGTAACCAATCAATGTATCAGTAAGTGGAACAACAAATTAGTATCTATATCTCATTAATAAATGAGTAAAAAAGATTATTACATGATAAATAATAATAAAGATTCATATCTGAATATTAATGTGAGTCTGCCCTGTGTTATGAAATGAACAATATATAATTGGCTTTAAACAGCTGCTTTTTTCTTCTTTGAAAGATAAGCAAATGAATTAGTCCTTGAATTTTAGCAATAGTGATTTTGATTAGGTATAAGTAAAACTGTTCAACTATAAGGTCACATAGCACAGCATATTTCACAAAATAGGTTTCACATTGTCCAGACAGTGCTCCAGAAAGTATAGCTAATTATCAGTATAGGATGATGAAGGGCCATTTCCTCAGCAATCCAAGTAGATGAATATGATCTCAAATTCTCTTCTAGCTCTAAGTCTATGAAATATAAATTGATCTACTTCAACAGAATTAAAAGGTCTTAAGCTACTGAAATAACCCTGCATTTCTTTTCTCAAACTTGAACATGAATAACATAGGCATATTACTAATTAGACCCTATTGTACATGTAAAGCCATTAAGGTACAACTATAAACAGAATCAAAGGACTTCAGAGTTGTGTTTCTAAATACCAAGGCATTCATCCATAATAAAACGACATTTTTTGTAGAGTATTAATTTTATTCTGAATTCAAGAGTGTTTAGACCTATCAAATAGGTTGATATTTTCAATCACAAAGGCAGAACTCTCATGACCATCATAATTAACAATTATTGTGTTTGAGTACCCACAGACACAATGATTTATCAGATATTAGAAGAAGTACAGTATGGAGAGCTACCTTTCAAAAATGCCTGTTATACAGCAGAGAATAAAATACAATCAAAGCACACTGAGGATTATATTACCTACCTATGAGATGAGTGAAATCAACGTCTAATCTTTGTCTATACTTGAAATCTGGGTCCATACCACTGCAGTGCAGCACTATCTGTGAAACACATTCCTCAATTATTTTGTAATACTGTGGCCTGAAAAAGAGATAAATTATTATTGAATACCTTTTCTACCTATATAAATCAATTTTCAGCATGATAAAAGAACTAAGTCTTTTTCTAGCACTGCTTAAAAATATTTTGAGTCATAACACTTCCTTAAGAAGAAATATGCCTACATTTAAAGATAGTCTGGATGTTATAATGCAGAACCCACTATAATATAATCAACTGCAACCACTTAGTGACTTAATACTCTAGTTGTCAGGGATTTATGCTTGAGTACAAAAACACTACTTATCAACCTTATCTACTTAAACTTAAGCTTTTGTTCCTAGAGTTAATGAAAACAAATGACCTGTTAGTCCTATATCCATGGATACAGAAATAGCTCTAGGTCTCTACATGTTCTCAATTTCAATGAGGAATGAGTATCTTCACATCAGGTGGCAAGCAATGTCTTAAATGTACTCCAGTAAAAACCAGACTGAGTCACTTATAGTACAGACTATTCCAAAGATCTACTTATGTGCATATTTTAAAAGATCCATTTTATGCAATCATATGAGCTTAATATGCATGGCTATAACCTCAATTTGTTCAAAGTGTCTAAGGTTTTAAATCATATCATAATTCTGTAATCTATCAAGGTAGTTCTGGCCTTAAAAATTACCATGTGCATACTTCGAAAAAAATTTTAAAGATTTTATTTATTTAATTTTTAGAGTGGGAAGGGAGGGAGAGAGAGAGAGAGAAACATCAATGTTCGGTTGCTGGGAGTCATGGCCTGTAACCCAGGCATGTACCCTAACTGGGAATCGAACCTGCAACACTTTGGTTCGCAGCCCGAGCTCAATCCACTGAGCTACGCCAGCCAGGGCTTCATACTTCAAAATTTTAAAAAGACACTTTTGGCATTAATATTTTGGGAAAAGAGAGTATTGACCAGTGGCTAATAAATTCAAAAGAGAAATATCAGAAAGAAATAGTACTATAGACAAATTATGACATAAACTTCCATAAAATTGTGTGATAATAACTAGCCAACCTACTAAAAGCTTGCTAATGGGGCCAAACACAGTCCCATTGTTCTTATATGACTTTTGTCATAGGACTGGTATCAAAAATAAGAATAGACACCTGGCTGGCATAGCTCAGTGGATTGAGCGCGGGCTGGGAAGCAAAGTGTCCCCGGTTCGATTCCCAGCCAGGGTACATTCCTGGGTTGCAGGCCATAACCCCCAGCAACCACACATTGATGTTTCTCTCCCTCTCTCTCTATCTCCCTCCCTTCCCTCTCTAAAAATAAATAAATAAAATCTTTAAAAAAAATAAGAATAAATGATGATATACAGGGTTGGACAAAAGTAGGTTTACAATTGTAATACAAATAAATAATACAACTAATAGATAATAATAAAAGGATAGACTGTTTCATGTACTCACAACTGTAAAGCTACTTTTCCCCACACCTGTATATTACACATCTGAGGCTCTTACAAGTCATCATAGAGTCTAGGGTAAATAACATCAGATTAAAATCAGCCTAGTCAATGACTCTTTGGGTAAACAAGGAAAACAAAATTTTTGTCCTTGAAGACAGGTTAATTATCCGTCAGCAGAATATAAGTGTCTTTCACACTTCTACCACACATGGATTTTCTCAGAATGAAAAGGATGTTATATTACAGTAAGTTCTCATTTAATCAAAGTTTCTGAGAAATTGAAGGCTTCACACAACTTCCCCAGGTAGCTGTGAAAACACAGCCATAGTACCCTTTTAATTACCAAGTTATTTTAGAAAACCATAATTGTATTAAGTGTATTACCATCGTTTCTACTTTTAAAAAAGCATAAAATTTAATATTTTCAACATTGTTCTATGTCTTTGTAACATCATGATGTTCATCAGTTATTGTACTGGTCTGGACTATGATAGTTTTCCATGGCTTCAGTACTGTCATTTTTGTTATGACTCTAGCTGACCCCATGGTAGTGTTCCTTTTCCCATTAATCAAGCAAAGTTTGACAAATCAGAAAACCTCAGTTCGCAGAATGTCATGCATATTAGACTACCAAGAACAACTAGGAGTCTTTTGAACAGTTAAACATGAGATCATGATCACCACCTGATGGAAAATTTTAGTCACTCAGAAACCTTTCTCTAACTTTACAGCTTTCAGATATATTTCCAGTTACTAGACTCTAAAACTTCTAACTTTTTGGATTATTCTCATAAACATTTATTTTGAAGAATTACATTAGTGAATACAAAGCTAAAATATTAGCATTGTTATTTTCTTAGAAAAGAATGTATCTATTACTAAATAAAAACTATAAAATAGAAATAGTAGTAAAACCTTACTTATTAAAATGTATAACAACTTTAAAGTTCTATCATAGACTGTTTTTTGTTTTTTTAGTATTATTGATTCTTTTTTTTATTTTATTTTAATCATTGTTCAAGTACAGTTTTCTCCCCCCTACTCCCATTCCAGCTCACCCACCCAACCCTCCCCCCTTCCCCCCCATTACCCCCCACCCCTAGTTTTTGTCCATGTGTCCTCCAAATTTGTTCCTGTAAACCCTACCCCTTCCCCCCTGAAATTCCCTCTTCTCTCCCCTCTGGTCACTGTCAGACTATCATAGACTGTTTAGTGCTGACTCTGTACTACCATTATCTAGCAAAGAAAATGAATCATGAGGTTAATAAAATCTGTGGGGTTCCTTGCTATTAAAAGTCCTGTCATTGGGGTACCACATTTTTATAGATAAATTCCTCTGGCCCAATTAAAAAGAAATTAACACTGTTTAAAAACTGGTATCTTAAATTGTCAAGCTCTTATAATTTTTGGCTAGGACCCAGCACATTGTTCACTTTCCTTTAATATCTAACTCAAATTGTTCCCATAGCTTCTTACCTGACATAATAATCATTTCTGATGAGCAAAAAATGTTGTAGAATGGATAATAAGTAATTTTCAGCAGCTGTGTCCTTCAACATATTATACAGAAGATGGTATACTTCATTCATATCAGTGAAAAAAGTAAGTCAAGGAAAAAAATCAGAGATTCTTCATGAAAGTTTCATTCATTGATTTATCCTTTTGCTTGTGTTACTGTTTTTAAGACTTCAACTCTATTATCTTATATTTAAACATTTATATAAAGAAATGTAATCTATAGAATCATGTTAATCTTTTAACAAGACAGTCTGAAATAGTATTTCCAAGACCATTTAACCATCAAAATATTAATGGTCAGTCATTCATTATATTTTAAAGTCTAGTACAACTGGAAAAGCTGGTACAACTGGAACACCAATGCCTTTAATAAAATGGGTTCTCTTAATCTTTCTGTAGCTGTGATAGAGGCAAGACCTATATACTATTCACGAAAGCCAATGTTCCTTCATTTTCACTGTGACATAGGACAGAAAAAGGTAAAATAGCATTATGTGGACAGATAAAGGATCATAAACCAGTTTTATTTTATACAGATGAAGTAATAAAATCTGAAATCATTATTGTTTGCATTCATTTGTATTTTACTACTTAATAAAAGATGGACAGTAAAGAATAAAACTAGCAACTTTTTTCTTAGTATATATAAAGAATGGTAGAAGTTTAAGTGTTTAATAAACTAGAAAGATTTCAAAACTGGATCTGGAAAATCATTACATTGAAAGTAAAAAGAAAGGTAGAAGAGATGTAATTCAACATCCTAAAAATAACCTGAAATGTCAACATTTTTTCTGAAGCAGAATTAAGTATATGAGGGATCACTTCTTAGACCTCATGTAAGAGTGTTGCGTTGAAGTCTCATAAGGTCATAAGTAGCTACAGGATGGGTCCAAAAATAGCTTTATGGTGAAGTTTAATTATAAGAAAAATGTATATAAGGCAAGATATTTATTAATTGACATAAAAAGCATTTAATATTCTGGAAGTCACTGTGGACTAGAGTCACTAACAATGGATAAGAAATTATGAGATATTATCCCTTATCACCATCATTTGTTGCATACCTAGTTATCCAGTACTTATGTATAAAGCACTTCAATAGGAACATTGGAGGGAAAATATGAAATAGAACATTTCTGCCCTCTCAAATGGGCATAGATGTTTACATAAATAAGAGAGATGCAAACAAAAGCACTCTAGAAGTTTCAAGAAGGGAAAACTACTTCCAGATTTTTTGAGGGGGAGAGGAGGAAGAAACAAAACATCATGGAACAAAAGAGGTCTAGCTCAAAGGTCATTTTGGTTCTTAAGTATTTCCCAATTTCCCTAAAATCTATAAGTAAGAAATTGAACAGGTGTGAAATAAATGGTCAATAATGTAGTGACAACTATCTGTGAGATATAAAATCATTATGTAATAAATTGTTGTCATAGGAACATTATATGCCAGTTCTATTTGATTTGGATGCTTCTTATACACAGCCTTGTTATAGTCAGATACCATCACATCTAAACATTTCTAGGAACCAAAAACATTGTTTTGCTAAGGAACCAAAATATCTGAATTGAGAATAAGACATTTATTTGAACTGAATTATATCTCTAAACCACTGAGTACCATTTAATAAACTAATAAATATATTACCTACAGCCACCTACCTATGAACTCAGTGAACTTTCCCCCAAAAATCTTCATGCGTGAGGTATATTTCCTTAAGACTCTTTGTATTCAAGAACATTATGCAGAACATACCTATAATACAGCAAGCCATTGTGCAGATTTCAATATAGTCTATGTAAATCATCAGGACAGTCTGACAGTTTGTCAACATGAGTTTCAAGGAAAGCATCATAATGAGGTTCTAATATAAATAAATGGATATAAATTGAGCTTGCAGACAAGAATGCAAATAATGATTCACAAATTCATCCACAAATCCATTTTTTACAACATACAGAAAATGAGTTTTCTAGTTTATCAAAAGGATATTCCATTTCTGCTCGAATGTCACTGAGACGATGTGATAATTCAGTTAGGTCATCCTCCTTGTTCTCATCGAATACTCTCAACTGAATATCAAGCTCATCATTCTCTTTTTCTTTTAGATCCTAATATTTAAACATAAAACTTAACAGATGAATAACAGTTTGACAACAGTATATTTTGGTAATAAAGGCCAAACACTATTATTCATTTATATACACAGAAGTAATTTCAAATATTGACCCACACACTTGGTTTCCTAAAAGAAAGTAAATGCACAATGTTTTTCTACTTTAAAATAAAAGAATCTCATTGCATTCAATGGATTTTCTTTTCATGCCCCAGATTCTGATTATTCACATTAAAAAATTATCAATCACTTTTACAAAGGAAAAAAAAAACCTAATTGCTATCAACCCAAATTAAATGCTATTGTTTTTGACTAAACTCACTAATCAAAGATTGCTAAAGAACTCATGCAGTCGTATCATTCACATAAGCCTCTGGCAAGAAAAAAAAATACAAATACAGATCAATTGAATCAATAGAGAACAAATACAACGATATACTCAAGCACAACAGTCCCAAGTATGGCGTGAGAAATTGAATAAACAAATTTATTGTAAATGATATTTTGTGACTCAAAGCAAAATGGTATCAGGACTTTTTATCAGGCTGCCTATCTAGCCTCCTCCCCCACCTTTCATTTTTGCTTAGGCAAATCACAAAATACCAACTTGGGCATCAAAGGTTTGTTTTGTAATGCATTATAAGCACATGCATTACAAACCTCTGATAATTTTAAAAATAATAATATTAGCAAAATCTTTGGAAGCATGCCACACTGGAGATTGTTGGGCTTAATATATATCACCTGGAATATCTTTTAATATGTGTCCATTAAGGTGCAGCTTTCAAAACCCAATTGTATAATCACAACTGTGGATGCTCAAGGGTGATACCGAAAGTGGGACTAGGATTTTCAGAGCTGAGCTTGAACTCTGAAAGGAAATGCAAGCATGGTGTACTTCAAATTAGGTCAGTAAAACAAAATAGGATGCACTTCTTGTTTGTATTTTTATTCAATAGAACAATTATAAATGAAGATGTAATGGCACATACTGAAGGCAAACACAAATTTATGCAATTTCTATATGTTCTTTTTCTAACATTCCCAAACATAACAATTAACTGAAAATATAGCTAAATAGGATAGGAAAATGCTTATTAATATATATCTGTATAATTTCATATAAATATATAACAAATAAGCATATTTATACTAGTTTCCTCTTTAGTAAAAGGTTGCTTTAGGTCTAGCTTTCCACTTTGAAGGGAAATAAAGAAATTCGTTGATATGCAAAATTGTCTAACATTGCTCAGTCTTATTATCAGGTGATTTCTGAACTGTGTTCAGAAAACAGCACAAGGAAAACACACTCAATATGCTGGTCACTGCATAAATAACCTGCAACACATTTTGGAATATAAACCTTTCATTATTCTCATGTCACATTCTGTTTTCTCTTAGATACTCACTATAAAACTTGAACACACTCAAATATATTTGAAAAATAGAAAAATCCAAGTTAAATACTGCCATTTAATTAGCATCAGAACTTTATAAAACATGGAATCGATATGCATGATTAAAATGTTTTCAGGAAATAACCAATGTCATCCCAATAAATTAAATAAAAAACAAATAAATAAAATTAAAATATTTTCAGTAAAAATAATTTGTAAAAATTTTAATATAGTTTTAAATTAGGACAATACATTATATTATATAAAGTATATGAACATATACAGCATAATATACTAATTTGGACATGCATCAATGCAATATCTTGTAAATATCATTTATTTATAACGTTCCATTAAAAAATATAAATGCTATATACATACATACACATACATATATACATAAAACTTCCTATCAAATGTCCAACCTAAAAAGATATATCCATAAATTCTTGATAAAATAATCATTTAATAAATTAATAATGTTTTTATGTATCACAAAGATGAGATACATTATAAAAATAAATGAAAATGCAAAACGAAAATTTTATGTTTAAAAATGTAGGATATTATTATGTTACTGAATTACACTATTACTAATTATAGAAGTATTATAAACATTTCAATAATGTAATGTTTTAAAAGATTTTATTTATTCATTTTCAGAGAGAGGGAAAGGGAGGGAGAAAGACAGAGGGAAACACAGATACATGAGAGAAACATTGATTGGCTGTCTCTCACTGGCCCCTAAGCAGGTACCCAGCCACCCACAACCCAGGCATGTGCCCCGACAGGGAACTGAACCAGGGACCTTTCAGTTTGCAGGCCAGTGCTTAATCCACTGAGTCACACCAGCCAGGGCACACTTCAGTTATTTTTCTAAACAAATTTTCTGTATAGATATGGAATGCTTTAGCAGATTTTCTGAAACCCATAATTCTCTATAATACAGTGTACTCTTAAGGAAATCAAAGTCTATTACCAATACATGGCAGACTGCCAGTCAAGCAATCATTAAGAGTCATCAAAAGAATAAGGAAGGGTTTGTCACTCTTTTAAAAGAAATTAAGAATGCCTGTTACCTATAGATACAACTTGTTACTATCATGTTCCTTCTCATATCTGATTTACCTAATATTTTCCTACTTTAAAGAAGAGGCACAGGCAGACTTCATAAGAAATCAATGTAAGTTAACTACACAGCAAAACTATTTCAAAAATCACTGTGTAGTATATAATGACTCATTCATTCCAAATTACTAAAGCAAACTTATGAAAACAGAATTTTCCACTTTAAATACTATAATTTATCCATAGAGATGGGGGAATTTTGAAAATTTTTTTTGCAGAATATTAATTAAAATAATTGTACATGAGGAGTCTCATAATTATATGAAAAAAGTTGATATCATAATTAGAGACTTCCGGCAAGATGGAGGAATAGGTGGGCGCACCGTACCTCCTCGCACAACCAAGAACAAAGCAACAATAATTTACAACAATGATTTGCAGTCATAACAGAACTGTCAGAGGATTTATCTAAATGGAAGACGGACAGCCTAGAAGTTGAAGTAGACCCGTACATCCAGACTGGTAGGGGACTACGAGCCGAGCGAGCAGGCGTGGGGCTGGCGCGGGTCGCAGGTGCGCGGAGGTCGGGGGAAATTTGGCGCAGAATCGGCGCGGCAGCAATCCGGGACACAGGAGCGAGCGCAGTGGTGTAGCGGTGATCCCTGAGTAAGCAAGCGGCTGCTGGGGGAATCAGTGGGGCAGCGACTGGGGATCAGGACAGAGCTCACAGCCCAGAAGCCCAGGGAAGTGTCTGACTCCAGGAGAACGGAAGGGTCGCCATTGATCCCTCCTGTCCCCGCTCCCGCCCCTGCCCCCACATATAACGTCACAAGCTAGCAACTGGGGCGCCCAGCACCGGTGAACACCTAAGGCTCCGCCCCCCACCGTAACAAGAGCGACCAGACCGGAGAAAAAATAAATAAGTAAGTAAAATAATAGGAGAGACGGGGAAAGACGTAAGATATGTTTCCAGCGGAACAGATCAGACCCCCAGGACTCATCCTTTTGAGTGACCAAGAAATAGCCAATCTATCAGATGCACAGTTCAAAACACTGGTGATCAGGAAGCTCACGGAACTGGTGGATTTTGGATCCAAATTACATGAAAAAATGCAGATTACCATAAAAGGGATGCAGGAAGACACACGGAGAAGAGCCAATTGTGAAAGGAAGGAATCTGAATCTCAAAACAACACAGTGGACCAGAAGGAAGATAGAATCAACCAAGCAGGAGAGCATGATGAAATAAGAATTCAAAAAATCGAAGAAAAGCTTAAGACCATCGAGGACACCTTTAAACGTTCCAACATCCGAATTATAGGGGTACCAGAAGGGGAAGACCAACAAGTGGAAAAGTTATTTGAACAAATAATAAAGGAGAACTTCCCCAAACTGGCAAAGGGAACAGTCTTCCAAGAAATCCAAGGAGCGCAGAGAGCCCCAAAGAAGTTGGACCCAAGAAGAAACACACCAAGGCACATCATAATTACATTAGCCAAGGTAAAAACGAAGGAGAGCATCCTAGAAGCAGCAAGAGATAAGGGGACAGTAACCTACAAAGGAGTTCCCATCAGACTGTCAGCTGATTTCTCCAAAGAGACCTTACAGGCAAGAAGGGGCTGGAAAGAAATATTCCAAGTCATGAAAGACAAGGACCTACATCCCAGATTGCTCTATCCAGCAAAGCTCTCATTTAGAATGGAAGAGAAGATAAAGTGCTTTTCAGATAAGGTCAAATTAAAGGAGTTCATCATCACCAAGCCCTTACTTTATGAAATGCTAAAGGGACTTATCTAAGAAAAGAAGATAAAGAAAAGACATGTATAGTAAAAGGACAGCAAACTCACAATTATTAACAACCACACCTAAAGCAAAACCAAAAGAAACTAAGTAAACAACTAGAATAGGAACAGAACCACAGAAATAGAGGGCACAAGGGGGGGCTAGCAGTAGGGATGGGAGGAGGAGAGAGGGGGAAAAGGTATAGAGAATAAGTAGCATAGAATGTAGGTTGAAAACAGATCGGGGGAGGGCAAGAATAGTACGGGAAATGTAGAAGCTAAAGAACTTATAAGTATCACATATGGACATGGACTAAAGGGGGGGAAGGTAGGTGGGAGAGGGGGCACAGGGGGGAGGGGAGTGAAGGGGGAAATGGGACAACTGTAATAGCATAATCAATAAAATATATTAAAAAATAAATAAATAAATGGAAACAAAAAAAAAGTTTTACTCTACTATAATATTATGATGGTCACAGGGTTACTGAAATACTGAGAACTCTTCTTACCTATCACTTAATGATTCCAAATAATAATAATTTTTGATCCATATACCAACTACTAATATTAGCCATAGCCACATCTAATTAGCTGTTATATTCTAAAGTATTAGGGACATCCCCTTGTTATAACAAGGTATAAAATAATAAAAAACAAGAAAGGTTATTAAAGACTCATCCATTATTATATTTTAAGTATCACTGCATGTGTAAAATATGTTCATTATTATGAATGCTAGTGATTTAAATGTATATATTTAGTAAGTTAATAGTAAGTTAATAAGATAGTTGACATGTTAACTATATTTAATATACATTAAAGCATGACCACTATGGTGTTTGCTCCATATTGTGATAATAAAACTGTAACAACAACAGCAGCAGCAGTGAAAACTATGTTAGTAAAGAATAAATCTCTAATGTCAGGCTCTGCCTGAATTCATATTATCTTCTATATCAGGAATACCTAAGAATGATTTTTTTTCAAAATAAATATCTACTCCCCACCCTCAATAATATCTTGATAGTCTCTTTTTACCAGGACATGACCATATCATGCTTGAGAACTAGAGCCATATTATACTCCATTGTTTCAGGGAGGAAAAAAAAACCCCTGAAAATCCTTTGAGGTTCTATTCCAAAACTTTAAGAAACAGAAATATGACACCTGCCACATTTCTCCTGCTTCAGAATCACTGAGATCTGAGAAGCAGGGGATATTAAAGAAATGTGGTACTTAAAGAAAAATATAATTGGAAGCATATTTTAAGAATACATATAATTAAGAAGCACATGTGCCACAAGAGGCTTTATATACGGCTATAGGACAAATGGTAACGTGTAGCTGAGAAACACTGATGCAAAATCTTAGCTGTCACTGTAATAAAAAAATAACATACTATGAGACCACTGAACCCAGGAGAAATTAAGACACCCACACAAAAGTTCAAAGGATAAATGCAAAAGCTACCATACATATTCTTTCTGAAAATGAGGACTTAAATAAATTAAAATGAGAGTCACAGCTTTCTTGACCAGCCATTCAATAGTGTAAGGGAGAAAAATGGATGTTTAATTATAAATAGAGAGGAATAAAAGATAAAAGGGTAATAGTAAAAACTAAGGCAGAAAACATGACATATTAATAAATGAGAAGAGGATGCTAAGGAGCCCCTATACCCAACAAGTGCCCAAAGACATTACTACCACTTTCCCAGAAACAGAAGAATGACCCTGGGAGGACAAAGAACAAAACAAATCAGTAGGCAACTGAAAAGCAAACTAGAATGAAGACTATACATTATTTCTAGCTATGAAGGCCAAAGACATTTCATGAAAAAATATTTGAGACAAAACAAGAATAAATGTGTTGCACACACTACAACTAATTATATAATATGCCTATGTTAACTGCACACTGAAACCTCCCAATAGGTCACTTAAAATGTTGCTTTGATTCACTGCAACCAATTCCTTCATTGTTGGGACTTACAGCCATGATGACGCATAGGTAGAAATACATTGCTTCCTCATACAACCAAAAGAAGGACAGCAACAAATTTAAAAACAAATAACAACCAGAACTACCAGCAAATCGAACTCTATGGAAGTCCGACAACCAAGGAGTAAAAAGAAAGAAACATTCATCCAGACCAGTAGGAGGGGTGCAGAGAAGCAGCTGGGGTGGAGAGGATCTGCAGCAAGGTGGTGGCTAGCAGACTGGCAGTCCCATATTTGTGTGCAGATAAACTGGGAGGAACGACTGTGGAGCAATGTAGACTTTGCAACCCATGGTTACAGCACTAGGAAATAAAGCCTCAAAAACTCTAGCTATAAAAACCTGTCAGGGCTGCAGGGGCAGGAGAAACTCCCAGCCCTAAAGGAAAGAGTTCCTTGGAGAGATCCACAGGATCCTAACGTACACAAACCCACCCACCCCAGAAACAGCACCAATAGGGCCCAATCTGCTTGTGGGTAGCAGGGAAGTGACTGAAAGTCAGCAGAGAGCGGAGCTAGTGGCATTGTTGCCTCTTGGACCCCTCCCCCACAGACAGTGACACAACACAGTAATGTGGGTTTCCCCACCCCGGGGAACACCTAAGTCTCTGCCGCTTACTACATAACAGGTGTGCCAAGACAAAAAATTATGGCCCAAATGAAAGAACTGGTCAAAGATCCAAAAATAGAACTAAACAATAAAGACATAGCCAACCTATAAGATTCAGAGTTCAAAACAGTGGTAAAAAGGATGCTCACAGAAATTATTTATGGTCACAAAATAGAGGAAAAAGTGAAGTCTATGAAAAGTGAATTAAAGGAAAATGTACAGGGAACCAACAGTGATGAGAAGGAAACCAGGACTGAAATCAGTGGTTTGGAACAAAAGGAAAAAATAAACATTCAACCAGAACAGAATGAAGAAACAAGAATTCAACACAATGAAGAGAGGCTTAGGAACCTCCAGGACAACCTTAAATGTTCCAACATCCAAATCATACGGGTGCCAGAACAAGAAGAACAAGAGCAAGAAATTGAAAGCTTATTTGACCAAACAATGAAGGAGAATTTTTTCAATCTGGCAAAGCAAATAGACTTCTAGGAAGACGAGGAAGCCAAGAGAGTCCCAAAGAATTTGGAACCAAGGAAGCACACATCGAGGCAACTCATAATTACATTAGCCAAGATTAAAGATAAGGAGAGGATCTTAAAAGCTGCAACAGGAAAGGAGACAGTTACCTACAAAGGAGTTCCCATAACACTGTCAGCTGATTTCTCAAAGCAACAACAACGAACAACAACAACAAAAACCTTGCAGACAAGAAGGGACTGGAAAGGAGTATCCGAAGTCATGAAAGGCAAGGACCTACACCCAAGATTGCTCTATCCAGCAAAACTTTCATTTAGAATGGAAGAACAGATAAAGTGCTTCCCAGATAAGGTCAGGTTAAAGGAATCCATCATCACCAAGCCCTTATTATATGAAATATTAATGGGATTTATCTAAGAAAAAGAAGATGATCAAAAATATGAACAGTAAAATGACAACAAACTCACAACTATCAACAACTCAACCTAAAAAGCAAAAACTAAGCAAACAACTAGAACAGAATTCCTACAGAATCACAGAAATGGAGATCACATGGGTTAATATTGGGGAGGGGGAGGGGGAAGAATGGGGGAAAGGTACAGGGAATAAGAAGCATAAATGGTAGGTACAAAATAGATAGGGGGAGATTACTAGTATAGGAAATGGAGAAGCCAAAGAACTTCTATGTATGACCCATGGAGATGAACTACGGTGGGGGAAGCTAGTGGGAGGGGAGATGGAGGGCTGAGAGGAATAAAGGGGAGAAAAAAAACTGGGATGACTATAGTAGTATAATCAATAAAATATACTTAAAATCAATAAATGAAATGCATATTTTAAAAAAATAAAAAAATTCCTTGGTCATTAAATTCATGAGTAAAAGAACCAACCCAAGTGGAACTGATATAGAAATTTCTAAAATAGACCCAATCATACATCTGATTAAAATCGTTGTTAATAGACCCAGTCATCCATTTTACGATGATGACTACCAACTACTTTCAGGTAAGACACAAAAGGAACTGACCCATGCTACATACTTCTGCTTCATCAGGAATTTTCCCTGATTAAGCTATTTGTGGTTTCTAGAATACTAAGTCTTACATACATGTTCATTGACATTTCTTTTGTGTTTTTCTTTCCTCAGGCTGTTTTTCCTCTCTTATTTTTATTTTTTGTTTCTCATGTGTGACCTGAGTACCTTAAATGAACAGACTAGTGAGATTTTACTTGTTTCCTTTAACAATACTATTGTGTGAATCAAAGTCTCTCTTCTTCAGTTAACATACTAAATAAAATATAAAATCACTGCTCTTGTGTTTGTATTTAAAGAACAAGTTTGTTCATTTATCTCAGATCAAGCCTATAACATTATTTGAAAAATGCTTTTTGTTTTTTTCTTTTTGTTTTTTTTTATTTTATTTTATTCATTGTATTATTACAGTTGTCTCAATTGTTACCCCTTTGCCCACCTCCGCCCAGTACCCCTATTCCCTCCACCAATCTCTACCTCCTTAGTTCATGTTCATGGGTCACACATGTAAGTTCTTTGGCTTCTTAAAATTGGAATAAAATATTCACATTCAAAAAATAAAATTGTTTTTCTTTAGAAAAGTTCCTAGAGTACTCTAACAAGAATAACAATCTAAGAAATATGTCCAGAACATACTAATTGAAAATCTACGCATACTTGTACAGAATATAAATAAAATCAATCTGTTATTAAAGAGAAAAAATTAAATAAAAATTGAAACTGCAGAAAAAGTACTCTTTTATGTTCTAAATATTTACATTGAAAGAAAAGACGTTCCCTTTTCACTTCAAGAATTAAAAAACATTCTGGATATATCACCAGTTGGATAAAAGATTGATATTACTGCAATAGAAAAAAGCTTAAAAAATGCTTAATGCTTTACAAAAGAAAATAGCAAGGCACATTTCTTTACTCTGTTGCAAGTATTTTTGTCTAGAGAAAGAAAAATGTAAAAGCTCATCAGCATAAATAGTATGTACACTCAACTTACTGGTAACATTGTTTTTAGTCCTGAGCGGAGGAATTCATTCCTTAAATGTATTCGAAAATCAAGCTCATATGGAGAAGTGACAAGGGCATTTATGAACTGCATACAGGCCACCTGCAATTAGACAGCAAACCTTAGCTTTAAAAAATTATTTAAAGAAACATTTAATGAATGTATTCAGAGAGTTTTTTCCATTTACTAAAAGCATGAATGCATATATTATGAAAATAAGAAATGTAAACATTTATACAAGTTTAAGGATGATTACGATTTTAAAGTATAAATGACAAAATGATAATATAATTTTGGTGTGCAGAATAACTGTAATGAACATATGATGGATGGTCAAGTACTCTATGATCTGCTGAACAATGAAGGAATATTTAACACTTTCCCAAGAAACACAAAGTCCCAAAAATATGCAAATAGAGCCCTTTAAAATGATCATGAAATGTATCTTACATATCCAGCTGTCCTCAGAGGACACTTAGCCTGAATTTTATATGGTTATAAACACTTTTCTAAAATAAATCAAATAAAGTTATAAAAGTACTATACTATTAAACAAGCAACAGTGATAACTCAGAGAAATGATTACGTTGATTTATACTATTTCTATCCTATTATTAGAATGGATTTACACAAAATTTAGAGTATTAAAATATATTATTAAGATTAATTAATTTGTTATGTATAAAAATGAATTAAATGAATTAAGATAAACTAGAAGGTACTGTGATACCAGTAACAATGTGCATGCATGATAAAGTAAATATAAGGCCTTCTGTTTAAGTGAAGGTGCTTCATTAATTATATTGACACTGGAAAATGGATTTTGCTTTTCTTACCTTCTGCTATTGAAGTTCTCTACTATGAAAGGGGAACTGTTTTCTGGTAATTGCAAGCTAAAAGGTAATTATCAAAATGCGAATCACCAGGTGTTCCATACATTATTTGTTAATAGCATTTCTAGAAAATGCCTCTCAAGTGTATAGCCATTAATAGTTTAAATGAAGAGCTGAACGTTTAAATTGATTATTTTTAAAGTATGGGATGACTAGTGGAGAGGCCAAAGAGCTGAACGACTGCAAGGGGACTCCCAGAAAATACCAGATTTGGTAAAGATGTTTAGTATATATAGAAGAGGACACAAATAAATCAATAGTTGGTATGGGCTCTACTCTATCTGCTTAGTGTACCCGACACCCTGAGGCTTCCTCTTCTGGGCTGGGACCCTGACCTCTGTCTTCTCCCCTCTTTGGTTCCCCATGTACAAATACAGCTGTACCTGAATATACCTACTACTAAATGTCCCACAGGGACCCCAGACTGACCAGATAACCCTCTAATCCCTAAACCTCCTTTTTTCCTCTGAGTGACAACCAATCTTCTGAGGCTGCCAAGATTAAGTAAGCATAAAGACCAGGAATTGACAAACTACAGACTATGGGTGAACTGTAGCCTATAGGCCTAATCCGGTGTGCTGCCTCCTTGTACCAATAAAGTTTTATTACCTTGCATAAATATTATGGAATAAAAACATTAGCAAAATATATATATTTCAAATGTATTTTTATTTTATTTGTCCAGACCTATTATGATGATAATTATTTTTTCAAGTACAGTGAAAAGATTAAAAGGTATATTGCTTTTATTTTTACAATTATATCTTATGCATTTAAGATGATTCTTTGAGTGATGAGCACATTTCCCTCACATCCAGGTTCAAAAATCAAAAGTTAAATGTTTTATAGGAGATTGCAGGAGTTGTTTCTAACATTACTAGATGTCAAAATGATAATTGAACAATGCAGTCTATTCCCTATGAATGCTCAAATGTCAAGCTAAAACACATACAACTGACTGAATATTTGCCATAGACGTGGCATTATTTTTTCTTTTTTTCATCCAATCCTTTTTTATTGTTTTTATATTACAGTTGTCCCAATTTTTTCTCCATTGCTCTCTCCCCAGCCCCACACACCCCACACTTGGTATTACTTTAAAGACATAGCACATACATTATTATACTTATACCTTAATAGATGCATAATTCTCCTATTAATAATAAAAATTGAAGTCTTTATAGTTACAATAGGCTGAGACATATTTGTATATTCTACATGAACATAGCTATATTTGAGTAATCCTTGTTATGTTACAACTATCACATGACTGAACAAGCCTAAGTACATGTCCAATCCAGAATTAATAGAGAGAAAAGTTACCATCTGCTAGGACTGTTTTTGCCAAAAGAAATTCTAACTTAATGGTTTGTATTAATACCCTACAAGGAAAGAGAACACTTCCATAAGAAACTAGTTAATGAGTCTTAGAATTGTACCTTTATACAAATAAAAGTATTTAGATCAGGAGATGATAAACATAGAAAAAGTCAATTAAATTAATGAATGTATCAACATCAAAATATCATAACTTCACATTTAATAAGATAAATGATGCAATGCTATTAAATCTTTACATATAATGTATGCATAAATAACTTAATAAAGAAGCTGCACCCATTGACTATAGTATAAAATAATTAGGAAACAGTTAATTCAGTAGTTAAACAGATAATGGCAATGGTTTATCAATGTACTATTTATTGTTTATCAAATTCTAAGAGATACCTAATTAATTATAAATAACATAAGAGAAATAGTCATACTATCATGTCATTTTACAGCTTAATCTGCTAAAGCAATGCTCTTTTACAGAAATATTTATGTTGTATAAATGTGGAGAACAAATGTCATCCTAATTATCTCTATTCCTTTATAACACTACAAAATTACTGCTCTTTTCACAGGACAAGAACAAAAGCAAAATAATTGTCACTAGTTATAACTATAAAATTAAATTTTAAAAATGTAATTGGCTTAAAGGGCAGAAAATAACATTAAGAATAAATGTGAAATACCCATTGTGTGAATTCTGAATTTATAGATAAACACAAACCCACAAACCATTATCACTGTTGTTATTGTTGTTATGACTAACTACCAGACAGTATTAGGTGCTTTATATAACTCACCATTTAAACTCATCCTCAGAAAAATCATACAAGATAAGTTGCTCTTATCCTTGGTGAAGCTGAGGCTCAAAACAGACAAATAACTTACACAAGGTCATACTGCAAAAAGGAAAGTCATGATTTTTTTAAGATAATTTACTTATTTATTTTTAGAAAGGGGTAGGGAGGAAGAAAGAGATGGAAAGAAGCATCAATATCTGGTTGCTTCTCATGTACCCCCTACTGGGGACCTGGACTACAACCCAGGCCCTATGTGCCCTGACTGGGAAACAAAGCCGCAACCCTTTGGTTCGCAGGCCAGCACTCAATCCACTGAGTTACTCCAGCCAGGGTAGGGAACTCATGATTCTAAACCATATCACTTTACTGCAAATATGAAGTAATTTCTAGTACATTCTAGATGATTCATTTACTCCATTCATAGATTCATATGATGAAAGTTTATTAAGGATCAGTAAGATAATAAAATTTAACTAGTGCATATTTAATACACTGGGAATATCTAGCTTTGAAATTATAGATTAATGAGAAAAAGATACAACTATTTAAAAAAGATGTTATCTAGAATATAAAAGGGTTATATGATATGCCAATTATAATAATAAAAATTAAATGGCTATCATGAAACACAAAAACATTTTTTAAAAAGTGAGGTACAAAGAGATTCATATGTGTGTGTGTGTGTGTGTGTGTGTGTGTATAACAATGAACTATGGGCAGCATTCCATTATCCAAAATAACGGTTTCTCACTCTCCTTTACTTACTACCACCCCACTCCTTAAGATACATGCATACACACAAAACTGAGCCGTGCTGCTCAATAGAGAGCCATGAGTCATAATTTAAATTTAACTTAATTACAATTAAATAAAGTTAAAAATCCTGTTGCTTGGTCTCACTGATCACTGCTCAAGTGTTCAAGAGCCACATGTGGCTAGTGACTACTGTATTGGACAGTACGAATAAAGAACAATGCAGAAACTTTGACTGGATAGCACTGCACTGGAGACTTTAAAGAAAAAAAGTCTTCTGGCCTACTGTGAAAAACCTAAGCTTTAAAGAGTACAGTACAAAACTAAATAATGAGAGGTTTCAAAACTGGTATGCTCAAATTTCAAGTATATAAACCTTTACGAGCATAATTGAACCTTTCAATTTATTTTCAAAAAAATATTCAACTTTGGAGATAGATACTAAGAATCATAGGATTTTGAAGCAATAGAGAGCATAAAATACTTTGGTCCTAAATGTTCACTTAAAAATAAAGAAATTGAAAACCTAGAAAGATTAGGTAATTTGTCCAAGATCATACAGCTAATAATAAATCCAAAGGTGACTAGAACTCGAGCTGCATAACTTTTAGTCTTGGATCCTTTCTGCCACACTATAATGTACAAATCTGGCATTGCTGAACAGCAATTTTCCTTGGAGTAGAGAAAGAAAACAAGTACCCTTCAACTGAATATCACCAAGTCCATTATCCAGATTCCTTCTGTTGCTTAGCTTCTTTATAATGGCTCTAAGTTCAAAGTGGTCTTCTCTATCTGTTTCTTTTAAATACAGCTTCCATGAAAATAAAAACTTTAAAACCACAGGAAATCAGTGAATTTTCTCCATTACTAATAAATGTAATAGCCTAGGACTACAATTCTGATTTTAAACCAGTAGAAACAAGTAGTTTGTGTATTTGCATTTTTATTCAGTAATCTCCTTACATAAGGAGATTTCTATGATATCTTTACTAGCTATTAAACGTATGCATAAACACATATAGATAAAAACCACCAAATCAGTGCCTGTGATAAAACATTCAATAATTTGTGCCATAAATAAGTATGTACTAAACTCAATTACTATCAGTTTTTCTACCACATTATAATCCTTCCTTTACTATAATAGCACATTTTCTTTCTACAATAATCATCTGCAGTCTTTAATCATAGGCTGTTACTATCTTCACCCTGGGCCGTGGGTGTGTGGTATGGGGTGTGGCATAGAGAGTTGAATATCACAAATGGACTGTAAACTTTCTAAAACAAGGCTCTTTATTTGTTTAGGGTTTTCTATATAACACGTATCTGTTCCCAATAAATTGGTTATGATATGATAGGTGAGTAGTATTTAAATATCTCAAATTTTATTGGCATGAGAGATATTATTACAAAAAAATAGCATTCAGTTTCTTACCTAAGTGGTAGACAAGGGAACATTTAAACATGGAACATCTTCACAAAATTAGTGGGAAAATGCTGGAACTTTTTATTTATTTTATCAGCTCTGAAAACTATACAAACATCTATTTTAATCACAGTTCATAGAGCTATAGAGTACAATAATTGCCAACTCCAGGGCATTCTCCAACAGATTATCCATATTGCCATTAGCTGTGACAAACTGTGCTTTTAAAATTTTATTGACACTGTCACACATTCAACATTATTAAGTATTTTGTTGTCATTAACCAGGTCTTTCTTTATCCTACCCCAGCAGGAGTTAGAAAAAAAAAACATGTCAAAATAAATGCCAAGAAAGATACAAATGTGCAGAGCAAGTTAATTATGTCAAGAAATGGACAAGGGTTACAGGTAGCACAAAATCATGTACAAAGGTATGGAGGTAGAGGTGTGAAACAGCATAAAATGTTCAGGAACCTGTGTACAGTGTGATTGGACCAAAAAGTTTTTGTAGAAGAGAAATAGACTGTGTGAGGCTAGAGAGAAAGCAACAAACAGTGAAATGATGAAACATATTGTGTGGACAAGGACCAGACTTTAATTCTAGAGGCTATGGGGAGCTTTTGCGGGATTTCAAGCAGTGTTATAAGAAGAACTGCATTTCAGAAATATAAGTTTGTGGAAGACGATTTAAAAGGGGTTAGAATGCAGGGTGAAGATAATATGTAAGACCCCAGGGAAATAATAAAACACTACCCTGAAGCAAAGAAATGGCAGCAGGAGTAGAGGAGGAGGTAAACCATACCAAGGAAGGGAAGTGCAACACTAAGGCGGTAGAATTGGTAGAATGTGGTGACTGAGGAAATGGTGGAAAAATAGGATTATAATTGAAGATGATTATTACATTTCTAGTTTATGCTACTTGGTGGATTATGTTAAGGTTAACCAGGATTGGGAACACAAGAGAAAGGCAAGTTAAGGTTGGAGATGGGACCAGAGTGGTAAGAAAGATGAAGAAAAGGAAGGTATATACAGTTAAGGACAATATTGAATTTGAAACCCAGTCGAGAGGCAGCTGAATATATGGGGTCTGTGAGTCAGGAGGAATTTGGAATAAAGAATTGAAAGAGATCCGCCCTGGCTGGCATAGCTCAGTGGATTGAGCGCAGGCTGCGAACCAAGCATCACAGGTTCGATTCCCAGTCAGGGCACATGCCTAGGTTGCAGGCCATGGCCCCAGCAACCGCACATTGATGTCTGTCTGTCTGTCTGTCTCTCTCCCCCCCCCTTCCCTCTCTAAAAATAAATAAATAAAATCTTTTAAAAAATAATTGAAAGAGATCCATCACATATAACTGTAAGTTGATGTCGTAAGGATGGATATGGCTGCCTAAGGAAAATGTACAGAATGGGTATAGAGAAGGACCCAAGAACTTAGGACCCAGATCTAGGAATCAGTGTGTTTAAGGGTCTAGCACAGAGACAGGAGATTTTAAATGCAACATAAGGTCAAAGAAAAGCTAGGAGAACATACTATTATAGATGTCGAGGAAAAAGGGAGCTATGATAAAGGAGTGTCAAATTGTGCTGAAGAAGTCAATATGATAACTTGAAAAATGACTGCATTGTACAAATATATCTATACAATCCCCTCACTGTACTAACTTTACTTTAAACATGGTAATAATATACAATTGTCAATAAATAAAACAATTTTCTTAAGTATATCAGGCATTCATTCAACACTTAATATTTAACACACATATTTATTTTTCCCAAATGTTTTCCTTATTCATGAGTTGAAGTGTCTTGTTTTATTGTAAACGTACCTCTACTAACACATGGTAAGTGATTTATCCAAAACTACTTCCTCATATGTGAAAGTGTGAGTGCACTAACTTACAAGTATGCTTAGAGTAAAATATTAACACTTGACCACTGTGGAGAGAATCAAGCTACAAAGGATCAGTGCATATATCTGATAGTTTCTCTATTTAGTGTCATGTGTTTTTGCCTACAAATATTCCTGAAATAAATTATATAATTGCCATATTCTTAAACAAAATATCCTAAATATAACTTGTTTTTCTCGCTAACTCAGGGACATGAATGAATATCTGAGTTAGTGAGCTACAATATAACAGAGATACCCTCAGGAGCTATTGAGGTGTTTAGGGCTATTTGCTCTGACACTAAATGAAAGCAAATGTCATAATTTTTACATTCTAGTTCCAGTCTTTTATTGAGTTTCTACCTCCTCCTGCCTTGCTTTTAGTCTGTCAGTTGTCACTTCTTGATCATGTAGTGCACCAGTCTGGAATAAACCCTCTCCCAGCCTCACAACCTGTGCATCTAGTCTGCTGTGGATAAAAAAAGAAATAACTGGGCTCACTGCAGCACCATAGAAAAGAAGAGTTAATAGACTCCAATTAAAGGCCAAAATGTCTTTGTCATCATGAAGCTAACTTGATGGATTTGGTGACATTTTATAGGCTGCTCAGGTTGTTTTATTTACTTTTGTTTTATTTCTTTTTTTGGTTTTCCATTATATTCCAAAATGACAAAACTATCCAATGGGTAAAACCAGGATAAGTGAACCTATTACACATCAATGAATGTATACTTACTGCTATATTTTTATGTACCATATCTAACGATGACATGCAAAAAAATTTATCATTATTTTTGGCACATTAGAAAACACACTTTAAAACGTATTAAATCATGTTAAATACACTTCTGCACACAGCTCCTGAAACAAATTAAGACATGATACCTTTCAGACTAACAACAGCCTGTAAAGATTGGGATCTTTTTATAATACATCATTGGAGGTTAACTATACTACTTTCTCTTTCCATAAACAACTATTGTTTATATTCGGTGTACCCTAGGTTTTCCTGCTGCAGTATGCACAAATCACTTTCAACTGCAAGTTGATATTACCTCACTCTGTCTTCTTTTGTGAAGTGACTGGCAGACTACTCTGACCTCAGTTTTGACTTACTGGAAGTCTTCTGTCTCCAATCCTACCATAATACTGGTTCCCATTTATCCTTTAAGATCTAGCTAAAGCACCACCTCCTCACTGAAGCCTTCCTAGATTTATGGAGGACATACCTAATGTACCCTCCTTTGTGCTCACATTAAACCATTCAAGAGGAAAAGGATATAGGTATGAAAAAGTATTGTATTGGGTTGACCAAAAAGTAAGATGTCTCTAATAGCAGTTAGTTCTATTTAAGTTCATTCAAAACAATTTTGTTAAATTGCATTGTGACAGCTGCCTTATCAGTGTGTATTAAAAAAATCAAAATTGCTGAATTTTTGTGTAGCCATTTTTATACTGAAGATAGAAGAAAATACACAACATTTTTGGCATATTATGCTTTATTATTTCAAGAAAGGTAAAAATGCACCTAAAGCACAAAAATAAAAAACCAATTTGTGCAATGTCAAAACAATTTTGTTAAACTGCATTGTGACAGCTGCCTTATCAGTGTGTATTAAAAAAATTAAAATTGGTGAATTTTTGTGTAGCCATTTTTATATTGAAGATAGAAGAAAATGCACAACATTTTTGGCATACTATGCTTCATTATTTCAAGAGAAGTAAAAATACAGCTGAAATGCAAAAAAAAAACCACAATGATTTGTGCAGTGTATGGAGAGGGTGCGTTGACTGACTGAATGTGTCAAAAGTGCTTTGCGAAGTTTTGTGGAGATTTCCCACTGGACAATGTTCCATGGTCGGGTAGACCAGTTGTAGTTGATAGTAATCAAATTGAAACATTGAGCACAATCAACATTATACCATGCAGGAGATGGCCAACATACTCAAAATATCCAAATAAATAAAGTTACTGGTAAAAATTAAAAACTTACCTTTTATTTTTTAAGAGTGCTGTGTATTTTACAGAAAGAAACACACAGGCTTTTTAACCAACCCAATACTTGAAGTAAAGTGTTCTCCATTATAAAATATTTGTAGGCAATTAAAAGTCTACAGTCTGGCTGGTGTGGTTCAGTGGTTGAGTGCCAGCCTACAAATTAAAGAGTCACTGGTTCAATTCCCACTCTAGGGGACATGATTGGATTGTGGGGCCAGGTCCCCAGTAGAGAGTTTGTGAGAGGCAACCACACATCGATATTTCTCTCCTTCTTTCTCCCTCCCTTCCCCTCTCTCTAAAAATAAATAAACAAAATCTTTCTTTAAAAAATGGAACATTTACACAATAGAATAGTACTCGGCCATAAAAAATTCTACCCTTTGTGACAATATAGATGGATCTGGAGAACATTGTGTTAAGTGAAATAAGCCAGTCATAGAAAGACACATATTGTATGATTTCACTCATATGTAGAATATATTAACAAACTGAACTAAGAAGGAAAATGGGGACAGACTCATAGATTGAGAGCAGGACGACAACATATGGTGGAGGGATGTGAGGAGGTGAAGGGATTGAGCAAAAAGGACTCATGGACATAGACAACAGTATGGTGATTGCTAGGAGGAGGAGAGATATAAGGTGAATAAATGGCAATGGAAAAATACAATAAAGATTTAATTAAAGAAAAAGAAAATGCTATTAAGCTTTCGGGAATTCAATGAAGGGAGAGTATATGAAGATGTGTGATTTACTGTCTTATCTATTTTTTGAAGAACTGAAGATAATGAAAATCCAATCACAGGTATAAAATTTCACTTTAAAGAAGAACTAGAAATCCATTGTGTGAAGTTAATAACCTGTTTTAAAACACACATAAAAAAAGAGAAAAAAGGTATATAGTTGTTATTTAAGAATATAATTAGTCCTGTATTTTAACAGAATTACTTCCTGAGACTGTAATAACATTTTTAAAGATTTTATTGATTTATTTTTAGAGAAAGGAAGGAAGGGAGAAAGAGAGGGAGAGACACAACAATGTGTGGTGGCCTCTCGAGCACCCCCTAATGGGGACCTGGTCTGCAACCCAGACACGTGCCCTGACTGGGAATCAAATCAGCAGCCCTTTGGTTCACAGTCCAGCACTCAATCCACTGAGCCACACCAGCCAGGACTATAATAACATTTTGAGAAGTCTGAGGATAGATACTACAGAAAAAGAAAAGCCACTGTGTTACAATATACTGTGTTACACTAATTATGTTTTTAAACAACATATTTGAATTTTTCTTTTTCATTCTGCATTCCAAATATATTTTTAAACTTCTAGTTAATATTTTTTCATTCACATGAAACAGTCCAAATAAAACACACTTAAAATTCTTTTGAGAGTAATAGGCTCTGTATACAATTACTAATTTTTATAGCTCAGTAGAACAGAAAATTTCAAATTGTGATTTCCATGTTCACATCTATATTAAATATACAACAATATCTTGAACACCTAGATATTTACCAGGTGTTCAACTTATTTATTATGTGTTCATTATATGTTTACTTATTAACAACCTGCCATTTTATCATTCCATTCACCCAGATTCCTAAAGGCTAGAAAATGTCATTCCCATTTCATTGTTTGGGTAAATTACTGTATGGCACAGGTGACATTGTAAAGGTCAAACAATTCAATATACCAATGTTGGCATCACAAAAACCTGGCTCCATATCACAGCTCTACCACTCAACAGCCATGTGATTTTGATTGAGTGACGTAATAAAAACTTTGATATGTCTAAAAAACCTAATTCCTCCTAAACAAACTTTGCAAGACAAGTACAAACTCCTACATATGACTGAAAGTCAAAGAAATTTAGTTAAGTAAGCCAACCACAGGAAGGACAAAAATTTTAAGAAGTCATCTAAAAAGTTAGTTTTCATAACTTTCAGTAGAGATATTAAATTAATTAGCGATGAATTTCATAAGTGAATTGTGAAAAGAAAAACAATGGAAGTAAATACTACAATTATTTTTAATGTATTAAACTAGACATAAAAGGTACACCATAAAAGTATATCCAAACTGCTCAGAATAGTTGGAGTAGAACTAACAATTAACAAATATTAAATATTTGGAGAGGACTTATAGCTTTATAACACTACCATATTCTCTTTGGACATGCCAATTTATCTATCTTCTGTAGCTTCAATGTCTAGTGAAAAAAGATACCAATAATTCATAATACAATAAAAAAGAAACGAAAATGTATGTTTTACATAAGATGAGAATATTTGAATATTTAAGCACTCACTACTAAATTATAGTACCTACATAAGTGGGTTGCTGTGAGAGTTAAATCAGGTAATAGCCACAATTTAAAATGTTTAGTCTAGGATCTCACACTTTAAGTATGGTCAATAAATATGAGTTCTCACCAGTCAAGGACAAAGTTATTGTGCATATGGGTCATTTCTTGAAATCAGCTAAGACACTGAGCTTTGTCATTTTCTAAAGAAAATATTTAGGCTGGGTCTACACAGGGCTATCAAATAGACACTGTCCTAAGAGTTGCAATCCAATCCCCACTATTCTGGTGAGTCAGACTCCAGAATGCTGTATGAATAGCACAAAGTGAGATGTGTTTAGTTTTCTTAAATTTCTACAACAAGCCCACAGATACCATTAAAACTTGGTAGGATGACATTGGCTGAACTGCTTGTCCTATTGCCCTGATTACTGCTAAGGCTTTAATTTCAGCAGTTTATTAATTACTAAATTTCTACCCAAATATTAATAATGATCATAATAATCACATCTGTAATAATCCAAAGTACTTTTCCTAATTTTATTTTTGTATTTATTGATTTCAGAGATGGAAAGGAAGAGAGAGAGAGAGAGAGAGAAACACTGATTTGTTATCCCACTTATTCATGCATTCATTGGTTGACTCTTACATGTTCCCTGATCAGGGATAAAATTGGTAACCTTGGCATACTGAGACAATGCTCTAATCAACTGAGATATCCAGCCAGGGTTTCTTTTTCTAATATTAAACAAATTGTTGTTCTCACAGGCTAAATTTCCAGCTTTTAAAAAACATTTTATTTATTTATTTTCAAAACGGGGGAATAGAAGTAGAAAGGGAGGGAGAGAAACATCAATGTGCAAGAGAAACATTGACAGGTTGCCTCTTGCAAGCCCCTAACTAGGACCTGGCCCGCAACCCAGGCATGTGCCCTGACTGGGAATCTAACCATTGGACTTTCGGTTTGCAGGCCAGCACTCAACCCACTGGGCCACACCAGGCAGGGCAAAACTTCTAGCTTTTGTGAACAACTAAGCAACAAAAACTTCATGTTTATATTCCATTCAATTTAAGTGTCAGCACAAATGTAGTTTATGTCATACAAAGTGAGTACTCAAAATATAATCCTAGAAGCAATGTAAGATAAAACTAACTCACCTGTAATTGCAAAGCTTCATGATTTTCCAATCCTTCCACAATTGGTGAAAATCGTTCTCTGTTATTTCTTTCTGCTGCTGTAGTTATAGCCCCTAAAAGTTTATCTAGACTATAGAGAAAAAAAAATAGAAAACAAATGAGAAATACATCTCTCAAAGACATTGTGAATATGGGTAATTCTCTTTCAATTTTCACTAATTTCTTCTGGGTGCTTGATCATCACAATTAAAAAAAAATATGTTCCTGTCTGCACATTTCAACACATCAAATACTGAGAGCTTTAAATAACTGGAGGGCATCAAAATTAAATTTAATTTAAAAATCTTGAGGAACATACTTTTTCTGTGTGACATTTTTAAAAAGATACTTAACTGATAAACGTTCAAATGTAAAATTTCAGGAATTGATGTAACAAATACTAATATCCCTTCAACACAGAATGGCATCTACAGCTATTAAAAACTTATTCAAGTGTAACACAACTGTAATTATTTTCTGAATTTCACAAAACTGTATTTGAACCAAACTAATGACACACGGTAGGGAGTAAGCTCTCAAATGCTCTCCTGACTGTAATTTTATAATAAAGTGCTGGAATGAGTAAAACTTTTAAAAGTACCTTAAAAATATTACATTCTTTGAAATGAAACAGGAAATAATACCTGAAAGAGAAAGCCTAAGTAATGAGAGAAACACCTATAATTTAGCTGGCACAAGAAACTTAGTTATCTGAAAAAAAATATTGAAGACTTGTTATTTTAGTACAGAGTCTGAATCAAGTTAAAGTCTATGTACTCTTCCAAAACTACATCTGACATTATAATTAAATCATAAGTATAATAGAGTAGGTTGTATGATATGAATGAAGTACTAAAATATCTACTTAAATAGAATATTTCTTACTCATATATAGATTAATTTTTCTACAAAACCTAAGAAAACCTTACTTCTGCATGTTAACTCATTTATAGTTTATTCACATTAAGACAATATTTAGTGCTACATAATATTTTTGTTTAGTGTTTGTCTTTTGGTTTCTAAGGACACTAGTCAGCACTAAGCAACATTTTATTCTAGCTGGTTTGAAAAAGTCAATATATTAGAATAATCTTAAATCTTTGTTTAGTCCTGTTCTGATTTAAATTGAAATCACCACTGATACAACAAGATGTTTAGAAGCAATATTTTATTTCTGTACACTCTATTCTCTTCCATTGATCTATATGTCTGTTATTATGCCAGCCCCAAACTGTTCTGATTACTATGGCCTTATAGTATAGTTTGATATTAAATAGTGTGGTTCCTCCAACTTTGTTCTTCTTTCTCAGGATTGCTGCTGCTATGCAGAGCCTTTTGTGCTCCATATAAATTTTTGAAATACTTGTTCTAGTTCTGTGAAATATATCATCCGAATCTTGATAGAAATAGCTCTGAGTATGTATATTGCTTTAGGTAGCATGGACATTTTAATGATGTGAATTCTTCCTATCAATGACACAGTATGTACTTCCACTTACTTGTATCTTCTTCAATTTCTTTCTTCAGTGTCATAATTTCCTGAGTACAGGTCTTTTACAACATTGGTTAGGTTTATTCCTAGGTATTGTATTCTTTTGGGGGCAATTATGAATGGTTTTCTTAATTTCCCTTTCTGTTAGTTCATTATTGGCATATAAAAATGCAATTGATTTATAGACTTGGATAGATACATCTCCAAAGATGACATACAGATGACCAATAGACATATGGAAAGATGCTCAACATCACTAATCATCACATAAATGCAAATTAAAATGACAATGAATTATCACCTCACACCTATCAGAATAGCTATCATCAATAAATCAACAAACAAGTGCTGGCAAGGATGTGTAAATGGGAACCCTTTTGCACTATTGGTGGGAATGCAGACTGGTGTAGCCACTGTGGGAAACACTATGGAGATTCCTCAAAAAATAAAAATGGATCTGCTCTTTGACTAAATGGTCCCACTGCTGGAAATATGAGGTCTGCCTTGAAAAAGTCCAGCCATTGTTAATATCACAGGAACAGTTTGTGTCACATCAATGTAATCTGCCAGCCAAGGAGAGTAGACTGGAATGTTCATGTGTGAACAATGACAACTACTTTGAACTAGTCAGTGGGGATGATGGGCGATAGATGTCATTGAGTGAGCATGTGTACTGTGTGGCCCTCACATTTCAAAATGACTGAGTGAGCAGAGCAATGAATGCACATCAAATTTTGTGTTCATCTTGAATATTCCTCCACAGAAACTATTTGAATGATTCAGAAGGCTGCAGCTATGGGCAACTGGTGATTGGCAGCTTCATCAGGACAATGCTCCCACTCATGCATCACATTTCATGCAGAGTTTTTTGGTGAAACATCAAATCACCCAGGTGACTCAGGCCCCCTACAGCCCAGAATTGGTGCCCTGTGACTTCTGGCTTTTCCCAAAACTAAAATCACCTTTAAAGAGAAGAGATTTCAGACCATCGATGAGATTCAGAAAAATAGGACAGGGCAGCTGACGGGGTTTGGGAGAACTGTGTGAGGTCCCAAGGTGCCTGCTTTGAAGGGGACTGAGGTATCATTGTTTTATGTGCAATGTTTCTTGTATCTTCTTCAATAAATGTCTCTGTTTTTCATATTACACTGGCTGCATACCTTCTACACAGGCCCTATATATCTGAGGGAACTGAAAACACTAATCCAAAAAAACACAAGCACTTCTGTGTTCATTGCAGCAGTATTTACAGTCAACAAGATATGGAAGCAGCCCAAGTGTCTATCAGTAAATGAGTGGATAAAACAACTATGGGACATTTACAAGATGGAATACTACTAGTTTTAAAAAGGAAGAACAGCATGGATGGACCTAGAGAACATTATGCTAAGTGAAATAAGCCAGTCAGAGAAAGATAAATACCATATGATTTCAGTCATATATGGAACCTAAAGAACAAACTGAACTAACAAGCAAAATAGACACGTACTCACAGATGAAGAGCAGGATGACAACTAAGGAAGGGAAGGTTAGGGAGTAAAGGAATTGAGTAAAAAGGAAAAAGGACTCATGCACAATGATAACAGAGTGGTTATTGTGTGTGGGAGGTGAGTATAGATGGACTAAATGATAATAGAAAAAGTACAATAGAAAATAAAAAATAATTTAATAAATGAAGAAACACTTTAGTCCATGTCCTTCACAGGTATTTCTTTATCACAATAGTTTCTTCTTACCTAGACATATTATTGACATCAAATCTAAAATACTTTTTCTGATTCAGTATTTTTTCCATAAGTACAAATGATCTACTGCATGGTCAGCAATGACTCGCTAAAACTGGCATTTTTACATACACTGGAAAACTGACAAGGGCCTTGTTATTTCTTTTTAACAGGTCAGTTTATTTCATTCTACAAATAACTGCTTTATCTTTCCCATTACCATAGACAGGTAAAGTAAAATAAAGCTATACATAATAATGCAAAATAAAAGCACTAGTTAATGCAGTTAGTTAAAGAAGTCAAGTTTCTGATGTGCATATGTGTAGGGTGGGTGTGTGCAGGGGTAGAGGTGATTGTATATATGTCTTTAGCCAAAATTACTCTCTGATTTTTATCCTATAATTTTAGTAATTACTTTACATAGACAAAATTCTATTCATTCACTTTGAATCCAACTCAGAAAAATTTCCCAATAGGATTCTATCTGTTTAAAGCTACTTTTCAAAGAATCAAACAGAGCTAAAATGTAAACAGATAAGATAAAAACGCTGCTGATTTTTTCCTAAAATTTCATATCATTTTTTTTGTTTTAAGTATATTTTATTCATTATGATATTACATTTTTCCCAATATTTTCTCCCCTTTATCCCCCCTCCACCCTACAGCCCCCTAACCTCCAGCATCCCCCCCACACTTAGTTCATGTCCATGGGTTTGCAAGTTATCTAAAGAATCAACACAAAAGCAGGATTTCTTAATTTCTCAACTGGCATTTTCCATGCAGTTAATATAATAACAGCAATACTTACATGTTCTCTTCTCCAATAATGCAAATAGCAGAGAGTATTTTTACTATTTCAGTCATCATGCTGGGTTGTTTGGGGTCAATTGCTCTTGCCAATAGTAAAAGACTTCTTTCATCTCCTAGAATCCTTTGTAATCCAAACTTTAAAAAAATATATACTTTCATTGAAGATGTTTTTGGAACATATCTTTAACTTTAAAAAGCTACTTGATACTGATTTTCTAAAAACCCATACCTTCACAATGAGATTCTACCTAATTATATGAATGTTCTTCAAACAAGCAGTTATTTGTCTTTGTTTTTTTCTTTGAAATGACTGTATCTTAGAGTTTATGGCCCTTGATCAGAAATGATCTCCATTAGCCTGCCTAAAAATTCCATGAAGAACACATAAAGCACATACTGATATGATTTTCTAAAGTAATTCTACTTATGTCACTGGGTTTTCCTGAGGACATCTACAATTTATGGATAAATTATTCAATATGGCTGTATGAAAAATTAACTTGAACAAAAAGGATAAAATGTTGAAAAGCTCTTTGTATACTATATGCCAGTTTAAGCAATAAACCTCTGGTACAGATGTTCCTACACTTTCTGTCTCATATCCTCCCTCTTTCAGACAACTGTGCTGCATTCCAAAAGCTACAAGCCAGAAGAAATGGCACTAGGATTTCAGTAAGTGTCACATTGAACTAGGCAGAGAAGACACCAATTTTACTTATTTTCTACTCTTGAATATGCATGTACAAGTGTGCATTATAAGAATGAAATAGGTTAAGAAATTTTAAAGAAAACACATAGCTTGGGTTTTCATTACAGTAAGAATATAATATTTTCTTTGATCATTGTCCCATAAAGTATTTCTCAGATTTCTTATGAAATACATTTGCTTCTTTTTAGCTTAATGGTAAAATCTGACATTTCGTCAGAGTAAAATTGCCATTTCAAGATAACCTTTAGTTAAGTACCAAGCATATAAATATTTTCATGGTTGCTAATTTAACTTCTAAATTAATTCATGGAGAAAAATAGACAAATCTCTTAAATGTAACTTTACCAGAGGTCATAATAAAGAAATACACAGAGGAAAAAAAAGGAAATGGAAGAAACAAAATTTAAAAGAAGCAAAGAAAACAGAAGGGATATGTATATATAAAGGTGGCTAGTAGACAACAAATAGTAAGAAAAATAAGTGAAAAACACAGGTGCAAAACAGAGATCTATGATTATCGTGCAATTATCAAACTTAAAATAACAAGTTTAAAAATCAATTAGACTGACAGTCAAATCATTTAAATTTTTAAATTTCCACTTATTATTTAAAAGTATTTTCTACTATGTGGTGAAATACTAAAAAATAAAAATGAAGATATAAGAAATGATGAGAAACCATATATCTAAACATCAGAGCAATATTATAGCAAAAGAAGTTAAGAAATGGGTGGCTTTTTTTGATCCTGTTCTGACATGCACTGTATAAGAAAAAAGAAATTTGATGTAGGTAGTATAAACTCCTTGGGGCCAACAAATTTGATATTTAAGTCACTGTAGATGAAAGATGAAAATTTCATTCTTTGATTAGGACAGTTTATTTCAACATGAACCAGATATATCACTGTATATTTTTATTTTGAATACAGTTTAGGCCTACTCTTACATATGCCTATAATTTAAAAGATCCACCATTTATTCACGTTCTGAGCCTTTATGTTCAAGACATTAACATGCTCTTAACTAAAGCTTAACCTTAGTTCAGAATAATCTAAGTCAATCTACCATGTTCATATAGAAAATAATACAATAATTAATAAATAATAATGCAAGAATAAACTGTTTTGCATACTCACAAGTGTAAATCTGATTTTGCCCCACCTTGTGTATATATATATATATAAAATATATATATATATATATATATATATATATTTGCATATAATCCCCTATAGTTATGAAAGTGTTTGCAGATTACTTAGACAATCTTATTGCATTGGTTATTAATACCTATAATTCAGATTTGGCAAGTTTTTGTTTATTATAATAATTTTTTATCTCTATTAATACTTGAGATTATTAAAACACCATCTAAAGAGTGTTATGTAATTAGTGGTATTTTACCTATAGAAATATAGAGCAAGTCATTTCTAAGACAGTAACAAAATAGTTTATAGAAAAACTAACTATAACTTCATAACCTGAGCAAAGACTACTTTGAGAAAAACCCATGTCTAGACCTATTGAGTCCTTTACAATGAAAAAAAAAGAAGCAAAAAAAATCCCCACTATTTTCCAGGAATGTCTTTTATGTATGTTAACTGACATTAATTGAACACAAAAGAAAATCTTAACTTTATTATGTTCTTAGTGATCAAGTCAAACAATGGCTTTGAATTTTCCTTTTCAAAGAATAAAAACAGTCTCTTAAGAAAATGGTTTTCAACATATGACATTTAAATGTTTCTTCTACCATAAAAAAATAGTATTAACTAATTTGGGAACAAGATTTATATGTTTCCATGATTGCAAAAGCCTACCAATATTTTGTAAATCAAAATATATTTTAAATACTATTTAAATGAAACATGATAACTTGCATCATAAAGACCCATTTATAAACTGAATACGCACACACTATTTTGTGTGTTTCATACTTTCATGCTGTTGGGCAAGTTCTCTCACCTTTTGTGAGAGAAGCAGAAATAAACACTACTTACCTTATTATTCATAAATGCTTTGAGGCACTGAATAAGTTTATACTGATTCTTCTTGTCAATATTTTCTTGCCTGAATAAAAAAAAAAGAGACACACATATTATCCTGTGCCTAAACATTTCCCCTTTTGTGATTTTTTTTCATGTTTATTCTTACTGTTTCTTGTCCAGAAGCTTTTCCAGCACATCCAATAAGAGTCCAAGACCTTCATGGCCAAAGTTGTTAACCCAGCTATGAAATAAACACACAAAAAATATATATAAGTATGTTTGCAAACTGAAAACATAAAGTACCTAACATGAAATTTTTATTTTCAAATATGATGATCCTGACTTTATATTTCTTGTCATTCTTTTTTCTACCCCAATTGCTTCAACCATCCTCTGTGAGTATGACTCAAGATCTTTACCTCAATCTCAGTCTCGTCTTCATGTTTTGGATTGCCCATTACACAGCCTTGCCTTGGTTGTTTTCACCAGCAGCATATACTTAAACCAGAATTTATAAGCTAAATTCATCTTCCTCTGTGTCACTGCTTCCCTACATCAGCCCCTCTTCCATTCTTCCCTATTATGTTAATAACACGACTACCATTTTAATCATTCAGGCTGCAAATACTGGCATAATATTTGACCCCCCAATCTCTTTGACCTTTGCATTTATTTTGTTCATTTATTCAATAAATATTTATTGAGTGCTTATGAAGTACCAGCATGGTCTAGTCGATAGAGATATAACAGTCAACATAACTAAGTCCTTACCCTCATATAGTTTACATTCTTAAAAGAGGGAGACAGACAATAAACAAATATATAATAAAATGTCACTGTGTTGGTGCTATGAACAAAAATAAAACTTGGTAAATGGAATAACAAGTGACAACATGTTATCTTTAAATGTGTGTGGTCAGGGAAAAATTCTTTGATAAGGTGGTATTTGCACACAGCCTTGAAGGAAATGAGGACTTCTCCAGTTGAAGGAATAAGCACAACTCAGGTACTGAGGTGGTGGTTAGTGTGCCTGAAAAATTCAAGGAACTGCAAGGAGACCTGTGTCTCTAGGGCTGGATAAGTGGGCATGGGTGAGCAGCAGGAGATAAGTCCCATGTGTGGCAGAAGGCTAGAAGACTGATCCTGTAGAGCTTCCTTTCATTTTTTGTTATACAGTCATGAATATTCTATTCTGGAATGACTCCCATACATGCCTTGCCCTCCTTTCCATTGTCTCTACGAACATTCTAGTTCAGCCATAGTTACCTTTCCTTTAATATGCCAGGAGCCTCCAAACTAGGGTCTCTGAAGCTTCAATTGTTCTTTTATTCATTTTACAACACACTGTACTAGATTGTACTTAACCAGTCTTCTGGCCTTTTTCTCTGGACTACCTAACACATTTCAAATCCAGATTGTGATCTAGTATCAACCTACCTTTACAGCCTCAGGCCTTATACCACATGTTCCAGTAAATATCAGACAAATTCTCTTTCCTGATATCCTTCCTGCACTTGTCTGCATTATTTAATGTATGGTTCTTTCCAGAAGGTAACCCCAACTCCATCACTCCAAACCTTTCAAGGCTCAAATTGACAGTTAATTCCTCCATTAATGTTTTTTTCTCATGAGCCTCCCATCCAAATATCAGTTATTTTTCCTTTGAACAACCATGTATCTTTACCTTTGATACTTAATAATGCAATTTTGACACAATGTCTTACATACCTTTCTGTATTAAGAATTCTCTGAAGATAGTTATAGTATCTCATTTATTTTTCTGTCTTCCATAATACTAATCAGAGTAACAAATCAACGAACAACAAGTGCTGGCAAGGTTGTGGAAAAAAGGGAAACCTACTACACAGCTGGTGGGAATGCAGACTGGTGCAGCCATGTGGAAAACAGTATGGAATTTCCTCAAAAGCTAAAAACAGAACTACCTTTTGACCTGGCAATTCCACTACTGGAATTATATGCTAAGAATGCCGAAACACCAACTCAAAAGAACCTATGCACCCCAATGTTCATAACAGCACAATTTACAATAGCCAAGTACTGGAAGCAGCCGAGGTGCCCATCAGTAAGTGAGTGGATCACAAAACTGTGGTATATTTACACGATGGAATACTCCACAGCAGAAAGAAAGAAGGAGCTCCTACCCATTTGCAACAGCATGTATGGAACTGGAGAGCATTATGCTAAGAGAAATAAGCCAGGCATTGCAAGACAAATACCATATAATCTCACCTGTAAGTGCAACCTAATCAACAAAACAAACAAGCAAGCGAAATATAACAAGAGACGTGGAAATAAAGAACAAACTGACAGTAACCAGAGGGGAGGTAGGAAGGGATAATGGGGAGAAAGGGGGAAGGATCACCAAGGAACATGTATAAAGCACCCATGGAAAAAGCCAAAGAAGGATAGGATCGAGGGTGGGAGGTGGGGATGGCTTGGGCAGGGGAGAGTGTTGGGGGGTGGAAATGGAGACAACTGTACTTGAATAACAATAAAAAAAACACACACATCTACTCAGGTCTGGTACATCAAAGTAAACACAAGATCCATGGGCATTTGAATGTCCTTGGAAACTATTCATCATGGTAGATTAATGCATGAACCATTTCTGACCAATTAAATATATCTATTAAATATAATAACTGCCACTTCCAGATATTTGACTATATTCCTTTGAAGCACAACATTCACTTTCCACTTATTTCACCTGATTCATAGAAAGGTTCGATATGTCAATTTTACAGCCCTGATTCTAAATGGTTTTGACTCCAATATTGAGATAGATAGATAGATTACAATGTCCTTAGAAAACACCAAAGAGGACATTCTATCTTTGTCTCTATACTCTGTTATTTGCTTAAGAGGGTTTTATCTGGTTACATTTATTCTCCCCATCAGGTACCACTGGAAAGATCCTGCTGTTTCATACTACCTACATATTTTTACAACTTCCTCACAAAGAGGAAATATGTGATCTTTCTAGCTGCTCATATAATAAGAAAACAAATTCCTCTTATATATTCACAAATTGTTAATACCTGAGTTACTTGTAAAAATCTCCTGAGGGCAGTAGTTGAAGTAAAAATGTTCTCTCGAAGGATACAATTCCTTATTTATTACAATTGATTTCTGAAGCTCTCAAAACTACTTTGGAGACGGTAGAAATGGCTCAAGTCCAAATCTTTTAAAATGTCCAAAAGGCTATAGAAAATTTCTTTTCTTCTCTTGTGTTCCTTCAAAGATTATTGTTTAAAAAAATTTAAGAGATGGTCCTAGTCATATTTTAAATTTTCTGTATAGGTTTTAGGTTGTGAATAAAATTATGTTAGGACACTAAATAAGGTTGCCTCATTGTAATATAACTAGTCAAACTTATAATAAAATGTTAACTTCCACAAGACAAGTCTAGTGCTTCATTTTCCTAAGTTAAGTGATACAGTTAAAATTCTATCACGTATTCCACAGGGCATCCAATTTCTTGTAATTTAGTAGAATTCTGTTAAAATGGAACTACTCCAAGAAATCACATTCCTAGTCTGTAAACACTAAAATTGAAACTGAGCTGATGTCAAATTTATCTCTTGTGCATAAGGTAACAGGTTCTTTGAATGCAAGCAGGAAAACAGAGAGGCATTAGAAAATACCACCCATGCATTTCCATTTTTCCCACACCAATTTGCATGTTATACTGTCTGATTCTGATAGGCAGCAGAGAAATTAAGAATTTTCTTTCACAGTAACAGGGACAAGGAAAGTTGAAGGCTAATTACTATTTGATGTCTGAACAACAGAAATGCAACAGTCCTTCTCCCCTACCAGGGGAGAAATGCAGTTCGAAAAATATATAATGAATGATTCATTATACAATGTGATAGATACAAACATAAAGATTCAAGAAATTTAATGTTCACAAACAGTTTTTGTACAGAATAACGGCAACCAAACCAAAAGGAAGAATTTCTTTGGAACCTCATTGTGGATGCAAAATATTTCAGGAAGTCCAAATGTTTTACTGTCTCAGAATGTGGTATGTAAAATTGTTCTCTATTTCTCTGGCTTACTATTATATAATATTTTCAAGTCCCTTCCCCTATAACTGTAAAAGATACTGTGGAAATTGTGTATGCATCTGTGTGCACATACATGCATCCTTAACCACAGCTAAATATCTTAATATAATCACCTTTAATAAATGTTTTTCAAAACATAATCATTATACAATGAAAATTCAGAATCTTTAATAACTATACATTAAACAACTAGGGAATTATTAAGGCTCATCTAAGCCAAATTAAGCCAGACATGCTCATTACTTTTTCTTCCATGGTGATATAAAACCATCTAAAGCAAAATAACAACAGAACAATAATAAACATGTACATGACTTATAGATAAAACCCTTATAGGACTATAATGCAATATCCTAAGAAGATATTAATCACCAACTATAGTCAATCTGGCCTTTGTTCATTTTCAGAAAAATCTAGAAATATAGCTACTCTTAAAAGATACATACTTATACCTGATAAGCCTTTGAAAATATACAAATGCTTTTGAAAAAAAGCGTAACGTTTTAATCACTGATCATGTATACGCATGATCTTCTTCAAAATTGCTAGAACTTTCTTTTCAATTGCAATAGTTAAAAACCAAAACAAACATTAACATTTAAATTGACAACATGGTTTTGTCTTCATTTACAAACGAACTGCACTGAAAGAACACACACTGAGCACAGTATCTTTACTGGTTGTGAAATCAAAGCTACTCCATATTGTCTCTTTCTTCTTACAGGTAAATAAACTAGAGAATTTTAGTGACTTGTATTAGGTCATACAGTTTGTTAATGGCAAAACTATAACTGAAAACTGCTACTCCTCAATCCTTATGCAGCTCATATTCAACTATATGATGTTCAACACTCACAAATCAGCCAAAGTGATACACTCTATTAATAAAATGAAGGATAAAAATCATAAGACCATATAAATAGATTCAGAAAAAAAGCATTTGACAAAATTCAACATCCTTTTATGATAAAAAACTTTCAACAACTCATGCATGTATAGAGAAAATGTACCTCAGCTATTATGCCCTATATTACAAGCCCTATATTACAAGACAACAAATAATATGCTCAGTGGTGAAAAGCTGAAAGCTTTACTTCTAAAATCAGGAATAAGACCGGGATGCCCATTCTCACTGCTTTTATTCAACATAATATTGAAAGTCCTAGCTAGGGCAATTAGGCAAGAAAAACAACAAAAAGCATCTAAATTGGAAAGGGAAAAGTAAATGGCCACTATTTTCAGGTATCTTCATACTATATATAGACAACCCTAAAGACTTCATCAAAAAAATCTTTGAATAAACAAATTCAATAAAGTTGCAAGATTTAAAATGAAAATGCAAAAATCTGTTGCATTTTATACATTAATAATAAACTATCAGAGAGAGAAATTAGGAAAACAATCCCATTTACAATTGCATCAATTAGAATAACAAAGCTAGGAATAAATTTCACCATGAAGATAAAACACCTGCATATTGAGAACTACAAACATTAATGAAAAAAAAACTGAAAAAGACACAAATAAATGGGAAGATATTCCATGCTCATGGGTTGGAAGAACTAGTAATGTTAAAATATCCTTACTCCCCAAAGCAATCCATACAACACAATTCTTATCAAAAATCCAGTGGCATTTTTTCAGAGAAATAGGAACAAATAATCCTAAAATTTGTATAAAACCAAAAAAGACCCTGTTAGCCAAAGCAATTTTGCAAAGACAAAACAAAACTGGAGGCCCCTTATTTCAAATTATATTACAAGGCTATAGTAATCAAAACTATGGTATTGACTTAAGAAACAGACATACAGATCAATGGAACACAAAAGAGAGCCAAGAAATAAATCTGTGGATATATGCTCAACTAATTTACACTAAAGGAGCAAAGAATATACAATGGGGAAAGGACAGTCTCTTCAATAAATGGTGTTGAGAAAACTGGTCAGTCACATGCAAAAGAATGAAACTGGACCACTATCTTACACCATACCAAAAAAAAAACTGGGGCAACTGTAATAGCATAATCATTAAAATATATTAAAATTTAACCTAAATGGGTTAAACACATGACTTAAGACCTGAAACTGTAAAATTCCTAGAAGAAAACAAAGGCAGTAAGTTCCTTCACATAGGTCTTGGTGATGACTTTTTTAATTGGACATCCAAAACAAAAGTAATAAAAGCAAAACAAAACAAGTGGTGCTACATCAAACTTCAAAGCTTCTGCAGAGCCAAGAAAACCATCAACAAAATGAAAAAGCAACCTACTGGAGAGAAGATATTTTCAAATCATATATTGATAAAAGGGTAATATCTTAAAAATATAAAGAATATAACTGAATAGTAAAAAAATTATTTTAAAAATGAGCAGAAGATCTGAATAGCCATTTTTCCAAAGAAGACATACAGAGGACCAACAGGTACATAAAAAGATGCTCAAATCATTAGTTATCAAGAAAATGCAAACCAAAACCACAATGAGGTATCACTTCACACCTGCTTAGACATAACGATACATCCTGTAAGGGTGGATATTAAGAAAAAGAGTACAACTAACAAGTGATAGCAAGGACGTGGAGAAAAGTGAATTCTTGTGCACTGCTGGTGGAAATATAAATTAAGTGAAGCCACTATGAAAACAGTATGGAAGTTCCTTAAAAAAATTAAAACTAGAACTACCATATGATCCAGCAATTCTATTTCTAGGTATTCATCTGAAGAATATGAAAACAATAATTCAGAAAGATTATGTACCTTTATGTTAACTGCAGCATTATTTACAATATCCAAGACATGGAAACAACCTAAGTATCCATTGATAGATGAATGGATACGCATACAACACAGACATATACACACAAAGAAATTATTCAGACATAAGGAGAAAAACAATACCTTCTGATTAGAAATGGATGGACCTCGAGGGCACTACACTCAATGAAATAAGTCAGACAGAGAAAGACAAATATATGATTGCTCTTATATGGAAAATCTAAAATATCTATCAACAGAGAGAGGATAGATAGATGATTGATAGATAGATAGATGATTGATAGATAGATAGATAGATAGATAAAGATCATAGATATAGAGAACAAATTAGTGGTTTCCAGAGGCAGGGATGGAAGGTGAGAAAAATGGGTGAACCATTGGTTTGTTTGCTTGTTTGAATAAATTCAATAAAGAAAAAAAAAAAAACAATGTAAATCCCTAACCACAATGTAAAAGAGAAAGAAAAGAAAGCTAACTTAAACTTAAATACAGGCATACCTCACTTTATTGTCTCACAGATACTGCATTTTCATGAACATAAAGGCAAGACACCATAAGCAACAAGATTACCACTCTCTGAAGGTTCAGATGATGATTAGCATTTTTTAGCAATAAAACATTTTAAAATCAGGTATCTTCATTGTTTTTGAGACATGATGTTATTGCATACTTAACTTCATTTATAATATGTCATAACATTTATATGCACTAGGAAATAAAAAAATTTGTGTGACTTGCTTTATCACAATATTCACTTTACTTCAGTAGTCTGGAACCAAACCTGCCATATCTCTGAGATATGTCTGTAATAAGTATTTTTATGTCTAAATGCTTGGACATGACTATATATACTAGAGGACTGAGTTAAATGGTTGATGCTTGCATCATACATATATATTTAAATATATAATTATATATACACATATATTTAAATATAAATTATATACTGTATATATTTAAATATATAATTTTATATATACATATATATACACACACACACATAAAATACATACATACATTTAAAAACACCATTCATACATCAGCTACAAGTGACATACTGGTGACCTGAATTTCAAAAATGCATTGTTCTCGGCAAAATATTTTCTAAAACAGTGAATAATTCTTGTTACAAATTTCTAAAAAATATATATAAAACATATTCTTCTCTTGGGAAAATATAAAGAAAATGGGCAAATGTAATAAACAGAGTGTCAAAGATGACTCCAAATCACACACACAGGGATCTGATCTGAAACCCTGAATAGATGGATAAGCTCTCTAAGACAAAGAATAATATACACAGTCAAAAATAGTTGACTACTATTATGTAATCACAAATTTGTTGTGGGCTCACAAACTACAAGGTCCAGTGTCATGTATCCAGCATGTTGCTTATATCTCTGCCATACTATTAGATAATTCATATTTATTTAGCATTCATCATATCAGAGTTTCAGAAATTTTCTGCCACATATTTAAAAATATATATCATATATAATTTATTCCTACTCCTCAAAGTTAATTCCTCTATAGCTGTCTATTATTAATTGTATCACTCCAATTTTTCAAGATCATTTGAAAGAGTTGAGAAATGCATTGAGGTGAATGCTTGCACCAAACTATTGTCATCAGCAAATTCAGACACATGATTTCAACATGTAAAAACATTACTGTAATTTATAAACAATAGAAAAATAACCAAGAATTACAAAAAGCTTACATAATAACAACTTGGCACAGTATATACAGCATTCTACTCCTGGGAGAAAATGTTGAACAAATAAACTGACAGGAAAGTGTTTTTAAGGTATAAAATGTGTCATAAAATCTGAGAATACCTGCAGGTAGATATTCCATACCACTTACATTATAAAATTATTTTCCATTTTAATTGATGCTTATAATGCTGACCTTAACACTATAAAATTCTTAAGCATTTCTATATTTTAAAAATCATTAATGCTTCATTTAATTTTAGTGCTGGATCCATTTCAGGGTATTCTTATTCTTTGACAAATGCTAATTCCATATGACAATTTATGATGTCATTTTAAAAAAAAATCTTTTTAACAATCCAGTATAGTATTTGGTCTTCAATACTTTTTGAAGAATGCTGAATGCAGAAAACTATTCTCCAGAAAACTATCTGGAAGTTGGTGTGAAGGGTGGTATGATACCACAGCATTGCCCCATAAAACATCTAGAGCAGTACTCAGTACTCAGGTAGTGCTCTCCAAAATAGAATTGGGCTCAATCTGCATATTTTTAGTAACACTGTTTGCTGCAAAACAGACCTAAAAAATAGGATTGAGTTAATTCTGAGTATATGAAGTCTTGAGATTGATATTCATATGGCAGACCACTAAGCATCTCACTTAAAGCTGATTTAGTTTTTTAAAGTACATTATAAGAGTATAATGCCTTCTATGTTCTGCTTTCCTGGATGCTACCTCAACAGAAGACTTGCACATTCAAATTGTGATGTGAGAGGCTGTACAACGATTGTTTTGCTGACCAGGTGGGAAGTCTCCTCAAATTAGCTGTCCATTATTTAACACCAGCTGAACACCTGGGGTCATAGAGCAAACACAGTTATCTACTGCACACAGATCTTATTTCAATCTACCACAAAGCCAACCTGCACTACAGATGCTAGCTAGCATCTTAATTGTCAATTTTCAGATATACAGCTCCTATCAAAAGTCCAGCTGAGATGATAGATATTCCATGGGGAGAGCCTCAGGAACATTTCTCAAGTATATCTTGGTAGTGGGTTAGATTCCTGGAAGCTACATACCAATACTGTTACCCTGGGTCTTTGTAGAAACATCACAACCCTGATTTTTTCTTAACTCAAGGCCCAATGGAGGAAATGGACATACAAGGAAATCTTCTGTACTATATGGAAAATTATCAAAGACTCACTCTCCTGTTTTGTGCAATATCCCTCATTTAAGGAACCACAAAATAAAATTATCTGATCTCAGAATTAGGAATAAAGTCCTACCTGAAAAATAGATGCACCGTCATTCATCAGATAACAGCTATGTCTCCCAATATTAAGCCTTTTTTTTTCCTACCCTTGGCTACAAGGAAAATTGAAACTAGAATACTTTACAGTTGTCCCTCTCTATATCATAGTTCACTTATTGCAGCTTTGCAGCATCACTATATTGCAGGTTTTTAGAAACAATTAAAAAACAAACCCCGTGACACAGTGAAGCCCCAATAAGTGAACCACGATCTAGTGAGGGATGACTGCATACTCAAATCATTACCAGACATTATCCTAGGCTTTTTGAAAAGTACCACCTTCCCTTCATGTTATTTGGTGCTTGTATTTTTACCCTGATCTTAATGGTAATGGGATACCTGCATTTCTTACTTTAAAGTGCAAATGCTTTTAGTAATAGTCCCATAATGATAAGAGAAGCATGTAAAACTCCAGTGTGTGTCCAAGACCTTTAGTTAAATTACCTCATGTAAATCAAAATAAAAATATTTCAGATGCCACATATGTATAAGATTTTTCCCCAAAAACAAATTTTCAATATGCTGAAAATGCAATAAAATATATGTAAAATGCTTTCAAATAAATGAAATTTAGAATTCTATTAAGGAATCCATTCAATTAGCAATTTGTTTCTGGTATGAAAAATAATATCGGATATGCCTTAAAGTTGTGTTGTGTGTCTTTTTTTGTTAGGTTTGCATAAATCCTTTTATTTTGGCCTACTTTCATAGTAGATTATAACAATGAGTTTCCATTGGAAGCTAAAATTCCAGTTACTTCTACCCACCAAAATGTCATTAGTCAGTCAAAGGTAGAGCGAGTATTCCTTTTAAGTGTAATCTTCAGATGACAGCTAAAATGTATGACTTGTATCAGAGGGCCTATACTATTATTTCTTGAATATCTGCAGAACTGCGGTTACTCTTAAAATTCTGCTTCAGTTGTACTGAAAGTAAATACTGGGATGAATTTTGCTGTCTGAAATGTGTTAGGACATTCATAGTGGTTAATTTTTGCTCTAATGTGTTGCCTGGAGTTGTGTGTAAAACCTGGTACTGTTAGCGCAGTGTGAAGTGTAGAAATTCACATTTGTTTCTGAAGAAAATTAGGTTTAATATAAAGTATCTTAATATAGTCCATAGAGTAACGAAAAGCCTGTTTTCCAGTGAGTGCAAGCAAGTAATGAACTATATTTTGAAACTAAAATTATATAATTAAAAATTCAATGTCAATATATATGGTACCAACGTAACTAAATGAGCATAGATATGGTTGTCATTAATTCAAATTATTGCCCAAGACTTTAAAAGAAAGCATAAAATTTAACATAAGTGCACTAAATTTACTGATACTCTATCCTATGTAAAAATGTACTAGGATCTTCTAAATCAATTTATGCATTTAAAAGTTAAAGTGAACAAATTTAAAATACCAATAGTAAACAACCCTGCTTTAGTAATACTGCCTTATGAGATGTGCTCACAATTTTAAGTCTTGATCACATTTCTGCATCATAAAAAACTGTCCTCATTATTCCATTTTTCACTGGTAAACCAATGCAAAATGTTCTAAGAGTATTGATCTCTACCTAACTTTGTATTAACTTTCTGAGTAGTGATGGCTCCTTTGACAAGCTTTTAGCAAATTTAATATAAGTTGTTTAAATAGTTATTAACACCCATAATTTAAAAAGTGCTTTTTATTCCTAATTTGCATTATTGTCAAGAGTAGCAATTTCATTACAATGATTATGTTAAAATGTGCATTTGTTAATACACAAGAAAAATGTTTAAATCTGATGGGAAATTAGAAAATATCAAGTAAAAAAGAAAGATGTTCTAGAAGTAATGCAAATAATTACACATATAGAAACTCTAAAGGATATTTTAAATGTTTTCACCTGCTTAAAAACATAGGCTGAGGAAGCTATCAGCACTGAAAGTGACCATACACACTATGCCATGAGTTTGCAGATCAATAACTAAGATTCCAAGTAAAAAAGAAAAAAAAAATTGCTAGTAGGGTAAAATACCCTTCAAGCAGTAAGGCAATCTCAGTAACAACTCTGCAAGGAATCCTACACAATCACAACTCTCTGTGACTATTCTTCAAACCAGGATTTGCTGTTTTTTGTCACGTGTTGACAAAACACATGTCACAATGATTTATTACTATACATTTCTTTGGATCTTCATAGAATGTATTGACAAATACTATACATCCTATAATGAGTTGGCTGGAAATAAAATTATCTAAACTCACTGGTCCTTTCTCAGTGGGCACTGCTTCCTTTCATAAAATTTAGCCAAGGAATATGAACAAAAATCTGTAAATAACAGAGTCATCATTCTAAAACACATGGACCATGGTGTGTTCAGAGTCTAATGCAATTTGTGACGGCAGATTGAGATTTATTTTACAGTGAAAATTCATGGATTCTTAGGATGTTAACAGAGTTGTAAACATTCAATTTCATTAATTCATCATGCAACAGTAAAAAGACCATTGCATAAAGCATTTAATATTGTTTGTAGCTTATTACTACGGTTCAAATCAAACCAGCAGGTTATACTCCTGTCTGGAGGAAGTCAGCTTCCTTCTTTTTCTCTGATTACATCTAAAAATGCATGGCCACAAAATAGTGCCAGATTAATGCAAATTCACTCTCACTGCTGGAGAAGCATTGCTTTTATTGATGGTGGGTCAATATCCATATCAAATCACATATTATTGTCTACAAATTACACCATATCTGCCATTATGAAACAATAAGAGAGCAAGAGTGTCCCTTCCCCAAGGGAATCTAAAAATCTAAATAACAGAAGCAGACATATATTCATGAAACTATTGTAGAGCATAAGCAGATGCAGGTGAATATATAGACTACAAAATAACTATTGAAGGAACTATATAGTAAGGGAGTGACTTGGGATATAGCCAGTTAATGGTTTATACAAGGAATTTTCAAATATTCGCCTTTAGCAGAAAGTAATATAATGAAATGACTTTCTTTGAGCCTTTATCATAGGAGGGATTAAGTATCATATGAATTTAAAATTCTCGACTCCACTTAAAATTCTGAAATGATTGTGCTTTGAGAATGTTTAGTAAAGCTATTTGTGTGTGTATGTTTACATTTATTATTTTAGTAGGGGCTGAACAAAAATAAACCAGTTAAAACTATACTAGGGAAGGACATCAGCCATGATAGAGCATATGTCTAGATTCTAATGAACATTAGATTTTAAAAAGAGTTATATTAACACATTTGAAAACTGCTTTCTTCAGTATATTAAAGAAAATTATAAATACCTGTCTGGCATTAATAAATATAAGATTTATAGGTGGAAGAAAATAATGGAATTCTAAGAAATTTTCCAGTCTTATGGAGGAAAGTTTTCCTCACTTTTCAAAATCACTTCTAAGCACTAATCTAGTTCCAATAGCAAATGTATTAAGATTGGAACTTGTTGGGAACAGCCCTGACTGGTATCAGAAGCTGAAACCCCCGCCTAGGCTAAGGCTAAGGGAACGCCCTTGGAACCATAAGCCAGCAAGGAGACAAAAGCTTATCTCCCTGGCAGGAATGCTGCTTCTGCTACTTTATTCATAACTGAACCCCAAAAAGCTTGGTAGGTTAGCCAAACACAGGTAAGATTCCCCATGGGGGGAACGACCTAAGACAGGCACGATCACTTTGGGAGGCCCCCCAAAAGAAGGACTTGGGGGGCTGCAGCAAAAGAGGGTGACGGACCCTCGCTCCTCGGCTTTGACATAGCCTGAGTTCTCATCGTCTGGGAGAAAATCTCCTTATTGCCTTAGTTCCCGTGCTAAGCCTGAAACAATGACAGGGTGGTGCAGCTCTGTGCTGAAAGGGGGTGGATTCCCTGGGTGATCAGGCCTAAGAAAGAACATGTAAATTACTGTGAAACCTTCTTTGTTTAGAATGCTCCCAGTTGAAAGAGAGGGATCCAAGGAGGAAGTTTGTTCCTCAAAGTGTTACAGCTCTTTCACCCTGACTCAAAATAGACCGGCAGAGTTCCTTGTTTTCTATAGTTCCTTACTGTCCCCTGATGAGTACTGTACTTTACCTGAATTATTATGCAAAATGAGCCCAATAAAAGCAGGTATGGACTGTAAATCAGGGCCCTCCCCACTAGGGGGGGTGGCCATTTTGTCCCTACTTCCCCACAGAAACTAGTTTGTCTCTGTGCATGTGTGTTTGTTTCTTGTGTGTTTTTTGGCAAGCCATCCGCAGCGTTCCGTGGTCACTGCTGGCCGGTGACCCACGCGCAACAGGAACTAAGCAAGTGAGAACATAAAACATAGTAGTTTAGATTTAGAAGGCTCCAATATCATTTATATATGGTGAAACTACAGCCCAAAGAAGTCACTCACCGATTGGACTAAGGTCACAGAAAGTGAGAAATCTAGGACTAGAAATCAGACCTCATAACTGTCATTCTAGTGTGACTCTACCTTATAATAGGCTGTCTCTTACAATGCAGAACTACAGAAAAAAATGTTCCTTATAAAGGAAATGAGGCCAACAAAATTTAATTTCATTAAGGAGTTATATATAAAAATAGGTCTAGAAGTAGTATATAGGTCTACTTTTTCAAATATCCTGAACTAGTTAATGTTTTTACCTAGACAGAATTTAGTTTAATTTTGTAATTTCAAGGGTTTTAAGGATAACTGTCCTTCACATGGTTGTACTGGGTTGAATATCATCTACCTAGAAAGGATTGTATGGCCTTATTTGGAAGTAAGGTATTTACAGGTATAATTAAGGGTAGAGATAACATAATACTGGATTAGGGTAAGTCTTAAATTCAGTTAAATGTGTTCTTAAGCTAGACACAGAAAAGACACACAGAGACACACAGGGGATAGAACAAGGGAGACAGGTTTAGAGTTACAATGCCATAACCCAAGGGCTGCCAGTAGCAGGAGGTAGCAAGGAAAGATCCTCACCTAGAGCCTTAGGAGGGACCTTCTGGACAAAACCTTGATACCAGACTTGTGGCTAGCTGAACCGTAAAAGAATAAATTTTTAAAAGATTTTATTTATTTATTTTTAGACAGAGGGGAAGGAAGGGAGAAAGAAAGGGAGAGGAAACATCAATGTGTAGTTGCCTCTCATGCACTGCTAAGTGGGGACCTGGCCTGCAACCCAGGCATGAGTCCTGATTGGGAATTGAACCAGCAATGCTTTGGTTCACAGACAGATGCTCAATCCACTGTGCCACACTAGCCAGGGCGAATTTTGTTTTCTTTAAGTTACCCAGTTTTTGGTAACTGTTATGGAAATTCTTGGAAACTAAAACAATAATATTAAATGATTCCTGCTGAATTTCAATGATTATTTAGTATATTATATAAGTCACTATGCATTCAAGGTAATTTATCCTTTTACAGATTGTTTTTCTTTTCTTTCTTTTCTCTGTAATTTACTTCTTGTTATGTAAACTATGCTCATTCTTGAGTCTATTCTTACATTGGTTTCCTCCTTTTCTGATTTTTTTGTTGTTCATTTTGTTGTTTCAGAGCTGTTGTTTGTTTATTAGTTTCTATACAAAAGAAACACTATTTAGTTCTTTGTTGGTTTGATTACCTAATTTTGGGGTTTCTATAAGGGATATTTTAAACTAGGAGATGGTTAGATAACCTTATCTACAGTTGCTGGTGGGTTTAAATCTGATAGAAATAGAAGGTGAAGTTTAGACTATGAAATGGTTATAAGCATTTCTAAGGAATAAAATGGGGTGTTTTTTTTTTTTCATTTGGAAACTTTGGAATGATAAAGTGAAACAGGTTTCTTTCCAGCAGAACTTTTAAAAGCCTTAAAAAAAAAAAACCACTGCTACTGTTTACTGTAAACTCCCCAAACAGGAAAATGCACTACACCTGCAGAACTTATTTAACTATGTGATGTAGACACAAAACCTACCACCATCACTTTTCCACGTTCTTGAGGGGTAGGTTGAGGAGAGAACCCCTTACTAGGAAAAAAGATTTTCGAAACAGAGACTACTGGTAGATAAAAGTCCAAGGAGAGACCACTGCTTGGAGGTGGCTTACTAGAATTGGGTTCTCAGGACACTCAAAGGAAACATAAGGACAGTAGTGCTCCTTGTTTTTTCTCCTCTTTCCAAAACACACACATATACACACAGGAACACTAGAGACACTTTGTGGTAGCAATGTGCTGCTTTTGCTCATTTACTCAACTTGTAATGCCACAACAAATAAAGTTAAAATCTGAATGTATAGGATAAATAAAATAACCCTTGATCTTCAGGAGATCTCCTTAAAATAACTTTCCTTCTCATCTTTATTAAAGTGACTGTGCTGTCTGGTACCTGACAAGCACATATCACCTTCTTAGGGGAACACTTTATAAAGTCAGCTCCTGAGGTAACAGTCCAAGGTGGACAAATCCTGGACCATATCACCCTGCTATCCTCTCCCTTACCAAAAGAAATCTGACTCCATCAGGCATGGTGGCCTGAAATGTGGCATGGTAAGGACTTAATCTGGCCTACAGACTGAGCTGGCCTCTCATGAAAAGCCTTGCCCAAGCAGAACCAAATGGAGACCAGAATCATCCCATTAAGACTCTCACCTGGGCAATACAGAGAAAGCCAAGCAGTTAATATAAGGAAAGGAAGCTGTCAGTGGGAGTAATCAGAACGATGCTCTGTGAATTTCTGCTGCTGAAGTAAGAAGGCTCATGACAAAAATGATCAGGCTCTAGGACTACCTTAGGATGTCAGATGACCTTCTATATCAGCTTCCATGAAGCACAGCTATACAATGGTTGCTGGAATTCCTGTGAGATTTCTAGCTCCCTGTTTCAACCCAGAGTTATCCTTTAAAAATCTAGGTCAGATCATGCCATTACTCTCTAACAGCTTCCCAGCTCTCTCAGAATAAAAGCCAAAGTCTTTCCAATGGCTCCCAAGACTTCATTCTCTGCCTCCAGCCAGCTGGCTTCTTTGACATTCCTGAACAAGGCAAACATTTGTTTTTGCTGGTTCCTGTTTCTAACTATGTTCCTTCTCTAGTGAACCATATAGCTCATTCCCACACTTCCTTTACACCTCTGCTCAAATATTATTAAAGTCAAGGAGGCCTGCACTGACCATCTGATAAAAAAATAGCAACATCCCCTCCCTAGCACAGATCACACCCTGACATTTTATGTGTACTTTAAAAAAAAAAATTCTGACTTCCCTCCCTGGCTAGGTAGCTCAGTTAGTTAGAGCATCATTCCAAAATGTCAAGGTTGATCATTCGATCCCCAGTCAGGGTACAGACAAGAATCAACCAATGAACGCATAAATAAGTGGAGCAACAAATCAGTGTTTCTCTCCCTCCCTCCCTCCCTCCCTTTATTTCTCTAAATAAATAAAAATTCATTAAATTATCTGACTTCTCTTACTGGAAAATAAGTTCCATATGGACAAGAATATTGTTTTGTGACTCCATATGGGATATTCCTCTGCCATGTAAAAACAAATCACGTAATATTAGCTTCTACTCACTGAACTACTCCAACTTTAGGTATTACCAAAGACAACTAACTCTTAATAGTATAATAGTAAAAACTATTTTCTTAATATGTCAGGTAGTAATAAATGGATATAAATACTATGTGGATGACATTTGAATTATTACAGGTATAATCCCTAATGGACAGGGCAAATAAGTCCCAAATTTCACTATTCAGAGCCATGTTGTCATCAGAAAAAGATACTTTTCAATGTAATGATATATATTCTTAAGATATCATACTTCAAAAAATAAATGCATTGGTTTGTATAACATGTAGACTTCCACATTATTTTTTAATCAGTGAAAATACAGTCTCGAGGTATGCTAGTATCATTAAAATTAATCTGAGTCATAAGACTAAGTTTTCTATAACAAGAATAAATAGTTTTGTTTATTAAACTGGTAGGTGAGTTCACAACTGTTCTTCATAATTTTTGCTGGAAGATTTCATAATAGATTTTTAAAAATAAAGTCAGATAAATCTTAACAAAAGAAATAATATCAAAATATTTAGTATGTGACAAGAGTGAAAGGAGTATCTTTTGAAAGATGTTCCGCCCTGGCTGGCGTAGCTCAGTGGATTGAGCTCAGCCTGCAAACCAAAGTGTCGCAGGTTTGATTCCCAGCCAGGGTACATGCCTGGGTTGCAGGCCATAACCCCCAGTAACCGCACATTGATGTTTCTCTCTCTCTCTCTATCTCTCTCTCTCTTCCTTCTCTAAAAATAAATAAATAAAATCTTTTTTTTTAAAGAAAGATGTTCCTTATTGAGGTAGAATTAAAAAGTGGTTAAGGGCCCAGACTCTGGAGATAACACTGTCTGAGTTGGAATCTCAGCTCTGACAGTTAGTAGCCATGTAATGTTAAAATGGAAAAAATTACCAAATCTTTCTGAACCTTAATTTTCTCATCTATAAAATGAGAATAATATTAATACTACTAATAAAGATAACCTGGTTAAATGTATATTTCAAATTCATAGACCATTTCCTGGGGGATGATAAACACTATACAGTATTCCTTGTCATTATTTTTAAATATTTTTAAAGATATCAGTAGGACATCTAGGAAAGCATTTGGAGACAAAGTCTGAATATTAAGAGAGCAGTCTAAGTTGGAAATATAAATCCAGGCATAACATGGAGAGATGGACACACATACATGCATGCACTGCTAGTGGCTAGCAGATAAGTACTATGTAAATGTTAAAATGTTCACATGATACAGTGTGCAGATGATGTTTTATTCAGTTGTATACTTGAAATCTATATGGTTTTCCAAAACAATGTCACCCCAATAAATTCAATTAAAATGGTAGCTATTATTTTAATATTATCCAATCGTTATTTTAATAACCATTTTATTTTTTGTTTCTTTGTTTTATATTTGTATTTTGTTTAAGATTTTATTTATTTATTTTTAGAGAGGGGGAGGGAGAAAGAGAGGGAAACATTAATGTGTGGTTGCTTCTCATGTGCCCCCTACTGGGCACCTGGCCTGCAACCCAGGCATGTGCCCTGACTGGGAACTGAACAGGCAACCCTTTGGTTTGCAGGCCAGCATTCAACCCACTGAGCCACACCAGCCAGGGCTAATAACCATTTTAGAAGTCAACTGAATTTAAGCTGTTAAAATGAAACTTAACATTTAAATACACAGAGTAGGTTTAATGAATGCAAATAATTCTTGGCGGTTACCATTTTTGATACATCATAATAAAAAGTAGATTGAAATTGAAAAAAAGAATTTATATTTCTCAATTACACTTTAAATCTAAATCTAAATTTAGCAGATAAAAGTAATAAAATCATTACTAGCATTTATGACACAGTAATAATATAAGCTCTGACTTGAAAACATTTTCAAATTTACTTATTCAGTTAATTTAGAATCAACTTCAATGTAGTGCATATACTTCACATGCCTAGGAGCCATAGAAAAACAAGGCCAAGTAGACCATAATCATCATTTAAGGTCTTTAGATTCTTTAGGCTTAAATGACCCTGCCCAAAATAGCTGATGGTATTTGCCCAGGATTTGTATCTTATCCTCAAATGTTTGGTTCACACACAAAGTAAGACCAGCAAGGAAGGGCAGCACAGGCCAAGTAATTCACCATCTAAACAAAACTGAAAAAGAAGTATGCATGCCAGGCAGATGGTTTAAAATGCATTTTTAAAAACCTTCCATCCCTAACATACACCAAGTGTGCATGTATACAATAATCTAGCAATTATATTCTGCCTAAAAATGTTGATTTCAACTCACATTAGAGGTAGCCCTACTTACTATTTTTCCACTTGCAGTCCCTTACCTACAGCAGAATCCCAGGAAAGCACATGATTCCATTCAGAAGAATAAGAGATGGATGGGTAGTGGGATATTAACAAACCTAAAAAGATCCCCAAGGAACACACATGGACAGTTCCCCTCAGAGGACAAGGAGGAAAAGCAGATGGTCCTGGACCTTAAATTCAGGTGTATATATCACATCAGTTCCCAGGCACAAAGGCAGCCCAAAGGCTCTTTTTCCCCTTTTCCACATTCTGAAGGGGTATTTCTAGAGTAGGGGAAAAATGTGGATACCTATCCAATGGCCAGTTGAATAAATTTGGACCATTAGAAAAGTGATTCTAAAGTCATAAAAATATCAGAGTTTAATATCTCACATTTCATGCACTTTTATTAAGTGATATCACAAAAGACCATTATGTCTTCTAGACTATTTCTTTCTGCACTCAGATTCTGATGAAGCAATATTCCCCTCATTGCCTCTTCCCTAGTCTGATTTTCCCCAAAGCAGGCAACCTTTTTAACAGAGTTCAAAAACGGGTTTATAGTATATTAACCATTGGTGGTTTAAAGGTGCCATTTATGATTACTTTGCTCTTGAGGGGAAGAAAGGTAAAGTTTATGCCTCAAAATACTTAAGTAAGAATTGATGGTTTTCTAAAGGCTGACAATGAGAGGCCACATTATAACAGTAGTCTTCCTAACAGTATGGATTACTAGTAATGGTGCATTTAAGGGATTTTTTGCTTTTGCATCTTCTTTTTATAATCCAATTAAGACAAATGATGCTTTATTCTTCTACCTGTCTGAATGACTATATATACATTTTTTCTCTAATGTAATAAAATTAGTAGCTTGGAAAATACCATCTTTAGTTAAGTATTACTGAGGGCTTACCTCGATTTTTAAAAGTCCCACACAGTTAATATAATCTATACTAAAATAAATTATTAACACAAAGATATAATATGTTATTGGTATTATATAGAGAAGGAAAAAATTATTCTGGATAATTAAAAGTATTATTCCTTAAAAACAAAAGGTTTTATCAAGTATGCTTAGAAAAAAAATCACAACAAAGAGTTTACAAAAGTATTTTAATAAAATGTTCAAGTAAATTTCAGTTAAACTTACTAAGCTTAATATTCCTATAATTACATTTTGTTTGTTTGTATAACCTATAAGAAAGAAAGCTTATTATATATAAAATAGAGCATTCAGGACTATTAATAATTCTTTGGAACATCAAACTTACAGAAATCAAGCACCAATGTACCACATAACTACAACAGATTATAATTTAATACAAATATCACATCTTATTTGAAGAAATATCCATTAAACAATCACATTTTTGAAAAGCATTCAAAACTGACAATTATTCTAACACAGTATAATTTCATTTTTTTAAAAAATAAACCTATAGTAAGAAAAATAAATCATTCAATAAACACTGGAACTAAGCATTTGAATTCACAAGTTGCTATCTTTAGCACATTTAAATTAATTGCTAGATTTAGCAAGAGGTAGCAATGACTACAATAAGCCAAATCAAAACAGAAAATAAGTCTAATGTAAAAACAACAGAATTGTTTTTGTCTCTTAGCTGGCTCCATGACTGCATCTATTTTTGCCTAATATATAGATATTTCAGAAACAAGAAGCTCCCATGCAACTAAATAATAATTTTCAACCTTTTCTGTATCTTTTCTCCCCAAAATTCAACTGATTGAAAATATTTTCATTTCCTTGCTGGTAAAAACTGTAAAAGTCCAATCAATTATCCACCTCGATCTCCCTCTGAGCTTCAAATATCGTTAGAAAAACAGAAAAGTTCAAAGCAGTTGGAAAAGCTGAGATGTTCCAAAGGAATGCCAGTTGAGATCTTTTGTTAAAAACACCTACTTCCTAAAAGTCAACAGGTCAAACTTCGTCACAGTTGGAGGCAGGTATCTTCAGGAAATGTAAAAACTTCTTGCTGATTCACTCAGCAGATTTAAAATGTTCATCCACATCGGGGTACATATGGCCCTGGACCATCAGATATTCAAGGGCTTCCTTGATGGCATTAATACTCAGGCTGCAAAGCTCGGTCTGGAGCTCCTGAATGTTCTTACCTTCCTGTTGAGGACACTCATGAATTAAATGCAGCACATCCTTTTGGATGAACTCAGGGCTGGCCTCAATATACTCTGGAGGCTGATCCACTTTGTATGGAGCAACAAGTGCACTCTGCCCAAAGTTCACACTGACCATTTCCAAAATATGTTAGGTGAACTCGTTCATGTCTTCCAGGATGCAGATCTGCAATACCTCAAGGATCTTCACCTCTGCAGAACCACTGAGGATACCAAACACTGTAGCATAAACTTCCACCTGATACGGAGTCAGCTCCTATTTTGCTTTACCTCTGCCTAGCCAGTGGTGGGCATCAATAGGCTTGGTGGTCGTATCATCAATCTTGTAAAGAATGTAATTTGACACTTTCTCTGCCTTTCTGATGATCCCTGTGATTGAAACCTGGAAAACTACTATTCCCCTAACCTTGAAAACACTCTTCACCGGAGTGATTGTGAGCAGATGATTCACACAACAAGGTATAATGTTCTCAACTTGAGCCCTGGATCTTCGAGCTCTCAGAACAGGAGCTGTGCCACCCTGAAATAGTATGTCACTGTTGCCACTGACTCCACTCATGGCAGAGAGGCCACCATGGCCCCCAAACCCATTCCCACTCATCTTAACCAAAGCACAAGCAGATGAGTTGGCATGACTTGGCTCTACTCAGCAAGTTCCTCAAGCAAGCTTCCACTTCTACCAAGGGTTACAATGAATTCATGATTTGTGAAGATACACACAGCTCTGTGTCACCAT